>NC_090372.1:92489314-93089314 GCF_036365525.1 Heterodontus francisci | reverse complement strand
TCTTGCTGCATTTGGACATGGACTGCTTCAGTGTCTGAGGAGTTATGAATGGTACTCAACATCGTACAATCATCAGCGAACATCCCCACTTCTGACCTGTGGCCTAACTAGTGTTTTATACAGCATCAACATCCTGGGGGTTACCATTGACCAGAAACCTAACTGGACCAGCCGTATAAATACTGTGGCTACAAGAGCAGGTCAGAGGCTAGGAATTCTGCACCGAGTAACTCACTTCCAGACTCCCCAAAACCTGTCCACCACCTATAAGGCACAAGTCAGGAGTGTGATGGAATACTCTCCAGTTGCGTGGGTGAGTGCAGCTCCAACAACACGCAAGAAGCGCGCCACCATTTGGGACAAAGCAGCCCGCTTGATCGGCACCCCATCCATCAGCTAAACATTTACTTCCTCCACCACCGGCACACACTGGCAGCAATGTGTACCATATACAAGATGCACTGTATCAACTCTCCAAGCCTCTTTCTGCAGCAACAAATGCTGGCCTTGCCTGCGACGCTCACATCCCATGAAAGAATTTAAAAAAAAAAAACACAGTTCTAGCATAATCTCCCTGCTCTTATATTTCTATGCTTCAGGTTACAAAGGAAAGTATCCTGTATACCTTCTTATACACCTTATCTATTTGTCCTGCTACCTTCAGGGATCTGTGAACATGCACTCCAAGGTCACTCTGTTGCTTTGCACTTCTTGGTATCCTACAATATATTGTGTATTCCCTTGCCTTGTTTGCCCTCCCCAAATGTATTACCTCTCACCTCTCTGGATTGAATTCCATTTGCCACTTTTCTACCCACCTGACCAGTCCATTGATATCTTCCTGCAGTCTACAGATTTCTTCCTTGCTATCAATTACATTGCCAATTTTTGTATCATCTGCAAATTTCTTAATCATGCCCCCTATATTTGACTCTAAATCATTTATTGTGATTGGCATCCTTCCATCTCATAGAGTCATAGTTATATAGCACTGAAACAGGCCCTTTGGCCCATCGTGTCCATGCCGGCCATCAAGCACCTATCTATTCTAATCCCATTTTCCAGCATTTGGCCCGTAGCCTTGTATGTTATGGCATTTCAAGTGCTCATCTAAATACTACTTAAATATTGAGAGTTCCTGCCTCTACCACCCCTTCAGGCAGTGTGTTCCAGATTCCAACCACCCTCTGGGTGAAAAAAGTTTTCCTCAAATCCCCTCTAAACCTCCTGCCCTTACCTTAAATCTGTGCCCCCCTGGTTATTGACACCTCTGCTAAGGGAAAAAAGTTTCTTTCTATCTACCCTATCTATGCCCCTCATAATTTTGTATACCTCAATCAGGCCCCCACTCAGCCTTCTCTGCTCTAAGGAAACCAACCCTTGCCTAGCCAGTCTCTCTTTATAGCTGAAATGCTCCAGGCCAGGCAACATCCTGGTAAATCTCCTCTGCGCACTCTCCAGTGCAATCACATCCTTCCTATAGTGTGGCGACCAGAACTGTACACAGTACTCCAGCTGTGGCCGAACTAGTGTTTTATACAGCTCCATCATAACCTCCCTGCTCTTATATTCTATGCCTCGACTAATAAATGCAAGTATCCCATATGCCTCCCTAACCACCTTATCTACCTGTGCTGCTGCCTTCAGTGATCTATGGACCAGTACACCAAGGTCCCTCTCACCACCTGCGAGAGATGATGGATATACAGTCTCAGAACTTTGGTGAGGTCAGATGAGATCATCTGCACTTTTAATGGCTGAACAATTCGATTCTAGAAAGGTAAAGTCTGCCACAAATGCCACACATGAGGTTGTCCTTTGCCGGTGGTGTGCGATGATCTCTGCTGATGCCCTGTTTGCAGGGCTGGTGTCTGCTTTGGAGCTTCTGAAACCACAAGTCGAGGTGGCAGCGGCGAAATCCTGCCTACAGCTGGTGTCGCCATTTGCATCAATCGCCAGCTAGAGTTTCTCACATGTCATGATTGATGTTGAGAGCTTTCTTGTCTCTTTTGACAGCATCCTTGAATCGGAGCTTTGGGCACCCTGCTGGTCTCTTGGTACGGGCTACCTCCCCATATAAGCATATCCTTGGGGATGCCCAAGCCAGTGAAGTCGTCTTTGCTTGATTAGCACGAGCATGCTTGGTATATTTTCCCTAGAAAAGACTCCTTTATTGGTGACTTTGTCTTTCAATGTGATGCCGAGGATGCTTCGTAGACACTGGAGATGGAAATTATTGAGCCTTTTTTCTTGGTAGGTGTAAGTTGTTCAGGTTTCGCTGCCATACAGCAATGTGCTGAGGATACAGGCATTGTAGATATTGATGTATACATTGAAAAGCAAGGGGCCTAGTACCAACCCCTGCAGAACCCCACTGCATACAGCCTTCCATTCATAAAAACACCCGTTGACCATTGCCCTTTCTTCCTGCTACTGAGCCAATTTTGGTCCAACTTGTAACTTTCCCTTGGATCCTGGACTTTCCTGACCAGTCTACCATGTGGGACCTCATCAAAAAACTTGTGAAAATCCATGTAGACTACATCAAATGAGCTATCTGCTCAGAAAAATTCAATCAAGTTAGTCAGACATGGCTTTCCCTTAACAAATCCATGCTGATTGTTCTTGATTAATTGTGACTTTCTAAATGACAATTTATACTGTCCCTCAGAATTTTTTCCCATAATTTGACCACCATTAGGTTGACTGGTCAGTAATTACTTGGTCTATCCCTTCCTCCCTTTTTGAACAACAGTACACTGTTAGCATCCTTCAGTCCTCTTGCATCACGCCTGTAGCTAGGGAGGATTAGAAAATGATCGGTAGAGCCTCTGCTGTTTCCTCCCTTGCTTCTCTTAGCAGCCTGGATACATTTCATCTGGACCGGATGATTTAGCTGCTTTCATAGATGCTAAATCCCTTAATATTGCCCCTCTCACCATGTTTATCCCGTCCAGTATTTCACACTCCTCCTCCTCAACTGAAATGTTTGCATCGTCCCCCGGACCGATCTCAGTGCCTCAGGAATCTAAAGCCCTCCCTCCTGCACCATTCTTCCAGTCACGCATTCATCTACAGTATCCTCCTAATTATAGCGCATAACACTGAGCGTAATCTAGAGGTTACTACCTTTGAAGTCCTGCTTTTTAATTTTCTTTCCCAGCTCGCTAAAATTTGCCTGCAGGATGTCATCCCTCTTTCTATCTATATCGATATGGACCACAATCTCTGGCTGTTCATCCTCCCCCTCAAAATGTTCTGCAGCCTCTTAGTGACATCCTTGACTCTGGCATCAGGGAGGTGACATATCATCCTGGAGTCACATCTGTGGCTGCAGAAATGTCTGTTTGTTCCCCCAGTTATTGAATCCCCTGTCACTACTCGTTGTCTGACTTTCCTCCTCCCCCCTTGCACAGCTGTCTGTGATGCTGTGGCTTTCACTCTCCCCAGAGGAACCATTGGCCTTACCAACATTCAGACATGAATACCTGTTAGAGAGTGAGATACACTCACTGGCCTCTTGAATTACCTGCCTGGTCCTCCTTGTCTGTCTGGTGGTCACCCATTCCCTCTTTGCCTGCACACTGTTAAGCTGTGGGGTGGCCACCTGCTGGAACATGGTATCCACGTATCTCAGCCTCACGGATACACTGCAATGTCACCGGCTGCTGCTCCAGCTTCAAAACCCATAGCTTGAGCTCCTCCAGCTGACATTTCCTGCACATGTGGTTGTCCAGGACGAGAAGCATCCTGGAGTTCCTATGTGGCACAGGATGTGCATTTGACAGGATTAAGGTGTCCTGTCACTATTTGTTAGACTGATTACATTTTTTAATTTAATTGACTACCCTAACCTAGACAGAAAAAAGACAACAGTAATGCTCACCAGCCAGTCATGTACCTGATGTCCTTATTCCTTGATTTTTTGTTGTTGTTTTTAGATTCGCTCAATATATACTGCCACCTCTGCTCAGGTCCATGCACTGCTTGGGCCTTCTCTCCCACTGTATTCCTACTTACAGTTTTTAGTATTTTAACTTACTACTTGATATGGTTTAAGTTTTGGTACATTAAATTAAATGCTTACCTGTAACACAAAAACACCACCAAGTATTGGAGGCCAAAAGCAGCACCTCTTTTTCCCACTGCACCAAATTCCCACTTACACCAGTTTCCCAAGTTTTGCACTCTGTCTTGCACTGTGTTCTGCGATCACTCCGTGATGACCACTGTAGAAGTGTATTGGTGAACATCGGTTGAGGATTATGTGATGCTTCCCTGTGAAACAGCCCGCTACAAAAAAACTAATTATCTGGTCATTATCACATTTCTGTTTGTGGGAGCTTGCTGTGTGCAAATTGGCTGCTGCATTTCCTACATTACAACAGTGACTACACTTCAAAAGTACCTCTTTGGCTGCAAAGCGCTTTGAGACGTCTGCTGGTTGTGAAAAGCGTTGTATAAATGCAAGTATTTCTTTCTTTACAATTGCTGTCAAGACTTGCATGTGAATTATTGTTATTTAGCTAAGGGAGTAGAGGATAGATGAAGGAGGGAGAGAACTGATAGGAAAAAGGAAAGAAAAGTGAGTCAGTCGGTCAGTCATCAATTTGGAAGCACTAATTTCCGATCATCACTGTCATCTTCTCCCTTCTGCCAGTTACAACAGCCTGTTGATAGTCTTCCACAACACCGTTTGCATTGTTAGCTTTAATCTTCCATATGATATTTCCCAGCTGGAAATCCGTTGCATCACTTTCCAAGGTCTGAACATCAGCCAATGAACTCTGCTAATTGTAATTTTCCTGGTGAATACACTATAGTGTGCATTGGTTAGTCCTCACTTAGATAATGGTCACTAACAAATTTCGGGTCTTGCTTAGATATTCTCTCCAGTTCTGTATCTCTGCTCACTCTTGTAAGCAAAACCTACATCTCTTATGTTCAGCAGTTTGTCTGTACTGTGCAGTAACTAATAGCATAAATTGGAGTATTACAATAGGATCCCCTTTTAATCTGAACTAGCTATTGTGTCTTTCTCACACGTTCTCATGTGCATTTCTCTGATCCTTCAGTAAGTTGGCATATGTACACTTCAGTGAGATGATATCCTGAGTAGTGGCATAAATATATGCTTTTAGTCCATCTTTGCATTGAATCAGACTAAGGCATACCCTGAGCCTGATTGGCTCTTTTGAAGGTAACCTGCTTGGCCTTGCTTTCTTAGCAGACTTCACCAACTGACTTGCAATATATGGGTCTTTTGTCTTTACCCTCCTGTGCCTCAGGAAGTTGGGGGCTTGGTTCTTGATTCCTTTCCGATCTGGGGGTTGGCCAGTAGAGCTGCCAATCAAATCCCTCTCCACATTCCCTGCCATTTGAAACTAGTTTCCTGCAAAGTTCAGCAGGAAGAAACATTATGGTGTGAAAGTTTGCAGTGAGTGTTTGAGACGAGGTAACTACTCCCCTTGATTACAGTATTACTGCCTGGTTTATTAACATAGCAATCCCCTCTTTCTCCCAGCAGCTCCAGCATGTGACTGTAGGAGGATTTCTAACCTGGGTGAATGCCCTTTGAATTTAAAGTCAACACCTTAACATCAGATATATCCAACACTTCTCTGTGAAAAAAAATCATAAATTCAGAAAGTGAATCACTTTATTCTCTCACCTGAAATCCAGCATACCCTGCTTTAGTCAGGGTCCAGTTTTCACATTACAGCAGTGTTAATAGGATGACAATTTTGTGGATGCTCTATCAACATTTTATCTTGTACCCAACACCCTTCAGATGCCACAAAAAAATTTGTTGTACTTTTTCTGGGTGGAGGGTGGAATTAGTAATTTCTTCGAAGTTTCTCTGAACTCTGACTTACAGGAGACAAATCAAATAGAGCATGTGGTCTTAAAAGGACATAGCATGTTTACACAAATTTGTTTTAGCAGTACAATCATATATTTTGTGTGGCGGGGGGTGTGGTGGTGAGGGGTATAATGGTCTTAATACAGCAAAATGTCCCAAGGTGCTTCACAGTTCGGAGTTGGACCCAAGTAGGAGGGAAAGTAAGGGGGGGGTGACTGAAGACACAGTTGAAGAAGCAGGTTGTAAGAAGGCTTTTTAAGATGGAGGATGCATGATGGTGGGCGGAGAGTTCCAAGATTGTGGGAAAGCTGGCTGATGGTCCTATCACTGATTGTAGAGTGGAGGGAGGAAAAACTCACAGTAGATCAGAGTTGGAAGAACAGAAGTTATAGAAGTAGGGAGAAGTGAGTCACTGGAAGAAAAGCAACCACAGCTGTATTCCCAGGCTCCACCCTGCTCACCCCCATTTTCTCACTATTTCAATCTTGGGCTCCAGATTCCTACAGCTTTCCAAGTTAGATCCAGAATCCCATCTGCCTTGTCTTATGAAGAGAGATTGAGCAGTTTAGGCCTTTACTCTCTGGAGTTTAGAAGAATGAGAGGCGATCTAACTGAGGTATATAAGATAATTAAGGGGATTGACAAAGTAGACATAGAGAGGATGTTTCCTCTTGTGGGGCAATCTAGAATGAGAGGTCATAGTTTTAGGATGAGGGGTAGCAGATTTAAAACACAGATGAGGAGAAATGACTTCTCTCAAAGGGTCGTGAATCTGTGGAATTCACTGCCCCAGAGTGCGGTGGATGCCGGGACAATGGGTAAATTTGAGGAGACAGACAGATTTTTAATTAGAAATGGGTTGAAGGGTTATGGAGAACTGGCAGGAAAGTGGAGTTGAGGCCAAGATGAGATCAGCCACGATTGTATTGAATGGCGGAACAGGCGCTCGGGGCTGAATTGCCTACCCCTGCTCCTAGTTCTTATATACCTTGTGCACATGCAGTAAAATGACACATAGCCCAACCTCTCAAAGACATTTCTGTGGCTTTCAATGTTTGGGGCTGTAAGGTCTCTGTGGCATGAGAGGAAAAGGAGAGTACAAACAATACCCCAAAAAATCAGTCATATAGAAAGTTTGTGAGAAACAGGGTTCCAGATATATAATGAGTTATAAAACTTCTGTTTCATCTTGGAGTTATGTGATGTTTTAAAGAGTTTGTTTCCCATGCTGCATTCTAATTTAGAAACCTGATTTAGTATTATTTGAGGTGTGTAATTATATCATAAAACTTTGGTCCAAATTAAATTGTTAAAAATGTGTCAAAAAGTTGTTGAAAATTGTTAGAATGCCAGAAGGTGAAGAAAGATGCTTTTTTAAATAGTGCTAGTTTAGTAATGAGCAAGAAAAGTTAATCACTTTTTTTGTTCCTGCAGGTGGTCTGGATTCCATAGAATATTATGATATTAAGATGAATGATTGGAAAATGGTGTCAACGATGCCCTGGAAAGGGGTAACAGTCAAATGTGCAGCAGTAGGCTCCATCATCTATGTCTTGGCTGGTTTCCAAGGTGTAGGCCGATTAGGTCACATTTTGGAGTATAATACTGAGACTGACAAATGGACAACCAATTCTAAGGTCCGCGCTTTCCCTGTAACCAGTTGTCTTATATGTGTTGTAGACACATGTGGTGCAAATGAAGAAAAGCTTGAAACTTGAAAAAAGTCCTTGGAGTTACAAGGATGATGTCTGTGCTGTCAGTCTGTGCTGACTTAAACTGGTATTTGAAGATATTTCTAACTCAGAGTCTTCTGAGATGTCTTAAAGTGATGCTGGTATTCAGGATTATTTCTTGAACGTTATTAAAAAAGACTTTGCCTAACATTGCAGAATTTTTGTTTTAATTGCTTTATAAAAAGTGTCATGATATTTGGATATTTCTGGAAATTGCTATAGAAAAGGAGATATTTTGTATGGTTTTGATTTTAATTCTAGTTTTTATATGCAAGTCTAGAAATTACTGTTGGCAGTATTAGTAGACAAATACTTAATATGTTTTTTGACATAGAATGTTACAGCGCAGGAACAGGCAATTCAGCCCATCTAGTTTGCAACAGTGATTATTTTCACACAAGCCACCAAGCTTGCTCTCCATACGCTTTTAATATTCTCTTTTTTTTCCCCAAACAATTATCTAATTCCTTTTGCAAAGAATTTATGGAATACGCTTTAACAATATTCTTGCCACTATTTTAAAACGGGCATTAATCTGTTTATTTTAAATGGGTGAACACCTCTGCTGAATTAGCACAAAGGATTGGCTTGTAATTGTACGAAGCAGTCATGTACTGATACTGGCAACATTAACTTTTGTGCTACAGTCTCCTCTACATAATGTAAAGCAAGGATTTTCCATGGGCATGCCAGTCAATTAAAAAGAAACTGCTTGAAATCTGCATTTTGAATGTTGAAAATTATTCTGTACAGTGAGATTTACATTGTAACCAGACTGCCCAGGTGTTAATTTAGTTACTGGGAAAGAGAATGTAGCTTACACTTATGAAACAGTAAACTGAGAGATGGTCATCAAATATAGCATATGAAAAATATTTAAAATATCTGGGCCACATAACCCACAATTGGCAAAATTGCAAGTAAGTACAAAAGACTGGGATCTGAACTGAATATGTTTCATATTCTGTGATCTTTATGTAATCTATTTATGCAACCTGTATTCATTCTGTCATACAGTCCTTGTCTTTCATCACACTTAGTATGTGTACTGCATTATGGATAAATTTGCATTGTTTACTTTTTTGTTTAAAGTTTAACCCAAATGAGGAAGCAGCATTACATTGCCCATTTCCTTGGGGCTTTGATTCAAATTCAGGCCAATAGGATGTGCAAGTCCCCTCTTAATCTGCTGTAATAAAGAACCCAACTGAAATGGACTTGGGCGATTTCTGAACCCAGTTCTTAGTGTGTGAGAGTCAATTGTATAAAATTACCCATAACTTAATCTCATTTAGTTTTGCAATCTTGCGCACTGTTTTAAGGCGTATTGTTGCATTTAGCCTGTGGCATATCTGACTTAGAATGCTAGCTTGCTTGATGCTGTAGAAAAGTATTAATTTTTCCTGGCATTGACTTTGTTCAATCTTAATGATTACACATATTTACCACAACGTTTTAGGTTGTCAAGTGAGTGTAAGGGAATTGTATTATTTTATTAGTACTGATATTCTGCCATCAGTAATTTGCTGAATACAATTTTTATAGTTTTTTTAAAACTAAATGGAATGGTATTCCTGCTGCCCCACCATGGCTGCTGTTTTATGTATGAGTATCCCAGTAACCTAACCCCACTTCCCAAGTAGCAAGTGGACTAGTGCCAAAACCAAGAAATCTGGACTCAAACCCCATCTGGAGTACCACATTCAGTTTTGGGTATTGAACCTCAGCAAAGGTATATTGGCCCTTTAACGTGAGTAGAGCACAGATTCACCAGAATGATATCAGGGCCGAAAAGGTTAAATTATGAGGACAGGTAGCTGATCTAAGTGAGTTGTTTAAAATGATAGCGAATCAATAGGATAAATACAGAGAATCTATTTCCTCTGGTGGGGGAATGCAGAACAAGGGGGTATAATCGTAAAATTAGAACTAGACTATTTAAGAGTTTAAATCAGAAAGCACTTTTTCCACACAGTAGTGGAAATCGGGAACATTCTTCCCCCAAAAGATTGTGGATGCTTGGTCAATTGAAATTTTCAAGACTTGGATCGATAAATTTTTAGTAGGTAAGTGTTTAAGAGATATGGAACAAAGGTGGGTAAGTGGAGTTGAGGTACAGATCAGCCATTATCTAATAGAATGATGGAACAAGCTTGAAGGGCTGAATGGCATTACCCTTGTGTTGAATGAGATAGCATATGTTTAATAGAATTATTTCTGTTGATATTGGTAAACTGCTTCAATTTATTGGCATATGAGAACTATATGAGTTATCATCTTGTATCTCACTGTTAGATGTCTCTTATCCTAAATGCATCACAAGTAGTGCCATTCTAAATTAAATTTTATCTTCACTTAAAGGAGAACAAGGCAGGGGAAGCAGAAGCCAGCTCCTTCTAACTAACCTGGTTAGGAATTATAGCGGTACAGTTGAACCTCATTATTTAAAAAAATGTGATTATTCCTTATGAACTTTATAATTCCCTTTCTCCCTCTTTTCCCCCCCCCCCCCCTCTTTCCAAGTATTCTCTAGCATATACCACAATCTTGACTGTGGCATTGAAAAACCAACACAGTACAATATTGGCGTAATTTAAATAGTTTCAAGTCATTCAATATGTGAGAACACAGGAAGTTTACATTTGTACAGAAGCAAAATACTGCAGATGCTGAATCTGAAATAAAAACAGAACATACTCAGCAGGTTAGGCAGCATCTGTGTAGAGAGTTAACGTTTCAGGTTGCTGACCTTTCATCAGACCTGCAGACCTTCAAGCCAGCATTTCCTGTTTATATTTATTACTGTTTTGGTATCAAGGACCACATGGCTTTTGTGTTCAGCTAATTAGCCATTGCCCAACATGTTCCTTTTTTTTCTTTTTAACATTTAAAACAAAATAGATTAAATCTGCGTATGGCAGAAATCAGATGAGTTCCTGATGACTAGGATTTTTATAGAAGACTGTAATCCGATAGTCACTTAACCTGTTAAATGTATACCCAGCGAGAACTCCCTGTATGTTCCAAAAATATTAAATTGCAATGCATCCAAGTAATGACTCCATATTAAAGACTGATTATTCAAATGTGCCTCTGGAGCTTGAAGAATGTGTCTTCCAGTGTTAAATGTTATACCTCAATGAATGAAAGCTTAGAACCAACCATAACATGTTTAT
Source organism: Heterodontus francisci (assembly GCF_036365525.1). Lineage (NCBI taxonomy): Eukaryota > Metazoa > Chordata > Chondrichthyes > Heterodontiformes > Heterodontidae > Heterodontus > Heterodontus francisci. Next base: position 93,078,542 of record NC_090372.1, on the reverse strand, counting down.
TTTTTAAACTTATTGTATCTTCAGTTCAATTGTTTTTATCTTGTAGCCTGATTAACCCTTTCCAGTGTGTTTTCTGTCATTCACTGTAGGCCCCCTTAACATATTTTCTCAGAATAGCTTTTAGTCCTCTGCCTTTGTTGTTTTGGATTTAGTCACTAGAAGTTGTTTAAGGAGTAGGCTTTGGATGATTCCAAATGATTGTCATTTCTCTGTGGACAAGCATTTTGCCTATTCCTTATGCCTCACCATGATGCATGGCTAAGATCCTGTACTTTACACTTACTTTTTTAAAAAAAATTAAATGCGTTGCAAGGTTTTTTCCCCCCGGACAATGTATTTAAATTTGATGTAATCAGGAATTTCTTTCTCAAAAATTCAGGTATCCTTTTGAAGAGAAGTATGAGATCCTGTTAATATTGTGATTGTAACATTAGTATGGATATTAATATGAATTAAAATGTATTAAGGTAACGTTAAGCAACTCAGGATCAATATTGGAAATACCAGATTAATTTGAACAATTCACTTCAAAGGAAATTTATAGTTGTTCCCAATCACTTGTAGGTTGATAAGTTACTATTGTGAGTAAGCTGTTTCTAATAACATGTTCTTTTGGTGAAGTGCATCTTAATAAATTTCATTTTTGTTGTATGTAATTCAGTTGTTTTAATAAACCCTACTTTTATTTTTAAATTTCAATTTGTGCTGCAGGGGTTAGTTTTGTTAAAAACAAATTGTGTGTACTTTACTCACTGTCTAACAATCAGTATCAGTCTCTTTGGCCTCCTTATCTTGAGAAACAATGGGTAAGCGCCTGGAGGTGGTCTGTGATGGTAAAGATATTACATTTCCAGCATTACCGCTCATTTTGCTATTTTATGCTAATTTAATCTCCCCACACCAATGCACTGTTTTGTTGGGCAACACAACATCCTGCTTGTTATGCCTTTCCTCCAGCCATAAACCTACCCCTCCCCCACCTGCTGATCTCCACTGGGGGAGGGGGAGAGTGGTAATATCACTGGACTAGTAACCCAGAGGCTCAGGCTGATGCCCAAGGGATATGGTTTCACTATCACTGTCTCGCCCCTTTCCTTCACAATGACCGCCCCCTTCCTTGACAATCACCGCTTTGCGTCGCCGTTCGCTCAGTCACCGCCCCCCCCCCCCCTTCCTTTACAATCATTTGCTCACAATCACAATAACCGCATGGCGTCATCAGCTTGCGCCGCTCATGACGATGCTAATTATTCTCTGGAGGACCGCTGAAGTTACTCAATTTTGAAATTCAAGGTTAACAAATGTATGTTTCGATCAGTTGGAAGGTTTCATGAACGTTTTTTTGTTACGCCCTAAATTTAAATTGAATCCCAAACTGCCAAAACATTAAAATAACTGACAGTTCAGATTGAGGGGCTCCATTTTCCAGCGCTAACAAACACCCAAGTCTCCAGTTGGGCACTTCAGCTTGTATGAGAAGGTTTTTCGTCAGACAGCGCGACGGCTCCGAATACGGAGCTGCCACTTTCAGGCTGGAGGAAACCGGCTTGCAATGTTGTAGAAGCGACAGAAACGTCTCAGAGACCTCCCTGGGATAGGCAGCATGCCGGTGTGCAAGTATTTCCTGGAAGGTCGTTGCCGCTTCGGAGATAATTGTTGGAATGAACACCCACGTAACGGAGGGCGGGAACAGAACACAGGTGAGAGGGAGGAGGGACTAGGGTGTCGGGGGGGCGAACAAAGAAAATTACAGCACAAGAACAGGCCCTTCGGCCCTCCAAGCCTGCGCCGATCCAGATCCTCTATCTAAACCTGTCGCCTATTTTCTAAGGGTCTGTATCTCTTTACTTCCTGCCCATTCATGTATTTGTCTAGATACATCTTAAAAGACGCTATCGTGCCCGCGTCGACCACCTATGCGTTCTAGGCACCCACCACCCTCTGCGTAAAGAACTTTCCACGCATATCCTCCCTAAACTTTTCCCCTCTCACTTTGAACTCGTGACCCCTAGTAATTGAATCCCCCACTCTGGGAAAAAGCTTCTTGCTATCCACCCTGTCTATACCTCTCATGATTTTGTACACCTCAATCAGGTCCCCCCTCAACCTCCGTCTTTCTAATGAAAATAATCCTAATCTGCTCAACCTCTCTTCATAGCTAGCGCCCTCCATACCAGGCAACATCCTGGTGAACCTCCTCTGCACCCTCTCCAAAGCATCTACATCCTTTTGGTAATGTGGCGACCAGAACTGCACGCAGTATTCCAAATGTGGCTGAACCAAAGTCTTATACAACTGTAACATGACCTGCCAACCCTTGTACTCAATACCCCGTCTGATGAAGAAAAGCATACCGTATGCCTTCTTGACCACTCTATTGACCTGCGTTGCCACCTTCAGGGAACAATGGACCTGAACACCCAAATCTCTCTGGACATCAATTTTCTCCAGGACTTTTCCATTTATTGTATAGTTCACTCTTGAATTGGATCTTCCAAAATGCATCACCTCGCATCTGCCCTGATTGAACTCCATCTGCCATTTCTCTGCCCAACTCTCCAATCTATTTATATTCTGCTGTATTCTCTGACAGTCCCCTTCACTATCTGCTACTCCACCAATCTTAGTGTCGTCTGCAAACTTGCTAATCAGACCACCTATACTTTCCTCCAAATCATTTATGTATATGACAAACAACAGTGGTCCCAGCACGGATCCCTGTGGAACACCACTGGTCACACGTCTCCATTTTGAGAAACTCCCTTCCACTGCTACTCTCTGTCTCCTGTTGCCCAGCCAGTTCTTTATCCTTCTAGCTAGTACACCCTGGACCCCATGCGACTTCACTTTCTCCATCAACCTACCATGGGGAACCTTATCAAACGCCTTACTGAAGTCCATGTATACGACATCTACAGCCCTTCCCTCATCAATCAACTTTGTCACTTCCTCAAAGAATTCTATTAAGTTGGTAAGACATGACCTTCCCTGCACAAAACCATATTGCCTATCACTGATAAGCCCATTTTCTTCCAAATGGGAATAGATCCTATCCCTCAGTATCTTCTCCAGCAGATAGGGGAAAGGACTGGGGGTGGGGGGGGGGGGGAGAAGGGAGGGACTGGGGGTGGGGGGTGAGAAGGGAGGGACTGGGGGTGGGGGGTGGTGGGGGTGGGGGGGGGGTGGGGGGGGGGAGAAGGGAGGGACTGGGGGTGGGGGGTGGTGGGGAGGGATTGGGGGTGGGAGAAGGGAGGGACTGTGGGGGGACCTGGTGGGGAAAAGGGACTGGGGGTGGAGGGGGGTGGAGGAGGAGATGGACTGGGGGGGGAGGTGAGGGAGGGACTGGGGGTGGAGGGGGGTGGAGGAGGAGATGGACTGGGGGGGGAGGTGAGGGAGGGACTGGGGGGGGAGGTGAGGGAGGGACTGGGGGGGGAGGAGGGATGGACTGGGGGGGAGGAGAGGGACTGGGGGGGAGGAGGAGAGGGAGGGACTGGGGGGGGAGGAGGAGAGGGACTGGGGGGGGAGGAGGAGAGGGACTGGGGGGGAGGAGGGGAGGGACTGGGGGGGAGGAGGAGAGGGACTGGGGGGAGGGACGGGGGGGGGGGTGGGAGGGGAGGGACTGGGTGGGAGGAGGAAGGGAGAGGAGGGAGGGACGGGGGGGGAGGGACGGGGTGGGAGGGGAGGGACTGGGTGGGGGGAGAGGAGGGACGGGGTGGGAGGGGGGGGACTGGGTGGGAGGAGGAAGGGAGAGGAGGGATGGGGTGGGAGGAGGAGGGAGGGAAGGACGGGGGGGAGAAGCTGGGGAGGAGGGGAGGGGGGTGAGGGGAGGAGCGGGAGGGGAGGAAGGGGAGGGACTGGGGGGGAGGTGAGGTGAGAGGGGGGAGGAGTGGGGAGGGAGGGGACTGGGGGAGGAGGGGAGGAGGGGAGGGGAGGTGGGACTGGGGGGGTGAGGTGAGGGGAGGGGGGGGACTGGGGGGGGAGGTGAGGTGAGAGGGGGAGGAGCGGGAGGGGAGGGGAGGGACTGGGGGAGGAGGGAAGGGGAGGGACGGGGAGGGGAAGGGGAGGAGTGGGACTGGGGGGGAGGAGAGGGAAGGGACTGGGTGGGGCTAGAGGGGGGGGATGGCCTCGGGGGGGGGGGAGGACTGGGGGTGGGAGGGACGGGGGGGTGAGGGGAGGGGAGAGACGGGGTGATAGGGGAGGGACTGGGGGTGGGAGGGACGGGGGGGGTGAGGGGAGGGGAGAGACGGGGTGATAGGGGAGGGGAGGGACTGGGGGTGGGAGGGACGGGGGGGTGAGGGGAGGGGAGAGACTGGGGGTGAGAGGGGAGGGGAGAGACTGAGGAGGGGAGGGACGGGGGGAGAGGAGAGGGGAGGGACGGGGGGAAAGGGGAGGGGAGGGACTGGGTGGGGAGGAGGGGAGGGGAGGGACTGGGGGGAAGAGGGGGACTTGGTGGGGGGGAGGGGATGGACTGGGTGGGGGTGGGAGAGCTGGACTGGGTGGGGAGGAGGGGAGGGACTGGGTGGGGGTGGGAGAGGTGGACTGGGTGGGGAGGAGGGGAGGGACTGGGTGGGGGTGGGAGAGGGGGACTGGGTGGGGAGGAGGGGAGGGACTGGGTGAGGGGAGGGGGGACTGGGTGGGGGTGGGAGAGGTGGACTGGGTGGGGAGGAGGGGAGGGACTGGGTGGGGCTGGGAGAGGGGGACTGGGTGAGGGGAGGGGAGGGGAGGGACTGGGTGGGAGGGATGGGAGGACGGGAGGGACACGGGGGGAGGGGAGGGGCGGGGAGTGACTGGGGGGGAGGGGGGGAGAGGGGGACTGGGGAGGAGGGGAGGGGAGGGGAGGGACTGGGGGGGCGGGACGGGGGGAGAGGGGAGGGGAGGGGTGGGGGGGGAGAGGGGGACTGCGGAGGGGTGGGGGGGGAGAGGGGGACTGGGGAGGGGAGGGGATGGACTGGGTGGGGGTGGGAGAGGGGGACTGGGACGGGAGGAGGGGAGGGACGGGGTGGGAGGGACGGGAGGAGGGGAGGGGAGGAGAGGGACTGGGGGGGAGAGGGGGACTGGGGGAGAGGGGGACTGGGGGGGAGAGGGGGACTGGGGAGGGGAGGGACTGGGGGGGAGAGGGGGACTGGGGAGGGGAGGGACTGGGGGGGGAGAGAGGGGGACTGGGGTGGGAGGGACTGGGGCGGAGAGGGGGACTGGGTGGGGGGGGGAGGGGAGGGACTTGGGGGGTTAGGGGAGCGGAGGGGGGGACTGGGGAGTGAGGGGGGAGGGGAGGAGGGGGACTGGAGGGGAGGGGGGGGACTTGTGGGGAGAGGGAGGACTGGGGGGTGAGGGGAGGGGGTGAGGGGAGGGGAGGGGGGACGGGGGTGAGGGGAGGGGGACTGGGGGGGAGGGGAGACTGTGGGGGGGGAGGGGAGGGACCGGAGGGGGACTGGGGGGGAGGGGAGGGGAGGGGAGGGACTGGGGGGGACGGGGAGGGGAGGGACCGGGGGGGGAGGGGAGGGACGGGGGGAGAGGGGGGACTGTGGGGGGGGAGGGGAGGGACCGGAGGGGGACTGGGGTGGAGGGGAGGGACTGTGGGGGGGAGAGGGGGGGGGACTGGGGGGAGAGGGGAGACTGTGGGGGGAGGGGCAGGACTGGGGGGGAGGGGAGAGGAGAGGGGAGGGACTGGGGGGGGAGAGGAGAGAAGAGGGACTGGGGGAGGGATAGAAGGTGGGAGGGGAGGGATAGAGGAGGGGAGGGGAGGGGGGACGTGGGGGAGGAGGGACTGTGGGGGGGAACGTGGGGGGTGGGGCCAGGAGGGTCTGTGGGGGGAACGTGGGGGAGGGGGGACTGGGGTCGACGTGGTGGGGGGGGACTGGCGAGGGACTTAGGGGAGGGGGGACTGGCGAAGGACGGGTTTGGAGGGACGTGGGGGATGAGGGACCGGGAGGGGACGTAGGGGAGGAGGGTCTGGGGGGGGGACGTGGGGGAAGAGGGACTTGGGGGGGATGTGGGGGAGGAGGGACTGGGGGGTTACGTGGGGGATGAGGGACTGGGGTGGAATGGGGGCGCGAGGATGAGGGACTGGGGTGGAATGGGGGCGCGAGGATGATTGACTGGGGTGGAATGGGGGTGCGAGTGGGAGGATGGAGAGGAGGAACTGGAGCAGTAGTTTGGGGAGGTAAGACGGAGTGAGGGAGTAGGAGGGAGACGGGGCGCGGAGGAGGACGAACTGGGGCATAATGGGGAGGGGGTGGAAGGACTGGGGCGGGACGGTACGGGGGGTGGAATGGAATGGGGTGGGGAGAGGGAGGCTTGTCAAACACGTTGGGGTGGAGTAATAGGAAATGATGGTATGAAAGTTCGCGTCATCAGAACAGATGCAACGGAGCCGGAGAATGGAATGGAATGGAGTCCTTACAGGAAGCTGTATATGAGGTAGTGTAATGGAGGCAATTGTGAGAGCCAGTGAGCCTATAGTTAATATTTGTTGATAGGCTCTCCCCAGAAATAGACAGAAGTTGAGGAAGGGAAGAGTTGAACATGGATCCTGTGAAGGTGCGGGAAGGGAGGCAATTGAAAGCAAAGTTGACTAAGTTTTCGAAGTTCAGGGCAAAAACAACACCAGGCATACCTAAAATCTGGTGCTAACCTGTTGAAACTGCAACACGGGAGTACGTGCATGCGATGGAGCGAAGTGATCCCACAACCAACGGATCAGATCAAAGCTCTGTAGTCCTGCCACATCCGGTCGTGAATTGTGGTGGACAATTAAACAGCTAACCGGAGGAGGAAGCTCCATTAAAATAAATCCCCATCTATTATGATCGCGGAGCCCAGCATCGGTGCAAAAGACCAGGCTGAAGCATTGCAACCGTCTTCAACCAGAAGTGCTGGGTGGGTGATCCAGCTTGGCCTCCTCCTGAAATCCCCGACATCACAGATGCCAGTCTTCCGCCAATTTAATTCACTCCACGTGATGCCAAGATACAGCAAAGGCTATGGGCCCTGACAACATTCCAGCATTAGTTCTGAAGACGTGCTCCAGAACTAGCCGGCTCACAGCTAAGCTGTCCCAGTACAACATTAGCATCTGCCCAACAATGTGGAAAATTGCTGTGGTATGTCCTATCCACAAAAAACAGGGGAAATCCAATCCAGCCAATTACTTCCCCATCAGTCTACTCTCTATCATCAGCAAAGTGATGGAAGGTGGTGTTAGTGCTATCAAGGGCCACTTACACAACAATAATCTGCTCACTGATACTCAGTTTGGGTTCTGCCAGGGCCACGCAGCTCCTGACCTTATTACAGCCATGGTCCAAACGTGGACAAAAGAGTTGCACTCGAGGTCAGGGTGATTGCCCTTGACATCAAGGCAGCATTTGACCAAGTATGGTATCAAGGAGCCCTAGCCAAATTGAAGTCAATGGGAATCGAGGTGGGGTGGGGGGGGAAATTCTCCACTGGAGTCATACCTAGCACAAAGGGAGATGGTTGTGGTTGGAGGCCAATCATCTAAGCCCCAGAACATCACTGCAGGAGTTCCTCAGGAGAGAGTCCTAGGCCCAACCATCTTCAGCTGCTTCATCAATGACCTTCCCTCCACCATATGATCAGAAGTGGGGATGTTTACTGATGATTGCACAGTGTTGGGTAACATTCCTGACTCCTCAGATACTGAAGCAGTCCGTGTGCATATGCAGCAAGACCTGGACAACATTCAAGCTTGGGCTGATGTGTGGTGCAAATGTAACTTGCCACTTAAGTGCCAAGCAATGACTATGTCCAACAGGAGAGAATCTAACCATCTCCCCTTGACATTCAATGGCATTACAATCACTGAATCCCCCACCATCAGCATCACCAAGCCTCCTTTGACAGCACCTTTCAAACCCATGACCTCTACCACCTTGAAGAATAGGGACAGCAGAAGCATGGGAACACCACCACTGCCTGCAAGTTCACCACCTGCAAGTTCCCCTCCAAGCCACACACCATCCTGACTTGGAGCTATATTGCTGTTCCTTCACTGTAGCCGGGTCAATATCCTGGAACTCCCTAACAGCACTGTGGGTGTATCTACGCCACATGGACTGCAGCAGCTCAAGAAGGCGGCTCACCACCACCACCTCAAGGGCAATTAGGGATGAACAACAAATGCTAGCCTTATCAGCGACACCCACATCCCATGAAAGAATAAAAATAAACGGCGCCGATACAGTCATCAATGTACCGGACGAAGAAGTGAGGAAGGGGGCCCATAAAAAGGCAGGCATATCTAGGACTCATGCGGGTACGCGTAGCAACACCTTTTATTTTAAGGACATCTGTTGAGTTAAAGGAGAAGATGTTTAGTGCGAGAACAAGTTCAGCCAGGCGAAGGAGTGTGATGGTGGATGAAGACAGGTTGGACCTCCGTATTCATCTTCCACCCCACCAGCCTCCGTATTCATCTTCCACCCCACCAGCCTCCGTATTCATCTTCCACCCCACCATTTCTGCTACCACCAAACACGTTTTCCACTCCTCTTTCAGCATTCCGAAGAGACTGTTCCCTTCACGATACCCTGGTCCACTCCTCAATCACCCCCTATGTGTCCTCCCCTTCCTATGGCACCTTTCTATTCAAGCACAGGAGATGCAACACCTACTCTTTTACTTCCTCTGTCCTCACTGTCCAAAGCCTCAACATTCCTTCCAGGTGAAACAGCGATTTACATGTATTTCTTTCAAGTTAGTATATTCGCTGCTTACAGTGCGGTGGGCTCCACATTGGGGAGACCACATGCAGATTGGGTGAGTTTGTCACGGAATACCTCCATTCGGTCTACAAGCATGAGCTTCAGGTCACCTGTCATTTTAATCCTCCACCTTGCTCTCGCTCTGATCTCCCCTGCCCTCAGCCTGCGGCAGTATTCCAGTGAAATTCAACACAAGCTCGAGGAACAGTGCCTCATCTTTTGATTAGGCGCTTTACAGCCTTCTGGACTCTACATTGGTTGAGCAATTTCTGCCCCTATTTTGTTTCCTTTTCTTTGCATGTTTTGGTCTTAGCCTTGTTTTTCGTTTTGGACTGCAGCTGTTCATCATCCTGCCATTCACACCTCCTGTACACCCATCTTTTGTTTCTTTGTTTTTTTTCATGCCCCATAATCACTCCCTTTAGCCCTGTATGACTAACTATTTTGTCATTTAATCTCTCCTGCTCTCCACCCTATCACAGACCTTCCCTTTTGTTCTTCCCACCCCCACCATTTCCCCTGTTTAAAACCTATTACATTTCTAACTTATTCCAGTTCTGATGAAAGGTCACTGACCTGAAATGTTAACTCTCTTTCTCTCTTCACAGATGCTGCCTGACCTCCTGAGTATTTCTAGCATTTTCTGGTTTTATTTCAGATTTCCAACATTTGTAATATTTTGCTCTTGTCTTCCTTTAAGGAGGGCCTGAGGCACGGTTAAGTGGGGCAGAATGAGCTTCAGTTAAACTTTTATTGACTTATTCTTGGAGGGTTTCTGTATTTCATTATTTCCTAGTTGTTTTACATTATAAATATATATATCTGCACAATTTCTCCATCATTAATGGTTTATGACCTTTAAATTTTTTTGTTAATCTGTTTAGAAGAATTAAACAGGTTTTTGCATAATAGTCACAATGGAGTCTGTGAATTTTCTGATCTTGGCTGTGCCAAACAATTGAGAAATTTAGATTTGGGCTCCATTTCCTTCTCATTTATGCTGAGTAATTTCAATTTTTTGAGCGGCATTTCTGGAAGCTGTTAGGTATCTGTTTTTGTGTCATTGTCCACGGGTCAGACATGAATCGTCATTGTATTTGTAGCAAAATGTTCTGATATCAGGCCCCATTTCCAGTCATTTAAATATGTTTCGACCAAAGCAGGAGGAGTGCACTGTTAATTCAGTCCCACTTCTCCACAGGTCACAGCATATCAGTAAATTTTCCCACTTACCAAAACAGCCAATTAGATACTCTATTTGTCCCCAGAATAAAGCACAACAGCCAGGTTTCTTTAATCAACAAAATTAACCGCTTATTATAAAACCAAATCTTAACCAATAATGAAGTAAATCTATATATGAATTGAGATATTAAAGCTCCATATTTTTTCCTAGCCCTCATGCACACGCAGATACATCCAAAAACTGGTTAACCGGGGGAAAAAGGGATTTTGGTTTACAGTTGTTTCATCGGAATAAAAGGAATAAAAAAACTTAGACTGCCATGATCTGGAAGGAAGTTCGTTTTGGCGAGGTGCCCCAAAGTCGAATAGTTGGATGCCACTTGAAGTCCTTCCAGGCAAGGTTGATGAACAGTCTGTGATGAGTAGGCATTCAAAGAACTTCAATGGCAGAAGGCTTCACATGGGTCTTCCATTAGCGGCGTAGCAACAGGTGTCAGTTCTCATATTCGATGCAAAAGTCCTTTTTTAAAAGATGCAAGATTTCTGCAAATTCAGTGTTTCTTCAGAAATGCAGGAGGCGTCAGTACCACGTCATACAAGCTTTTGCTTTTCAAGAGCAAGGATTCTTTACAGCGAGGTAGTACTTTTATGATTCTTCTCCAGGCAGGTGAAAATCAAATTCCAATTGCCTGCTTTGGTACAAATCCACTGGTTTTAAACAGTTCAAAAATTAAACTAAAACCTTCCAGAAACAAGTCATATGCCAAGTTATAAATTCCATCTTGTCACACAAAGGGTAGTTCCGAGGTCAAACCCCCTGCTGGTTTCCTTGAAATTACCTTCCAAAAGTATCCAGAAAGTTCAGCTATCTCCAGATGTCTCAATGTCAACTGAAATCCTTTTCAGTTTTTAAAAATATAGAATACCAAGTTTTAATACAAAAAATGGAAATCCTTGTAACAAATGGTAAAAGTCTTGCTTATTAGATGTGTTGAATGCAGTCGCTGTAAAAATTGTATTTTTCTTTAAACTTGATTCTTGAACTTCTACATTCAGTAGTTTGGAAAATAGTGTTTTGACAAGGATATTACAATTGTGTAACCTACATAAATATTAAGATATTGCATTCCTAGTATTTCTCATAAAAATTAAAGCTAGTTCCATAGATATTTGGGTGTTCAATCCATTGTTTTACTTTCTTCATGTTGTATTTATAGCTTACAGAGGAAGCTGGGGAAATCAATTCCAAAAACATCAATCTAGTTATATCCAACCGTCAACATTCAGCAAACCGACAACATGGGGAGGAGGTAGCAGGGATGTTGAGAGACGAGGATTCGGTTGTGCAGATACTGGGAAGAAAGCAATTTCAAGTTCTGGAAGCTTTACGCAGAACAGGTTTACAACACTCTCTTGTGATGATCAAGAACATGATGTGGAAAACCTATTGTGAGTGCAATTGTTTGTTTTATACATGCTTTATTTTACAACAAGCTAACAACTTCCATTTATAAAGTTCTTTTGACATGGTAAACAGAGCCAAATATACACAGTGTGAACAATTATGGAAGGTGATAGAATATATAGTTGTACGGATACATCTTGAGGAAGCTTTTGAAAGTGGGCATAGTAGTAGGAGGGCAGAGAGGCTTAGAAAAATAGTTTGAACTTAGGGCCAAAGTTTCACTAAAGATGAGTGAGGGGAGGAATGATGCAAAGAAGGCCAGGAACGGGTGTGTGCTGACACATTGGGCTGTACGAGCTTGCCGATGTAGATTGAGACAAGACCCCTGTTGGAGATTGGAGATAGTTGGTTTTAGTGATGGATAGGATATGGGGTTTGAATCCAAATTCAGGGTCAGCCAGAACACCGAGGTTGTGCACTGCCGGACTCAGTTTGAGCAAATATCCAGGAATGTTAATGGAATCGGAGGCTAAAGTTTGAATTTTTGGTAATAGTCAGATCAGGTTGGATTCGGGTATTATCAGTGTTAACTTGGAGAAAGCTGTGCTTTAGTAGTGTAATTCTTTGATATACTGATGTGGCTGTTGGTGAATGGTACAATTACATTATTTCTCCCTCATCTTAATCTGTGTATTTGGGTGAAATTGAGCAGCTGTGAAACACAATCTCGGGAGAAAAGGAAATTTGGGGAAAAGGAAATTTGGAGAATGAATCAGCCCACATTGCTCTTGTTTGAAGTGGCTCCTTCAATAGCATACACTTTAAATTTTTTAAAACTTTAATTCAATAAATTAAAAATGAATGGTTGTTTGGTTTTACAGAACTTGAGTATTGCTGAAAATAGAGACATTTTGTCGAAGCTTTTTATCTTGCACTTATTAGGACAATTGCAAGAATACCAATGTAAGGGAAGCAACATGTTTGTACTGTATGAGAAGAGAGTGCTGATTGGTTGGCAAGTGGAATCTGATTGATAGAGGCGTTGCCATGGAGAATGCACCAGTTTATGGTGACTGACAGTTAATTGCCAAGCTTTACTTGAAATTTAAACCAGGCAGCTTGACTCTGGTCAAGGCATTGCCCTGAAGAACGAACCAGCGAATGATTGTCACTTATTTGTTTAGCTGAAACAGGCGCAATGTGTGTACATGTTCATTCTGGCTGCAAAGAACAGGGCCCTGTGTATTAATATATGTAGCTTCCAGTACGTGCATGTGCGCCACACTGCAAGCCCGACTGACAATCTTAAATTGGTGGTCAGCGTAATTCTTAGCACAGAGGATTATTTAGCAAATGTTGTCCAAAGAATTACGCTGACCACCAATTTAAGATTGTCAGTTGGGCTCGCAATGTGGCGCATTTGCACGTACTAGAAGCTACATATATTAATACACAGGGCACTGTTCTTTGCAGACAGAAAGAACGTACAAACATTACGCCTGTTTCAGCTAAACAAAATAAGTGACAGCCATTCGCTGAGGAAATCAGAGTCAAGCTGCCTGGTTTAAATTTCAAACAAAGCTTGGCAATTAACTGTCAGTTACCATAAACTGGTGCATTCTCCATGGCAACGCCTCTACCAATCAGAGTCCACTTACCAACCAATCAGCATTCTCTTCTCATACAGTATAAATTTGTTGCTTCCCTTACATTGGTATTCTTGCGATTTGTCCTGATGAGTGCAAGACGATGAGCTTCGACAAAATTTCTCTATTTTCAACAATAGTCAAATTAAAAATAATTAAGTTATAGATGAAATAATGCTTAAACTTTTAGCTTTAACCAAGGTAATTTAAAAAAAAATCTTTCTAAAGAAAATATTTTACATTGGTTTACATTTTGCTGTAGTTGTAATGTATTTTGTATTGATCAGTTTCCTTGTAAGACATTGTGATGTGACAATCTTAAACTATAGTTAGACACTTTAATGGCCATGATATGCCATATTGTTTTCCTTGCTAAATTTCTGCCTATCCTCTCTTGGGGGAATTGACTGCTGCTGGAGTACTGTTCCATGGGTGCCTAGTACCCTCTAACATTCCACTCAATTGGCTACTTTTCAAGTGTGAGTATTGCTAAGCTATTTGACAACTAGTAATCTCAAACTGCCCTTATTGGACAAGCATGCATTTCCACCTTCTATGGGTGCAATCCCATTTTTTATTGATGCTACTAGAAAATAATTTCTTGATGCTCTCCTAGGTTCCCACCTTGCACCCTCTATAAACTTGAGCTATCCAAAACTCTGCTGCCTATATCCTAATTTGCACCAAATCCCTTTCACTCACCAACCCTGCTGACCTACATTGCATCCCGTCCAATCTGACACTGCCTCGATTTTAAAATTCTCTTTGTTTTCAAATCCCTTCATGCCCTCACCTCTTTCTATCCCAATAACCATCTCTAACCCTATAACCCTCCAAAATCTCTGTGCTCCTCCAATTCTGGCCTCTTGTGCATCCCCGATTTTAATAGCTGCACTGTGTGCAGGTGTGCCTTCATGTGTTTGGGCCCTAAACTCTGGAATTCCCTCCCTGAACCCCTTTGCAGCTCTACCCCTCTATCCTCCTTGAAGTTGCTCCTTAAAACCTACCTCTTTGTCCAAGCTTTTGGTCATCTGTTCTAACACCTCTTTATGTGGCTCAGTGTCAAATTTTGCTTGAAAAAACTCCTGTGAAGCATCTTGGGGTGTTTTACTGTGGTGGTGTTACTACTGCTAGGAGTTAAACCTAGGATGTTCTGGTCTTTGGTTTAGTTACACTTTCCTTTACCAACTCGAGCTTGGAGGAGGTTATTGAGGTTATTTAATATGAAAAAATTGTTTCATCACAGCACCAATGTTTGACAAATTCATTTCACAGTTTTCTTCTATAACGACTTGGAACTCACTACAGGAAGGAAATATTGGAGAAATTTAAAATTCATATATTTTATGTAAATATTATGTACAATATCTTAACCGTTTTCGATTTATTACAGGGAAATAGTAAGAAAAGACATTGAAGCATGGGAAATCTCTGGCCAATGGTTATTCTCCTGTTATTCTGTTGCCAAAGAATATGCTTGTGTCTCAGGTACAGTGCTGATTTTTATTTTGTCTTTAGTTTTTCTAAAATCAGTTTATCCCAACATGTTTTCTTTTTTTCATCTATTCTGCCTTTATTTTTCTTTTTTAAAACTTATAACTCTAAACCAAAAGCTGAGGCCTTCAAGTAAAAATGTTATTGATGCAATAACAGAATCAATAGATAATTCACATTACATTTAATTATCTTATTGAAAAAATATGTAAGAAGGTACTTTATGTATTCTATTCCTCTGTAGGTTTTGTGGACATCTCCCCTGAAGAATTGCGATTTGAATACTATAACAGTAGGGCAGGAGGCAGCTTACAAAATTATGTAAGTCATTGTTCTGGTTCTTGAATTATAATTTTTAGGATCTGAAGTGGAAGCATAAGGACTACTCAGTCAATGAAGCTCACCCACTATTTAAGTTCTTCTTCTGCCTCTATATTCTGTTAAACAGAAAGGAGACTCCTGATCCTTCAGCTGAGTCTATATTCATTGCACGGGTAGCAGCCCATTCCTTAAGTCACAGGTGGTAAATGTGAATTTAATCCTTAAATGATGAGTGCTCATTGCTAACATCTCCAATCCCTTCATTTAAAAAGAAAAACAAATTCTGGTTTTGACAGATTTCTGGATAGCTGGTAGTTACAATTTAGTCCCCAAAATTAAAGGGAGGATGGTGTGACCTTTAATTGGTTAGAAGATGTGAAGATAATTTCACTTTCCTAGGCTGTGAAGATGTAAATGCTCTAATTTGAGTTGTGACATTTTTCTTCATTATAAGTTAATTGAAATAAATTTGCACATTTTAATTATGGTGATGGGGAACATTGGTCCAAATTTTCCTGCAATTCCAAAATTGGTGATGTGCACCATAATTCTAGCCAATAGCATATGATCTTGTTGCTAACTTGCTCCAGATTTTTCTATTTTCTAATTGGAATACATTGCACTGACCTAAGAACTGAAGTTTAGTTTAGTTTAGTTTAGAGATACAGCACTGAAACAGGCCCTTCGGCCCACCGAGTCTGTGCCGACCATCAACCACCCATTTATACTAATCCTACACTAATCCCATATTCCTACCACATCCCCACCTGTCCCTATATTTCCCTACCACCTACCTATACTAGGGGCAATTTATAATGGCCAATTAACCTATCAACCTGCAAGTCTTTGGCATGTGGAAGTGATTGCACATTTACCATCCTGAGTCATGGGAGGGTTTAAGTGAGTTGAAGTGTAACCTTTTAATAAACTTTAATCTACAATTATTTTAATCTGTAGTCTCCCTTTGAGAGATGATTGTTTCATTGTGTGAGATCTATGAATTGTGATCACTACATTATGAAAGATTGATTAATTTAGAAATAAAATAATGACTTTTGTTTTCATGGATTACAAGAGTATAAATTGGCCTAAACAAGTTAACTTAGAATTTTTAACTGTTGAAAAATTCTAATAATTGGTTGGCTTGAATGTTCCCGCCATCCTGGGAACAGTCCTATTAAGAGAGATTGGGGAAACTGGGCCTGTATTCTCCAGAGTTTTGAAGAATGAGTCGATCTCATTGAAACCTACAAAATACTTAAAGGGATAGATAGGGTAGATGCAGGTAAGATGTTTCCCCTGATTGGGGAGTCTGGGAGGGGGGGGGGCACAATTTCAAAATAAGGGGGAAGCCACTTAGCACAGAGATGAGGAGAAATTTCTTTACTCAGAGGGTTGTGAATCTTTGGAATTCTCTACCCCAGAGGGCTGTGGAAGCTCAGACATTGAGTATGTTTAAAGCAGAGATTGACAGATTTCTAAATACCAATGACATAAAGGGATGTGGGGATAGTGTGGGGAAAAAGGCATTGAAGTGGTTGATCAGCCATGATCGTGTTGAATGGGCTTGATGGGCTGAATGGCCTACTCCTGTTCCTATGTTTCTAAAGATCGCACATCAAAAATTTACAGAATGACATGCTGACTCTCTTCTGAGTAGATGGGCTTGAAATGTTTTGTGTTCTATGTACATTTATTTACTCATTGAAACAAAGTGATAAAAGTAAAATATTGTAGATAAACAAGAAACAAAACATTATGGTTATCTATAATGTGCTCACATTTTTGTCACTGAATCTAAAATATAGTCAATACAATTTGCAGCAAGTGTAATGTGTAATGTTAAGTTTGTGATAATCTGAAATGTTCTTTAATTTTGCAATTTTTCGATGTAGGCGGACTCCATTAGACAGTTATCAAATCAACAGAGAAACAGAATGCTTGAAGTAAAGAAGCCAGATCCATCTGTAAGAGCTTTAGTGGTAAGCTCTGATCAGGAAAAGACGATAAAAATTCAAGTATAAAGTAAAATCAGCTGTTGGGGGTGGGAGGGAGAAAGTTGCCTAGAAAAACTGTGGATTAATATAGGTTTGTCATTTTAAAATGTTATAAAGAGATTGACCTGGATTTTGCAGTAGGAATAATGGTGAGGCTATCATGCTTACTGTTATTATGGAGTAAATTGAATAGCAACTTCTGGTGCCTGCACATGTGCAGTTAAATGTGGAAATCAATAAATGACTGAGCAAAGTAACTTGGACAAACAGTACGTTATGACTAGGTGAGGAAGGTGTCTAGGGGTCCCTCTCGGCCTTCACCTGGTCTTACCATAACAGGATTTAATTTTAAACACTGTTTTTAGCTCTCCCCTTGGTGAATCCTTGTTCACCACTTTCCAATTATAAGGCAAAGAAACCAGCACAAACAGGTTTTCTTAGGTTTAAAGAAGAAAAGTTTAAATTTATGAAACTTGAATTTAAGCCCGAATTTGGTTGACAGCTGCGGATACACGACACACCCACGTTAGCATACATACGTGATACACACATGCAAATAGAGACAGAAAAGAGCAGAAGAAAAAAAAAGTGGAAAATTTGAGGCAATATCTGAAGAGATTTTGTTACGGTTCTTCGAGCTCACTGTAGAGTCCCTGATTGTAGGTAGATCTTGCTTTTCATTGGGGCCAAGCATTCTTCTTAAACCCCATTCGCTGTAGTAGACTTTTCTCTGTTGGGGTTCATTGTCTTCAGTGGATTCAGAGGCTTGTAAGAAAAAGATGGGAGCAGACAGGAGAGATCTTCTCAATCCAGGAGAAAACTGTTTGTACAATTCAGAAAAGCCCAGGTTGCCAAGCAGGTTAGTCATGTGACTAACTGGTTTGACCACGTCTTGGATTGTATCACCTTAGCAGTCTCTGGAATGCACCTCTTACACACCATACCTGGTGATCAAGGTCCATTGTGGGTTGAATGTGTCAGAGTATGGTCCTTTGTCCTTCCATCACCGTCTGTTAATATGCAAATGTCTTTTCCAGCCACAGCCGATGTGTTTAACTCGTCCTTTCTTCACTCCAGTAACAGTTTAAAATCAATGTTCATGACAAAATTAATGTGCCTCTATCTTGGCAGGTGGGGGCCTAGCTTGACAAGTATCTTGCCAAGAGATGCAACATTCATATGCAATGATGTGCGTGAATTTATGGTACTTATCCACTAGATACCCACTAAACAGCCTGAAAGCATTAGGGCTTGTCCACTTAAGTGCATGGGTATTTTAACAGCCTGGTGTAAGTATTGCTGAAAATAGAGACATTTTGTCAAAGCTTTTCGTCTTGCACTCATCAGGACAATTCACAAGAATACCAGTGTAAGGGAAGCAACAAATTTATACTGTATGAGAAGAGATTGCTGATTGATAGAGGCGTTGCCATGGAGAATGCACCAATTAGGTCCCAGATCCCCTGTAGAAGGTGCCACATTGTTCTGACTCTTACATTGCAAGTTACAATGCAAAAACCCATTGAAAGTGGATTGCATCGAACAGCGAGTGCCATTCATTCACCACTGATCACAAAATACGGGCCATTGTAGAAAGAAAATCATAGAAACCATAGCAAGTTAACGGCACAGAAAGAAGCCACTTGGCCCATCGTGTCTGTGCCGGCTGTAAAATGAGCCACCTAGCCTAATTCCACCATCCAGCATTTGGTCAGATAGAAATCATAGAAAGTTTACATGTTTGCGTTGTGTTTATATAGCACTTTATCATGCCTTTCAAAAAGGACTCAAAGTTCATCACATACATTTAATTGCTTTGAAATTACATCACTGTTATGTAGACAAATGCAGTAGCTGTTTTACACACTGCTAGATCTCTCAAATAATGACAAGATGAATGACTAATCTGTTTGTAATGGTGCTTAACAAAATGGGAATATTGGCCTGGGCACTAGAAGAATATCTCTTCGAATAATGCCAAGGATACTTTTTTTTTAAACGACAACTTGAATAAGTACCTGGAGACTCATTTTAATGCCTCATCCACAGGATAGGACCTCTGACAATACAGTACTCACGCAATGCTACAGTTTAAGCATAGATTATGTGCTCAAATCCTAGGGTGGGGCTTGAACCTAAATCCTTCTGACAGATGGGAATGCTACCAATTGGGGTGAAATGGTTTTGGCATGTAACTTTTCTTGAAGACCACATTCATAATTTGTAACATAACACTAGGTATACAGAAAAATCATACAATTATTCTTAGTATAAAAGAATTGATAAAATTAATTGATTAAAATTATTTGTAGAAGTTTAATCAAGAGTTTTTGTTTTGCATGATTCCTCTTTAATGTTCCAAAGTAATTTTAATGAGATGAGTTTTAGAGGCATATTTAATGTTGCAAAGTAATTTTAACTAGATGAGTTTTAGGGACATAGGTCCATAGGAATTGCTTGGGAGTCAAAAAACAAGGTCCGTAGTTTACCTTCTTACCATCCTGATAGTCACATACCACCATGATAATGGATTGTTAACTAATGAATTAGTTTTAGTTGAAAGGTTAGAATTGTAAGCAGAAGCAGACTTTCCAACACTGGAGCCGAACTGGTCACCAGCAAATGTCATCCCAATGCACCCTTAAAGGTATTTTTAATCAATTCTTTGTAACTGAGGCATATGTAGTGTGTGCAGATGACTATACTTCATATTAAACCAATCTAATACTGAGTGAATCAACTGCTCTCAAATTTTTTTGAAGGAAAAAAAATTCCTTTTCTCTCTTCCTATGGAAAAGTGTTTGGCCTCTAACTGACAACTGTACTGAGATCAGAAACTTGCCAACTGTGGCTCAGATGAATTCGCGTATCTTCAACTAATTTATGAGTATCACGTTGAAGTACCAAAACATTTCTTTCCAAATTTGGAATAATTACCCCTTTTTTTTCTCCTCTTTTCACATCAAGGTACACAGAGTTACTGTGTTGACCACTGCTGGGTCTGATATTGCATGGACCAAATGCAGAGTTAAACTCTCTAATGTGCAGTGAATCTACTCTAATCCCTCCCTTAGATAAGGTTTCTCAACTACAGTATTGTGAACTTTTCTACTTCACACGTGCATCACTATGTGACCTTTCATGGATTTTTAGTCTTGTACTGAATTGAAAAACTCAATCTTCAGGCTGCTTGACCACGGGAACTGAGTTGAACCTGCAAACGCTTTTCATGTCAGACCTTTACACAAACATTAATAGAAGCTGGATACTTGAGCAGTTAACAGGTTACCCACTTTTTTGTTTGCTTATTACGAACTTGTGTGATGATTTTTATAACTCAGCTCTCAGTATTGTACAACTGCCTGCAGTGTGCCAGATAGGAAAATAATTGACTTGCTGCCAACAATTCCCTACTATAGCACAAGTGGAGTCTGTAACAATTTCTATTTTAGGAAATTTTGAAATATAACTTGTGTTTTCTTTCTCTGCTTCTCCAGAGTACTGAATTGAGGAAGCCTAACCAACAAAAACCTGCAACAGGATTTGGTGGGATGCAAACTTCAACCTTTGGCTCATCAGGTGAGTGCTAACATGCAGTTCCTATAGAAACGTCTGAGAAATAAATGCGCTTCTGTAAAATGGAAATCTTCTGAGTTTGTTTTAATTGCTGAAAAGTGGTAGTTTATTTTCAGTGTCATTTTACAGACTCACTTGCTTAAAAAGCCAGAAAATTGATGTATTTTCTAGTCACCAAGCAAACACTTTATTCTGCTTTGACTGATTATGATTTTTAAGAAGTTTATTATACTAAAAGAAAAACTGAGGCACAGTTAATACACACCAGTATTCTTCAACAAAGTAAATATAATCTAATGCTGGGGAGCTGTGGCTCATGGTGTTGTGTGGGGGCCTGTTGTAGATCTGTGATGTTTACAATGTTCATAAATGATATGGAGAGATGCCTCTAGTACATAATATAAAATTTTCTCTTGACCCCAAACTGCGTGACCACTGGTGGGAAGAATATATTTCAAGGGGATCAGGGCAGATTATGCCAAGACATTAGGAATTATAGATGGATTTTAATGAAAGTATTTATGTACAGTTAGTTGAAAGATTGTTCAAGAACTATCAGTTTACTCATCAGTGTCACAAAGCTTAACAGCATTAACACTAGTAAACTAATTTACCGTGGAGGTATAGAATTTTACAGCACAGAAGTAGGTCATTTAGCTCATCCCTTATTTAGCAGCATTCAGTTATTCATTTAGTCCTTTTTTCTGTATCTTTTAAAAAATATTATTAAAATATTTGACCATTTCTCTTTTCAAAGCTGTTTATGGATTCCACCACTGTTTGTATATGAAATTTTATTCTATTCTTTTCCATTGTAGATTAGTTTATTCATTTCAGTGCAGTACTGAAAAGTTTAATTCAACAACTATTTGAGTTGTTCTTAATTAAGAAAAGGGAAGGTTTTAGACTAATTGTGTGAACTGCACCAAGTATTGTTGAAGTAAATAAAACCTTTGGAGCTTTTATTTTTGAAACACCCTCATCTGAAGCACCCTCATCTTTCACTAGCTTGATTTCCCAAGCCACTTTTTGTGTGGTCTGTAACACGAATGAATAAGTTTTAAGTAAAGTAATTCTGAGCTTGTATGCGATTTGCGAGATCTACTTCCCTGGTGGTTTACTGAAACTATACGTTTAACTTAGATTTGTTTGTTTCCAAAGGTTTTTCCTCGAGCTCTGTAATCAACAACACATTTAGTTTCAAACCCAGTGCTGGATTAGGCAATACGACAGCAACCTTGGGGTTTGGAAGCTCTTCAGCACCTTTGGTTCCTCCTTTGTCAGGATTTGGAACCAAACCAGCTTCTTCCTCTTCAGCGTTTGGAAGCACACCTACATTTGGAGTTCCCACTTCCAAATCAGCTTCAGTCTCTGGTTTGTTTGGTTCTGCAACCAATTCTACTCCAGGAATCTCTGTGTTCGGAAATCCTGCTCCATTTGGAAGCAACTCAGCAGCTTCCAACGGTTTTGGGAGTTCTGCATCTACATGTGCATCTACATCCTCGGCATTTGGGAGCGCTGTAACAGCAACAACAAATGCTTTTGGGGGCATTGTAACAACAACAAAAACAACCACAAATGCTTTTGGGGGCACTGCAGTATCAGTATCTCGGCCCCAAAACATTTCTGTGAGCAATAATTCAGTCAGTGGATATGATAAGTTGTATACGCCCCGGACAGAACTCTCAGCAGATGACCTACAAGAATTTGAAGCAAAGACGTTCACGCTAGGAAGGATCCCTTTAAGACCACCACCCATTGAACTTCTGAATGTGTAAATCTGTTGTGTTAAGTGTAGTTGTATTGACTAGTTGCTATGATCTTTCATTGAATAATGTACTAACTAAGGCTACAAATTAAGCTTTCTGAATTTATTTTAATTCTCGGTAAATTTGCTACTATTATCAGCAATAGTAGGGATTTAACGTTGTAATAATATATTGGATAAATTATTGTTGCTTTCTTTCTCATCTTCTTTCCAGCTCTCCTTCACCTTGCCCACTCCAAAATTCACTAATATATCAGCTTCAACATGGATTGGAAAAGTCTGAATAAACACACCTATAGTTATTTTCATATAATCAGAAATATGTGCTGACCAGGATGAGATGTGCATCCTGTTAATTTTGTACCAGTAATTGGAAAAAATAAATCTATTGATGAGTGAGGAATGTTGGATGCTGTTGGAATTGCAAAATGCTGAGCTGCCATTGTAAACAGAAAACAGTTTGACCTTAAGTCAAAGCATCTCTTGGGCTACCCATAGGATAAATTATTTCAACTGGACAAGAAAGATTTATATTATGTATACAACTTTATAAATACAAAAACACACCATGGTTATGAATAAGGCTGCGTTTGCTGACAATGCAGCCACTAGGTGGCGCTGCACTGGCACATGCGCAAATGCAGCCTGTTCAACTCAAACGTCACAGTGACGATCAGGCAGCTGCCAGGACTAAAGATGGCACTGCGCAAATAATCACACAAAAGCAAACTAAACGCATGGCAGCACGCAATGGCAACCTAAACGCATGGCAGCACACAATGGCTGGAGAGATCGGCTGGCTGGAGAATGGCCGGAGGGTGGGGGTGGTGGGGAATGCCTGGAGAGAGCGTGCGGGGGGGGGGGGAATGGGCGGAAAGAGGGGGTGAAGGGGCAGGAGGAAAGCGCACCCACCGCTACCAAGGTCTTCGGCCGTTCCCCCCACACTCCGCTTCTCCGCTTGCTGTCTATCCCATGTTATGTGATGACGTCATCTGGGCATGCGTGTACCATGATGTCATCTGTGCATGTGCCAGTCGATCCTGGCAATGCGGAACGCAGCACACGCACAGAAAGCAGGAGCCTGTTTGTGCATGTGCGCAGGTTGGCGCAATCGGATGACGTCCCCGCTGGCTGCGTTGTCAAGAATCACTTTGGTGAATAAATGCACTGTAAATTTTTTGATACTGATAGTATGTACAATACCTGTTTGTGCTAGACTGAGCCAAGATATTAATCTTTAAATTATTCCAATAAGTACTTGCATAACATTTTACCAAAACAATTTCTTTTAAATTTTATATTTTATAAATATGCACATCAGGAATGATTTCCACATTTCAGTGTTTCCTAGGAACACTGGATCGTGTCGTTACCCCTACTAAGTAATGTATAAAATAAATTTATAAGTGGTGTCCTTTATATCTACCAAAACCTGAAACATTCATTCCCAGGATCCTTGCTGTATTTTTATTTCTATCATGAATGTGAATTTTACAAACATAGTTTTAAATATTCTTTCTTTTACCTCTAATTATTTCTTGGGTGTTGACTGTAGACCTGTGCAATCATAAGGAAAACTTTTTTTTATAGAGTGGTTTAACACATTAGCAGGGAGTCTCAAAGCACTCACAGTCAATGAATTATTAACGATAGATTGATTGTGGGTGTTCATCTGTTGTATGCAGATAGATTTTTGCTTCATTTTCTGCTTTTAATATCTTTATGTACAAACTGTGATATTTAGCAAATCGTAATAAAGTGCCACTTACAGATAATTTTATAGTGTTTGTATTGGTTTTATACTATTGTGATACAAAATTATTTATGAATTGAGTTGGGCCAAATTATGGGTAATTTCAGATGAGATGATCTTGGAGAGGAAAAACACACATTCCTCATTCACCTTGTAATACTGTAGTGAAGATCTGTAAGCATATGATTCACTTTGTTTTATTAAAGGCCACAAATTTCCTACTTACTGACTGTCCATGAGAGAATTTGTTTCTCCCTCATGAACAAATCCTCTACCTGCACTTCCAAGGAATTGTGTGTACATCCCTACATCCTGTAGCATCTTTCCATTGAGTATATACACTCAAATGTTTCCCTCTCAAAATGCATTACCTCACATTTTTCTGCTACCCTACCTATTCAGCTAATCTGTCTACATCCTCCTGAAGTATTTTACAGTTAATTTGACTGTTTGCCAAATGGGCTTCTTTATTTCATCAAGTTTTGATATTGTGCTCCCGATATCATTTATATCTGTATACACTAAGAGGAAAGGTGGACCCAGAACTGGCCCCTGGAGCACACTAATTCCAACTCTTCAATCTGAGAAGTACCCTTTAACCTCAGCTTTCCGATTGTTGCCTGTCAACCAACTTCCTATCCATGCTGCTACATTGCCTCTTCTTCCATATGCTTGTATTTTGATATCTGGTCTCCAGTTAAACATCTTACCAAATGCCTTCTAAAACTCCATATACCCTATATATAATGCATTACTTTTATCTAGCCTATCTTCAAATTCTTCAAATAAAAGCTCAAACTTGAACATGATGGGTCTTTACTAAAATACCTGATTGTCCTTGGTTAACCCTTGCATTTGTAAATATTCACTAATTTGATTTCCAATAATGGATTCAAATTGTTGCGTACAGACCTCCACGGTCCACTCTCTGTCTTTCAAGGATGAATAGCCCAAAGTTTTACAGTCTTTCCCAATGACGGTTCAATCTTCTAATCCCAGGGATCAACCTTATGACTTATATCAGCGCTTTCTCCAGAACTTATCTATCGCCTTTGTATCTGCGTGATCAAAGTTGGAGATTTTAGTCAAGGTATAATTTCACCAGAGCACTGCATTGTCTTAGTGATATCCTGTGACTGGTGCTCCATTTGTTTTGGTTATGCAGCTCAGCGTTATATTTATTTATTAAAGTTGCACACTGAATTTAAGTACAGTTTGAGCGGAACTGGAACCTAAGTGAGCACTTAGTGCTGCACTTTATCCCATGTGGAGGTGGGTGGGGAATGGGGGAGGAGTTTTAAGCAAGGAAAGTGTGGGAAAGGATGTGCGGGGGGAATGGGGGAGGAGTTTTAAGCAAGGAAAGTGGGCTTGGGAGCAGACAGCTGGTTAAAAACTGAAATTGACAGCATGTCAAGAAGCTGGCTGCAACTTGTCGACATCCACTTTTAACATCAGTGTGTTCAGTTGTGTGCGAGAAACCTCAGGTGAGGCAGGTTGCCAGGTTATGTTAAAAAGCAATAAGCAGCTGTTTTGACTTGGCTTTTCGAATTTAATTCTGCAAAAGTTTCCTGGAATGTGCCAGTGAAAACAATGTGAGAGGACATTGAAATTGAGGCGACTGAACAAATGGCAGGCAAAAAAAAATCTTGCAAGTCCTCGGACCTCACAGCTGATTCCTTGCTTGTGAAAGGCGTTGCTCACAGGAATTGCTGTGGATGTGCTTTGATTACCTTGGAGGTGATTTCTAATACTTTGGAGGTCATTACTACTTCAGCGTTTCCTGTGTCTGATATATGCATCCCATCTCTCAAACATCAATTCATCTTGGGTGCCCCTTATGCAGTTTTATCTCTGACATCTGAGGATCAAGATGAGCAGAAGCCTTTTCAACAATCTGCTGCTCCACGGGAGAGAAGGGAAAGCACTGATGAGCACAGAAGATAAAAACATTTTTTTTTTATTCGTTCATGGGATGTGGGTGTCACTGGCTATGCCAGCATTTATTGTCCATCCCTAATTGCCCTTGAGGAGGTGGTGGTGAGCTGCCTTCTTGAACCACTGCAGTCCATGTGGGGTAGGTACATTCATAGTGCTGTTAGGAAGGGAGTTCCAGAATTTTGACCAACAGCGAAGGAACAGCAATATAGTTCCAAGTCAGAATGGAGTGTGGCTTGGAGGGGAACTTGCAGGTGGTGGTGTTCCCATGCATTTGCTACCCTTGTCCTTTTAGGTGGTAGAGGTCGCGGGTTTGGAAGGTGCTGTCTAAGCAGCCTTGCTGCAGAGCATCGTGTAGATGGTACACACTGCTGCTGCTTCTGTGCATCAGCGGTGGAGGGAGTAAATGTTTGTGGATGGGGTGCCAATCAAGCATGTTTCTTTGTCCTGAATGGTGTCGAGCTTCTTGCGTGTTGTTGGAACTGCACCCATCCAGCCAAGTGTAGAGTATTCCATCACGCTCCTGACTTGTGACTTGCAGATGGTGGACAGGCTTTGGGGAGTCAGGAGGTGAGTTATTTGCAGTAGGATTTCTAGCCTGCTCTTGTAGCCACAGTATTTATACGTGGAGGAGGTTGGGGAATGGAACTGAAGGAATTGCTCTTTCAGAGAGCCAGTGCAGACACGATGGGCTGAATGGCCTCCTTCTGCACTGTAACGATTCTGTGTGATGGCTACTCCAGTTCAGTTTCTGGTATATAGTTATAGGCAAGGATTGGCTTCCTGGACATGGCTGAGCATTAGTCCCTCAGGAGGCTTGGTATTATCCTGGGTGGTCACTGACATTTGCAGACTCCTGGAAGATTTGCTGCCAACTGGACTTGGTGGGGGCACATTGTCAAAGTCACTAACACTCTTAATTTCATTGCCTCCGGCTCCTCCCAGGGATCTGCAGGGGATATTTGCAGAATCTTACAACCTACTGCCCACAAGGCTTTCACAGGTGACCGATGCTATTTAGGACCAAGAAACATGTACTTTGCAACTAATGAGGCCAGTCAGAATGAGAGGACCCTCCGCTTTCTAGCTCTGCTGGCTTCCCATAGGTCCAGGGACTCATCACCTGCACAAGTGTGGCAATAAAGGTGGCCCCAAATCACCCTGGGGTCTTTGAGTGGTAGCCCTTGCAGTTGACAATGTGCAGCTCATGTGCAACCACAAAGAAAATCATCATGCATATTTGTGCAAGATTCCCCGAGAGCTGCTATAATGCCTTCATTCTATAGCAGCCAAGCCTTCAGAACTTTTCACATCTTGCAGCAGAGTTAACGGATGACTCCTTGAAGATGAGGGCTATTCATTGAATACCTGGTTGATAACACTCATTAGAAACCAAGAAAATGATGCCTAGGAGAGATACAATCAAAGTCACTTGATCATGAGAGCTGTCACGGAGTAAGCAGTCAAGGAGTTGAAGATGCACTTCAGGTATCTGGGAAGATCTGGGGATGGTCTTCAGTATGCACCAGACTAGATATCGAGAGTGATAGTGTTATGCTGCACCTTGCACAACATAGTACAGCAACGAGGACTGGAGCTCCAGGACGAAGAGGGTGCTGAGTCCACTGCCTCTTCAGAGGAGGAGGAATTTGATGGGGCAAGGACATTGCTGCATGGGATGCTTGGGATAGTCTAATTCTGGCACTGGTCAGTTATACTGAAGCAGTGCACCCATCTGGCAACTGACTTCTGAACCCATTTGCCTTCCTACATCCCCCAAAACAGAGAGTCCTACAACCAACAAAGCATCCCTGTCACAGTCATCCATTGATTGTTTTTAATTCTTGACTTACCATTCATCACAAGTAAGAAGGCCACTTGCCAGACAGCAGGGAAAAAGGACAACACAGGAAAATGCTGCAAAGAAATAATGTTAATCTTATAGCAAAACTAAGCACAGAATTTTCAATCTAGCATTGTGTTAAACACCCACATTCATACCCTTGTGCAACTACAAATGTTTAATCTTCCTTTTTCTACTACTCCTACGTAGTGCAACCTCTGTGGTTTCAGCAGAGGTAGAGGCAGGCTGCTCATATCCCTTGTGGATGTTGGAAGTGCTGAGAGAGAGAGTGACTCATGTCTCTGATTGCAAGCCAATGTCTGTGTCACTTAAAAGTTGTTTAACCCCTTGTGGTCTGTTTTCTGTATGTGATTTTAAAAACAGTTGTTTGTTTAATATGGTTCAAGAGTTTTTTTTAATGGATGTAAGTGAGAAAGAAGTTATGATAACATGGATATTGAACTGTAAAAAAAATGATTGTTTCATTGTTCTGAGAGAGATATGGGGGTTCTCTCCCATGCTGTGTGAGGCTGATCTTCGGTTTAAATTTTGTCTGAAGTCGTACTGTGAAAATTCACCTTTTTCCTTGAGCTTCTACTTACAGTTGCTACAAAGGGGACCTTGAAGAAAGAAGACCTGAAAACCCAGAACTTAAGTTATTTTCTTTTATTTCTTCGTAAAGCATGTGCTATGTTAATTGATTTAAGTTGATGAAGTTTAAGGTGTGTGTATGGAGAATGCAAGTGGGAAGCTTCCAGCGAGAGAATCTGTGTGTAATAAAGGTTTTGTGTGGAGGAATAATGTTTTAAGTTTGTTTTCTGTAATTGAGGGGATTTCACAATGAGAATTGTGACCTAGTTAAAGGGGGACAGTAATGGAAATAAGCATATGTTCGAAGTTATAAATTCAAGTTGGAATTTCAATTCGTATGGAATTTTGTTTTGTTAAACGTGGGGATTTTATTCCGGACAGAAATTCACACATGTGAGTTAGAGATTGGAATAAAAAAAAACACTCAAAACTGTGTGTTTTAAGCTCAGACTGTGGGAAGAACAAAGGATCATTTGACAAAGGAAATTTAAAGGGTGAAATAAGACGATTTGGGTTGGGAAAATATATATTTTTTAAATAAAGGGGTTTTAATTCTGGAAAAGGGAGTTTTCATTGTTTAAAGGCAAGATCCAGAGAGAGCTGGGCGGTAAGAAGGAATAGTTGGACATCCCGATCCAGGGTGCCCTGGACGCCTCCCCGCACACCAACCTGGAGCTGCAAGAGACTCCACCCTGATGGACAGGAAGAGGGAACGCAGCAATTGGGGCACCCCATGTAAATTTGTACATAACCAAAGTCTGACCTGTGGAGGGAGGACCCCTCACAGAGTAGTGCTATTTTTCTTCTTTTTCTCTTTTCTGTAGAAGCATATTGGATCCAAGGACATGAGATAGGACGCACCCTGTGGCTGAGCGTGGTGACAATCCTGGTGGATGCCGGACAGATGGATCGGGGCGACACCGAGATGTCTTTCACCTATGGGTGTAGGGGGGGAGCTGGACCTATCGTAACATAAGGGGGCAAGACAAGGGACACAGAGGGGGCAACCATATATTCCTTTGAAAAAAAATGACCGGGTTGGTTGGGGTCAAATTTGACCAAATACTCCAATTCCAACTATAACGGTTCACTGAAATATCAGTGCCCTGCACAAGATTAAATATTATAGCCAGCAAGGTACGGGTGAAAGAGGGAAGGCAAGTGTGCCTGGAGTGGCAGGGGAGCATCTTGGTGGGATGGTGGTTGTGGTTGCGAAAGACAGATCAGACTAACGGTGATGTATTCGGGGACTGGGAAAGATTTGGAAACGACTTGGTTAGATGAGTTACTGGGATAATCCCTATCTGTGATCATACCTTGGTGAACCTCACCCTAGGCAATGCCCTCCCAAACCTCCAAGAATACATTGCCCACTTTGGATATGATATTCTATCCCTGCCCGAGCACCTCATGTAATTGGTGAAGGAGGTGGAACTGTCTCAAAAGCACTATTGCACTCTTGAACAGAAGAACAGAGACACGGGGGATGATATTAGGGACATAGCCTCCCCACCCTGGTGGGATATTGGTTTCAATATTGAAATTCCCTCCTGGATTCAAGTTGTTCGCACGTGTTGGTGATTGTACAAATGATTATAATATTGTATGTGTAAACTGAAATGAAAAAGCAAAAAGCAAAACATGGGGAAATGATTAAGAAGGGGTTTGATAATGGATTCTAATGTATAGTTAGTGATTTGGCTGAAGCCCACAATTGCCATAACGTGACAGATGATTTCATTGGAGGTAATATCTCTGGTGTTTGAGATATTAATGGGGGGGAGATGTGGGATCGGAATTTCTCCCCCCCACCAACTGGACTTTAAAACTGGACTTTGTGGAGTATGGGGAAAATAAACCCAATCCCCATGGACAATAGTACTGTGAATGAGAGTCAAAACTCAACACATATGCACACAGAGGCAGGCTGCATTCCAATGGGTCAATTTCAAACATTCCAATATCACAACAGAACTGATACTGTTAAAGGACTGGAATTTGGGATATTATCATAACAGTGACACAGCATAACTGCCATTATGTAATCCAATTAAGTAATTGGGGAGGCCATTGTTACCACTAACCAGCCCCAGAGCACAGCGTTCACTCCTGTCAAGACAGGGGAGAAACTTTTTTCATGTATATCAGCTCTGGAGCTTGGAATACCTCACCTTGGTGGAGTTCATTGTTCTCAGTCATGGAAATAACATCAGCACTGAGTGGATCTGTCTGGACCAGACAGGTAACGAACGGAAGAGATTAAAAGTTTCTAAGTGCTGACCATCGAGCAGGATGGCTTCAGGAGATGTGTTTATGATATTTCGATAAGGATCATAATAAAAAGGACAGAATCGAAGTATTTGGCACTGCAGTCAAGAAGGATGGTCAGGAATGGTCAACCTGGCTCGTGGACCTACAAATTCTCACTGGAAGGACCAACTGCATGGAGGATTGTAAGTTATAAGCCAAATCCAAGGGCTATTTGGGGCTGAGAGTTTAAATCAATTTTAAGTGTAACAATCAAATCCTGGGTGAGTTTGGGGCAGAAACATTGGATTTTGCCTGTGGTTTTTCAAAAAAGGTTTATCTTATAAGTCGTGGTGACTTGTGTGTGTGGCTGGGAGCTGAGGTTAAATTGTGGAGGGATTTAAATCAGACTAACTAATCAAGGTGTTATGTGGCATCCTTTCAATTAGCTTAGAGGTCTTTGTATCGGGGTGTTAGGAGGGTTTTAATAAACAAGTTTGTGGTTCAGCCCAACCCTGTGTCTGTGCAATTTGTCCTTTATAAAATCCTAAAGTCAAGAGCCATCAGTAAGGGGGGAAATGGGAGCAGGAACGTCTTACACCCTCCTCTGACTACTGACCACAGTCTTGACCTATGTCCTCTTAACCAATGTCCTTTGGATTTTGGAACCAATGAGGGCCCCACCAAAGACTGCTAGACTCAGTCATCAGGACACGAGGCAGCATGTGGGGCAATGATTGATGAGGGGACAACAGGTGAGAACTGGGAGTGCTTTGAGCAGAGTCCCCAATTCTATGTCCGCTTTCTTCAGCTTCCCTCTCAAGGCCCATCCTTGTCCCTGCTAGTAATGAGCTGGAGGGCACCTTGTGGCACATTAATGCGGTGCTGAATGACCAGGGCTAGGTTTTCATCAGGTTTAAGGTGGCATTCAGCATAAGAACAGAAGAAAAGGAGCAGGAGTAGACTAAATAGCCCCTTGAGCTTGCTCAACCTTGCAATATGATCATGGTTCACCTTCTGCCTCACCTCCCTTTTCCTGCCCACATTACATAATCCCTTGATTCCTTGAGAGACCAAACATCTGTCTATCTCAGCCTTAAATATATTCAACAATGGAGCATCCACAACCCTCTGCGGTCGAGAATTCCAAAGATTCACAATGCTCTGAGTGAAGAATTTTTTCCTCATCTCAGTCCTAAATCGTTGATCCCTTATCCAGACTGTGCCTCTGTGTTCTAGATTCCCCAGATAGGGGAAATAGCCTCACAATGTTTACCTGGTGGAAGATTTTTGTGTTTTTGGGGATGTTGACTAGTCTTGGACCCTCAAGGTATGGACTCTGGTATTCTTAAATCAAGATAGAGTTTATTAAGCACAGAAAGGATTTACTATGCAACTTAAAGGCAGTAGTTATACAGCAGTGTCCTTGGTTCTTGCTTCCTGAGCTGCTGTGGCGTAGTCTTCTTTCAAGTGTTCTGTTAACTGTTATCTGGTTCCTTCTTCAAATCTGTGCACGTCAATGTTTCATAGTAAGTTTAAGGCACAGAAGGAAGCCACTTGGCTCATTGTGTCTGTGTCGGCCGAAAAATGATCCATCTATTCTAATCCCACCTTCTAGCATTTGGTCCGTAGCCCTGCAGTTTATGACACTTGAGGTGCATTTCCAGACTCCTTTTGAATGAGTTGAGGGTCTCTGCCTCAACTACCCTTTTAGGCAATGAGTTCCAGACCTTCACCACCCTCTGGGTGAAAAGGATTTTCCTCATCACCCTCTAATTTTTTTACCAATCATTTTAAATCTATGCCCCCTTGTCACTGATCTCTCTGCTAAGGTGAATAGACCCTTCACCTTCACTCTATCCAGGCCCCTCAAAATTTTGTACATTTCAATCAGATCTCCCCTCAGCCTTCTCTGTTCCAAGGAGAACAATCCCAGCCTATCCAATTTTTCCTCATAGCTGCATTTTTCCAGTCCTGACAACATCCTTGTAAATCTCCTTTGTATCCTCTCTAGTGCAATTATATCCTTTCTATAATGAGGTGACCAGAACAACACGCAGGACTAACCAATGAATTGTACAGTTCCAGCATAATCTCCCTGCTTTTATATTCTATACCTCAGCTAATAAAGGAAAGGATTCCATATGCCTTCTTAACCACCTTATCGACCTGTCCTGCTACCTTCAGGGATCTGTGAACATTCTCTCCAAGGTCCCTCACTTCCTCTACACTTCTCAGCATTTTCCCATTATTCATGTATTCCCTTGCCTTATTTGACCTCCCCAAATGCATCACCTCACACTTCTCCAAGTTGTATTCCATTTGCCACTTTTCTGCCCATCTGACCAGACCATCAAAAGCTTCCTGCGGCCTACAGCTATCCTCCTCGCTATCTACCACACGGCCAAACTTCTTGATTATGCCCCCTACATTTATGTCCAAATCATTAATACACACCATTAAAAACAGGGGACCCAGTACTGAGCCCTGTGGAATGCCACTGGAAACAGCCCTCCAGTTGCTTAAACACTTGTCAACAATTACCCTTTGTCTCCTGCCACTGAGCCAATTTTGTATCCACCTTGCTGCATTTCCCTGGATCCCATGGGATTTTAGTTTTTTGAACCAGTCTGCCATGTGGGACCTTGTCAAAAGCCTTGCTAAAACCCATGTAGACCACATCAACTGCACTACCCTCATCTATCTTCCTTGTTACTTCTTCAAAAAAGTTCAATCAAGTTGGTCAATCAAGATCTTCCTTTAACAAATCCATGCTGACTATCCTTGATTAACCTGTGCCTTTCTAAGTGACAATTTATCCTGTCTCTCAGAATAGATTCCAATAATTTTCCCACTACTGAGGTTAGACTGACTGACCTGTAATTATTCGGTCTATCCTTCATTCCCTTTTTAAACAGAGGTACAACGTTAACAATTCTCCAATCCTCCGGAACCACACCTGTATCCAGTGAGGACTGGAAAATGATGGTCAGACCCTCTGCTAGTCCCTCTCTTGCTTCTTTTAACAGCCTAGTATACATTTCATTTGGCCCTGGTGATTTATCAACTTTCAAGGATCGTAATCCCATTAATACTTCCTCTCTCCCTATGTTTATCACATCCAATACTTCACACTCTTCCTCCTTAACTACAATATCTGCATTGTCCCCCTCTTTTGGAAGACAGATGCAAAGTATCCATTAAGAACCATGCCAATATCTTCCACTCCTACACATAGGTTACCTTTTTGGTCTTTTACGGGCCCTACTCTCTCCTTAGTTATCCTCTTACTCTTAATGTATTGATAAAACATATTTGGGTTCAACTTGATTTTGCTTGCCAATATTCTTTCATTCCCTCTCTTTGCTTTCCTAATTTCTTTTTTGATTTCACCCCCACTTTCTATACTCCTTTTGGTTTTCTCTAGTATTGAGTTCTCAGTTGCGGACATAAGCTTTCCTTTTCTGCCTTATCTTACCCTGTAGGCTTCTTGACATCCATGGAGCTCTAGATTTGGCCACTTCACCCTTTTTCTTTGTGGGAACATGTTTACCCTGAACACCTTGAATCTCTTCTTTGAATGCCTCCCACTGTTCTGACACTGATTTACCTTCAAGTAGCTGTTTCCAGTTAACTTTCACTAAATCACTCCTCAGTTTAATAAAATTGGCCTTGCCCCAATTGAGAACTCTAACTCCTGTTCCATCTCTGTTCTTTTCCATAATTATGTTAAAACTGACTGAATTATGATCACCAAAATGCTCTCCCACTGCCACTCCTTCCACCCACCCATTTTCATTTCCTAAAACTAAGTCTAAAACTGCACCCTCTCTTGTTGGACTTGCTACATACTGGGCCAAAAAAAGTTCTCCTGAATGCACCTCAAGAATTCTGCTCCCTCAATTCCTTTCACGCTAAAACTATCCCAGTTAATATTGGGGCAATTAAAATCCCCTACTATTACTGCCCTATTGTTCTTGCACTCCTCAGAGATTTGCCTACATATCTGCTCTTCTATCTCCCTCTGTCTGTTTGGGGATCTATAGTACACTACCAGCAGTGTGATTGTCCCTTTTTTGTTCCTTAGCTCAATCCATAATGCCTCATTTGATGAACCTTCCAACATATCATCCCTCCTCACAGCTGTAATAGTTTCCTTGACCAAAATTGCCACTCCCCCTCCTTTCTTATCCCCCTCCCTATCGCATCTGAAAACCCTGTAACCAGGAACGTTGAGCAGCCATTCCTACCCCTCCTTAAACCATGTTTCTGTAATAACTATGATATCATACTACCAAGTGCCTATCTGTGCACTCAGCTCATCCGCTTTATTTGCTATACTCCTTGCATTGAAATAGATACCCTTGAGAACTGCCAAACTATGTTTTTTATTTTCTAACCCTAGTTTCCTCTGTCTTCCAGACTCATCCATTAATTTTCCACCTTCCATTTTAATTTCTGATTTTGTCCCAGCTGAGTCTATGTTCAAATCCCCATTCCCCTGCCAAATTAGTTTAAACCCTCCCCAACAGCACTAGCAAAACATCCCGCAGGGAACTAAGTCCCGGTTCTGTTCAGGTGCAACCCATCCGGCCTGTACAGGTCCCATCTCCCCCAGTACCGGTCCCAATGTCCCAGGAATCAGAAGCCATCCCTCCTGAACCATCTTTCCAGCCATGCATTCATCTGTCTTATCCTTCTATTTCTACACTCACTTCTGTGTGGCACTGGGAGTAATCCGGAGATTACTACTTTTGAGGTCCTGCTTGCTAATTTCTTACCCACCTCCCTAAATTCTGACTGCAGGACCAGATCCCTCTTTCTACTTAGGTCGTTGGTTCCAATATGGACCATGACTACTGGCTGTTCATCCTCCCCCTTCAGGATGCTCTGCAGCTGCTCAGTGACATCCTTAATCCTGGCACCAGGGAAGCAACACATCATCCTGGATTCATGTCTGCGGCCACAGAAACGCCTGTCTGTTCCCCTGACTATTGAATCACCTATCACTATGGATCTTCCAGTCTTCCCTGTACCCCCCTGTGCAGCTGAGCCACCCAGAAACGCCTGTCTGTTCCCCTGACTATTGAATCACCTATCACTATGGATCTTCCAGTCTTCCCTGTACCCCCCTGTGCAGCTGAGCCACCCATGGTGCCATGGACTTGGCTCTGGCTGCACTCCCAGGTGAAGCTTCACTTTCCTCAGTATTCAGAACTGAATACCTGTTGGAGAGTGAGATGCACTCAGGGGTCTCCTGCACTACCTGCCTGATTCTTTTTGACTGTCTGGTGGTCACCCATTCCCTCTCTCCCTGCATAGTCTTAAGCTGTGGGGTGACCACATCTATAACTGTGCTATCCACACAGCTCTGATCCTCATGAATGCACAGCATGTCACCAGCAGCTGCTCAAGTTCCAAAACCCAAAATGTCCTCCTCACAGGTTTCATTCCCACCTAACTTTGTATTGTCTGCAAACTTGGATACATTACTTATGGTCCCATCATCTAAGTTAATATAAATTGTAAATAGCTGAGGCCCCAGCACTTGTCGTTGTGATACTTTGTGATATTACTTGATTCTTTGATGTGTGACCTATTTTAAGACGCGCAGGACTGTTAGTAATATCCAAAGAAATTATGTGTTTTATTATATGTATATCAGGGATACCAAACGTACGGCCCACGGGCCAGGATACGGCCCGACAAGGTTTCCATCCAGCCCAGAGATGAGAAATTTTCTGTTGTCTTCTTCTTCCAGACCAGCTTTAAAAAAATCGCAAGTGTAATTTTCACAGCTGACAGGTGCTCACAGTGGGAACAGAAGTTTCTGAACTTCAGACAGATTCAGGATTTTCGGGTTCTAACTTATTTTTAAAAGCCCGCTGAAAAACCCCGAATCTGTCCGAAGTTCTGAAACTGCTGTTCCTGATGTCAGCACCTGTCAGCTGTGAAACTGAGTGCGATATTTTAAAAAGTTGATGAACCACAAAGCTGAGCGCTCCCACTCCCTGCAACTGCCAGAGAGAGAGTGAGACAGTAGGGAGGGGTAGATAATGAAGGGGGGGGGAACAGAGAGAGGGAGGGGAACAGAGAGAGCGGGGGTCAGAGAGGGAGGGAGACATAGAGAGAGAGAGGTGGGGACAGAGAGAGGGACAGAGGGACTGACAGAGAGAGAGGGGACAGGGAGAAAGAGGGGGCACAAAGAGAGGGACAGAGAGAGTGGGCAGAGAGAGAGGGGGGACAGAGAGAGAGGGGGACAGAGAGAGGGGCAGAGAAAGAAGGGGCGGGGGGTAGAGAGAGAGAGTGAGGGACAGAGAGAAAGGGGGGGCAGAGAGAGTGGAGGGTACAGTGAGAGAGGGCAGAGAGAGAGGGGCAGAGAGAGAGAGATGTGGGGTAGAGAAAGAGGGGAAGAGAGAGGGGGGGGACAGAGAAAGCAAGAAGGGTCAGAGAGAGGGGGGGACACAGAGTGTGAGGACGACACAAAGAGGGGGGGAACACAGAGAGAGGGACTCATGGAGAGGGAGAGAGAGTGATCAAGATCACTCCTGACAGATGGACATCTATCCAGAATACTCCTCATTGCTACAACAAGTGTGCGAGCAGACATTGACTTCTTGTGCAAGAAAAATAATGCCAGGTATCTCACTAAATCAGTGTCAAACATAGTAATGAGGAAGTATGTCAATAAATTAGTCTTCTTATTTAAAGCTTCTAGACAAAAATGCACATATGTTGTTGTTTTGATTAATTATCTTTCCAAAATCCTCTTACAGGCCCCCAATGTACGACAAAAATTGGAATGTGGCTCCCCTACGCGAAAAGGTTGAGCAACCCTGAGATACAAACAGTTGCTGCATGAGCCACATCTAAACACATCTTGTGGGCTCCACCCACACTGACAAGTTATGTATGACATGATATCACTTGCTTCAGTGTCGATTTTTACTCTGAGCTTATGCTTGCCACTCTTCTGTGGACATACAATCCCGATTATGGTGAATGCCTCAGATTGCGCTATAGCATTGACATGTTCATCCAAATTGACTATGAGAAATGCTTGCTCACTGTTCACACAATGCATTCTTCATCCATGTCCTCCTAGCAATCTGTCTCTCTGCCAACCTGTTGTACCTGCTTGGGCCTTTGTTTTGTGTTGGCATACCTTTTGATGCATTTGCCATTCTGTCTTGCAGATGTTCTCTTTGTATGTGATCTGGCAGCATTCCTTAGTGCAGTATCTGAGCTCAGCCTTCTGCACTGCCTTGTCCAATGTCCTCGCAAGTTTTGTATAGGTGCTATATGCCAGACAACCGCAAATTGGGTGAATCAGGCCATATTTGCCACAGGGCTTAGCAGATGTCTGAGCCTTGGTTACCATACCAATTGTCATAGTCGCCCCCAATGCTTGTAACTGTTGGTGCCCAGCCATGATGGCTTCATATTTCCTTCTATTGTTAAGTAGTGCATTTATGGTGTGCCCTTTCTTCTTTTCTAGTAGGTCTATTTGAAAGGCCTCTCGTGGGGTACATGTGATTACTAGCTCTATAACCTGTCCTGACAATTGAGCTTCATCTCAGCACCTTGGTCAATGGACTTGGCTTGCCTTTGCCACTAGGTCATAAGCTCAAGCTTACGTTCTCAGATATTTACCTTCACTTTGAGTTGCTGCTCCAGGAATGCCCATATCTTGCTCGGGTCCTCAGCTGACAATCCTGACATATTGATCCATTTCAGGCCCTCTTTGCCCAGTGCAATCTTAATTTTGGTAGCTTGTTTCTCTGGTCTGCTCACTTCTTGATCCAGGAAGGACAGCTCCATTTGCTATCGAAACAGTTTAAATTCAGACACTCTGTTTGATGCCTTCTAATCTATAACTGGATATCAGACAGCCATTGTCTTAATGATCCTGCTTTTTCACAGGTTTTGTTTTTCACAGGCACACTTCTTTCTATTTCCTTTTAAAGAAAGGTTTGCTTTTGCTGGCCTGCCCCTTTTAAATGTGAGAGACTACATTTTTTTTCACAGACAGTTGTGTTTACACAGGCTGGTTCATTTTTTTTTACTGTGAGCTGCCTTTTTTTAAAAAACAGGGCAGTTTTTTTGAAGAGGGTTGGATCTTGCAATACCAGCAGTTGCCACAACCAGCCATTTACTTTGTGCTGGTCGTCCTGTGGCTCTGTCGAGTTCTTCCCACATTTTTCAGCTTAGGTCCCACCAAAAAAAATCCAGGAAAACTAAAACAATAATGGCTTCACTACTGCTTTTAAACTTTTTCGACCCACTGCCAGATAAGTGAAAGCTCTGGTCTCCTGGCAAAGCCTGTTGTACTCACAGAGTTTCAACACCTCCCAGGATCCTGTCCGTAATTGAGCTCACTGCAGTGTTGTGGGGTTCCCTGCTGACTGCTGTCCAGTCCCTTCAGCCACTCCAGGTAGGCAGCCTGCTGTTCTTTGTTTGCTCTTTATTGGTGTGTTCTTCAGAAAAAATCCAACGTTGCCAGGAAGTACATTTTGGTGGTCTTCAAAAAACATATATCCCTAATGTTGTCACCATGTATTATTACTTGATCCTTTGGTGTGTGAGACTCAGAGGACTACAAGTAATATCCAAAGAAAATGTGGGTTTTATTATAACTTAACTGGAACTTCTTTTTATTCTTTCATGGGATGTGGGCTTTTCTGGCTAGGCCAGCATTTATTGCCCATTCCTAATTGCCCTTGAGAAGGTGTTGGTGAGCCGCCTTATTGAACCTCTGCAGTCCATCTGGTGTGGGTACACCCACAGTGCTGTTAGGGAGGGGTGACAGTGAAGGAACAGCGATGTAGTTCCAAGTCAGGGTGGTGTGTGGCTTGGAGGGGAACCTGTAGGTGGTGGTGTTCCCATGCATCTGCAGCCCCTATCCTTCTAGGTGGCAGAGGTTGTGGGTTTGGAAGGTGCTGTCGAAGGAGCCTTGGTGAGTTTGTAACGACTGAGGTGGGAGCAATGCACTGTCAATTCAGTCCCATCACTCCACAGGTCGCAGCATATTATTAAAGTTTTCCCACCAAGCTGGAAAACAGCCAAATTAAACACTCTAGTAACCCATAGAATAAAACAGACCAAACCAGGTATCTGTAGACAACAACAAATTAACTATTTATTAAACACTAGATCTTAAACACTATTAAGATAAACCTATGTCTAAAGACCTTATAACTTCTTATTTTAACCTAACTCCCCCCATTCACACACATGCACTCAAAAATCAATGGTTAACCGGTTTCTAAAAAGAATGATGATTTTAAAAATTAGCTGTTTCTTAAGAATAAATAAATAACTGGGTTGTTAGTCTTTGTGGGTTACGTTCCTGATGGGTGAGGTATCCTAGTGTAAAAATAATCAAATGCCGTTCAAAGTCTCCACACGGATTTGATGAAACAGTCTCTTAGTAGATAGGCATTCAAAGCACTTCAGCTGCAGCAGGCATCACACAGTTCCTTCAATGATGAATTCGACTTGAATTTTAAAAAATTGTCAGTCTCTCAGTCGAAACTTTACTGCGAATTCCAGCAAACACAATCAGTCACGAGAGAGTCAATCTTGAAGCAAAGACTCTTAGATTTAAAGTAAAGAAAAGGAATTTTGCTACCTCCAGCAATACAAATGGTCTTTTCAAAGGGTTTTTTCCTCCTAAGGCAATTAACAAGGCCTATAGCTCCTTGTAGAATTTCTGCTGAGAGAAATGGACAGCTCCTTTCCTTCAGTAAGCACACTTCGTTGGGTCTCTCAAAAACTGGTTTTACACAGTCAAATTGAAACATTATACCATGTGACCTCCTCACTCTCCTGCTGTTGCCTAGGTAACAAATGCAGCTGTGGCACACTGTTCTCAGAAATATAACACTCTTCTCTCTGTCTTAAAGGTACACTTTTTTAACAGAGTCTTAAAGGCACAATGTTTCAAACAGAGGAGAAAAAAAATTCTGTTCCGTGACAAGTTGCGAACAGTATACAAAATTACCACATGAGCCACATCTAAACATGTTATGCTCTGTCGGGCTCCACCCACACCTAACTGGTTATGTGTGACATGACATCACTTCAGCTCCTTAAGGTCATCTGTTCTTAAGGTCGTCACATAACACGCTCTACTAATTACAGCCTGATAACTTGAAAAATGCCCCATTTATCCCTACTCTGATTTTCCTACCTGTTAACCAATCCTCCATCTATTGCTAATATATTACCCCCAAATCCATGAGCCCTTATCTTGCCTATTCAACTTTTGTATGGCACCTTACTGAATGCCTTCTAGAAATCCAAGTATACTACATTTACTGGTTCCCCTTTATCTATCCTATTAGTTACATCCTCAAAAAACTCTTAATAAATTCGTCAAACATGATTTCCCTTTTGAAAAACCACACTGACTCTGATCATACTATGATTTTCTAAGTGCTTTGTTAAGATTTCCTCAATAACAGAGTCCAACATTTTTCCAATGACAGATACCAGGCTAACTGGCCTATAGTTCCCCATTTTCTCTCTCCCTCCTTCCTTGACTAGCAGTGTTGCATTTGCTAGCTTTCAATTCATTGGGACCATTCTAGAATCTAGGGAATTTTGGAAAATCATAAGCAATGCATCCACTAGCTCTGCAGCTACTTCTTTTAGAATCCTAAGATGTAGGCCTTCAGGTTCTGGGGATTTGTTGGCTTTTAGTCCCGTCAGTCTCTCTACTGATATTAATTATTTTAAGTTCCTCACTCTTATTGGCTCCTTTGTTCCCCTCTATTTCTGCTATGTAATTTGTGTCTTCTACTGTGAAGTCAAAAACAAAATACTCGTTCAACATCTCTGCTATTTCTTCATTCCTCATGATAATTTCTCCTGTCTTTACCACTTACTTCAGCTACTCTCCTCTCTTTTATATACTTGTAAAAGCTCTTACAATTCATTTTTATATTCCTGGCTAGTGTTACGAAAGTGCTTCCATTTTAAAAAATTTTGTTTTTTTGAGGACTTGTGTTAAAACTGAAAAGATTCCATGGATGTGTTTTTTTTTACCAAGTTCACTGACATGACAAGATGCTGTTAAAGCCACTTGTGCTGGAAACCACCTGTGATTTGGGCTCAGTAACAATAGAACCCTTGGTGACCTCGGAGGAAATGGTTACAGAGAAGCCACATGTCAAGGTTTGTGGAGGTCAGGAGGTTAACTCACTGTGTGGGGTTTGAACATTGTTTTCAGTTTTAGTTAGGGTGTGAACTGTTTGAAGACAGTTAGTGTTTTCCTGCCAAGGAGAAAAGAAACCACCCAGCTCACCTCCTTCTCTACCTTTTTGAAGAAACCCTGCCAAGATTTAGTGTGGGAAAAAAAAATTCAAGGTGTCGTAAAGCTCCTGAGAAGCTGAAAAAAAATCCTGCGATTCAAGTGCTGGTGGAAAAACCTTGATGCCACATTCCTCCAAGAAAGCTTACTACAATAATTCTCGATGTCTCCAGAATGAACTGCTTCTGAAACGATCCCAGTGACCCGACTCCGTATACCCTGATGCCAGACCAAAAAAGGGACAACTGACTTCCTTCCATATCTTCTTTCTTTTCCTCAAGAATCAGCAAGTATTTGGCCAAAGTAGTTTTTTTTGGTCTTCTTTTGTAACTGACCTCTGCAGAGTGAATTTCTGTATTTTGTTCCAGTGTGTGAGTGTAATTGGGGAATTTTAAAAATGGAACTTACATATTTTAATCAGTGTGTTAATGCTTTGTTTCTTTACAGGTTAAGTCCTGTTTTATAATAAACTGATAATTTTGTTGTTTATTAAAGAAACCTGATTGGTGTATTTTATTCTGGGATACAAAATAGAGTACATGATTGGCTGTATCGGTAACTGGGTAAACATTTAAGTAGATGTTGTGACCTGTAGAGAAGTGGAACTAGAAAAGATAGTGCACTCCTCCCGCCTCGGTCGTAACACTAGTTTACTTTCATTCTATATTTTTCCCTTTTTATCGACTTTTTAGTTGCCCTTTGCTGATTTCTAAAACTTTCCCAATACTCAGCTTTTCTACTATTCTTTACAACATTACAAGCCTCTCCTTTTAATCGAATACTATCCTTAACTTGCTTAGCAAGCCAAGAATGAATCTTTCTCACTGATTTTTTTAAAAATAGCATTTCTTTTGTTGAACATTTTGAATTGTTTCTTTAAATGTTTTCCACTAGTTACTGCCATACCTTTCAGTCCATTTGCCCAATCAACCCTAGCCAGCTCTCCCCTCATACCTATGTAATGGCTTTATTTAAGTTTAAGATTCTTGTTTTGGACTTCAGTATATCGCTCTCAAACTTAATATGGAATTCATTTGTATTATGATAACTTTTTCCCGGAGGATCTTTTACTATGAGACTACAAATTAACCCTGCCTCATTACGCAATACTAGATCTAAAAATGCCTTAACCATAGTTGGTTCCACAACATGTTGTCCCAGGAAACTGGGACACAAAAACATTCTACAGATTCATCTTCCAGACAATCTTTTCCAATTTGATTTGTCCAATCTTTATGAAGATTAATGTCCCACACAATTATTACATTACCTTTGTTACAATCACCAATTATTCCTTGCTTAGTGTGCTATCCAATGCAATAACTAATGTTAGCAGGCCTGGAAACTACTCCCACCAGTGTTTTCTGTAATTCCTAATCTCCACATACTGATTCCACTTCCTGATCCTCTGAGCCGAGATCCTTTCTAGCGACTATCCTCATGTCATCCTTTACTAGCAGAGCTGCTCCTCCTCCTTTTCCATTCTGCCTGTCTTTTCGAAATCTTGTGTACCCTGAAATATTTATTTCCTAACCTTGGTCACTTTGTAACCATGTTTTGTAATGCCAATTAGATCTAAACCATTTATCTCTATTTGTGCCTTAATTCGTCTATCACACTTCAGAGTGTGCAAGCCATTGGTGAGGGCCAGAATGCTCTCATTTGACTGTTGTGTTTGATGCTCCATGAAGGTGGCCACTCTTTCCATCAATGTAGACATCATCATAACAGCCTGTGACATCATGATACTCATGCTTGAAACATACTCCTCCAATTTCTCTCCAAGCATGCAGTGTGACTGGAAAGGTTGCCAGCACCTCACACATTTTCTGCTGCTGCTCCAGAATTATCCCCTTCATCACCAGCCCCTGAAGCTCAGCTGAGTAGAGCTTGGAGCAACCTGTGCCCTCAGACAGGAACTCTCCACTGCTATCTGTCTCCACTACCCTGCTGTTGCTCACTTGTGATATGTGAGACATGTGCAAACCCAACAACCTGTCCTGACAGACCCAACGAGGTGTGTGCATCTGAACTGGTGGACCAGGTCTGCATGAGTCCTGAGACGGTGCTTCCTCAGAGTGAGTGGCCTCCTCTGAGGAGTTTTGGTCCACCTTCTGCATCACCTCCTGCAGGTCGCTTGATTGGCCTGTGAGAAATGAAAGATATGATTTAGAACTGTGAAGGTAAGAAGGTGTTAAGTCATCATTGTGCACGTGATCATATTTCACTAGCTGCTGACATCAAGTCAACATGAGTGAGTGTTGTATGCCGTGCGGCTGTGTGATATTTAATTCTGTCACCAGGTAGCTGGGAGACCCCATCTCTCCATCTCCAATGGTCACACATACCAAAACTCGGCTTATCCCCTGTGCCCCCTCCTCTGCAGGAGTCTGTACAGAGACGGCTGGAGAGGCACCTCTGGTTCTCTGCCTCTTCCTGGTGTTCTGTGCTTTCTTCTGTTGCAAGGACAGAAAGAAGAGAGTAATGAAATGTGTTGAGTGGATGGATGGACTACAATTGTTGAGAGTCACTGTGAGGGATAGTTATGACATTGTACTGAGTGAGTGTCAGTGATGAATGGTCAGATGGGGATGTGAGAAGGTATATAGACAGAGAGGGATGGTTACACCTGCAAGATAAGTTGGTTTGAGAAGTGATGTGCAGAAGTAGACTTGGGAAGGTAGAATGACTTGGGGTTAGATGCATATCAG
Organism: Heterodontus francisci; assembly: GCF_036365525.1. Classification (NCBI taxonomy): domain Eukaryota; kingdom Metazoa; phylum Chordata; class Chondrichthyes; order Heterodontiformes; family Heterodontidae; genus Heterodontus; species Heterodontus francisci. The sequence goes on along the minus strand of NC_090372.1, from coordinate 93,034,033 downwards.
AATATTGTTGAATGTATCATTACTCCCACCTTTCTTGCTTTGATTAGGACATTAAACCTCTTCTGGCGCTGTATCCAGGAGCATGGCACCATACTTCTGTTGCTGACTTCCTCAGCAATCTCCAGCCATGCCTTCTTGTTCTCTGAGGTGGACTTCATGCTCCCGTTGCGGGGAAGACAATCTTATGTATCACAGCATCAACTCTAGGAGACATCACTGAGGCAAGGTGCTGCCATGCAATGTTGTGAATCCATTGCTGCAGTTTTTTCCTCTGTTGAAACACCTGGACAATCCTTCAGCTTTCATCCTCGCAGGGTCCCTTTAAGTATTTCAACTGAAATTGACTCATGCAGGTTGTCATTAAGTCAGTTTGCTCTAATTGGTTGGGAAACCCGGAAGTCAGATGCTAATATGGTGGCTGGGTTAAAAAGCCACTGACAAACACCCTGCTGGAAGTTCCAGGTTTCCCATGCGCTACCAGGTTCCCCCACTGCCAGCATGTTGAGCAGGTAAAATCCAGCCCTAGATCTCCTGCGGCATTGGTAATGAATGGTTCTAAGTAATAGTCATTAACTCAAGAAACTGCAGCAATCTTATCATTGGAATTGCGCATGTTAATTTAGCTTATTGGACTTGCAGACTCAGTACCTGTTGTAAACCAGTTCTTCGAAATGACATCACCAACACTCCCTGCCTGAGAAAAAACATTCCAATACTGATGATGAAGCATCATTTTGAAATCAAATTATGCATCCAGTGCCTATGTGTGCTCTGATATGTAAGTTGAATTGTAGCTACTGTTTGTCCACTCACATTACATTTTAGACATCAGTCAATAATTGTTTGCTGATTTTCGGTGTAATATGTTTTCAACTTTTTGCTGCTGTTGAAAAATATTAATGGTCTATATCTTACATTTTACATATCTTACAGTGGTTAGCACTGCAGCCTCACAGCTCCAGCAACACGGGATCGATTCTGGGTACTGCCTGTGTGGAGTTTGCAAGTTCTCCCTGTGACCGCGTGGGTTTCCGCCGGGTGCTCCGGTTTCCTCCCACAGCCAAAGACTTGCAGGTTGATAGGTAAATTGGCCATTATAAATTGCCCCTCATGTAGGTAGGTGGTAGGAGAATTGTGGGGATGTGGTCAGGAATATGGGATTAATGTAGGGTTGATGGTCAGCACAGACTCGGTGGGCCGAAGGCCCTATTTCAGTGCTGTATCTCTAAATAAATTAATAAATAAAATTTTCAGACATTTGACGTTTCCTGTCCTTCCGCATGTAATCATTACCACCCGAAAACTATCAACATTTCTCCTTCTCAATATTTCATTCAGTACAAGTATATTAGAATTAAAAATTAGATTAAGACATGACACAGTTGTTGATTTGGTGTGTAAAATCTTAGAAAATCAATATGGTGTGTCAAATTTGAGGCTGTGGAAAATTATCTGTAACCTTCCTCACCAAGATGGTAATATTATGTGTGAGAATATCATAAATGATGACATATGATTAGTAATATAATCTCCTCCTTGGCTACAAAATGATACAGATTCATTATGAGTTTGAACAGTGATTTCTTGGCCCACTGAATCAAATTTCCAGATGTGTGACAATTATAAAAAAGATCTAATTTTACAGTCTTGGTAGCGTGAATGTTCAAGAATTAACTTAAATATGGTTCTAAAGGTTTTGCTAGAAGCTGCTAGACAAAATAATATGAGTTCTATTTCCCCTTTCACTTGTGCATAAAATTGTCAAAAGTGACAAGTATCAAGCCTTCAGTTCATACTATGCTCTTGTGTAGCATTGCCAGTGCTAAATAACTCCTACTTGCTATTGCTAGCATGGCCTTGCACTGAACAAAATGAAAGCATAGTGTAAGGAGCTAATCACCTCAGCAAAACCACACAGACTCTCAACATCGATCTGTTTTCTATTCAATTAACCTCCACGATGATAAAATAAACAGAAAATTCTGGAACACTAAGCAGGTCAGGCAGCATCTATTGAGACAGGAAGGTAGAGTTAAAATTCCAGGTCAATAATCTTTTGTCAGAAGAAGCAGGTCAGGCAACTTCTGTGGAGATAGGACATTAATCTGAAATATTAATTAATCCTACCCTTCCTCTCACCACAGGCCTGCTGAATGTTCAGTTGCTGAAAATCTGAAATAAAAAGAGTAGTATTTTACTTTTTGTTCCATGATACTCTTTGTCTGAAACAGACAATAACTATGATTTAAATGCATCATTGCTCCTTAATGTATAGATTACAAATACTGTGTGTAGGTAGTTTTGGATGGTCTGAATTAGCTTTACTTTATTATTTAATCTAATATTGACACATTAGTTAATGGATATTTTATATTTTACACTAATGTATTAAAAGTAAAAATTGTGTATGCCTTAATTATGAAACTTCAATAATGAAAAAGTTTTAAACTGTTTAAAGAATCATTTTCTGTAACTCACTGTAACAAATGTGAGCAAAAAGGAATTATGGACTGATAACATTCAACAGCTTAAAGCTAACAAAGAATCAGTTTTTGTACAAATTCCATATTGTCAGTAAAAGGAGATAATAACTGAATGGAGCTTTGCACAGTTTGTCCCCCATAGTTACTGGCAGGTATCCTATCACTTAAGTCCCATTAGAGTAGGCTAGCAACTGACATCACAGGGTCTGAACCAACCATCAGACCAAGCACAAGGTGGCACGATGGCCAAAAAGTGTTAAATGCCAGGGTGCACAATGCTTCATTCCACAGATTCCAAAGAAGAACTTCAGCACATGAAAAACCATCAACTCCAGCACGTGGCAAAAAGAGGACAGAAGAACTGAAAGAGTCTTCATGTCTTCTGCGACCAAAACTCGATCAGAAAGCACAACTATGAGAGCTGTAAAATCAGTCCCTGAATTTTGTTAAATAAAGCATGTTATTGCTTAATCAAGTTTTCCTGAATTACTACACCAAGTGTCCTGTCATTGGTCACGGTATTGTCAGGACAAGAGTTAAAGGTGAGAAAGACTCGATAAAAAGAAAATTTTCACCTATATGTGTACACATAATATATTGACCCAGAATTTGCTGGGAGCATAATGGCAATTTAAATATGCACACCAATATTAGTGTATAAAAAAAATCCATCAACTTGTGGCAAGGAAGAGATATGCTGTAAATTGCAAATTGCTAAATTGCGTTGGCCTTACAAAAATCAAAGATTTCCATCAACTGCCCCAGGATTTTCAAGAAATTGCTGCATTTGCACTATTGAAACAAACTCACAACAGAACGTTAGGGCAGATAATTCACAATGCAGAGACCTTCTAAATGACAACATCTATGTTCTGCAATGCCACTCAACCTTGGAGGCCCAGAAGGTGAACAACCAAAACTGGAGTCTCACTCCTACAGGTAGTAAATTGTTCCTAGAGGTTCTTAAAATTTAAATTTTAAAAAATCTGACTTTTCCTTTCTGTCTCTGTTTTTCTCTCTTAATCCAATCTTGCTTGGCCTTTTTCTGTATTTAAAATGACTCTAATTCACTCGATTTCCATCTTTGTTGTTCCTGCTACTTTTTCTATCCTTAGATTTCATTAGTGAAGGAGATACATTGTTGGACCTGTCATTCACCAAGGTCCCAGATGCCCCATTGATCTTGTTAATATCAACTCACAATTCCGGCAATTTGCAGCACAAAACATTTTGAGCTAAAGGATGAGGAAAAAAATCTAATGAATGGGGTACACCATTGGATGCCTCTTTGCACCAAATTCTGAATAATTATTAATGATATATTGCAATAACTCATTGTTTTGTGAAATGTAATGTACTTATTTGCTCCTCTATTACTAAGTTCAGTAGCCCAAGCTAAATTTTAGTTATCATGTATCCTCCGTATAACTCAGCACCAAATACATATGAAAAGCTTTCCTGTTGTTCAAGAGTAAAAGCAGATTATATGGCTTAAATAAATATTGCAGCGTGGAACATCTTTATGCAAGCTTTTTGTCTCATTTGGTTTCAATGAAAATGAATTGTGAAGAAAAAATAATGATAATAATGTCATTGTATTTACATGAAGCAAATCAGTAACAGCTTTTGACGCTATTGGTGGTCTTCACTAATGTTCAGAACTATTTCTTGGGCAAAATTTTAACTTTCCATTAGGGTATTATTAAATATGGTTTGGGGAAAAAGTCCCATTTCATATCAGAATCGAACAGAACATAATACTTGACAATAATATAACCAATATCTGACTAATGCAACCACCATATTATCATTTAAGCAGGTAATAAACCATGTCAGTGGATTCAAATTAGGAAAGCCATCGCAATTAAATTATGTTTCTATATGTCAGATTTTTATACGGTTTGTGGTTTCATGGTCACATGATGGTTAAGGAAAACAAGCAACAGTTAGGCATATCATGTGGATGTAGTATGACCTACTTCCTCATGTTAGCCAAGCCAGGACCTCCCTCTATAAATCATAAGTCCACTTATCTATAATTTCCTGTATTGTAGTTGGTGTTCCTTGAGTATAAAAGGTTCCCTTGGTATAATACTTTCAATTATGCAGTTGTTATCTATAACTTTACAATTAACAAATGAACTATATAAAATCCTCTCTGTGTAACACAGTTGCGATAATACATTTTTATACGACTCCCAAAGGCAATCTTTTTTTAGAGACCTATTGTGCTTATTAGCCTGTATTAACTAATAATAATAATAATTGACCTGCTCCTACATCAGGCATAGAATCATACAATGGTTACAATGCAAAAGGAGGCCATTCGGTCTTTTGAGTCTGTGCCAGCTCCCTGCAAGAGCAATATAGTTTGTCCCACTCCCCCACTCTTACCCTGTATCCCTGCAAATTTTTTCCCTTCAGGTTCTTATCCAATTCCCTTTTGAAATCCACAATTGAAACTGCCTCCACTACCCTCCCAGGCAGTGCTTGCCAGATCCTAACCACTCACTGTGTCAAAAAGGTTTTCCTCTTGTCATCTTTGGTTCTTTTTGCAATCACTTTAAATCTGTGCCCTCTGGTTCTCGACCCTTCTGCCAATGTGAACAATTTCTCCATATCTACTCTGTCCAGACCCCTCATGATTTTGAATACCCCTATCAAAACTTTTCTCAACCTTCTCTTATCTAAGGACAACAATCACAGCTTCTCCAACCCATCCATGTAACTGAAGTCCCTCATCACTGGAACCATTCTCGTAAATCTTTTCTGCGCCTTCAAATCCTTCCTAAAGTGCGATACCCAGAATTGGACATAATACTCCAGTGTTTGATAAAGGTTCATCATAAATATGTTTGTACTCTATGCCTCTACTTATAATGCCCAGGATTCCATATGCCCTTTTAACTGCTTTCTCAACCTGCTATGCCACCTTCAATGATTTGTGCATACATACCTCCAGGTCCCTCTGCTCCTGCATCCACTATAGAATCATACAATTTAGTTTAAATTGCCACTCCTCGTTCTTCCTCCAAAACACTTTGCTGCATTAAATTCCATCTGGCATATATCTGCTCATTCCACCAGCCTGTCTATGTCTTCTTGAAGTCTATCACTCTCCTCCTCACAGTTCACTATACTTGCAAATTTTGTGTCATATACAAATGTTCAAATAGTGCCCTGTACACCCAAGTCTACATCATTAATAAATATCAAGAAAAGCAGTGGTCCTAGTACCCTGTGGTATACCACTGTGCAATTCCTCCAGTCTGAAAAAAAACACTACTTTCTGTTTCCTGTCACTCAGCCATGCTGCAACTGTCCTTTTATTTCATGGGTTTCAATTTTGTTGGCAAGCCTATTATGTGGCACTTTATCAAATGCCTTTTGGAAGTTCATATACACCATATCAACCATATTACCCTCATCAACCCTCTCTGTTACCTCATCAAAAAAGCTCAATCAAGTTATTTAAACACTATCTGCCTTTAGCAAATTCATGCTGACGTTCCTTAATTAATCCACACTTGTCTAAGTGACAGTTAATTTTGTCCTGGATTATCATTTCTAAATGCTTACCCACCACCTTGGTTAAACTAACTGCCTGTCGTTGCTGGGTTTATCCTTACACCCTGTTTTGAACAAGGGTGTAACATCTGCAATTTTCCAGTCCTCTGGCACCAACCCTGTAACTGAGGAAGATTGAAACATTATGCCCAGTACCTCCACAATTACCATCCTTACTTCCCTTAACATCCTCTGATGTATCCCATCCAGTCCTGGTGACCTATCAACTTTAAATACAGCCAGCCCTTCTAGTACCTCCTTTTTATCAATTTTTTAGCCCATCCAATATCTTAACTACCTTCTCTTTCACTATGACTTTGACAGCATCTTCCTCGATAAAGACACATAAAAAGTAGTCATTCAGAATCTCAGCCATGCCCACTGCCTTCCTGCATAGGTCTTCTTTTTGGTCTTTAATCAACCCCACCCTCCTCTTACTACCTTTTCACTATTTATACGGTTGTAGGAGACTTTTGGATTCAGTTGTTTCTCCAGGCTATTAGTTATCTTGATAGATGTGTTGCTATCCCATGTTTATTTTTTGAAAACTACAATTGTCTTTCAGTTACTGCATGGAGTCATTTTTTTCATACTGTATTGTGTATGTGGGCCAGTGCATATACAGAGTAGTGGGAAAATTAACCTTACATAATGGTTTATAGGCATCCATAGGATCGGGGGATAATATTAGAGTGTAGGTACATTGCTGTGACTATTGTTGCGTCAAAGTCCACTGAATTTTTAGATTGTATTTTCATAGCTTCCACAAATAGGTGAATTAATACAATGCCCACCTGGTGTGGTGCCTGGACGATATGGGGAGCGTTCCTGCTCTGACAGCCAGCATTGGAATTAGACCAAGAATGTGAAGCAGATTCTGGAGAACTTTTCTGAATTCCAAAGAATGCAAGATTTTCTTCACTACAGGAAAGTCCTGAAGGCAATGCAGTGGCTTTACTTGATTGGTAACTTGTGAATTTTTGTTGGTTGAGCTGGATCTTTAAAAATAATCAAAAAATGTGAAACAGTGTCCCTTTCCAAGCACAGTCTTCCCAGCATTACTCCAATCTTCAATTGTCATAAAAACCCAACTGGTTCACTCATGTCCTTTAGGGAAGGAAATCTGCCGTCCTTACCTGGTCTGGCCAACATGTGACTCCAGACCCACAGCAATGTGGTTGTCTCTTAACTGCCCTCTGAAATGGCCTAGCAAACCACTCAGTTATCAAGGGCAATTAGGGATGGGTGACAAATGTTTGTCTTTCCAGCGATGCCCACATCCCATGAAAGAATAAAAATAGTCAGTCAGTTGGGCTGTATGATGTCAGGATAGCAACAATTCAACATGTTCAGCTGCCATGGCTGTGTGCACCCATATCAATGAAGAATGCCACGTGGACTGCGCATTTGGTTACCCACAGTACTGGCTGTCCCCAGAGAAGCAAGGTAAGCCTTCATATATTATCTTGATTATTAACTGCCAATTTACATGAACATTTGAACATTGATCCTTTTTGTAGTAAAATGAGCAGACGTGTGATTCCCACTTGGTGAATTCCACTTTTGGCAGCACTGTCTGGGAGGTGCTGAATAGAAGTGAGCCTACAAATGGAAGGATAATGAAAACCTCCTTTCTCAACAATTCCTGATGAATGGTTACAAGCAATGACGCCAGAGAGCAGATTTTCTGGCTGTTCCCTTGATCTAGTGTAGTGATGCATGGGGCTGTGAAATATGAAAGAATATGGACAGCTCTAAAATAAGAATACAAAAAATATAAATAAAAACACAAACCATATTGACAGCTTCTTTGTTCTGAGTATTGGATTCAAAAGGGTTAATCCACCCTCCAGTATTGAAGAATTAATTTAGTAAAGCAGTAGCATAAACAGTATTATTGAGACGTTGGTCAGCTGAGAGTGATTATTTCTTCACGAGGATTCCATCAAGCAACTACTTACGCATGCTTTAGAATGTCAGATAATCAAATGAATCTTTATCTAGAAAAACAAAAACATAGAATGCAATAAAACATGCCTGCTAACATTCAAAAAGTTATTTTGTCCCAGTGTTTTGGTTTGCTTTCCAACTAAAAGAACACAACTTGAAATTTCTGAACTTGAATTCTCGTGCGTTGACACTTGAGCTGATATTCAATTGTACACTTCATTGAACTTCACAATGATTGTTAAAGTGCAACTGTTTAATTTTCTCCCTAGGATATTACATGATTCAGAAATGGGATGTTTCAAGTCAGATGGATAGAACACAAAATAGACATTGTGCTGCAAGATGAAAAAGGGCATGCATCTAAGGATAGATTTCTATAGATGAATAGAGAGATTCAAACTAAAATGAAACTTAAAAAGTAATATATAAGTAGGGTGGAAAAAAATCATAGGGAGTATAGAACGTGTAGTGAGATGTAAGATGGGCTAAAAAGGAAATATGAAGAAAAAAGCTCTCAGATAATGCAAAAGGAAATAGTAAGCGCTGTCATAATCATTTAAAAATCAAAAGAATAGTTAGTGAGGGAAGAAGTGCCCAAGAATAAAAGGGGAAATCTAGTTGTGGAGTTTGAAGGTTTGAGAGAGCTATTAAACACTTTTGTCAGTTTTTACAAACGCTGGTAGAAGTGAGAATGTAGGTGTACTGGAGGTGGATGTGGAACAATTGTTAGGGATAACTGCAAAAAAGGAATTTTTCTGATGGCATGCTAGCATTTGGGTGCCATATTATAAAAAAGACATTAAAAACATGGTGTAGATTATAAACATATGACAAAATAATGTTCCTGTAATTTTACAGACACTGAAAAATATACCAGGTTGTGTGTATTTGCTATATTTAAGAATAAGATACAAATCTGCCAAAGGAATATTAATACATCAGGATATAGTTCTCTATTATGTATAGCCAAAGATTTATTGGTTAAGTGTCCAATATGGGCAGGATTTAATACCTTTGTACTGAGCACAAATGAATCTTCTGTTAATAACATAGGAGGAAAATTACCAACATTTGTTATTGATAACCAATTGTTAATTTTTTCTGACAAACACATTTCCAAATTCACTATATGAATATTTAGATATAAAGACATTCTTAAATATGGAGGTTATGGTACAGGGGGAGGTGATGGAGGTGGGCTGGTGACAGCAAATAGAAAGTAGAAAGAATGACATAGAGAATAGAAAGAAAGATTAATTGTGGAAAGCACCTTTGTATCTGTCAAATAAATAAATGAAAACTCTGTCCTTTGATGTGCTTGACTGCCCCAGTCTGGTCCCAGTCTTGGATCTAGCAGTTGGTAAGGACATTTTCTTTGCAGCAGTTTTGCACAGTAGTACCACTGTGGCCTCTTAATTCAAGCCCCACCCCACTTAAAGAATATCCCTTTACTGTGGAACAGAACATGCATTGATGAGAGTGAGAAAAAAAGAACTTGCATTTATATTGTGCTTTTTACAACTTTAGGATATCCTAAATGCATCACAGCCAATGAAGATTTTAGAAGTATTGTTGAAATGTAAGGAAACATGGCAGTCAGTTTCCAAAAACCAAGGTCCCACAAACAGCAAGGAAATTGATGACCAGATCATTTGTTTTAGTGAAGTTGAATGTAAAATTAATATTGATCAAGTTACCTCCCTTGCTTTTCTTCATATACTGCCATGGGATATTTTATGTTTACTTGAGAGAACAGGAAAGGCCTCAGTTTAACATGTCATTTGAAAGACAGCATCTCTGACAATGCAGCACTCTCTCAGTCATGAAGTGTGAGCCTAGATTATGTGCTCTGGAGTAGGGCTTGAAACAACAACCTTCTGACTTAGAAGCATGACTACTACCACTGAGTCAAGGCTGAATAGTTATTAACTACTGGAGCTAAGACCCTCTTGCGGGTTTCTCTGTCTAAATGAGTTGTACATTCATATGGTGCCACTGGAAATAATATCTTGGCTAAACCGACTGCCCACAAAAACCCTAACCATAGAACCTTTGGAGGTGTGTGGTTCCATGGCAAGATCAACCTCCCTGCAGTGTAGTGTAGAATGAACCCCCATCTGAAAAACTCAGGCATCTGGTTGTGATTCATCCCTACTGGAAGAACTATGGCCCGGGCAAAAAATGGCACCATTGTTGTGTTTGCAGCAGAGGTATTTGGTACAAAGTGCCCCAGTTGCACCACTGAAAGATCTACATAGGCTGGATTTGACATGACTACCCCATTCACACAAATAAGAAAGGAAAATTTTACCTGGATGATCATTCTCAATGGCCTACCCAATTAGCAACCAAGTTAAGTGACTTGTGATCAAACATTGGGGAAACCCAATTGGTGTTAACAAACAGAGCAATGGAAATGAGCACTTCATTAGAGGCAAAATCCAGGAGGAAAGCAAATGATCTGAGTTTGATAATTTATAAACAAAGCCATAGAAAGCCTAAGGAAATGGAAACACATTGGAATTATAATAACCGATGGAGGAGTTAGAAACAACAGGTCACACATGCTTTTACGGTTTATGGAGACAGCGCATGGTGACTGAAACTGCCTGAGCAGAGCCTTCCTTCATTGGTTAATCATGGTATAAATTGACAAATTCACATCAGATGATGAAAAAGAAAAAAAATGGTGGAAATCTGGAGCAAAAAATGGCCTTTTGACAAAGGGTTATGCAGTACCGGAAATGTTAACATTATCCTTTCTTTGCAGATGCTGCCTGACTTGTGAAATGTTGCCATTGTTTTATGTTTTTGTTTCACATCAGATTATGGCTCAGGTAATGCAGTTCTTTGGCCTCCTTATCTCGGGAGACAATAGATATGCGCCTGGAGGTGATCAGTGGTTTGTGAAGCAGCGCCTGGAGTGGCTATAAAGGCCAATTCTAGAGTGACAGGCTCTTCCACAGGTGCTGCAGAGAAATTTGTTTGTTGGGGCTGTTGCACAGTTGGCTCTCCCCTTGCGCCTCTGTCTTTTTTCCTGCCAACTACTAAGTCTCTTCGACTCGCCACATTTTAGCCCTGTCTTTATGGCTGCCCGCCAGCTCTGGCGAACGCTGGCAACTGACTCCCACGACTTGTGATCAGTGTCTCAGGATTTCATGTCGCGTTTGCAGACGTCTTTAAAGCGGAGACATGGACGGCCGGTGGGTCTGATACCAGTGACGGGCTCGCTGTACAATGTGTCTTTGGGGATCCTGCCATCTTCCATGCGGCTCACATGGCCAAGCCATCTCAAGCGCCGCTGACTCAGTAGTGTGTACAAGCTGAGGATGTTGGCCGCCTCGAGGACTTCTGTGTTGGAGATATGGTCCTGCCACCTGATGCCAAGTATTCTCCGGAGACAGCGAAGATGGAATGAATTGAGACGTCGCTCTTGGCTGACATACGTTGTCCAGGCCTCGCTGCCATAGAGCAAGGTACTGAGGACACAGGCCTGATACACTCGGACTTTTGTGTTCCGTGTCAGTGCGCCATTTTCCCACACTCTCTTGGCCAGTCTGGACATAGCAGTGGAAGCCTTACCCATGCGCTTTTTGATTTCTGCATCTAGAGACAGGTTACTGGTGATAGTTGAGCCTAGGTAGGTGAACTCTTGAACCACTTCCAGAGCGTGGTCGCCAATATTGATGGATGGAGCATTTCTGACGTCCTGCCCCATGATGTTCATTTTCTTGAGGCTGATGGTTAGGCCAAATTCATTGCAGGCAGCCGCAAACCTGTCGATGAGACTCTGCAGGCACTCTTCAGTGTGAGATGTTAAAGCAGCATTGTCAGCAAAGAGGAGTTCCCTGATGAGGAGTTTCCGTACTTTGGACTTCGCTCTTAGACGGGCAAGGTTGAACAACCTGCCCCCTGATCTTGTGTGGAGGAAAATTCCTTCTTCAGAGGCCTTGAACGCATGTGAAAGCAGCAGGGAGAAGAAAATACCAAAAAGTGTGGGTGCGAGAACACAACCCTGTTTCACGCCACTCAGGATAGGAAAGGGCTCTGATGAGGAGCCACCATGTTGAATTGTGCCTTTCATATTGTCATGGAATGAGGTGATGATACTTAGTAGCTTTGGTGGGCATCCGATCTTTTCTAGTAGTCTGAAGAAACAACGTCACCAAAGGCTTTGGTGAGATCAATGAAAGCAATGTAGAGGGGCATCTGTTGTTCACGGCATTTCTCCTGTATCTGACGAAGGGAGAACAGCATGTCAACGGTCGATCTCTCTGCACGAAAGCCACACTGTGCCTCAGGGTAGACGCGCTCGGCCAGCTCCTGGAGCCTGTTCAGAGCGACTCGAGCAAAGACGTTCCCCACTATGCTGAGCAGGGAGATTCCACGGTAGTTGTTGCAGTCACCGCGGTCACCTTTGTTTTTATAGAGCGTGATGATATTGGCATCGCGCATGTCCTGTGGTACTGCTCCCTCGTCCCAGCACAGGCATAGCAGTTCATGTAGTGCTGAGAGTATAGCAGGCTTGGCACTCTTGATTATTTCAGGGTTAATGCTGTCCTTCCCAGGGGCTTTTCCGCTGGCTAGAGAATCAATGGCATCACTGAGTTCTGGTTTGGTTGGCTGTATGTCCAGCTCATCCATGACTGGTAGAGGCTGGGCTGCATTGAGGGCAGTCTCAGTGACAGCATTCTCCCTGGAGTACAGTTCTAGGTAGTGCTCAACCCAGCTGTCCATTTGTTTGTGTTGGTCAGTGATTATGTCCCCTGATTTAGATTTGAGGAGGGCGATCTTCTTGATGGTTGGCCCAAGAGCTCTCTTCATGCCATCATACATTCCTCTGATGTTTCCGGTGTCTGTATTTATATGTTTAATAATCCCATGGTATCTTGCTTAGATTTCCAACTTCCAACTTTATCTTGCATGTGGAATCCAATGTTAGCTATTAATATGAGGCAATCACAGCCCATTCCTTGCCCTTTCTCATGATTGTGACATTTTTTGGACTCGAAACAAATACTCATTCAATAGCACAGCATTCTAACGTTTATTCAAGTACAACTGTCATCTGGGCATCAATTTTGACAAATAATTGTCAATAATGTCTGAGCAGACTTAAACTATCTTCAGCGCAGCTAAGACAAAAATACAAATCACATTTCGATTGATATGTGATGAAGGAGCAAATTTGTTCAAAGAGCGATATTCAGTTGCTGAGATTGATAGCATTAGTTTTTATAAATCATATATCATATCAGGGTGAATTCTTATATTTGTATTTGGTAGTTATTCTTTCTACCACTCACTTATCTCCAGAATCTCTGCTTTAGTTTATAACTGTTGATGGGTTTTGCTAAATTTGCTTGCACCCAGACTATGTGTCATTGGTTATAAATTACTGAAGATGAACATACTGCCTTTTTAAAAAAAAGAATAACATTACTTGACTGATAAGGAAAGTGGAATGGAGAATATCCGTCACCAACTGTGAAAAAGTTACTTTTTATGTACACCACCGAAAATATCAGTCACAGCGAACAAACCTGCAGAAAATCGGACCAATAGTTACACCTGGCTGGATCGGTGGGACAACGGAGGGACATCTGCGTATCCATTACCAGGGTGACATTAGGACGGTCGAGGAATGGAACCAGTAAAAAGACATCTACACAATGGTAATAGCTGATCCCTGATCATTGTGCCAATTGTTCTAATGTCATCTATTGCAAACATGCTTTTTCACGATCATGTGTGGGGATTTGACACCTAAAGTTGGTTTAGCAGGATCGTTTCCAGTAGCCGCTCATAAGGCATTTCTCCGAATTTGTCAAATTCTATTAATGATCTCTATCTCTGCTGTAAATTTTAAGTTTTCATAACTTTTTCTCTTGTGATACCCAATACTTCCCTCCAAAATCACCTCGAGAAAAAATGATTGTTTATTCTGTTTTCCAAAATGCAATGAGAAACAAATTGCCCATTTGAATAATGTTTTTGAGTACTGTCATTTATGTAAAATGCTTTGGGAATATGTTGTGCTATTGTGCCTGGTTTTCAGTCTTGGTGCAGAGTAGCAGTCCCCACTTTCTGCCTTGTTCTCGTGATCCTGGTGCACCAACACCCGCTTTTCCTGAAGTCATAAGCCGATTGATACAGATCACCCGGGAATGACTCAGAGCCATGAGATGTATGATTTGGGCGGGAGTTGATCTTCAGTTTTTAATAGACAAGTGTTTTTTTTATTCAACCGAGCACATGACGAGTTAACGAAATTAGTAAGGACTTGGTGAGGGGGTGGATTTGTACTAGGAATGTAACTGTTGTCTTTACAATAAGTTTCTGCAGTGAGCAATTCAGTATCTCGACTTGGAGTCTGGTAAAAGTGTTAACCCCTGGTCATCATGCGAGGCTTCTCTTTCTTGGTGCTGTTTGGAACTGTCTTTCTCGATACAGTCCTCGAAACAGCTGCTCGCAGACGTAAGTTTTTTTAAAACTTGCCAGGACTTCATTCAAACGTTATCCTAGCGTACGGCTATTGTAAAAGTTTGTATGGAAACGTACACACTGTATTTCAAACTGAACTAAACCAACAAGGTGATGTGTGGGTTTTTTTTTTGTATCTGACAGTGTGACTGCGTCTCAATGTTGATTTGAAATGGTGTTGGTTGATTGTAATGCAAAGCTCAGGTGTCAGGTCTTGATCCTGGTGAGCGCACTCAAACCAGAGTGTGCCATTTCCATCAAGACTTTGATAAAAGAAATAAAATACCTTTTCATGACCTCTGCAGCCAACTAATTATCTTTGCAGTGTAGTAACTGTTGTAATGTAGGAAATGCGACAGCCAATTTGTACACATCAAGGCTCCAAAAATTGCAATGTGACAATGATCAGATAACCTGTTTTAATGATGTTGGTTGAGGGATAAATATTACCCAGTACACTGGGGAGAACGCCCCTGCTCTGCTTTGAAATAGTGCCACTAGATCTTTTATGTCACCTGAGAGGGCAGACAGGGGCCTTGGTTTGATGTCTCATCTGAAAGGTGGCACGTCTGATAGTGCAGCACTTCCTCAGTATCCTGGATCAGGCGCTGACAACCTTTTTATTTACCTGAAGAGCCTTCTTTTTAAAAAATGCCTAAAATAAAACCTGTTGGGAACTACAAGATGAAAAGTTGGCATTTCTAAACCAAATGCATGGCAAATTACCAAGTGTCAATGGTAGAGTGAATGATTTGCACATGTAATAAATACAGTACATGTATTGAATTTATGTATCAAGAGAAAAAAATCTAACTGCAAACTTAAAATTGAACTGTAATATTTTTAATCTCAGTGCAGACAGAATGTCCAGTTGCTCTATCCTAACCTTATTACCTGCTGGGGAGAAGAGCTATATGCATTAGAACACAGGCAAAGAGGTGCATACTGTGGCACCTTGATACTAGTCCCAGTCAATACAAGGGTGTGCCAGCTATGCACAGTCATCTCGGTAGCAGTAGTATAACTGCTGGCCACTAGCAATATTGACATCAATGACTGTTTGTTTACTGCAGGTTTAGACTACTATTGGAGGGAGTGTGGTAGATCCTTTTTGATTATCTCCTGCCCTAAAGTAACCCTCTGATGGTTTTTCAGAGCTTGCACTGCCTTCTGAATGTTTGGTGCTGGTGCCAAACTAAGTTTTTGGAGTGCCGGTGCCAGACTGGTACTGAGGCCCAAGGAAATCACTTTCAACAAATCGGTTTGTTTTGCTTTGCATCAGCAACAGTGCAACATGCTGGTGCAATGCCAAATATTTAGTTTACTTTTTTTTTTAGAGAAAAGTCAGTTGGTACAATGCCATTTTCAAAAATTGAGGAGAACTGATGGGGCAATGAAAAAAGACTTGCCTGAGTCAGAGGCTGGTAAGTCATACCATGTTCCAGTGTTTGAGTTTAAATGTACATAGCTCTTCCCTGTGCCACTCCACAGTGATACAAGTGAACAAAATAAGCATAACTGTCAATTTGCTCTGCTGCAGACACCCTGTCAGATCTGCATGGGTTGGTGTAGTATAAAGACTACATCAAATACTGGAATTTAAGAACTGAGTCAGATCACAGCTTTTGGTAACTCTTATTTAGTTTGTACATTATAAAAAAGCTGGCACTACATAACTACATCTACAGCTCTAAAAATGTGTATTAAAGTTTTTATAATTGGTCATGTTACAATGCCAACTTTTCACTGTTAATTTCCTCTGGCTGTTCAGTCATCTGACAGTCACATGAATATGATTACAGCAATTTCTCTCTCCTGGCTGGATAGTATCTGATGATCGTTGACTCAATCTTATTTAAAAGTTCAGATATTTACACCCGAGATTTGATCTTTTTGCAGAGTTACTAAAAAGGCATACCTCTTTATCACAGTACTGGTATTAGCATCTGTATCTCTATTCCACTCCCCCAAGCCGATTAATGCTTTTCTTTTCAATGTGGGTAAATTGATGCTGCAGGTTAAGTGGGATGAATAAAGTAGCAGGTTGCAGAGAGTAGAGGCAAGTTAGACCTCAGTGGTAGTTGCTTAGTTGTGAGAGCTAGATGAAGAGAATGGGGTTGATTTTCACTTCTACTGCCTGATAATGGCCTCAATATCGAACATCACAAGAGTATTCATTTCCAGCACCATTCCTGCAGCCTCTCATCACAAGTTGTTGAATCAGAGAGATTCTGGGTTTTGGATGAGATTATTCAACATGCATTCAGCAGACGATTTCAAGTCACCCAATTCAGATATGGAAAGCATTACTCCTTTTTAACTAAGTAGAATTGAAAGATCACCTGGAAAGAGCTCTTGAGCAGCATGATAATGGTGACATCATTTATAATATAAAATGCAATATTAGTAAACATTGCATGTGCATATGCAATGCATATACTATGTAGAATAAAACTCAAGTGATCAATTTCAGTGGCTTCAATCGCTTGTACAATCTATTTGGGCTATTATGCATAATTTGAGAAGGGGTCATGAAAACTATTGGCCTAGGAATTGGGGCATGTCCAATTTTGGATACACAGGGAGTGCTGGGTTCTGTCCCTGTGTCTAAATTGTGAGGCCCGAGGTGTCCCTGATATTAGGCTTTGTAACGCACTTCCATGAAGGGAGCAACTTGCAAAATTGAGGCTACTGACTCACCACCCTGTTAACACAGATGAAGAGGCTAGTGACATTTAGAAAGGGACTCATTGAAAGGCGTCCCAAAGTATGTGCCTTTTTCAGGCAGTAACCCCTTTTTAATATGCAAATCAGTGTCCTAGGACCTCAAATTTAGTCTGACCAGTTCCATAGGCAATCGTGCCAAAGCGGCCCAGCCACAATAAGTTTGGAATTATTTCAGTGGGGCCCAGAGGAGCATGATTGCTCTTCCAGACCCCACAAAAATAATTTGGGGTACTGCCTCCTTGGGACCTCCACCCATTGCGATTGTTCCTACCCCACCCTCCCCGCCATCCCCACCATCCCCCACCCCCCCCCCCCCCCCTCGCCACCGACCCCCACACTTGTGGCCAGGGTGGCCTTACACCGGTGAGCAACATCAGGCTTCTATCAGACCTGTTTGGCTCATCGGCCTCAAAATTATGGCTGCCTCTTCACAGTGGATTCGCCTGAAATTGGTCCTAACTAGTTCACATTATGCGGTTTTACAGCATACCCGATCTTGGACAGTCTAATATTTGCGATGTACAGTTGAAAAGCAAAAGAAAAAAAGCTGGATTTAGCAAGACAGCCCAATTCCAATATATAAACTAATCCTTTTCCTTCCTCATTTACCTAATCGTGTAAGTTATTAAAGCCAAATTGTTTGTAACTAGGGTGGTGATAAGGAGAATAGAATCAGCCTCAGTGTGTAAGCTAAGAAGGACAACAAGATCAGGCAGAGTTTCTGCTTCTGATTGTATTCACAACTCCATTGGGAAGGTGTGCATGTGTCGATGTTGGGTGAAGATGAAATTGAGCTTGGTTGTGATAGCCCTTCACAGTCAAATATTCACTGACATTGGTATGTGGTGTCCTTGAAAATAGTCACAATAAGAGTATCTACTTTTAGGATAATAAAGGAGAAATATTGGTGGGGAGGGGAAATACAGTTTATTACAGTCACTTAAAATAACTAGAAAATTGATATGCCGATATTAGAATGGGGCAGCATTCATAGAAATTTCACACAATTGAAGTCTCTAACTACATCTGTATCACACATACCTGACAGTTGTTTAGCTTTGTTGTCAACTAAAGAGGAACTTGTTACTAATCCTAGAAGTTGACTAACTGCATTTTTTGTTTTCAGGTTTTCGAGATGTGTTAACTCATGGTAGCAAGTTATCATTCTCACTACATTCTGGTCATATTGCTGGATGGCATCCTGACAATAATGTCTGGAATGAACAACTTTATCCCTATTGGAAGACGAATGATGTCCGTTGGAAAAACTGCTGGAAAGGTAAGAACGTGAACTGGAAATTTCTAACCAACTTTTTGTATTGCAGACCTTGCTTCTGCTCAAGAACCATTTCCCAGGTGGTCTTTGAATTCTGCTTAGTTAAAAAGGAGGGTTTTTAAAAATTTGTTTTTGAGATGTGAGTGTTGCTGGCAAGGCCAGGATTTGTTGCCCATCTCTAATTCATCTTCAGAAGGTGCATCATGTTCTTGAACCGCTGCAGTTCCTCTGGTGTAGGTACACATACAGTGCTGTTAGGAAGGGACTTCCAGGATTTTGACCCAGTCACAGTGAAGGAATGGAGATATAGTTCCAAGCCAGTATAGTGTGTGGCTTGAAGGGAACTTGTAGGTGGTGGTGTTCCCATGAGTCTACTGCCCTTGTCCTTCGAGGTGGTAGAGATTGTGGGTTTGGAAGGTGCTGTCGAAGGAGGCTTGACGAGTTGCTGCAGTGTATCTTGTGTATAGTACACACTGCTGCCATTGTGCGTCAGTGGTGGAAGGAGTGAATGTTTAAAATGGTGATGGGATGCTGATCAAGCAGGCTGCTTGTGTCTATCTTCCTGAGAGTTGCTGGAGCTACACTCATCCAGGCAAGTGGACGTATTCCATCACACTCTCGACTTGTGCCTTGTAGATGGTGGACTGGCTCTGGGGAGCCAAGAGGTGAGTTAGTCACTGCAGAATTCCCAGCCTCTGACCTGATCTTGTAGCCACAGTATTTTTATGGCTGGTCCAGTTAAGTTTCTGGTCAATGGTAACACCAAGGATGTTGATGGTGGGGAATTCAGTGATTGTAATGCTGTTGAATATCAAGGGGAGATGGATAGATTCTCTCTTGTTGGAGATGGTCATTGCCTGGCATTTGTGTGGTGTGAATGTTACTTGCCACTTATCAGGTCAAGCCTCAATGTTGTCCAGGCTTTGCTGCATATGGACATGGACTGCCTCAGTATCTGAGAAGTCACCGAGCTACCGAACACTGCAATTATCAGCGAACTTCCTCACTTCTGACTTTATGATAGAGGAAAGATTATTGATGAAGCAGCTGAAGATGGTTCGGTCTAGCACACTACCCTGAGCAACTCCTGTAGTGATATCCTGGGGCTGAGAGGATCGGCCTCCAACACCCACAACCATCTTCCTTTGTACTAGGTATGACACCATCCAATGGAGAGTTTTCCCTTTATTCCCATTGACTTCAATTTGGCTAGGGCTCCTTGATGCCACGCTTGGTCAAATGCTGCCTTGATGTCAAGGGCTGTCAGTCTCACCTCGCGTCTTGAATTTAGCTCTTTTATCCATGCTTGGACCAAGGCTGCAATGAGGTCTGGAGTCGAGTGGCCCTGTCAGAACCCAAACTGAGCATCGATGAGCAGTTTATTACCGAGTAAGTGCTGCTTGATAGCACTGTCGATGACATCTTCCATCATTTTGCTGATGATTGAGAGTAGATTGATGGGGCGGTAATTGACCGGATTGGATTTGTCCTGCTTTTTGTGGACAGGACATACCTGGGCAATTTTCCACATTCCTGGGCAATTGTCGGGTAGATGCTAGTTTTGTTGGAACAGCTTGGCTAAGATTGCGATTATTTCTGGAGCACAAGTCTTCAGTACTACAGCTGGGGTGTTGTCAGGGCCCATAGCCTTTGGAGTATCCAGTGCCTCCAGCCATTTCTTGATATCACAGGAAGCAAATCGAATTGGCTGAAGTCTAGCATCTATGATGCTGGGAACCTCAGGAGAAGGCTGAGTTTGATCACTCGGCACTTCTGGCTGAAGATGGTCGCAAATGTATCAGCCTTGTCTTTTGCACTGATGTGTTGGGCTACCCCATCATTGAGGATGGGGATATTTGTGGAGTCTGCTTCTTCAGTTGGTTGTTGAATTGTCCATCACCATTTACGACCGGATGTAGCAGAGCTTTGATCAGGTCCATTGGTTGTGGGATTGCTTTGCTCTGTCTATTGCATGCTGCTTCTGCTGTTTAGCATGTATGTAGCCCTGTGTTGTAGCTTCACCAGGTTGGCACCTCATTTTTAGGTATGCCTGTTTCTTTTAATTTTTTCATGGGATGTGAGCGTCACTGACAATGCTACTATTTGTTACCTATCCCTAACTGCCCTTCAGAAGGTGCTGGTGAGCCAGCTTCTTGAACCGTGCAGTTCATGTGGTGTAGGTACACCCACAGTGCTGTTAGGGAGGAAGTTCCAGGTTTTTAACCCAGCAACAGTGAGGAACGGCGATATTGTTCCCAAGTCAGGATGGGCTGTGGCTTGGAGGGGAACTAGCAGGTGGTGGTGTTCTCATGCGTCTGCTGCTTTTGTCCTTCTAGGAGGTGGATGTTGCAGTTTTGGAAGATGCTGTCAAAGAAGGTTGGTGAGTTGCTGCTCCTGGAATGCTATCCTATACTCCTTATTGAACCAAAGCTGATCCCCTGGCTTGATGGTAATGATAGAGTGGGGGATATCCCATGCCATGTGGTTACAGATTATGGTTGAGTACAGTTCTGCTGCGACCCACTGCGCCTCATGGATGGCCAGTTTTGAGCTGCTAAATCTGTTCTGAATCTGTAATGCCTTCCATGTCTGAATTGTGTGGCTTGAAATCTTCTACTGTATCATCTCAGCCAGATCCCAGAATCTCTCCCGATTCTATAATTTGTGATGAGAGGCTGAATGAATGGTGATGGAAATGAATGCTGTTGTGATATTAGATATTGAGGCTTATATTGGAAATAATTAGTGCTCCATACTGCACCTTACTTGGAAGTTTCATGTTCGAATGATTCTCCATCTCGAATACAAGAAAAAGTTCTCTATTATTTCAGCGCAAATAGAAATGTGCAAATCTACATGAGCTTCTATTACAGCAGATACTCTCTAGTATATGAGAATGCAGATTGGAAGATTATTTGAAACATTGTATCTTAGAGCATGGCTAGCTGACCCGATCCCGACGGGACCCGATGACGTGTTGGGTTCGAGTCGGGTCTCTCTTCTCGGTCCAAAATTCGGACTCGGGTTGGGTCGGGCTGGACGTGGACAGAGATCAGGACAAACAGAAATCAGAGGTGAGAAGAGTGGGGGGGGAAAGAAACAGCTACAAGTTCCGACATAAAGCACCGGAGTGAAATTAACCCTACCCCTTACACTCTGAAATCTATCAAGTCCGGGAGAAACTGACAAGCCCGGGGAAGATACCAGTAACTGCAGTATGTACAGAAACATCAACTGAGCTCTTGCTTGAATCTATACTTGGCCCAAGGATTTAAAATGATCTGGAAATAGGGAGATTAAACTTCCCAACCTGAGTTCTCCGCGGACATTTTTTTTTGTTAATGACATTGTAACTTGATACAGTTCAGAAGCTTGTTGGTTACATTGCATGATTTCCTGAAGTGGATACTTTTTTTCCTGTGAGTGCTCAGGGTTGCGGTGCCTTCGCCTGTTTGAAATCAGTGTTTTTTTTTAAAAACACTATGATGTTAATTGAACACGGGTACATTAACAACTGGCACCTGTACTCGATCACTGGTCTAAAGCCTGGCTACCTGACCAAACCCAAATACATCTGTTGGGTTCGGGTCTGGTCGGGCAGTTAAAAATGTTAAAGGGCTTGGGTCGGGTTCGGGTTGGCTGTTGTCAGGTCAGGCCTGGGTTGGGTTTTAATTTTATACCTGAGCCAGGCTTTATTGCATCTTGTAAACTAAAGTTGTAATTTTGAATGTTTTAAACTTCATAGGCAATTCTACAAAAGATCCTTTTTGTGTAATGATTCAAGGTAATTTGGAAAATAGAAATGACAGACCTGTAGTATGCATTGCAACCAGAAAAATGCAAATTAAAAGATTTATATAATAAATTAATCAAAACCAGTGAATTTGTTTGAAAATGATACTACTTATGCTGTTAGATGCAGGATATGTGTGTATTTATGGTAAATTCAATTATGACAAATAAACAAAGCTAAACAGTTTAGGAATACTTAGTAAACCATACAGCTTAAAATTACATGTCGACAGCAACACATTGTGGCTAGTAATAAAACTATGACTGTCACTAGTATTTAAACTGAAAGGATTTCTCTAGTTAGCTTAGGTGTTACTGCTAAAAGCGTTCAAGCTAATATTGTTGAACTAGCTCAGTAGTAATACAGCTTTACAATAACAAATGGATTTAAACCACAAATAGACCATAGTTAAATGAGGTATAATTTCACAAAACTTATGCGTGTGCTATACATACTCAGTGTTCCCTCTAAGGTTCCTGGCTCGAACGTTCCCATGCAGGCCGCGCACAAGTCGGTGCCTTTAAGTTACCATGTGTGCACAACTGCACAAAAAAGTTTAAAGGGCCTGTGCACTTAAACAAATCGCCCACACACTACAAAAAAAGGCTACGCTATATGTATCTTTTTGAAAGTATTGTAGAGACTTAAGTCTCTAATCAAAAACCCAAAGTGATTTATTTGGGTTAATTGTACTATGTTTTATTGTACTTTGTACAATTGTACTTTGTTTCATGATTCATTCAGTAGCTTGCATATAATGGGGAGAAATTCAGCCAAGCCCATTTTTCGGCTCAGAATCAGCCCCAACCAGGATGCCTGAGGCTGGCTTGAAATTGGGCCTTGGGCCGATAATTCAATAATTCAAATGAACTACCGCCGCCTGTCGTGCTTCCACAGGCACGTCACCTACTTCAACAGATGCATTTCAGCCCACTTGTCTCACTGGCAGCAGCCCTCAGGTAGGCGCTGGGGTGTAGGAAGAACAGTAGGAGGGGAATTGCAGTTCACACTACTCAGCAGGAATGCTGTGGAGCTGGGAAGAATATTCCTGCTCGTCCTGGCTCTACATGATTAAAAAAAAATAAAGGTTACCTTTTGGTTGTGGCTGGTTCTTGGGCCTCATTCATGCCAGGAAATCCTATGCAGAGAAGGCCCAAGGTACCCCAATTTCTCAGAGGTCATATGACAGGAAATAGACCCCTCCATTAGTATATACAAGGCCAAAATGGGGCACAGGGCATAGCCTGCAAAATTTGTCATTTTGTTCCGTTTTCTGCAATGATGACCGATTTCTTTCCTGAACTCTCAGGCTCACAAAAGTAGCATCAATTTCCTAAAATATTTGTCTTTATTCATCATATACATGAATAATTACAATAGTCTAATGATCCTCTTGGTTTGAAGAAGATCTGATAAATTTAACCTTCTGACTTGCAGTCCCAATCCCTTAATTTTGTACTTCTATTTATCTTTGAACAGGGGACGGGCAATTTATTGTGGTATGTGTTAATAATTAATTTTAAAATGTTCTGGTTTTCCTTGGGAGGCTATATACGAAGGTTTTCTCTGTTCACTGTTGATAGTGAAATCCTAAACACATGCTTCATGCTTCTGTTTACAATTTTGCTAATTATTTTGTAGCTCGAACCACATCCGACTGAGCAAATATTACATTGAATACTAAAAAGTATCTGTTTTTCCTCTTAAATCCATCTGTTTTCTCTTTCAGGAGGAAAAGTCGTGGCCCACTTGAGCAATGATGGGCCTACTCTCGTTAGAGCAAATGTAACCTTTAGCGTGGTGCTTAAATTACCTAAATGTCAAAAGGAGGATGATAATGGTGACATCATTTATGATATAAATTGCAAAAATGGTAAATTTTGCATGTGCGTATGCAATGTATATACTATGTAGAATAAAGATCAATTTCAATGGCTTCATTCACTTGCACAATCCATTTGGGCTATTATGTATAATTTGAGAAGGGTGTCATGAAAACGATTGGCCTTGAAATTGGGTATGCCCATTTTTGGGCACACAGGGAGTGCCAGGTTCTGTCGCTGTGTCTAAATTGTGAGGCCCAAGGCATCCCTGATATTAGACGTATGCCTCACTTCCATGAAGGGAATGACCCACAAGGAATAAGACAAGATACTCTGCCATGCCCACCAGTCACGGAAGTCCCCAACCATACCAGTGGGCAGTGCATGTTCCCTCTCCAAGGCCACCCAGGTGTCATCTAAACCATGAAAGAGAATCAGGTAGCCAGAGCAGCCCTCTCTGCGGGCTGTGCCTACGCTGGATCTGTGATAGGACATTTTCACCAGGCATAGGAATAGACACTAAGAAGGTCCTTCAACGTCCTTCGACTTGTCTGTGCTGATTATATCTGGAATTCTAAGGGATTGAGTTTTTGGGAATGTCCAATAAACAGGTTACTTCAAGATGAGTAAATGATAATCCTAGGGCAGGTTATTAAAATGATATGTGCCCAAATTTACAGAAAAAATAAGTGCGTGAACAATGCATGCTGCTATTAATGTGCAAATTGACTAGGAATTTATGGCATGGAAGAGATAAACCTGTTAATTGTGCATCACCACAAATTGCTGGATTATTTGTGCTACTCTGCCATTAGCTTTGTGAAAATGGCTTCTTGCACTTAACCTCAGTGATTTTCATGAAGTTGCTGCATTCGCACATTAATTGTTCATTAAATTTGCCACAGCAAGTTAAATCTAGTAATTAACAGCATAAAACTCCTTATAACAATATGGTAATTGTTATTGACTGCCAATCAATGTCTCTGGCCCAGAAAGTCAACAATTATATGTGTGGAGTCTCATTCCTTCCAGTTGTGAATTTCTTTAGGAGATTTTAAAAATAAATTTTAATTTACACTTTCCCTTACTGTTCATATCAAAGACACATATCCAAGTTTGTTGATGACATAAAGATTGACAGTATTGTAAGCAGTGCAGATGGAAGCATAAAATCTAAGATATTGATAGATTAAGTGAATGGGCAGAACTGTGGCAAATGGATTTCAATGTAGGCAAATGTGAGGTCATCCACTTTGGACTTAAAAAAGATAAAACAGGATACTTTCTATTTGGTGGAAAGCTAGAAACAGTGGAGGTCCAAAGGGACTTGGAGATCCAGCAACATAGATCATTAAAATATCATGAATCAGGACAGAAACTAATCAAAAATGCTATTGCAATGCTGGCCTTTAAACCTGGAGGAATAGAATACATGGGGGTAGAAAACCTGCTTCAGCTATACAAAGCCTTGGTTGGACTGCATCTGGAGTACTGAGAGCGGTTCTGGGCTCCACACCTTAGGAAGGATATACTGGTTGTGGAGAAGTGCAGTGTAGGTTTACTAGAATGATACCTGGAATCCAAGGATTAAATTACGAGGTGAGATTACACAAACTAAGCTTGTATTCCCTGGAATTTAGAAGGTTAAGGAATGATCTGATCGAAGTTTTCAAGATATTGTGGGGAACAGATAGGGTAGATAGGGAGAAACTATTTCCATTAGTCTGGGGAGTTTAGGATTAGGGTTGCAGTCTAAACATTAGAGGCAGACTTTTCAGGAATGAAATTAGGAAACACTTCAATGCAAAGGGTGGTAAAAGTTTGGAACACTTCCACAAATGGCAACTGATGCTAGATCAATTGTAAATTTTAAAACTGAGATTGATAGATTTTTGTTCACCAAAGGGATTATGGGGAAACGGCGGATATATGGAGTTGAGTCGCAGATCAGCCACGATTTCACTGAATGGCGGTAAAGAGTTGAGGGGCTAAATGGCCTACTCCTGTTCCTATGTTTTCCTTTCTGTCTTTTTTCTCTCTCTTAATCCAACCTTTCCCTCTCTATTTTCTGAACTTGATTTGACATTGAATTCACCTACTCTAATTCATGCTTTTTCACAGTCCTCACACTGTATATTTCTCAATCCTTAAATTTCATTGGTTAAGGAGATTAATTGTTTCTCCCACTGTTCATCAAGGTCCCAGATTCTCTGTTGTCCTTACTCGGCCTTAAATAGCTCACACTTGCAGCAACTTTGTGAGAAAAAAAATTAAAAAGCCTAAATGTACGTGAACAAGTCTAACAACAGGGCAGACTGTGAGATGCCCTGCTCCAGCAAAATCTGGACCATAGTTTTCTGTAGCTGATCATATGAAACAAGGTCTTGCGGGAATCACTGTAAAACCAACCCTCTGATTAACAGTGCCTATTTAAACTTCCTTCTGATATTAAAAATTTATAAAGGTGTGACAATCAAAAGTATTCCAAGCCTAGTAGAAGAGCTCAATGTGATGATTTTGTCTGTTGCGGGTTAATTCAATAGCAAGATTTTCCAGCAATAGTGTCACCACTCTGAAAGAGATTCTAAATGCCTCATTCTTAAAGGAGCATTCATTCAACTGCATACCTAGTAATCAGTCGGATGCTGGAATCATTGTGAGTGACCCTGATGCATTTGGTAGGCACCAACTTGAACTGGGGCACAAGGCCTCAATGTCCTTGGCTACCTTCTGAAGTCACAAAGAGGGAAGATGTAATTATTTGTAACAAAATCATAAATACATCCTTTGTACTTACATTTGTGATTTTGTTACAAATAGTTAATGAATTATCTTCCCCAAGGCAGACAAATTGAATCCAGTAACAGGCATGTGACTAAGTCATTCAAATTGTCAGCCAAAGCAAAACAGGTTTAACATTTGTTGAGGTTAGGCCTTGACCCTAGTTGAAGCACCTGCTTATACATAAGAAGTGATGAAGAATGTTGTCTTGATGCTGAAGCTTACTAGAAAAGTTTGGCTATCAACAAGAATCAGCCCAAGAATTATGGAATAGGTTGTCCCATGAGGACATCTTGAGAAGCTCTTTGACCTTATGACAATGGTTGTCTTGACCCTTTTCAGGCAAATTGATTTTTTTTGTAGTGGCTAGCATGGATCTGTGAAATGGGGTATCTATTGGCAATTGTGGCACCTCCTATGTTTGCAAGTAAGATCGCATTCACACTTGAAATTGAAAGACTTGATTGGCTCTTCAGCAGTAGGAGGCCTCCATCCAGAGGGATATTGAGCTTCTCTGAAAAATGAATGAGACAGCAGATAGTGAGGTGACCAATGGTATATATGTCAGGAGCATTCGACATTGTACAATTTTTCAGGTCATCTTTATAGCCTTAAATTGATTATTATTGATTAGTTAGGAAAAAGATAATATGGACACTATATATCTGGTAGACCTATTTTTGAGTATGTTGTCGCCATAAATGGACAGCCTCCAGTTTGTTTAGCATATTATTTATATATGGAGATTGGCAATTATAGTAGAGTGTTACATTACTCACCAGAGTTACACTATAATTCTGATGTATAAAACACCCTCTCTGTTATTCCTCTGTTTCTGACCCGTTGCAATGAAACTTTTAGGACCTCAAGCGTGCATTTTGTTGCAAATATTCAATGACATCATCTAATAATTTGTTGGAAGATGTATGCAAATTTCTAAATCTGACTCCCACATGAACTGTATAAGTCATTAATGCCAGTGTTTATTTTCCAGCATCTTCATTCTTTCCTGGTCAATATGTGTATAACTGGACTTCCTGGATTGATGACTATGGTTGGTTTAACTGCACCACGTTTTCCAAATGTAATGTCTTCCCAGATGGTCATCCTTTTCCTAGACAAATGGACTGGAGGCATAAGAACTTTGTTTACATTTGGCACACACAAGGTTGGTACAAAAAGATTTCCTTCAAATGCCAAGAGAGCCCCTTGAAGACTCTCCTAACCAAATTTGTTTCAAATTTAGGCCAATACTATGAAAATACTGGGCGTTCCAGTATGACCCTCTCTATCAATACAACTAACATCACACTTGGTGACCATATGATGGCTGTGTCTGTTTACCGAAGAGATCATCATCGAAACACATACATCCCAATTGCAACAGCAAGTGGCCCATACACTGTTACAGGTGAGATGTCAATATGTTTGGGTTAATCTATTCATTGATCATTAGTTTCAGACATTTGGATCACCTAGCAAAAATAGGAACAGGCTGGAGTCCACTCTTATGAGGAATGTGTAAAACTAGTTGTAGTTTTATACAAGATTGTGGAGCTTTGAAGATTCGAGATGACTTGCTTGCATTTCTTTCATTGATTTTTGTAAAGCTTCAAAGGTCTCATGTGATGATTATGGAGAAGCTGAAAACTATGGTAGAGGGCCAAATCATACATTTCATCCAGAGCGCGTACTCCAGCTCCAAGATCTGTAAAATAGCAAATACGAGACTCACTGAACCTCTTTCTCCCTTCTGTCTCTTCTCTGTACTCACTTCTTCTATCTTCTCTATTCTCAAAAGAAAACCATTCAGTATTTTACAGTCCCCATCCAGCCATGTTTGGAGGCTAAAGCCCAGATTCAGACTGGAGGATGATATATTGTGGGGTACCACTAGGACCACTACTTTTCTTTGATCTATATTAATGACCTAGACTTGGATGTGCACAGCACAATTTCAAAATTTGCAGGTGACACAAAACTTGGAAGTATTGTGAACTGTGAGGAGGATAGTGATAGATTTCAAGGGGACATAGACAGGCTGGTGGAATGGGAGGACACACAGCAGATGAAATTTAATGCAGGGAAGTGTGAAGTGACAGGAAGAATGAAGAGAGGCAATATAAAATAAAGGATACAATTCTAAAGGGAGTGCAGGAGCAGAGGGACCTGGAGGTATACAGGCACAAATCGTCGACGGTAGCAGGGCAGGTTGACAAAGTGGTTGATAAGGCATACGGGATCCTGGGCTTTGTAAATAGAGACATAGAGTACAAAAGTAAGGAAGTTATGGTGAAGCTTTATAAAACACCGGTTTAGCCTCAACTGGAGCATTGTGCCCAATTCTGGGCACCACAGTTCAAGAAGGATATGAAGGCATTGGATAGGGTACAGAAAAGATTTATGATAATGGTTCCAGGGATGACAGACTTTAGTTACATGGATAGATTGGTGCAGTTGGGACTGTTCTCCTTAGAGAAGGTTGAGAGGATATTTGTTAGAAGTCATAGAATAATTTACAGCACAGAGGAGGCCATTCAGCCCATCGCGTCCATGACAAGGTGTTCAAAATCATGAGGGATCTGGACAGAGTAGATAGGAAGAAACTGTTCCTTTTGGTGAACTAGAGGACACCAATTTAAAAAGTGATTGGCAAAAGCACCAGAGGTGACATGAGGGAAAACTTATTTACACAGTGAGTGGTTAGGATCTGGAATGCACTGCCTGTGTGATGGAGGCAGATTCAATCATGGCTTTCAAAAGAAAATGGGACAATTATCTGAAGAGAAAAGATTTGCAGGGTAATGGAGAAAAGGCGATGGAATGGGACTAGCTGAGCTGCTCTTGCAGAGAGCTGGCATGGACACAATGGGCCGAATGGCCTCCTTCTGTGCTATAACCATTCTGTGATTGGCCAGCATAATGATCTGACCCAGACTCCCCCTGAAAGTCATTACTTTGTGGTCAGATTTGGGCCAAGAGAGGCAGGTTGTTATGTTGCTCATTTCATCTTTTTATTATTCTTTCTCGGAATGTTGGTGACGGTGGCAGGACTGCATTTATTGTCCACCTTAGTTGCCCTGAGAAGGTGGTGGTGAACCTTCTCCTTGGACTGCTGCAGTCCTTGTGGTGATTGTGCTCCCCCAATGGTGTTAGGTAGGGAATTTGAGGATTCTAACCCAACAACAATGAAAGGATAGTAATATATATCCAAGTCATAGAGCAATACAGCACTGAAACAGGCTCTTCGGTCCACTGAGTCTGTGCTGACCAACAACCACTCATTTATACTAATCCTACATTAATCCCATATTCCCTACCACATCCCTACCATTCCCCTACCACCTACCTACACTAGGGGCAATTTACAATGGCCAATTTACCTATCAACCTGCAAGTCTTTGGCTGTGGGAGGAAACCAGAGCACTTGACAGAAACCCACGTGGTCACAGGGAGAACTTGCAAACTCCACACAGGCAGTACCCAGAACCGAACCCAGGTCGTTGGAGCTGTGCGGCTGCGGTGCTAACCACTGCGCCACTGTGCCACCCCTGTGCTGTGTGACTTGGAGCGGAACTTAGAGGTGGTGGTGTTCTCACAACATTGCTGTTCTTGTTCTTCTTGTTGGTAGAGGTCACAGAAGAGGGAGGTAGTGTTGAAGTAATCTTGGTGAGTTCCGACAGAACTTCCTGTAGGTTGTTTGTACTACAACCACTGTATGCAGGTGATCAAAGGTTTAGAAACAGAATTCAGTGGTAGGGCACTAAACAAGTGAACTGTTCTGTCCCGGATGTTGCCAACCTTCCTGATTGTTGTTGTAGCTACACTGATCCGGGCAAGTAACAATCCTTGTAAATGGTGAAGAAAGAGGTTTTGAGGGGTCAGGAAGTGAGTCACTCATCACAGAGTACTCAACTTCTGTCCTGCACTTGAAGTGACGTTATTTATATGGTTGCTCCAGTTCAGCTACTGGCCAATAGTGTTCCCAGAATATTGATGGGGTAAGAACTGGACAAGGTGGTGCCATTGAAGGGAGGTAACTGGGCTTACTTTCATTGGA
This sequence comes from Heterodontus francisci, assembly GCF_036365525.1. Classification (NCBI taxonomy): domain Eukaryota; kingdom Metazoa; phylum Chordata; class Chondrichthyes; order Heterodontiformes; family Heterodontidae; genus Heterodontus; species Heterodontus francisci. The sequence goes on along the minus strand of NC_090372.1, from coordinate 93,003,090 downwards.
GATAGTCATTACCGGGAACTCGAATGGTGTGAATATTACCTTCCATTTGCCAGTACAAGTACAGTTATTGCACAGATCCTGTTGTCGACTGTCATGGACTGATTCATTATCATAGGCATTGTGAATGGAGCTGAACACTGTGGAATCATTAGCAAAAGCCCCACCACTGACTGGATGACAAACAGTAGGTTACAAATGAGGCAGCTGAAGATGGTGGGGCCAAGGATACTTCCCTGAGGACCTCATGCAGTGATGCTATTGGGCTGTAATGACTGGCCTCTGACAACCATGAGCACATTTCTTTGCATCAGGTATGACTTGAGGTACTGCCTCTGTCACCATTGACCAGTTTTGCTAGGTCTCCATGGTGTCTTCATGAATGTTCTGTTGGCAAGCATCATAATGGATAGCTGTTACAGTTGGGGTTTCTCCACATACTTTTTTTATGCCCAATAGAAAGGCAGCTCTCATAAGTAAACTTGCACTACTATTATGAACCAAGCAGGACCTTGGCCAGAACTTTCAACTTTATTGGGGAGGTGAAATGGGTGAGATAGACCAGTTGTCCGTTATAAACTCTGCTGAATTTTCTGTTTCATTGATGCAGAACAGATGGCTGTTGGGATTGCTTACTTGTTCTAATTTCTTTTTGTTACTTTAAACACCGGAATACACAGGCATCTGTTGTAACAACCACAGAATCTGGTCTTTAATGAGACGTCACACTTTATGATCCTGTACATGCTCTCAGTTACGTCACGCTACTTGATTCCAGTATGTGTACATAGGTCTTAAATGAGCTCATATTATATGATCTAACATAAGTGGTCAGGTACATCACATTCTATAATCCAGCATGACAACATTCACTCACAATTTTTAAGCTAAGTCTACCTTTGGCCTCTACATTTCAGTTTGGCATGGACTCGATGGGCTGAATGTTCTCCTTCTGTGCCGTAATGACTCTATGGCTCATTGCATACTACCACTCTGTCATAGTACATCAAAGATACATAAAAGTGACATCAGAATAACAATGTGAAGACAAGATATCCTTAGATCTTCTCACTATCTTTCAATCATTCTGTTACCATGGTTATATGTCTCATTTAAGCTTTTCCAATCACTTTACTACTATAAACACACTGACCAGATCAACATTTCCCAGATGATTAGGCACACAGGTCAGTCTTCTGATCTCTGGAGATACCCTTGCCTTATGTCTGCTTCACAATGCATCCCATGTTCAGCAGAAAGCTACTTTAACTCATGGTGTGCTGATCCAGAACATCGAGGGACGCAGCTAGTGTGAAACCTCATTCTCACAGTGGCCAATCTGAGCTTGATCGTCTTATGCCCCCACCCAAGTTGACAGCTCCTTGTGAGCAAAATCATCTGGGGTAGCATGCTCTTGTAAAACAATAGGCCAATTGTCTCTGCAATTTCTGGATTTAGGATTCACAGTATGCAGACGATTAATATCAGTTAAAACAGACACTTTAGTAACACACAAAACTACAAAACAAGTTCATTTATAGATTATTTACAGAAACAAGTAGTAATGAAAAATTTGAAATTGTCAAATATAGTAGCTTTGAACATAAGAGCACGAGAAATAAGAGCAGGAGTATTTGGCCCTTCGAGCCTGCTTCACCATTCAAAAAGATTGTAGCTGATCTTCTACCTCAACTCCACCTTCCTGCACTATCCCCATATCCCTTAATTCCCTTAGGATCCAAAGATCTATCAATCTCTGTCTTGAATATACTCAACTACTGAGCATCTACAGCTCTTTGGGGTAGAGAATTCCAAATATCCCACAACGCTTTGAGTGAGGAAATTTCTCCTCATCTCAGTCCTAAATGGCCGACCCCTTATTCTGAGATTGTGATCCCTAGTTCTTGGTTTCTCAGCCAGCAGAAACATCCTGCTAGCTGTTATCCTAACAAGCCCTTTAAGAACTTTAAATGTTTCAATGAGATCACTTCCCATTCTTCTAAGACCGCAATTGTTGACAACGCGATCGGTAGGTGGCGCTGTTTTGGCACATGCGCAGATACAGCATGTGCCACGAAAACGTCACAGCCTGCGACTGTTGCAGCTGCCAGGACTAAAGATGGCGCTGCTCAAAAAATCACAGAGATGAAACCTAACAAACACGTGGCAGAATACAATGGCCGGAGTGAGAGAGTGGAGCGGGCCGGGGAGATCAGCGCGGGGGCCGGGGAGATCAGCGCGGGGGCCGGGGAGATCAGCGCGGGGGCCGGGAAAGGCAGCACGGGGGCCGTGGAGAGCAGCGCGGGGGCCGTGGAGAGCAGCGCGGGGGCCGGGGAGATCAGCGCGGGGGCCGGGAAAGGCAGCGCGGGGGCCGTGGAGAGCAGCGCGGGGGCCGGGGAGATCAGCGCGGGGGCCGGGAAAGGCAGCGCGGGGGCCGGGAAAGGCAGCGCGGGGGCCGGGGAGAGCAGTGCGGGGGCCGGGGAGAGCAGCGCGGGGAGACCAGCGGTGCCGGGGGGGGGGAGAAAGAGGGAGGGGGGGGGAGAAAGAGGGAGAGGGAGGGGGGGAGGGAGAGGGAGGGGGGGAGAAAGAGGGAGGGGGGAGGGGGAGAAAGAGGGAGGGGAGAGGGGGAGAAAGAGGGAGAGGGAGGGGGGGAGAAAGAGGGAGGGGGGAGAAAGAGGGAGAGGGAGGGGGGAGAGAGAGGGAGGGGGGGAGAAAGAGGGAGAAAGAGGGAGGGGGGGAGAAAGAGGGAGGGGGGGAGAAAGAGGGAGGGGGGAGAGAGGGAGGGGGGAGAGAGAGGGAGGGGGGGAGAAAGAGGGAGGGGGGGAGAAAGAGGGAGGGGGGGAGAAAGAGGGAGAGGGGGAGAAAGAGGGAGGGGGGGAGAAAGAGGGAGGGGGAGGGGTAAGGAAGGGGGGAGGGGGAGAGCTGGGGGGAGAGGGAGGAAGGGAAGAGAGTGGGGGGGGGGGGAGCAGCGGAACGGAAGAGGAGTGCAGCAAAAGAGTTACTGGCCAGTCCCTGGACCCGGTGACACCAAGGTCTTCGCACGCTCGCTCCCCGCGGCTCTCTACGGCCTCTCGCTTCCGGCCCTCTCCATTCAGCCGTTCCCTCCAGCTGCGGATGCCCAATCCAGTTGCTTTCTCCCCTACCCAGTTGCTTTCTCTACTTCTCCTCAGTACTTCAGGCATTGCAACTGTTTGGTCCCTGCATTTTGCATGCTCCCTCTCCCCACCCCTCCCCGCACTCCCCACCCCTCCCCCTCTTCAAATACCCCTCCCTCTGCCCCCCCACCATAGTTGAATATCTGAAGTGCAGTTGCAAAGTCGGGGAAATAGCATGCAAAACAAAACCTCAACAATTCTGGGTTTAATTATTGAAAAGTTTTATTAAGTTCATTAAGTATCCGAGGAACTGCTGTGCATGGATACATGAGTGTTGTGTCCAGCATTCCCGTTAGACAGACAGGTCGATTCTCTGCTATGCACAGCGGAAGAGATTGTTCCTGGAGAGCCTTGTGGTGAATAAAAGCTTGGCTCTCTATTCCACTACTGTATTGTCCATGTGAAGAAGGCAAAGTCACAAGAGTCTGAGCTCAGTCTATTCTTGGTGAATGTTCCCCAAACGCATCCCAATGTGCATTCCCAATTCATCCATAAATGCAATGTTCCTTTCCACATCGTGATGAGCTCTGCAGCATGATCTAGTTGCCTTCGTTGCTTGAATGCTGACCTTAAGTCTCAAGGATTGTTTTCTCGACGGCATGTTTTACATGAAAAGAAATAAAGCAAATCAGAGTCAGAGCTTGCCTCCCTCCATCCACTGAAATTACTGTTGTGCACACCTTTTTAAGTTCTGCAGTGAAGGCACCAATTGATAACGTCGCCAATGAAGCACTTATTACCCACCTCAGATGCAGGAATCAGCACATCCTTGCGTCCTCTCCCGCACTGCCTCCTTTGCTTGAATGCCGTCCTTAAGTGTCAAGGATTGTTTTCTCAAGGGCACGTTTTACATGAAAGAAAGTAAGGAAAGAACATCAGTGTCAGAGCTTCCCTCCCTCCAATGAAATTACTGTTGAGCATGCTTTGTGTTCTGCGGTAAAGGCATGTACTGATAACACCGCCAATGAATCACTTAGTACCCACCTCAGCTGTAGGAGGCAGGATGATGTTACTGCCCCTATCTCGTGATGGTTCAATGCTGCTCTCAGGGAAAACATGAATGATGTGAGGGTGCTGGAAAAGAAGCACATTTCTTTTGGGCTATGAACATAAAGCTGGCCATTTAGCCCAGCAGTTCCCTGCCAGTGGTTATGTTACTCGTGCGTCTTTCCATCCATTCCCATTTAATCCTGCCTACTACTATCACCAGTTGTGTTCACAGCAAGAGCATTCACATTTCTGCTACCACTGGACACGGCATGCTTGTTTCTTTTAGTGCTCAGTCTCTTCTTGCTGAATGTTCCCCAAGTGCTTGACCCCTTTGGACGCCCTCTCTGCTTGACAGGCAGCAACTGGCAATTGCGGAGTCTCACAAGGCTCTGCATGGTTGTTTCAACGTCGGATGGGGTAACAGGTGGCTGTGTGTCCATGAGCACTGCCCTGATGGGTGTAGGAGCAGGTAACTGTGTGCCCATGAGCACTGCCCTGATGGGTGTAGGAGCAGGTAACTGTGTGTCCATGTGCACTGCCCTGATGGGTGTAGGAGCAGGTGACTGTGTGTCCATGTGCACTGCCCTGATGGGTGTAGGAGCAGGTAACTGTGTGCCCATGAGCACTGCCCTGATGGGTGTAGGAGCAGGTAACTGTGTGCCCATGAGCACTGCCCTGATGGGTGTAGGAGCAGGTAACTGTGTGTCCATGTGCACTGCCCTGATGGGTGTAGGAGCAGGTGACTGTGTAACTGAGCTGCAAGGAGAGGGTACCGCAGGTAGGGGAAGTGGAGATTTGAACAGGTAGGCATATGTATGGTCCATCAGATCATTAGGCCAGGGGGTGAGACGCTCAGGATCCAGGGTTTGTGACACGTGACTGATGTCCAGCGCGCGGCCACCTCCATCCGAAGGTGCTTCCGGGCAATTGTTGGGCATAGTAAAAGGCTCCATCTCATCAGCCAGTCCTTGCTGCCAGCGGAGAGTCTGTTGCCGCAGCCAGTCCAGTCTCCTCATGAATGCTGCCGTTCCACTCTGCAGAACGGCCTGTTGCAGCTGGTACAATTGATCTGAAAGCAAGCGGTATTTTTCATTGTGGCTGAGGGGCCTTGGCTGTTCCTCTGTAATCACAATGGCAGCAGCCATGCCTGTCGTCGTTGGTGTCTGAGATGCACGCCAGCGACAATTGGGGGCGAGCCTGTTCAAAGGCAGACCCAGATGCCTCTGCACAACAACAGCACGTTTGCAGGGCAACAAAGTCTGAATGGAGAAGATGCAGCTGCAGGTAGCCTGGCCATCATGTATCTGCAGTGTGTACTGTTTGGCGCCAGAAATCACAGTCACTGTGCCTTCATCCTGCTACCTGCGGTGGCCCAGACAATGGAAATGTTTTCAGAGCAACTCACAACAAGGGCTGGAGAACATGCGGTGGCCCAGACAATGGAAATGTTTTCAGAGCAACTCACAACAGGGACTGGAGAACATGCGGTGGCCCAGACAATGGAAATGTTTTCAGAGCAACTCACAACAGGGACTGGAGAACATGCGGTGGCCCAGACAATGGAAATGTTTTCAGAGCAACTCACAACAGGGACTGGAGAACATGCGGTGGCCCAGACAATGGAAATGTTTTCAGAGCAACTCACAACAGGGACTGGAGAACATGCGGTGGCCCAGACAATGGAAATGTTTTCAGAGCAACTTACAAAGGCAGAGCAACTTACCTTGGAACAATCTCCTGTGTCAAATAAAAATGAAGCAAGTCTCCAAAACGAATAAATAATTCAGATAAGATGCCCGACGAAACCTCCGCTCCTTCCACTTTCAAAAAGTTGCGCCGAAGCTTTGATGCATGCGCAGAGGCCAAACTGGCGCGTCGGGAGGAAGACGAAATAACGCGATGACGTCATCTGCGCATGTGCACAACCTGACCGGCAGGTTGGACCGCAGCGCATACGCAGAGATGAATAGACTGTGTGCGCATGCGCGTACCGCGTCCTTTGCGCATGCGCAAATCAGTCCAGGAGAGTCGGACCGCAGCGCATGCGCAAGGGGCATGAAACCGTCTGCGCATGTGCGCAACGCGGCGCATCCTGATGACGTTCTCCGATGAAGTAGCGTTGTCATGAATTACTTTGTTCTTCTAAATTCTAGAGAAGATAGGCCTAGTCTACGTATTGTCTCCTCATAGGACAATTCCCTCATCCCAGGAATCAGTCCAGTGAACCTTCATTGTACTCCCTCTAGGGCAAGTATATCCTTCCTAGGTAAATAGACCAAAACTGTAAATAGTACTCCAGGTGTGGTCAACCAAAGGCACTATATAATTTTTGTAAGAGTTCTTTACTCCTGTACTCCAATATAATAAAGGCTAACTAACCATTTGTTTTCCTAACTGCTTGCTTTACCTCCATGTTAACTTCCTGTGATTCGTGTGTGAGGACACTAATTCTGAATACCAACATTTCCCAGTCTCTCACCAGTTAAAAAATATTTTGCTTTTCTATTTTTCCTTCCAAAATGGATAACTTCACACTTCCCGCATTATATGGCATCTGCCATGTTCTTGCCCACTCACCTAACTTGTCCATATCCCTTTGCAGCCTCTTTCCATCCTCCTCACAGCTTACTTTGCCACTTAACTTGGTATCATCATCAAACTTGGATGCATTACACTCAGTTCCCAATCATTGAAATAGATTGTAAAATGCTGAGGCCCAAGCACTGATCCTTGCGGGTATCCTGCTAGTTACAGCCTGCCAATCCAAAAATAATGCATTTAATCCTACTCTCTGTTTTCTGTCTGTTAACCAATCCTCAATCCATGCTAATATATTACCTCTAATCCCATTAGCCCTAATGTTATATAATAACCTTCTCTGTGGCACCTTATTGAATGCTTTCTGAAAATCCAATTACACTACATCCGTTGGTTCCAACTTATCTACCCTGCTAGTGTAAGATCTGGGGTTTGCTTTAATTTAATTGTCAGACTTAGGTCAATTACAATTACAGACTAAGTTGGGAAAGACGATCTCAAAGGGACTTTCAGTTCAGACTAGCTACAAATCACGCTGGGTGTTTTCACAGGCTTCACAGAATTTATTAAGTTTATCGCAATGAGTACAAAATGTGATACTTAACAAAAGGCCATGCTAAGTAGTCACATTCTCTGTGGAACACTGGTCCTCCGCCTCCGGTTGATTGCGGCACATGTGTCTTCACTGTTGACTGATGGTTTTTGATTCTTCTTCTGTTGGTGTGCGCCAATGTCTCTCAGCACCTTTCTTTTATCCCCCTCCAAGGGTTTCTTCATTCTATATTAGGCTACATTCCACCTTAACCCTTTCCATCTGTCAGGTATGACCTCACCTTCTATACATTGTCTCGACCGATGGTTTGATGGCCTAAGTCATTGTCACAAAATGGAGAATGTTTCGTATGCCCATCAATATTCCAGTTATGAATGGCCTCTGAATACCTTTATTTACACTTCCAACCCCATGAAGTCTGCAGGTCTGTCAGTTATTGTGACTCTGAGTCTTTTAATTGAAATGGAGAGAGGCGATCATCCCCCATCCTGCATTATCTCAAAAGCGACTTCTACTATTGTTGCTACAGTAAACACTCTGTCTTTCACCATCTTTCCAATACAGCATAAAAATATACATTTCACATAACAACATGATTCCAGACACAAAAGTACACAACTTAATCCTAATATAATGCATTGACACACATATAAAGTAAACCTATTCCCAAGCATAATTGCAACATTTCTTAAAAGCATTCTACTTTAAAAATATAACACCTCATGTAAACTGTAGCAGGCCATAACTTCATAGGTTCATTCAAGTGATATAGTAACAACAGATTAAACATGGCAGTTGTTAACCCCTTAGTTCCTACACTAGTTACAACCTCAAAAACAGATTTTTCATATACGATTTCCCTTTCATAAATCTGTGTTGACTCTGCCTAATCATATTATGATTTTCTAAATGCCATGTTACCACATCCCTAATAATAGTTACTGGCATTTTCCTGATGACTGATGTCATGCTCACTGGCCTACAGTTCCCTATTTTCTCTCTCTCCTTCCTTTCGTGAACAGCAAGATTACATTTGCTACCTTCCAATCCACAGGGACCGTTCCAGAATCTAGAGAATTCTGGAAGATCAAAACCAATACGTCCACTATCTTTGCAGATACCTATTTTAAAACCCTAGGATGCAGGTCATCGGGTCCAGGGACGAGTCGGCTTTTAGTCGCATTAATTTCTCCAGTACTATTTCTTTACTGATACCAATTTCTTTAAGTTCCTCATTCTCACTGGATCTTTGATTCCCTATTATCTTTGGAATGTGTTTTGTGTCTTCTACTGTGAAGACAGATACAAAATATTTGTTTAATGTCTCTGCCATTTCCTTATTCCCCATTATAATTTCTCTTGTCTCTCCCTGTAAGGGACCCACGTTTACTTTTGCTAATCTCTTCATGTTTGCAAACTTACAGAAGCTTTTACAATCTGTTTTTATTTCTGTTGCTAGTTTACTGTCATATTCTCTTTTTCTTTATCAATTTCTTGGTCAGCCTTTTCTGAATTCCAAAATCCTCCCAATCCTTAGGCTTATTATTCTTTTTGGCAACATCATAAGCCTCTTCGTTAATTTAATACAATCCTTAACTTCTCTTGTCAGCCATGGTTGGACCACTTTTCCAGTGGGCTTTTTAATTCTTTGCGTGTGCAATTGCTTATCTATTGTCGTATCTTTTAATCTAGTTTCTCAATCTACCTTGGGCAACTTGTTCCTCTTACCTAAATAGTTTGTTTTGTTTAGATTTAAGGCCCTATTCCTAGACTTAAATCATTTTCAAATTCAATATAAAATTCTATCATATTATGGTCATTCTTCCCTTGAGGCTCCTTTACTACAAGGTTATTAATTAACCCTTCCTCCTAGTACAATATTAGATCTAAAATGGCCTGTTCCTGAGTTGGTTCATTGGCATACTGATCTAGAAAACTACTTTCTACACATTACATGAACTCCTTTCACACTATTACTGTAAGTTTGGTTTGCCCTGTCTATATGAAAACTAAAGCCCCCCTGATTATTTTATTACCAGTGTTAGCTGCGCCTTTAATTTCCTGATTTATATTCCACCCAACACTACAACTATTTTTGGGGGCCTATAAACTATTCCCCCTATTGTTTTCTGTCCCTGTTGTTTCTTAGCTTCACCTAAACTGATTCTGCATCTTGATTTTCTGAGCTAAGATCCTTTCTATAGTTTTTATCCCATCCTTTATTATCAAGGCTACCAACCCCTCCTTTTCCATTTTGCTTATTTCTTCTAAAAGTCAAGTCTCCTGTAATATTTAATTCCCAACCTTGATCATTTTGCAACCATGCTTTTCTAAGGGTTATTTAGATCAAACCCATTAATTTCTGTCTGTGCTATTGATTCATCAATGTTATTGTGAATGCTTCACGCATTCAGAGATAATACCTTTAGCTTTAACTTTTTTCTATTTTGCCTGATGTCACCTTAGTCGCTCATGCCCTATTACCTTTGTTAAGCTCTCTGTCCTTTCTTGACCCACTCTACTTATTTTTACCCAAATCACTACTCTGCTCTACAGCCATGACATTTCTCTTACTGCTTTTGAATTTACTTGAATTCTCCCAGGCCCCCTTTATTAGTTTAAAGCTCTCTCTACTACTACAGTTATGTGGTTCGTCAGGACACTGGTCCCAGCCCAGTTTAAGTGAAGCCCATCCCAATGGAACAACTCCCTTTCCGCCCAATACAGTGTCCCATGAAGTGAACCCTCTGCCTCCCACACCCTTATTTATTCCAGCGACGCACTTAACCTTATCCCTATGCCAATTTGCATGTGGTTCAGATAACAATCCAGAGATTATTACCTATGAGGTTCTGCTTTATAATTTCGACCCTAGTTCCTGAAACTCAGTGGAACCTCATTCCTAGTTCTACCTATGTTGTTGGTTCCTCAAAGACCACAACAACCTAACTTCTACCAACCACCACCACCACCCCCACCCCCGACACCCCCACCCCCCCCCCCCCCACCCAGCTCCTAGTTTTTCTTCAGCCATGAGAAGATGTTCTTAACTGTGGCACCGGGCAGACAACACAACCTTTAATCTCCTGTTTGTGGCTGCACAGAACAGTATCTATCCCCTTGACTATACTGTCTCCTACCACTACCGCATTTCTTTTACACCACACCCCCCCCCACCCCAACCCACCCCACTCGAATGAACTATGGTCAGTTTTCTCATCTGCCCTGCAAACTTTGCTGTCATCCAAACAGGCAGAAACAACTTTGTATCTGTTGGATAAAGATAATGTTCCTCCAGCACTGCACCTGTGGCCTCTATACCTACCAGACTTGAGGTCACACCTTTCTGGCCCTGACTGCTAACCAGACCAGCACCACTACCTAACCTAAGGGGTGTGACTGCCTCCTGGATCAATGTGTTTGGGTAACTCTCCTCCTCCTTGATGGTAATGTCCGCACCTCGGACTCCAGCTCAACAACTCTGAACTGAAGTTCCTTGAGAAACAGACATTTACTGCGAATGCGATTGTCTGGAATCGCAATGCTTTTCACAAACTCCCACTTGCTGCAGTTGTGGCACATCACCTGCACTGCCATCCCTATATAACAGGGTTGTCCAACCTTTTCTCGTGGGGAGCCACATTACAATTTTACATGGGGGGCCAGTGAGACAATTTTGGAACGATAAAGGCATTAAAATTTATCACTATTAATCAAAACATCAACAAAGCTGCATTTTTGTGAAGAAGCTTTAAATGAGAAGACAAATTTATTGACTTACTTTCTGGTCACCAGTTCTGATGAAAGGCCACTGACCTGAAATGTTAACTCTGTTTCTCTCTCCACAGATGCTGCCAGACCTGCTGAGTATTTCCAGCACCATTTGTTTTTATTTCTGGTCACTATATTGGACACTGATTTAGTGAAATACCTGGCATTTTTTGCTTGCACAAGTAATCAATAAACATTGTAGTGATGCTGAGTATTCTGGATAGATGTCATTCTGTCAGGAGTGATTTTGATCACACTTGCTCTCTTTCTCTCTCTGCCCCTCTCTCTCTCTGTCAGCCTTTCCCTCTCTCTCTGCCCCCCACTCTGTCCCCCTTTCCCTCTCTCTCTGTCCCCCTTTCCCTCTCTCTCTGTCCCCCTCTCTCTCTCTCTGTCCCCCTTTCCCTCTCTCTCTCTCTGTCCCCCTTTCCCTCTCTCTCTCTCTGTCCCCCCTTTTCTCTCTGACAATTGCAGAGAGCGGGAGCACTCAGCACATGGTTGATCAGTTTTTTTAAAAATCCCGTCAGTTTCACAGCTGATGGATCCTGACATCGGGAACAGCAGTTTCTGAATTTCGGACAGATTCGGAGTTTTTTAGAAGGCTCCGGAAAACCCTGGATTTAACTTCGGCAGAGCCACAACACAGGTGGTAGCAAATCAATCACACGTTTTACATCTTGCCGAGTTTTCCTTTCCACTGAAGTTAATGGATAGGAAAATTGGGCGGGGTGTCTAACTGGTGGCCAATTCTTACCATCCATTTTGTGTTCCTGCCAAAGTTAATTTTTACCCCTGTAGTGCTTGTTAAGTGCTATCTATATCATAGCTATCCTCATTAGATTATGTTGTTCATTAGTAGCCTAGAGATGCAGGTTAATTATTTTTAGCACCTCTGAGTGCTTGGTGACTGTTTATCCAGCTATTTTTATTCGGCTGGCGCAGATGCGGTGGGCCAGGTGGCCTCTTTCTGTGCCATAAACTTTCTGTGATTTTATGATTGGGGCCAATTTTTGTGTAAGTATAAGCCAGTTCTAAATAGTTAAGAACTGATGCAAATGCCACCTGAAAGGTTAAACCCTAATAACACTCAATTCTCCAATGTTAACTCATTTACATGATTATTCACAGCATCGGATGCAGATTCAGATTGATGTAAGGAGAACACTAGAGGGTAGATTTTGACCATAGTGTAAAATGGGTGATAGTGAATTAGCAGCTCTTTTTTTATTTGTTCATGGGATGTGGGCACGTTGGTAATGCCAGCATTTATAATTGCCGAATTGCCCTTGAGAAGGTGGTGGTGAGCTGCCTTCTTGAACCGCTGCAGTCCATGTGATGTAGGTACACCCTGTTAGGGAGGAAGTTCCAGGATTTTGACTCAGTGACAGTGAAGGAACAGCGATATAGTTCCAAATCAGGATGGTGTGTGACCTGGAGGGGAACTTGTAGGTGGTGGTGTTCCTATGTGCCTGCTGCTCTTGTTCTTCTTGATAAGCAAGGGAGTGGAAGGTTATCAGGGGTAGGTGGGAAATGTGGAGTAATCAGTTCAGCCATGAACTTCTTGAATGGCGGAGCAGGCTCAAGGGGTTGAGTGGCCTACTCCTGCTCCTAATTCATATGTTCGTATGTTGGTATGTTCTAGGTGGTAAAGGTCATCACAGGTTTGGAAGGTGCTGTTGAAGGAGGCTTGGCAAGTTGCTGCTGTGCCTTTTGTAGATGGTACACACTGCAGCCAAGGTGCACCAGTGGTGGAAGGAATGAATGTTTAACGTGACGGCTGAGGTTCCTATCAAGCGGGCTGCTTTGTTCTCAATGGTGTTGAGCTTTTTGAGTGTTGTTCGAGCCGTATTCCGGGCAAGTTAGGAATATTCTATCATACTCCTGACTTGTACTTTGTAGTTGGTGGACAGGCTTTGGAGAGTCAGGAGGTGAGTTACTGCTCTTGTAGCTACAGTATTTATATAAAAGCAAAATACTGCGGATGCTGGAAATCTGAAACAAAAACAAGAAATGCTGGATTCACTCAGCAGGTCTGGCAGCATCTGTGGAAAGAGAAGCAGAGTTAACGTTTCGGGTCAGTGACCCTTCTTCGGAACTGACAAATATTAGAAAAGTCACAGATTATAAACAAGTGAGGTGGGGGTTGGGCAAGAGATAACAAAGGAGAAGGTGCAGATTGGACCAGGCCACATAGCTGACCAAAAGGTCATGGAGCAAAGGCAAACAATATGTTAATGGTGTGTTGAAAGACAAAGCATTAGTACAGATTAGGTGTGAATATACTGAATATTGAACATCAGCAAGTGCAAACCTGAAGAAAAACAACCTGAAAAAAACAGTGGGTGAGCAAACTGAACAAACTAAGATGAACTGAAATAAATACAAAAAAAGATTGTAAAAAATGTAAAAAGGAATGCCAAAAAAAAAGGGAAGAAAAAATAACTAAAAATGAAAGTAAAGTGGGGGGTTGTCATGCTCTGAAATTATTGAACTCAATGTTCAGACCGGCAGGCTGTAGTGTGCCTAATCGGTAGATGAGATGCTGTTCCTCGAGCTTGCGTTGATGTTCACTGGAACACTGCAGCAATCCCAGGACAGAGATGTGAGCATGAGAGCAGGGGGGAGTGTTGAAATGGCAAGCAACTGGAAGCTCAGGGTCCTGCTTGCGGACTGAGCGGAGATGTTCCGCAAAGCGGTCACCCAGTCTGCGCTTGGTCTCCCCAATGTAGAGGAGACCACACTGTGAGCAGCGAATACAGTATACTACATTGAAAGAAGTACAAGTAAATCGCTGCTTCACCTGAAAGGAGTGTTTGGGGCCTGGGATAGTGAGGAGAGAGGAGGTAAAGGGGCAGGTATTACACCTCCTGCGATTGCAAGGGAAGGTGCCCTGGGACGGGGACGAGGTGGTGGGGGTAATGGAGGAGTGGACCAGGGTGTCGCGGAGGGAACGATCCCTTCGGAATGCTGACAGGGGAAGGGAGGGGAAGATGCGACTGGTAGTGGCATCACGCTGGAGGTGGCGAAAATGGCGGAGGATGATCCTTTGGATATGGAGGCTGGTGGGATGAAAAGTGAGGACAAGGGGAACCCTGTCACGGTTCTGGGAGGGAGGGGAAGGGGTGAGGGTAGAGGTGCGGGGAATGGGTCGGACACGGTTGAGGGCCCTGTCAACCACAGTGGGGGGAAATCCTCGGTTGAGGAAAAAGGAGGTCATATCAGAAGCACCGTCATGGAAGGTAGCATCATCAGAGCAGATGCGTCGGAGACGGAGAAACTGGGAGAATGGAATGGAGTCCTTACAGGAGGTAGGGTGTGAAGAAGTGTAGTCGAGGTAGCTGTGGGAGTCAGTGGGCTTATAATGGATATTGGTAGACAACCTATCCCCAGAGATGGAGACAGAGAAGTCGAGGAAGGGAAGGGAAGTGTCAGAGATGGACCATGTAAAGGTGAGAGAAGGGTGGAAATTGGAAGCAAAGTTGATAAAGTTTTCTAGTTCAGGGCGGGAGCAGGAAACGGCACCGATACAGTCATCAATGTACCGGAAAAAGAGTTGGGGGAGGGGGCCTGAGTAGGACTGGAACAAAGAATGCTCGACATATCCCACAAAAAGACAGGCATAACTAGGACCCATGCGGGTACCCATAGCGACACCTTTTACTTGAAGGAAATGCATGGAGTTGAAGGAGAAGTTGTTCAATGTGAGAACAAGTTCAGCCAGGCGGAGGAGGGTGTTGGTGGATGGGGACTGGTTGGGCCTCTGTTCCAGGAAGAAGCGGAGAGCCCTCAAACCATCCTGGTGGGGGATGGAGGTGTAGAGCGATTGGACGTCCATAGTGAAGAGGAGGCGGTTGGGACCAGGAAACTGGAAATTGTCAAAATGACGTAGGGCGTCAGAAGAGTCACGGATGTAGGTGGGAAGAGACTGGACCAGCGGAGAAAAGAGAGAGTCTAGATAGGAAGAAATAAGTTCAGTTGGGCAGGAGCAGGCTGACACAATGGGTCTGCCGGGACAGTCCTGTTTGTGGATTTTGGGAAGGAGGTAGAAGCGGGCTGTCCGGGGTTGCGGGACTATGAGGTTGGAAGCTGTAGAGGGAAGATCTCCAGAGGAGATGAGGTCAGTGACAGTCCTTTGGACGGTGGCTTGATGTTCGGTGGTGGGGTCATGGTCCAGAGGGAGGTAGGAAGAGGTGTCTGTGAGTTGGCGTTGAGCTTCTGCAAGGTAGAGGTCGGTACGCCATACAACAACAGCACCACCCTTGTCTGCAGGTTTGATGACCATGTCGGGGTTAGACCTGAGAGAACGGAGTGCCTCAAGTTCAGAGGGGGACAGGTTAGAGTGAGTGAGGGGGGCAGAGAAATTGAGACGACCAATGTCTCGCCGACAGTTTTCAATGAAGAGATCAAGAGCGGGTAAGAGGCCAGGGTGAGGGGTCCAGGTAGAGGGAGAATGCTGGAGGCGGGTGAATGGGTCTGCTGGTCGGGGGGAGGACTCCTGGTCGAAGAAGTGAGCCCGGAGGCGGAGGCGACGGAAGAAGAGCTCAACGTCATGCCGAGCGCGAAATTCATTGAGGTGGGGGCGTAAGGGGATAAAACTGAGACCTTTGCTGAGTACAGAACGCTCAGCATCAGAGAGGGGGAGGTCAGAGGGTATAGTGAATACACGGCAAGGGGTCAGATCAGAAGGGGTGGGGTCAGAGGGAAGTGAAGCGGAAGGAGGATCTGGAGGGGCATTAGTCCCCATCAGCTGCTGGAGCTTGCGTTCCTTAACACCTGAAAGGAAGAAAAAAAGTTTTTTGTTAATGCGTCGGATGAGACGTAAGATGAGATGAAACTGCGGAGTAGAACAAATTTGAGATAAGGTGAGACGGTGCTGCTGGAGAGAGAGGTCCAGTGTGTGCATATGGCGGCGCATAGCACTGAGTGTGGATCTCAGGATGCGGCGAGAGTAGCAGTCCGAGGAACGTTGTATTTCTCGGAGATACCTGTGATCCTGGGTGGTTTCAAAGCATGATGGGTGAAACTGCAGTTGGAATCCACGTGGAATCAGTCGGAGCCGGAGACAGTCACTGAGGAAGGAGATGTGGCTGTGAAAACGGGTTTTGGTAGATACCTTATCAAACACCAGGAGGGAAATAGAAAGCAATGAAGGTGAACAAGGTAAAAGAGACAAACGAAAATCCCGTCGGAGAGAAGAGCAGAACTTCTTCAAGGTAGGCATTCCTGGAAGAGAAGTGGCAGTGAATTAAACACTAAAATAAAAGCAAAATACTGCGGATGCTGGAAATCTGAAACAAAAACAAGAAATGCTGGATTCACTCAGCAGGTCTGGCAGCATCTGTGGAAAGAGAAGCAGAGTTAACGTTTCGGGTCAGTGACCCTTCTTCGGAACTGACAAATATTAGAAAAGTCACAGATTATAAACAAGTGAGGTGGGGGTTGGGCAAGAGATAACAAAGGAGAAGGTGCAGATTGGACCAGGCCACATAGCTGACCAAAAGGTCATGGAGCAAAGGCAAACAATATGTTAATGGTGTGTTGAAAGACAAAGCATTAGTACAGATTAGGTGTGAATATACTGAATATTGAACATCAGCAAGTGCAAACCTGAAGAAAAACAACCTGAAAAAAACAGTGGGTGAGCAAACTGAACAAACTAAGATGAACTGAAATAAATACAAAAAAAGATTGTAAAAAATGTAAAAAGGAATGCCAAAAAAAAAGGGAAGAAAAAATAACTAAAAATGAAAGTAAAGTGGGGGGTTGTCATGCTCTGAAATTATTGAACTCAATGTTCAGACCGGCAGGCTGTAGTGTGCCTAATCGGTAGATGAGATGCTGTTCCTCGAGCTTGCGTTGATGTTCACTGGAACACTGCAGCAATCCCAGGACAGAGATGTGAGCATGAGAGCAGGGGGGAGTGTTGAAATGGCAAGCAACTGGAAGCTCAGGGTCCTGCTTGCGGACTGAGCGGAGATGTTCCGCAAAGCGGTCACCCAGTCTGCGCTTGGTCTCCCCAATGTAGAGGAGACCACACTGTGAGCAGCGAATACAGTATACTACATTGAAAGAAGTACAAGTAAATCGCTGCTTCACCTGAAAGGAGTGTTTGGGGCCTGGGATAGTGAGGAGAGAGGAGGTAAAGGGGCAGGTATTACACCTCCTGCGATTGCAAGGGAAGGTGCCCTGGGACGGGGACGAGGTGGTGGGGGTAATGGAGGAGTGGACCAGGGTGTCGCGGAGGGAACGATCCCTTCGGAATGCTGACAGGGGAAGGGAGGGGAAGATGCGACTGGTAGTGGCATCACGCTGGAGGTGGCGAAAATGGCGGAGGATGATCCTTTGGATATGGAGGCTGGTGGGATGAAAAGTGAGGACAAGGGGAACCCTGTCACGGTTCTGGGAGGGAGGGGAAGGGGTGAGGGTAGAGGTGCGGGGAATGGGTCGGACACGGTTGAGGGCCCTGTCAACCACAGTGGGGGGAAATCCTCGGTTGAGGAAAAAGGAGGTCATATCAGAAGCACCGTCATGGAAGGTAGCATCATCAGAGCAGATGCGTCGGAGACGGAGAAACTGGGAGAATGGAATGGAGTCCTTACAGGAGGTAGGGTGTGAAGAAGTGTAGTCGAGGTAGCTGTGGGAGTCAGTGGGCTTATAATGGATATTGGTAGACAACCTATCCCCAGAGATGGAGACAGAGAAGTCGAGGAAGGGAAGGGAAGTGTCAGAGATGGACCATGTAAAGGTGAGAGAAGGGTGGAAATTGGAAGCAAAGTTGATAAAGTTTTCTAGTTCAGGGCGGGAGCAGGAAACGGCACCGATACAGTCATCAATGTACCGGAAAAAGAGTTGGGGGAGGGGGCCTGAGTAGGACTGGAACAAAGAATGCTCGACATATCCCACAAAAAGACAGGCATAACTAGGACCCATGCGGGTACCCATAGCGACACCTTTTACTTGAAGGAAATGCATGGAGTTGAAGGAGAAGTTGTTCAATGTGAGAACAAGTTCAGCCAGGCGGAGGAGGGTGTTGGTGGATGGGGACTGGTTGGGCCTCTGTTCCAGGAAGAAGCGGAGAGCCCTCAAACCATCCTGGTGGGGGATGGAGGTGTAGAGCGATTGGACGTCCATAGTGAAGAGGAGGCGGTTGGGACCAGGAAACTGGAAATTGTCAAAATGACGTAGGGCGTCAGAAGAGTCACGGATGTAGGTGGGAAGAGACTGGACCAGCGGAGAAAAGAGAGAGTCTAGATAGGAAGAAATAAGTTCAGTTGGGCAGGAGCAGGCTGACACAATGGGTCTGCCGGGACAGTCCTGTTTGTGGATTTTGGGAAGGAGGTAGAAGCGGGCTGTCCGGGGTTGCGGGACTATGAGGTTGGAAGCTGTAGAGGGAAGATCTCCAGAGGAGATGAGGTCAGTGACAGTCCTTTGGACGGTGGCTTGATGTTCGGTGGTGGGGTCATGGTCCAGAGGGAGGTAGGAAGAGGTGTCTGTGAGTTGGCGTTGAGCTTCTGCAAGGTAGAGGTCGGTACGCCATACAACAACAGCACCACCCTTGTCTGCAGGTTTGATGACCATGTCGGGGTTAGACCTGAGAGAACGGAGTGCCTCAAGTTCAGAGGGGGACAGGTTAGAGTGAGTGAGGGGGGCAGAGAAATTGAGACGACCAATGTCTCGCCGACAGTTTTCAATGAAGAGATCAAGAGCGGGTAAGAGGCCAGGGTGAGGGGTCCAGGTAGAGGGAGAATGCTGGAGGCGGGTGAATGGGTCTGCTGGTCGGGGGGAGGACTCCTGGTCGAAGAAGTGAGCCCGGAGGCGGAGGCGACGGAAGAAGAGCTCAACGTCATGCCGAGCGCGAAATTCATTGAGGTGGGGGCGTAAGGGGATAAAACTGAGACCTTTGCTGAGTACAGAACGCTCAGCATCAGAGAGGGGGAGGTCAGAGGGTATAGTGAATACACGGCAAGGGGTCAGATCAGAAGGGGTGGGGTCAGAGGGAAGTGAAGCGGAAGGAGGATCTGGAGGGGCATTAGTCCCCATCAGCTGCTGGAGCTTGCGTTCCTTAACACCTGAAAGGAAGAAAAAAAGTTTTTTGTTAATGCGTCGGATGAGACGTAAGATGAGATGAAACTGCGGAGTAGAACAAATTTGAGATAAGGTGAGACGGTGCTGCTGGAGAGAGAGGTCCAGTGTGTGCATATGGCGGCGCATAGCACTGAGTGTGGATCTCAGGATGCGGCGAGAGTAGCAGTCCGAGGAACGTTGTATTTCTCGGAGATACCTGTGATCCTGGGTGGTTTCAAAGCATGATGGGTGAAACTGCAGTTGGAATCCACGTGGAATCAGTCGGAGCCGGAGACAGTCACTGAGGAAGGAGATGTGGCTGTGAAAACGGGTTTTGGTAGATACCTTATCAAACACCAGGAGGGAAATAGAAAGCAATGAAGGTGAACAAGGTAAAAGAGACAAACGAAAATCCCGTCGGAGAGAAGAGCAGAACTTCTTCAAGGTAGGCATTCCTGGAAGAGAAGTGGCAGTGAATTAAACACTAAAATAAAAGCAAAATACTGCGGATGCTGGAAATCTGAAACAAAAACAAGAAATGCTGGATTCACTCAGCAGGTCTGGCAGCATCTGTGGAAAGAGAAGCAGAGTTAACGTTTCGGGTCAGTGACCCTTCTTCGGAACTGACAAATATTAGAAAAGTCACAGATTATAAACAAGTGAGGTGGGGGTTGGGCAAGAGATAACAAAGGAGAAGGTGCAGATTGGACCAGGCCACATAGCTGACCAAAAGGTCATGGAGCAAAGGCAAACAATATGTTAATGGTGTGTTGAAAGACAAAGCATTAGTACAGATTAGGTGTGAATATACTGAATATTGAACATCAGCAAGTGCAAACCTGAAGAAAAACAACCTGAAAAAAACAGTGGGTGAGCAAACTGAACAAACTAAGATGAACTGAAATAAATACAAAAAAAGATTGTAAAAAATGTAAAAAGGAATGCCAAAAAAAAAGGGAAGAAAAAATAACTAAAAATGAAAGTAAAGTGGGGGGTTGTCATGCTCTGAAATTATTGAACTCAATGTTCAGACCGGCAGGCTGTAGTGTGCCTAATCGGTAGATGAGATGCTGTTCCTCGAGCTTGCGTTGATGTTCACTGGAACACTGCAGCAATCCCAGGACAGAGATGTGAGCATGAGAGCAGGGGGGAGTGTTGAAATGGCAAGCAACTGGAAGCTCAGGGTCCTGCTTGCGGACTGAGCGGAGATGTTCCGCAAAGCGGTCACCCAGTCTGCGCTTGGTCTCCCCAATGTAGAGGAGACCACACTGTGAGCAGCGAATACAGTATACTACATTGAAAGAAGTACAAGTAAATCGCTGCTTCACCTGAAAGGAGTGTTTGGGGCCTGGGATAGTGAGGAGAGAGGAGGTAAAGGGGCAGGTATTACACCTCCTGCGATTGCAAGGGAAGGTGCCCTGGGACGGGGACGAGGTGGTGGGGGTAATGGAGGAGTGGACCAGGGTGTCGCGGAGGGAACGATCCCTTCGGAATGCTGACAGGGGAAGGGAGGGGAAGATGCGACTGGTAGTGGCATCACGCTGGAGGTGGCGAAAATGGCGGAGGATGATCCTTTGGATATGGAGGCTGGTGGGATGAAAAGTGAGGACAAGGGGAACCCTGTCACGGTTCTGGGAGGGAGGGGAAGGGGTGAGGGTAGAGGTGCGGGGAATGGGTCGGACACGGTTGAGGGCCCTGTCAACCACAGTGGGGGGAAATCCTCGGTTGAGGAAAAAGGAGGTCATATCAGAAGCACCGTCATGGAAGGTAGCATCATCAGAGCAGATGCGTCGGAGACGGAGAAACTGGGAGAATGGAATGGAGTCCTTACAGGAGGTAGGGTGTGAAGAAGTGTAGTCGAGGTAGCTGTGGGAGTCAGTGGGCTTATAATGGATATTGGTAGACAACCTATCCCCAGAGATGGAGACAGAGAAGTCGAGGAAGGGAAGGGAAGTGTCAGAGATGGACCATGTAAAGGTGAGAGAAGGGTGGAAATTGGAAGCAAAGTTGATAAAGTTTTCTAGTTCAGGGCGGGAGCAGGAAACGGCACCGATACAGTCATCAATGTACCGGAAAAAGAGTTGGGGGAGGGGGCCTGAGTAGGACTGGAACAAAGAATGCTCGACATATCCCACAAAAAGACAGGCATAACTAGGACCCATGCGGGTACCCATAGCGACACCTTTTACTTGAAGGAAATGCATGGAGTTGAAGGAGAAGTTGTTCAATGTGAGAACAAGTTCAGCCAGGCGGAGGAGGGTGTTGGTGGATGGGGACTGGTTGGGCCTCTGTTCCAGGAAGAAGCGGAGAGCCCTCAAACCATCCTGGTGGGGGATGGAGGTGTAGAGCGATTGGACGTCCATAGTGAAGAGGAGGCGGTTGGGACCAGGAAACTGGAAATTGTCAAAATGACGTAGGGCGTCAGAAGAGTCACGGATGTAGGTGGGAAGAGACTGGACCAGCGGAGAAAAGAGAGAGTCTAGATAGGAAGAAATAAGTTCAGTTGGGCAGGAGCAGGCTGACACAATGGGTCTGCCGGGACAGTCCTGTTTGTGGATTTTGGGAAGGAGGTAGAAGCGGGCTGTCCGGGGTTGCGGGACTATGAGGTTGGAAGCTGTAGAGGGAAGATCTCCAGAGGAGATGAGGTCAGTGACAGTCCTTTGGACGGTGGCTTGATGTTCGGTGGTGGGGTCATGGTCCAGAGGGAGGTAGGAAGAGGTGTCTGTGAGTTGGCGTTGAGCTTCTGCAAGGTAGAGGTCGGTACGCCATACAACAACAGCACCACCCTTGTCTGCAGGTTTGATGACCATGTCGGGGTTAGACCTGAGAGAACGGAGTGCCTCAAGTTCAGAGGGGGACAGGTTAGAGTGAGTGAGGGGGGCAGAGAAATTGAGACGACCAATGTCTCGCCGACAGTTTTCAATGAAGAGATCAAGAGCGGGTAAGAGGCCAGGGTGAGGGGTCCAGGTAGAGGGAGAATGCTGGAGGCGGGTGAATGGGTCTGCTGGTCGGGGGGAGGACTCCTGGTCGAAGAAGTGAGCCCGGAGGCGGAGGCGACGGAAGAAGAGCTCAACGTCATGCCGAGCGCGAAATTCATTGAGGTGGGGGCGTAAGGGGATAAAACTGAGACCTTTGCTGAGTACAGAACGCTCAGCATCAGAGAGGGGGAGGTCAGAGGGTATAGTGAATACACGGCAAGGGGTCAGATCAGAAGGGGTGGGGTCAGAGGGAAGTGAAGCGGAAGGAGGATCTGGAGGGGCATTAGTCCCCATCAGCTGCTGGAGCTTGCGTTCCTTAACACCTGAAAGGAAGAAAAAAAGTTTTTTGTTAATGCGTCGGATGAGACGTAAGATGAGATGAAACTGCGGAGTAGAACAAATTTGAGATAAGGTGAGACGGTGCTGCTGGAGAGAGAGGTCCAGTGTGTGCATATGGCGGCGCATAGCACTGAGTGTGGATCTCAGGATGCGGCGAGAGTAGCAGTCCGAGGAACGTTGTATTTCTCGGAGATACCTGTGATCCTGGGTGGTTTCAAAGCATGATGGGTGAAACTGCAGTTGGAATCCACGTGGAATCAGTCGGAGCCGGAGACAGTCACTGAGGAAGGAGATGTGGCTGTGAAAACGGGTTTTGGTAGATACCTTATCAAACACCAGGAGGGAAATAGAAAGCAATGAAGGTGAACAAGGTAAAAGAGACAAACGAAAATCCCGTCGGAGAGAAGAGCAGAACTTCTTCAAGGTAGGCATTCCTGGAAGAGAAGTGGCAGTGAATTAAACACTAAAATAAAAGCAAAATACTGCGGATGCTGGAAATCTGAAACAAAAACAAGAAATGCTGGATTCACTCAGCAGGTCTGGCAGCATCTGTGGAAAGAGAAGCAGAGTTAACGTTTCGGGTCAGTGACCCTTCTTCGGAACTGACAAATATTAGAAAAGTCACAGATTATAAACAAGTGAGGTGGGGGTTGGGCAAGAGATAACAAAGGAGAAGGTGCAGATTGGACCAGGCCACATAGCTGACCAAAAGGTCATGGAGCAAAGGCAAACAATATGTTAATGGTGTGTTGAAAGACAAAGCATTAGTACAGATTAGGTGTGAATATACTGAATATTGAACATCAGCAAGTGCAAACCTGAAGAAAAACAACCTGAAAAAAACAGTGGGTGAGCAAACTGAACAAACTAAGATGAACTGAAATAAATACAAAAAAAGATTGTAAAAAATGTAAAAAGGAATGCCAAAAAAAAAGGGAAGAAAAAATAACTAAAAATGAAAGTAAAGTGGGGGGTTGTCATGCTCTGAAATTATTGAACTCAATGTTCAGACCGGCAGGCTGTAGTGTGCCTAATCGGTAGATGAGATGCTGTTCCTCGAGCTTGCGTTGATGTTCACTGGAACACTGCAGCAATCCCAGGACAGAGATGTGAGCATGAGAGCAGGGGGGAGTGTTGAAATGGCAAGCAACTGGAAGCTCAGGGTCCTGCTTGCGGACTGAGCGGAGATGTTCCGCAAAGCGGTCACCCAGTCTGCGCTTGGTCTCCCCAATGTAGAGGAGACCACACTGTGAGCAGCGAATACAGTATACTACATTGAAAGAAGTACAAGTAAATCGCTGCTTCACCTGAAAGGAGTGTTTGGGGCCTGGGATAGTGAGGAGAGAGGAGGTAAAGGGGCAGGTATTACACCTCCTGCGATTGCAAGGGAAGGTGCCCTGGGACGGGGACGAGGTGGTGGGGGTAATGGAGGAGTGGACCAGGGTGTCGCGGAGGGAACGATCCCTTCGGAATGCTGACAGGGGAAGGGAGGGGAAGATGCGACTGGTAGTGGCATCACGCTGGAGGTGGCGAAAATGGCGGAGGATGATCCTTTGGATATGGAGGCTGGTGGGATGAAAAGTGAGGACAAGGGGAACCCTGTCACGGTTCTGGGAGGGAGGGGAAGGGGTGAGGGTAGAGGTGCGGGGAATGGGTCGGACACGGTTGAGGGCCCTGTCAACCACAGTGGGGGGAAATCCTCGGTTGAGGAAAAAGGAGGTCATATCAGAAGCACCGTCATGGAAGGTAGCATCATCAGAGCAGATGCGTCGGAGACGGAGAAACTGGGAGAATGGAATGGAGTCCTTACAGGAGGTAGGGTGTGAAGAAGTGTAGTCGAGGTAGCTGTGGGAGTCAGTGGGCTTATAATGGATATTGGTAGACAACCTATCCCCAGAGATGGAGACAGAGAAGTCGAGGAAGGGAAGGGAAGTGTCAGAGATGGACCATGTAAAGGTGAGAGAAGGGTGGAAATTGGAAGCAAAGTTGATAAAGTTTTCTAGTTCAGGGCGGGAGCAGGAAACGGCACCGATACAGTCATCAATGTACCGGAAAAAGAGTTGGGGGAGGGGGCCTGAGTAGGACTGGAACAAAGAATGCTCGACATATCCCACAAAAAGACAGGCATAACTAGGACCCATGCGGGTACCCATAGCGACACCTTTTACTTGAAGGAAATGCATGGAGTTGAAGGAGAAGTTGTTCAATGTGAGAACAAGTTCAGCCAGGCGGAGGAGGGTGTTGGTGGATGGGGACTGGTTGGGCCTCTGTTCCAGGAAGAAGCGGAGAGCCCTCAAACCATCCTGGTGGGGGATGGAGGTGTAGAGCGATTGGACGTCCATAGTGAAGAGGAGGCGGTTGGGACCAGGAAACTGGAAATTGTCAAAATGACGTAGGGCGTCAGAAGAGTCACGGATGTAGGTGGGAAGAGACTGGACCAGCGGAGAAAAGAGAGAGTCTAGATAGGAAGAAATAAGTTCAGTTGGGCAGGAGCAGGCTGACACAATGGGTCTGCCGGGACAGTCCTGTTTGTGGATTTTGGGAAGGAGGTAGAAGCGGGCTGTCCGGGGTTGCGGGACTATGAGGTTGGAAGCTGTAGAGGGAAGATCTCCAGAGGAGATGAGGTCAGTGACAGTCCTTTGGACGGTGGCTTGATGTTCGGTGGTGGGGTCATGGTCCAGAGGGAGGTAGGAAGAGGTGTCTGTGAGTTGGCGTTGAGCTTCTGCAAGGTAGAGGTCGGTACGCCATACAACAACAGCACCACCCTTGTCTGCAGGTTTGATGACCATGTCGGGGTTAGACCTGAGAGAACGGAGTGCCTCAAGTTCAGAGGGGGACAGGTTAGAGTGAGTGAGGGGGGCAGAGAAATTGAGACGACCAATGTCTCGCCGACAGTTTTCAATGAAGAGATCAAGAGCGGGTAAGAGGCCAGGGTGAGGGGTCCAGGTAGAGGGAGAATGCTGGAGGCGGGTGAATGGGTCTGCTGGTCGGGGGGAGGACTCCTGGTCGAAGAAGTGAGCCCGGAGGCGGAGGCGACGGAAGAAGAGCTCAACGTCATGCCGAGCGCGAAATTCATTGAGGTGGGGGCGTAAGGGGATAAAACTGAGACCTTTGCTGAGTACAGAACGCTCAGCATCAGAGAGGGGGAGGTCAGAGGGTATAGTGAATACACGGCAAGGGGTCAGATCAGAAGGGGTGGGGTCAGAGGGAAGTGAAGCGGAAGGAGGATCTGGAGGGGCATTAGTCCCCATCAGCTGCTGGAGCTTGCGTTCCTTAACACCTGAAAGGAAGAAAAAAAGTTTTTTGTTAATGCGTCGGATGAGACGTAAGATGAGATGAAACTGCGGAGTAGAACAAATTTGAGATAAGGTGAGACGGTGCTGCTGGAGAGAGAGGTCCAGTGTGTGCATATGGCGGCGCATAGCACTGAGTGTGGATCTCAGGATGCGGCGAGAGTAGCAGTCCGAGGAACGTTGTATTTCTCGGAGATACCTGTGATCCTGGGTGGTTTCAAAGCATGATGGGTGAAACTGCAGTTGGAATCCACGTGGAATCAGTCGGAGCCGGAGACAGTCACTGAGGAAGGAGATGTGGCTGTGAAAACGGGTTTTGGTAGATACCTTATCAAACACCAGGAGGGAAATAGAAAGCAATGAAGGTGAACAAGGTAAAAGAGACAAACGAAAATCCCGTCGGAGAGAAGAGCAGAACTTCTTCAAGGTAGGCATTCCTGGAAGAGAAGTGGCAGTGAATTAAACACTAAAATAAAAGCAAAATACTGCGGATGCTGGAAATCTGAAACAAAAACAAGAAATGCTGGATTCACTCAGCAGGTCTGGCAGCATCTGTGGAAAGAGAAGCAGAGTTAACGTTTCGGGTCAGTGACCCTTCTTCGGAACTGACAAATATTAGAAAAGTCACAGATTATAAGTCACAGTATTTATATGTCTGGTGCAATTAGATTTCTGGTCAACAGTGACCCCCAGTATGTTGATGGTGGGGCTCAGCAATGTTAATGCTATTGAGTGTTGAGGAGAGGTGTTTTGGTTCTCTCTTGTTGGAGATGGTCATTGCCTGGCACTTTTGTGGCGTGAATGTTACTTATCAGCCTAAGCTTCAATGTTGCCCAGGTCTTATTGCATGCGGGCATGAACTGCCTCATTATCTGAGGAGTTACAAATGGAACTTAACACTCAGCGAACATTCCCACGTCTAAGCTTATGATGGAGGGACAGTCTTTAATGAAGCAACTGAAAGTAGTTGGGCCTGGGACATTGCCCTGAGGAACACCAGCAGCAATACTTGGGGCTGAAATGATTGCCCTCAACAACCACAACTACTTTTCTTTGTGCTAGCTATGACTTCAACCAGTGGAGAGTTGTCTCCCTGATTCCCATTGAGTTCAATTTTTCTGGAGTTCCTTGATGCCACGCTTGGTCAAATGCTGCTTTGATGTCAAGGGCAGTCGCTCTCACCTCATCTTGTTTTATATATCTCCCAATTTTTATTTTTGTCGAAGTCAATGGAAATAAAAATTGGGCAGATGTAAAATACCTGTTTTACACTGTCACACTATGTCAAAATTACCCCTTAAAGGTGAGCGAAATTTGCATGTAAATGAAATGAAAGGAACAGGAATAATTAGAGACTGCCGCAATAACAAGGCAAAATTCTGATAGTTTTGGGAAGCCTCACAAGGCATTTCAGCTCATTTAAACCTTTGACAAGTCTAAAAGGTCAAGAATTAAGAGTGTTGGCAGCTAAAATCACTGTGCATAGCCGAATGGAATCTCCATTCTAAATATTATTGATTGTCACAAAACAAATATTCTTATGAATCTTAAATTCACAGTGGATATGTGACTTTGTAATATATTTTATGATTTTTTTCCAGATCGTATTCCAACGTATGTGCAGATTTCACAAAAAAACAATCGCAATACCACTGATAATGTCTATATAAAGGGCTTAAATGTTGTCTTTGATGTTAAAATTCATGATCCCAGCCATTATCTGAAAAATGCCACCATATCCTATCATTGGAAGTTTGGTGATGATCATGAGTCTTTATCAAAAAGTCCAACTGCTCTTCACAACTATACTAGGACAGGGCATTTCAGTCCTAAGCTGACCGTTGAAGCAATCATACCAGTTTCTTGTGGCTCTATTATACCAACCACAGTGAGCCCTACGACTGAAATGAGCACCACGACCGAACGGAGCACCACGACCGAACGGAGCACCACGACCGAACCGAGCACCACGACCGAACAGAACACCACGACCGAACAGAGCACCACGACCGAACAGAGCACCA
Organism: Heterodontus francisci; assembly: GCF_036365525.1. Classification (NCBI taxonomy): domain Eukaryota; kingdom Metazoa; phylum Chordata; class Chondrichthyes; order Heterodontiformes; family Heterodontidae; genus Heterodontus; species Heterodontus francisci. The sequence continues at coordinate 92,975,391 of NC_090372.1, read as the reverse complement.
CGACCGAACAGAGCACCACGACCGAACAGAGCACCACGACGGAACAGAGCTCTACAACTAAACTGAGCCCTACTACCAATGCAGATCCTACAATTGGTATTTGTGATTTATTTTCTGACAATAATCAACGTAGTACCATAATGGAATAATGCAAACATTTGATAAAATTCTTTGGAATTCAGAATTAAAATTTCATCTAACTTTCTAGATACCAGTTAAAGGGGATGAATTTTGGTAGGGATTCTCCTGCTGGTCCTTTGTAACTTTGGAGGGTGAACCACAGAAGTCTTGGAAAAACTGTGTAAACAGCATTTACACCATTTCTCCGGCATTCTGCCAAAGTTATGACGGACAATTGTGAAATTCACCCCGAGATCAGAAAATTCCAAATATTATCAACCATTTATGATACTTGCATGTACTTACCTATCTTGATTCCAACAGTATTATACATGGTGAGTCAAGACCAAGTGTAGTCTTCAGGTAAAACAGGGTTAGACAATGGGGGATAATTGGAACTGAGCATGCAGATTTAATTCTGTCCCCATTTTCAAATCATGAATTCTGTCCTTTTTATGTTTCTGTTATCAATTCATGTGTCCACTTGGGAAGGAACTGCAGCGTCACCACTGGCAGTAGAATGTAATTCCAATGTGATAGGTTTACATAGACAGTTTCTAATATAAATGTGGACATAGAAATGTATAATGGTAAGTCAAAAAGAAGTGCAAACATTAGTTTTTTTAATATTATCTTGCTAGTCAATTTCCCATGGTGTTGTACATAGGGAATTATAATTACATGTAGAAATGAAAGGAAATAATTGAAAGAGGAGGAGGATGGAGAGGGAGGAGAAAAGAAAGGGAGTTACTTACTTAGAGATACAGCACTGTAACAGGCCCTTCGGCCCACCAAGTCTGTGCCGACCAACAACCACCCATTTATACTAACCCTACAGTAATCCCTATATTCCCTACCACCACTAGGGGCAATTTATAATGGCCAATTTACCTATCAACCTGCAAGTCTTTGGCTGTGGGAGGAAACCGGAGCACCTGGCGGAAACCCATGCGATCACAGGGAGAACTTGCAAACTCCACACAGGCAGTGCCCAGAATCAAACCCGGGACCCTGGAGCTGTGAGGCTGCGGTGCTAACCACTGCGCCACTGTGCCGCCCTAAAATAAGGACAGATATAATGGAAGATGAAGAGAGGAAGAATGGGAGGTGGGAATGAGGAAGTGAAGATAGGGTAGGGGAGAAACAGGGTGGAGAGAAGGACATGAGGAGTAGGTGTGGTGATGGAAAGACATGAAGAGGCATGGGAGGGATGAAGGAAAGGAGGGGAGAAGGATGTGGATTAGAGGAGATGGAGAAGGAAATAGGGGAAGAGAGAAGGAGGTGGCAAGGAGTAGGGATGAGAGGCAGAGGGAGAGGTGGGGAAGTGAACAGGATTTTGGGAGGCAAGGGAGGAGGGGAGGAAAACGTGGTGCGGAGGGGTAGAAAGAGTTGGGGAGAGGAATTGGGACAAGAGGAAGGGAAAAAGAGGAGGCAAAAGAGAGATGGAACGAGAAGAGACAGGAAGGAGGGGAAGAAGGAGATGGGAAAGAAAGATTTGTGAAAAGAGGAGGGGGAAGATGAAGGCGGAACAGGAGGAAGCAAAGGGAGCAAGAGGGGGAGTGGAGAGGATGTGAGGGGTAGATAGAGGGGTTGAGTGCATAGTTCAAATTGGATCTGGTCATTTAAAAATTCCCGTTCAGCCTCTTCTCCCCTTCTATCCTCATTCCCTCCCATTCTCCCACATCTCTTTCACTTCTCCCCTCCTTCCCCTACTCAACTACTTCCAATCCTTCCATCTCTCCTTCCTTATCTCCCATCTCTCCTTTCTTCGCTCTCCATTTCTCCTTCCTTCTATCCCCATCCCTTCTTATATATGACAATACTTATATTCAATTTGAGGCTTGTTTTCCCTCCTAACCTTGTTTTCTTTGAAGTTAGCACTGTACCACCTCCAGTTGCTTCTGTTGCTTCTGCATTAGTGAAACCAACTCTCCTCCCAAGAACTCAAGAAACTACAACCACTACATCTTGTGCAATGGACTCCAGTAAGTGACCAGGGAGGGAGGAATGAGGAAGCACTGGAAGCAAAAATTCAACTTTCTCTTAAATAAAAATAGAAAATGCTGGTAATGCACAGCAGACTGATCAACATCTGAAAGCAGAAAGGTCAGACCAACTTTCAAGTGTAGACCATTTGCTAGAATTGGAAATGGGAAGATAAGTGAGTGTGTTAATAGGACTGAACAAAACAAGGAGTGGTATGTAGTAGTCAAGAGTTAGGAATATTGACTACTGTCACAAAGAAGGTCTACCAGGTAAGACAGGGGAAATTATAAGGTCTACAGGAAAGACCGGGAACATGTTGAGGGAAAGAAGAAGCTGTAGTGATTAAGGATAAAATCACTTCCATGGGAAGAGAGGATATATTGAGAGGTATGCAGGTGGTGGAGACTTTATGGGTAGAATTAAGAAATAGAAAACTCTAGTGGAAGTTGTGGAGTGTTAGATTGCATAAATGCAGATTAGAGAAGCATGTAGCAAAGGCAGGGTGTTTTTAATGGGGGATTTTAACTTTCATTATAGATTAGAACAAGCAGAAAGATATTGAATTCTTGATTGTGTCATAGAGAGATACAGCACTGAAACAGGCCCTTCAGCCCACTGAGTCTGTGCTGACCAATAACCACCCATTTATACTAATCCTACATTAATCCCATATTCCATACCACATCCCCACCATTCTCCTACCACCTACTTACATTAGGGGCAATTTACAATGGCCTATCAACTATCAACTAGCAGGTCTTTCGCTGTGGGAGGAAACCGGAGCACCCGGCGGAAACCCACGCGGTCACAGGGAGAACTTGCAAACTCCACACAGGCAGTACCCAGAACCAAACCCAGGTCACTGGAGCTGTGAGGCTGCAGTGCTAACCACTGCGCCACTGTGCCGCCCATGTGTCCTGGATAGTTTCTGCAGCAATATTTTCTAGAACCAATAAGGGAGAATGTCATATTAGATTTATTAATGAGTAATGAGCCAGATTAAGTTAACAGCCTAATGGTGCACTAACATTTATCTATTAGCGATCATAATATGATCAAGATAAATGTAATGTTTGAAAGGGAGAAATGCGAAACAGCTGCTAAGATTCTAGATTTAGGCAAGGCTAACTTCATCGGGATAAGACAGAGATTTTCCACAGTAAACTGGGAAAGTCTGTTAATGGATAAAACTACAGAAGATAATTGGGAGGTCTTCAAAAAAATAATGATACAGAACCAGTTTATACCCCTTAGGGGCAAGAGTTCTACTTGCCAAAAAAGACAGCCGTGGACAACTAAAGAGGTAAGAGACAGCATAAAACTGGAAGAAATAGGACACAAAAATGCGAAAATAGTACAGATCCTGGCAAATGGATTGGATACAAAGAACAGCAAAAGGTGATAAAACAGAGCTACTAAAAGGAAGTATGAAAAGGTAACTTGCAAGGGATGTATAAATCAACACAAAAATTTCTTACAATTATATCACAATGTGGACACCTTGAAAACTGATAATGGTGATATTGTCAATGAAAATAAGGAAATGGCGGACATGCTGAATAATTACTTTGCATCAGTAAATACAGTAGAGGAAGAGGTCAGTATGCTGGAAATCCCAAGGAAACTAATATTAAATCAGGAACAGGGACTTACTAAAATTAACATAAACAAAATAACAGTCATGAAGAAAATATTAGTACTAAAGAGTGACAAATCCCCAGGATCAGATAGTTTCCATTCCAGGGTTTTAAAGGAAGTAGGTGAGAACATTGCAGATGCCCGAGCTATAATTTTAAAAAGTTCGCTTGACTTGGGAATTGTTCCTTCAAATTGGAAAATTGCACATGCCATTCTGTTTAAGAAAGATGACAATGGAAGCCAGGGAACTATAGAACAGTCAGCCTAACATCTAGTGTCAGGAAAAGTCTCGAGCCTATGATTAAGGAATAGTTTCAGCTGATCAAAGAGAGCCAGCATGGATATATAAAGGGTAGGTCATGTCTGAGTAATCTGGCTGCATGTTTTGAAAATGAGACTAAATTAGTGAACAGGGGAATGTCTATGGATGTTAATAATATGGACTTCCAGAAGGCATTTGATGAAGTCCCTCATAAGAGACTGTGAGCTAAAGTTGAAGCTCACAGAATTGAAGGCAAATTATTAACTGAGGAAATTGGCTGAGCAGAAGGAGACAGAGAGTAGGAATAATGGGCAGGCACTCTAATTGGCATAGTGGTATCCCACTCTAATTGGCATAGTGGTAACCCACAAGGATCTGTGTTGGGGCCTTACTGTATCTACTAATGACCTAGATGATGAGATAGAAAGCCACATATCCAAATTTGCCAATGACACAAAGATAGGCAGCATTGTAAGCAGTGTAGTTGGAAGTGTAAAATTACCAAGAGATATTGATAGGTTAAGTGAATGGACAAAACTATGGAAAATGGATTTCAATGTAGGCAAATGTGAGTTCATCCACTTTGGACCTAAAAAGGATAGAACAGAGTACTTTTTAAATGGTGAAAAGCTAGAAACAGTGGAAGTTGAAAACGACTTGGGGGTCCAGGTACATAGACCATTAAAATGTCATGAGCAGGTACAGCAAATAATTGAAAAGTCTAATGGAATTCTGGCCTTTATATTTAGAGGACTAGGAAACAAGGAGATAAAAATCATGCTTCAGCTATGCAAAGCCCTGGTTAGTCCATACCTTGAGTACTGCAAGCCGTTCTGGGCACCAGAACTTAGGAAGATTATATTGGCCTTGGAGGGAGTGCAGTATAGGTTTACTAGAATGTTACCTGGACTCCAAGGGTTAAGCTACGAGGAAAGATTAAACAAACTAAAGTTGTATTCCCTGGAATTTAGACTGTTAAGGGATGATTTGATCACAGTTTTCAAGATATTGAGGGATACAGGCAGGGTACGGAGAGAAAAATAGTTCCGCTAATTATGGAGTCTTATGGGGGCATAGGCTAAAAATTAGAACCAGACCTTTCAGGAGTGAAATTAAGAAACACTTCTTCATGAAAAGGGTGGTAGAATTTTGGAATTCTCTTCTGCAAATGGCAATTGATGCTAGATCAATTGTAAATTTTAAAACAGAGATTGATAGATTTTTGTTTGCCAAAGGTATTAAGTGATATGGGGCAAAGGCAGGTATATGGAGTTAGGTCGCAGGTCAGCTATGATCTCACTGAACGGCAGAACAGGCTCCAGGGGCTAAATGACCTACTCATGTTTCTATATTCCCTATGTAAGAGTTAATGAGTTAAATTAAGGATATTCAACCTTTGTGACTTGGCCAGACACATGTGAGTTGGCCACATAATGTGAGTCCCCATGCCCACACAAATGATAAAGCTGAGCAGTGCCCTAATAGAGGTCTTTAAGGTTGTAAAAGCATTTGATAGGGTAGACATAGAGAAGGTTTTACCACTTGTGGGGGAGACTAATCACTAATAAACCCAATCGTGAATTCAGGAGAAACTTCTTTATCCAGCAAGTGAGTAGTATGGGAAACTTATTACCACAAGGAGTAGTTGCGTTGAATAGCTTAAATTCTTTAAGGGAAAGTCGGATAAACATATGAGGGAGAAAGGAATAGGAGAATAGTTGATAGTGTTAGATGAAGTGTGGTGGGAGGAGGCTTGTGTGGAGCTCAAACACTGGCATGGGCCAGTTGGGCAAAATAGCCTGTTTCTGTGCTATATATTGCATGTAATTCTATCTATAGCAAGGTCCCCATATAAAAAAGGCAAGACTCTATATATCTATAAAAAGCAGAAGTCCCATGTACACAAAATTGAGACTCATACACAAAGTAAGGTGTTCTATTGAGCAGAGTGACCACAGTGGGCTCTCCACCTTTTAGGCAGTTAAAATGCCCTATGACATACATAGGACCCCAAATGGCAAAGATTAATGAGGTTTCCACATGATTCAGGTGGGTGCGTCAGCTGCCCAGTGCAAGGCTCTGGGGACAATGGCGGCTGCACAGGAACAGGCCAGAAAGTCCACCACCTCCATTTTAAACTCTGCTATTGCCCTATTTCATACAGGCAGAGGAGTTACAATCTCCCCCAAGATCTCTCTGCAGCCAATACCTATAATGTTTTTAAAAATATGCTTGCCCTTCATATGTAGCATTTATGCTCATCATTTTTATTTCCTCCCCAGATTCCTCAACAATTGTTAATACAAGTGGTACAAACAGTCCACTGCAGTCGGAGATGAGAAAGGCCTCCGGGTTAGCCTGTAACCTCTACAGATATGGCTACTTTGAAACAAACATCACAGTTGTAGGTAGGTAATATTATCAAAAATTGAGTTTAGCTCAAATGTCCTATTTGAGAACCCGGATGAGCTCACTAATTTGCTGAATGAGCAACGACGTTAATAAAATCTTCCAGTGCTATCGGTATCTGTAACCTTAAAATATTTTAACCTGTCCTGACTACTTGAACACTGTTCCACGAAACTGACTGCACAATCTTAGTTTATATCTGTATTGTATCAGTGAGTGACATTGTGCCACAGCTAAATCAGCAAATTAAAAAGAATTTATAATAACTCAAGAGTAAAAATGTCTCCAAAGTGTTAATATCAGTACAAACAAGAAATTTTAATTATTCTTCCTTGTTAGATGGAATTGTTGGAGTCAGCATTGTAGAGACGACCAGTATTCAGATCTCCACAGAACTTCAACAGAACTCCATGGTGAATTTTGTTGTCACATGCAAGGGCAGGTAGGTTGCTGCTTTATAAGAACATAAGAAATAGGAACAGGAATAGGCCCTATGGCCCATCGAGGCTACTCCGCCATTCAATACAATTATGGCTGATCTTCTACAGCAATTGCATTTTCCCACCTGATCCCCATATCATTTGATCTCCCTGGTGCCCAAAAATCTATCAATCTCAGCCTTGAATAAGCTCAATGACAGCCCTCTGGGGTACAGAATTCCAAAGATTCACAACCGTCTGAGTGAAAGAATTTCTTCTCCTTTCAATTCTGAGTGGCATTATCCAAGAACACTGACAAAAAAAGTTGCATTTGTATTTTTTGGCTGCTTTCCTTTCCAAGGATAGACTTTTGTATGACCATGCGACAAAAGCCCCTATATTGACAGAGGCGAGTTCTCTGAGCAGGGGGCGAAGTTTCAGATGGAAAATCCAGAAGTGTATTCTGTGGAGTTTTAACTCCAAAAGAAGTGTCATTTTATTTAAAAAAACAGAATTCCCACCCGGAAACCAGACTAATTGACAGTCTTGGCTCCCATCTGGTGGGGAGTACTCCAGAACAGACAGGGAGCCTGCAGCTGCTAGTGAGTTGGGTCCAGTTCCTGACTTCAGTTGGGGTGGTTGTGGGGGGGTGGTGGTGAGGGGTGGATGGGGTGCAGGGGGTGGTTTTGATCCCCGGGAGAAAAGTCCCGGGTAATGCATGTTACATGTGAGGCTTCCGGCCTTATATTTAAATGGACAGCCTGCCTTCTGGGGGAAGGTTGGTTGCCTGCCCCCTTCCTCGGTTAAACCTAGAAGTAGACAGGCTGGGATCAGGTTTAGGATTTTTGACATTTTTACATCTCACCTGACCCCCTAACCCACCTATTTTGGGGGGTTAAAATTATTCCCAAGAATTCAAAACCAGGTTAGAACATAAATTCAGTCAAACTACAACACCAATACATGGGCTTAGATTCACCTCTGTGCTGGGGTTACAGTTGGGAATGTGATTGGGCAGGATCTCTCCACCCACTTCACTCTGCCCACCCACCTCATTGAATTTCTGGGATCAGGTTAATTAACAGGTTAATGGGGGTTTCCTGTGATACTTGCATTGCTGCCAGGTCACTCTACTCAGGTGGGGTGGGGAGGAAATGGCACATTGTGATATGCTGGGCAGTGCCACTTGCAGGAAATAATTTTTTTGAAAACTCCTGCTTTGTGTAGTGTGATTGATCAGTCTTCAAATACACCAGGCAAAATGGCACTTTAAAATGCTGCCTTAGCAACACTGGACACCAGGGACTGAATTTTCACCACGGAGGTGGGGAAAAGGAGCTGTTTTTGGATCAGAAACTTGCCTCTGGTGGGAAACTGATTATGGTTCAGATTTTCAGGGGGTGAGCCTTTAATTGATATACGGGCAGGTTTCCTGTCCACTTAGAGCTAGTGGGGCAGGAATGGTAGTGGGTCAGGTGAAGTGTAGGACTCATTTTGACACCCCACGGCAGCCATTGCGGAGGCTGCTGGTTGTCCTGAGGGAGAGATCTGCGGTTGTTGAGGAAGTGGAAGCCTTTCCTGTTGGTGGATCTCACTTGCAGGTCACTGGGTGCCTTGGTGGCCAAATGGGTGGAATTGGTGATGCCCTGCACCTGGGGGAATCCAGTGATGGAGGCGACACCCAGTGCCTTCTGTCCCTGTGAGGACATGTCTATCGTTAAATGAGTGTGCTGATCAGCTCTGGTGAAGAGGGCATCAGTGACCAGGGAGGAGCAGTGGTGTGCAGCTGTTTTTGAGATGCCATTATGGTCCACAACTGATTCTTGGAAGGAGCCAGAAACAAAGAAGTTCAAGGCCACAGTGGTTTTGACAGCCACTGGCAGGGCATGGTGCCCAATGCTGTGAGGTGCGAGGTCTTTGGTGATGAGGGCACAGATATATGTTGCTATCTGCCTAGAAAGATGCAATCTCTTGCAGCACTGGTTCTTGGTCATCTCCAGGTCGCTCCATCTTCAGCAGTAGATCCTATGTTGAGGGTTTGGCCTCCGTTGCCTTCCTGCCTTTCTTTCCACTCCTGTGCCTTCCTAAAGACCAGGATTTTGCTTTTCCTGCAGAGGGTGTTGCCCCTCATCCCCACTGTACCCAAAATCTGAAAGTTGTGCCCCTAATGCCAACTGGAGCCTTCCTTCTGGGCAGGTAGCTGCCCAATTGTCCTTGGCAGCCCTGCCCCCTGCTCTTATGCCCCAGCGATGCCAGGGGAGTGCTGACTCTGTCCAAAGCTTGGATGCTGAGTGCCCAGTCTCCCTGCCATATGTGCTGTGCCAAGGACACCCACTTACCAACTGCCCAGTCCCCTTTTGCCCTGCTGATTCTCTTATGGGGTCTGGGGATGCCCTGTGGCAGCCATGACTGGCTCCTCACTCTTTACCTGCCTGCCTTCAGCTGGTCTGTTTCTGAAAGCACAGGTAGATTGTCTGCCTCTTTAAAAATTAAAAAGTCAGCCTCTGACAAACAATTAACAAGCTTATAAATTGTGTTAATTGGCCTCAATTGGAGGGAGAGCAGGATTTCTGTCCCTCCCTCCACCTGCGCTGCTCATTATTGGCAGCACTGGGATCGGCGCCTTGAAATCAACTGGGTGTTGGCATTTTCGGGGCCCCACTGCCTTCCTTTCCGTCTTCAGGAGGCACTGAAAATTCAACCCCAGGAAGGTGATGGTGCTCCTGATACACAGCGTTGCTATGGTACAAATTAAGTGATGCATCCTCTCACTAACTTATCATTTGAATACATTCATCCAAACATGGGCAGATTCATAAATAGAGGCATTGAGTACAAAAGCAGGGCAGTTATGCTGAACCTTTATAAAGCTCTGATTAGGCCACAACTAGAGTATTGCATCCTGTCCTGGTCACCACACGTTAGGAAGGATGTGAGGGTCCTTGAGAGGATGCAGAGGAGATTTACCAGAATGATTCCAGGGATGAGGGAACTTAGCTATAAGATTCATTTGGAGAAGCTGGGGTTGCTTTTCTTGGAGGATGCTTCCCGTATAGAGTCATGGAGAGATACAGCACCAAAACAAGCCCTTTGGCCCACTAAGTCCATGCTGACCATCAACCACCCATTTATACCAATCCTACATTAATCCTATTTTTCCCTCTCATATCCCCACCTTCCCTCAATTCTCCTACCACCTACCTACACTCGGGGCAATTTTTATTTTTACAATAGCCAATTTAGCTATCAACCCGCAAGTCTTTGGCATGTGGGAGGAAACCAGAGCACCCAGAAGCAACCCATGCAGTCACAGAGAGAACTTGCAAACTCCACACAGGTAGTAGCCAGAACTGAACCCAGGTCACTGGAGCTGTAAGGCTGCAATGCTAACCACTGTGCCATCTATGTCCCTGGCGAAACAGTTGTGCAGCAAGTGTCATCAATTGAAGCAGCTTGAGCTCCGGATTTTGGAACTTGAGCAGCACTGCAGTGCATTCATGAGGATGAGAGCTATGTGGATAGCACGTTTATAGATATGGTCACCCCACAGCTTAAGAGTATGCAGGGAGAGAGGGAATGGGTGACCACCAGACAATCAAAAAGAAGCAGACAGGTAGTGCAGGAGACCCCTGAGTGCATCTCATCCTCCAACAGGTATTCAGTTCTGAATACTGAGGAAAGTGATGCTTCACCTGGGGAGTGCAGCCAAAGCCAAGTCCATGACACCACGGGTGGCTCAGCTGCACAGTGGGGTACAGGGAAGACTGGAAGAGCCATAGTGATAGGTGATTCAATAGTCAGGGGAACAGACAGGCGTTTCTGTGGCTGCAGACGTGAATCCAGGATGGTGTGTTGTCTCCCTGGTGCCAGGGTCAAGGATGTAATTGAGCGGCCGCAGAGCATCCTGAAGGGGGAGGGTGAACAGCCAGCATTCGTGGTCCACATCGGAACCAACGACATAAGTAGAAAGAAGGATCTGGTCCTGCAGTCAGAATTTAGGGAGCTAGGTCAGAAATTAGCAAGCAGGACTTCAAAAGTAGTAATCTCTGGATTACTCCCAGTGCCACGCACAAGTGAGTGTAGAAATAGAAGGATAAGACAGATGAATGCGTGGCTGGAAAGATGTTGCAGGAGGAAGGGCTTCAGATTCCTGGGACATTGGGACCGGCCCTGGGGGAGATGGGACCTGTACAGGCCGGACGGGTTGCACCTGAACAGAACCGGGACTGAGTTCCCTGCGGGATGTTTTGTTAGTGCTATTGGGGAGGGTTTAAACTAATTTGGCAGGGGGATGGGGATTTGAACATAGACTCAGCTGGGACAAAATCAGAAATTAAAATGGAAGGTGGAAAATTAATGGATGAGTCTGGAAGACAAAGGAAACAAGGGTTAGAAAATAAAAAAAGTTTGGCGGTGCTCAAGGGTATCTATTTCAATGCAAGGAGTATAGCAAATAAAGCAGATGAGCTGAGGGCACAGATAGACACGTGGCACTATGATATCACAGCTATTACAGAAACATGGTTTAAGGAGGGGTAGGAATGGCAGCTCAACGTTCCTGGTTACAGGATTTTTAGACATGATAGGGAGGGGGATAAGAAAGGAGGGGGAGTGGCAATTTTGGTCAAGGAAACTATTACAGCTGTGAGGAGGGATGATATGTTGGAAGGTTCATCAAATGAGGCATTATGGATTGAGCTAAGGAACAAAAAAGGGGCAATCACACTGCTGGGAGTGTACTATAGACCCCCAAACAGACAGAGGGAGATAGAAGAGCAGATATGTAGGCAAATCACTGAGAAGTGCAAGAACAATTGGGCAGTAATAGTAGGGGATTTTAACTACCCCAATATAAACTGGGATAGCTTTAGCGTGAAAGGAATTGAGGGAGCAGAATTCTTGAGGTGCATTCAGGAGAACTTTTTTTGGCCCAGTATGTAGCAAGTCCAACAAGAGAGGGTGCAGTTTTAGACTTAGTTTTAGGAAATGAAGATGGGCAGGTGGAAGGAGTGGCAGTGGGAGAGCATTTTGGTGGTAGTGATCATAATTCAGTCAGTTTTAAAATAATTATGGAAAAGGACAGAGATAGAACAGGAGTTAGAGTTCTCAATTGGGGCAAGGCCAATTTTATTAAACTGAGGAGTGATTGAGCGAATGTGGACTGGAAACAGCTACTTGAAGGTAAATCAGTGTCAGAATAGTGGGAGGCATTCAAAGAGGAGATTCAAGGGGTTCAGGGTAAACAGTTCCCACAAATAAAAATGGTGAGGCGGCCAAATCTAGAGCCCCATGGATGTCAAGGAGCCTACAGGGTAAGATAAGGCAGAAAAGGAAAGCTTATGTCCGCAACTGAGAACTCAATACTAGAGAAAGCCGAGAGGAGTATAGAAAGGTGGGGGGGGTTGGGGGGAGGGGGGGGGGTGAAATCAAAAAGGAAATTAGGAAAGCAAAGAGAGGGCATGAAAGAATATCGGCAAGCAAAATCAAGGTGACCCCAAAGATGTTTTATCAATACATTAAGAGTAATAGGATAACTAAGGAGAGAGTAGGGCCCATAAAAGACCAAAAAGGTAACCTATGTGTAGGAGTGGAAGATATTGGTCTGGTTCTTAATGAATATTTTGCATCTGTCTTCACAAAAGAGGGGGACGATGCAGATATTGTAGTTAAGGAGGAAAAATTTGAAGTATTAGATGTGATAAACATAGGGAGAGAGGAAGTATTAATGGGATTAACATCCTTGAAAGTTGATAAATCACCAGGGCTGGATGAAATGTATCCTAGGCTGTTAAAAGAAGCAAGAGAAGAAATAGCAGAGGGTCCGACCATCATTTTCCAGTCCTCACTGGATACAGGTGTGGTGCCGGAGGATTGGAGAATTGCTAAAATTGCACCTCTGTTTAAAAAGCGAGCGAGAGATGGACAGAATAATTACAAACCAGTCAGTCAAACCTCAGTAGTGGGCAAATTATTGGAATCTATTCTGAGAGACAGGATAAACTGTCACTTAGAAAGGTACAAGTTAATCAAGGATACTCACCAAGGATTTGTTAAGGGAAGATCTTGATTGACCAACTAGATCGGATTTTTTGAAGAAGTAACAAGGAAGATAGATGAGGGTAGTGCAATTGATGTGGTCTACATGGATTTTAGCAAGGCTTTTGACAAAGTCCAACATAGCAGACTGGTTAAAAAAATAAAATCCAATGGGATCCAGGGAAATGCAGCAAGGTGGATACAAAATTGGCTCAGTGACAGGAAACAAAGGGTAATTGTTGACGGGTGTTTTAGCGACTGGAGGGCTTTAAGTTTAGTTTAGAGATACAGCACTGAAACAGGCCCTTCGGCCCACCGAGTCTGTGCCGACCATCAACCACCCATTTATACTAATCCTACACTAATCCCAGATTCCTACTACATCCCCACCTGTCCTTCTAATTCCCTACGACCTACCTATACTAGGGGCAATTTTATAATGGCCAATTAACCTATCAACCTGCAAGTCTTTGGCATGTGGGAGGAAACCGGAGCACCCGGAGGAAACCCACGCAGACACAGGGAGAACTTGCAAACTCCACACAGGCAGTACCCAGAATCGAACCTGGGTCCCTGGAGCTGTGAGGCTGCGGTGCTAACCACTGCGCCACTGTGCTGCCCCTGTTTCCAGTGGCATTCAAAGAACAAAGAACAAAGAACAAAGATAATTACAGCACAGGAACAGGCCCTTCGGCCCTCCAAGCCTGCGCCGATCCAGATCCTCTCTCTAAACATGTCGCCTATTTTCTAAGCTTCTGTATCTCTTTTCTTCCTGCCCATTCATGTATCTGTCCAGATACATCTTAAAAGACTCCATCGTGCCCGCATCTACCACCTTCGCTGGCAATGCGTTCCAGGTGCCCACCACCCTCTGCGTAAAGAACTTTCCACGCATATCCCCCCTAAACTTTTCCCCTTTCACTTTGAACTCGTGTCCTCTAGTAATTGAAACCCCCACTCTGGGAAAAAGCTTCTTGCTATCCACCCTGTCTATACCTCTCATGATTTTGTGCACCTCAATCAGGTCCCCCCTCAACCTCCGTCTTTCTAATGAAAATAATCCTAATCTACTCAACCTCTCTTCATAGCTAGCGCCCTCCATACCAGGCAACATCCTGGTGAACCTCCTCTGCACCCTCTCCAAAGCATCCACATCCTTTTGATAATGTGGCGACCAGAACTGTACGCAGTATTCCAAATGTGGCCGAACCAAAGTCCTATACAACTGTAACATGACCTGCCAACTCTTGTACTCAATGCCCCGTCCGATGAAGGAAAGCATGCCGTATGCCTTCTTGACCACTCTATTTACCTGCGTTGCCACCTTCAGGGAACAGTGGACCTGAACACCCAAATCTCTCTGGACATCAATTTTCCCCAGGACTTTTCCATTTACTGTATAGTTCACTCTTGAATTGGATCTTCCAAAATGCATCACCTCGCATTTGCCCTGATTGAACTCCATCTGCCATTTCTCTGCCCAACTCTCTAATCTATCTATATTCTGCTGTATTCTCTGACAGTCCCCTTCACTATCTGCTACTCCACCAATCTTAGTGTCGTCTGCAAATTTGCTAATCAGTCCACCTATACTTTCCTCCAAATCATTAATGTATATCACAAACAACAGTGGTCCCAGCACGGATCCCTGTGGAACACCACTGGTCACACGTCTCCATTTTGAGAAACTCCCTTCTACTGCTACTCTCTGTCTCCTGTTGCCCAGCCAGTTCTTTATCCATCTAGCTAGTACACCTTGGACCCCAAGCGCCTTCACTTTCTCCATCAGCCTGCCATGGGGAACCTTATCAAACGCCTTACTGAAGTCCATGTATATGACATCGACAGCCCTTCCGTCATCAATCAACTTTGTCACTTCCTCAAAGAATTCTATTAAGTTGGTAAGACATGACCTTCCCTGCACAAAACCATGTTGCCTATCACTGATGAGCCCATTTTCTTCCAAATGGGAATAGATCCTATCCCTCAGTATCTTCTCCAGCAGCTTCCCTACCACTGACGTCAGGCTCACCGGTCTATAATTACCTGGATTATCCCTGCTACCCTTCTTAAACAAGGGGACAACATTAGCAATTCTCCAGTCCTCCGGGACCTCACCCGTGTTTAAGGATGCTGCAAAGATATCTGTTAAGGCCCCAGCTATTTCCTCTCTCGCTTCCTTCAGTAACCTGGGATAGATCCCATCCGGACCTGGGGACTTGTCCACCTTAATGCCCTTTAGAATACCCAACACTTCCTCCCTCCTTATGCCGACTTGACCTAGAGTAATCAAACATCTGTTCCTAACCTCAACATCCGTCATGTCCCTCTCCTCGGTGAATACCGATGCAAAGTACTCGTTTAGAATCTCACCTATTTTCTCTGAGTCCAAGCATAACATTCCTCCTTTGTCCTTTAGTGGGCCAATCCTTTCTCTGGATACCCTCTTTCTCCTTATATATGAATAAAAGGCTTTGGGATTTTCCTTAACCCTGTTTGCTAAAGATATTTCATGACCCCTTTTAGCCCTCTTAATTCCTCGTTTCAGATTGGTCCTACATTCCCGATATTCTTTCAAAGCTTCGTCTTTCATCAGCCGCCTAGACCTTATGTATGCTTCCTTTTTCCTCTTAGCTAGTCTCACAATTTCACCTGTCATCCATGGTTCCCTAATCTTGCCATTTCTATCCCTCATTTTCACAGGAACATGTCTCTCCTGCACGCTAATCAACCTCTCTTTAAAAGCCTCCCACATATCACATGTGGATTTACCTTCAAACAGCTGCTCCCAATCTACATGTCCCAGCTCCTGCCGAATTTTGGTATAGTTGGCCTTCCCCCAATTTAGTACTCTTCGTTTTGGACCACTCTCGTCTTTGTCCATGAGTATTTTAAAGCTTACGGAATTGTGATCACTATTCCCAAAGTAGTCCCCTACTGAAACTTCAACAACCTGGCCGGGCTCATTCCCCAACACCAGGTCCAGTATGGCCCCTTCCCGAGTTGGACTATTTACATACTGCTCTAGAAAACCCTCCTGGATGCTCCTTACAAATTCTGCTCCATCTGGACCTCTAACATTAAGCGAATCCCAGTCAATGTTGGGAAAATTAAAATCTCCTATCACCACCACCCTGTTGCTCCTACATCTTTCCATAATCTGTTTACATATTTGTACCTCTATCTCACGCTCGCTGTTGGGAGGCCTGTAGTACAGCCCCAACATTGTTACCGCACCCTTCCTATTTCTGAGTTCTGTCCATATTGCCTCACTGCTCGAGTCCTCCATAGTGCCCTCCTTCAGCACAGCTGTGATATCCTCTTTGACCAGTAATGCAACTCCTCCACCCCTTTTACCTCCCTCTCTATCCCGCCTGAAGCATCGATATCCTGGGATATTTAGTTGCCAATCATGCCCTTCCCTCAACCAAGTCTCAGTAATAGCAATAACATCATACTCCCAGGTACTAATCCAAGCCCTAAGTTCATCTGCCTTACCAACTACACTTCTTGCATTAAAACAAATGCACCTCAGACCACCAGTCCCTTTATATTCATCATCTGCTCCCTGCCTGCTCTTCCCCTTAGTCACACTGACTTCATTATCTAGTTTCTTACAGGCTTTTGTTACTACCTCCTCACTGTCAACTGACCTCAATTGGTTCCCATCCCCCTGCCACATTAGTTTAAACCCTCCCCAACAGCGTTAGCAAAAGCACCTCCAAGGACATTGGTTCCAGTCCGGCCCAGGTGTAGACCGTCCAATTTGTAATAGTCCCACCTCCCCCAGAACCGGTCCCAATGTCCCAAAAATCTGAACCCCTCCTTCCTGCACCATCTCTCAAGCCACGCATTCATCCTGACTATTCTTTCATTTTTACTCTGACTATCATGTGGCACTGGTAGTAATCCTGAGATTACTACCTCTGAGGTCCTACTTTTTAACTTGGCTCCTAACTCCCTAAACTCTGCTTGTAGGACCTCATCCCGTTTTTTACCTATATCATTAGTGCCTATGTGCACAATGACAACTGGCTGTTCACCCTCCCCCTTTAGAATGTTCTGTAGCCGATCTGAGACGTCCCTGACCCGTGCACCTGGGAGGCAACATACCATTCGGGAGCCTCGTTTTCGACCACAGAACCGCCTATCTACTCCCCTTACAATCGAATCCCCTACGACTATAGCCCTTCCACTCTTTTTCCTTCCCTTCTGAGCAGCAGAGCCAGCCACGGTGCCATGGACCTGGCTACTGCAGCCTTCCCCTGGTGAGCCATCTCCCTCAACAGTATCCAAAACGGTATACTTGTTTTGGAGGGAGATGACCGCAGGGGACTCCTGCGCTGCCTTCCTGCTCTTTCTCTGCCTTTTGGTCACCCATTCCCTTTCTCCCTCAGCAATCCTAATCTGCGGTGTGACCAATTCACTAAACGTGCTATCCACGACCTCCTCAGCATCGCGCATGCTCCAAAGTGAGTCCATCCGCAGCTCGAGAGCCGTCATGCGGTCCAACAAGAGCTGCAGCTGGACACACTTCCTGCACGTGAAGGAGTCAGGGTCATCAGCCATGTCCCTGAGCTCCCACATTGAGCAAGAGGAGCATGATACGGGTCTGAGATCTCCTGCCATTTTTAATCTTAAGTTTAAACTTAGTTAAATGAAAAAGGAACGAAAAGTTTTTACCAATCACAATAAAACCAGAGAAATCGAAAAAGCCTTACCTTATAAACACCCCACCGAGTCCTTTTTTTTTGGTTAGAGGAGGAGGGCGGGTGGGAGACACTACAAGTGTGGTGTCTCGGGTTCAGAAACCGCCCAAATATATAGTGTTTTACTTACCCAGCAGCCCCCTGGCCTCCGCCGAAAAACAAAAGGAAATTAAATTTACTTTCAAACTGACTTTCCCAGCTGCTCACTCGCTCACGCGCTGCTCCCGAAAAAGCTGCTGCACTGAAAGGAAAGTTATTTTAAACCGCCCAAATATATAGTGTTTTACTTACCCAGCAGGCCCCTGGCCTCCGCCGAAAAACAAAAGGAAATTAAATTTACTTTCAAACTGACTTTCCCAGCTGCTCACTCGCTCACGCGCTGCTCCCGAAAAAGCTGCTGCACTGAAAGGCTGAGTGCTGCAGGCCCCTGCTTTTTATGGTGTATACTAACGACTTGGATGTAAATGTAGGGGGCATGATCAAGATGTTTGCGGATGAAACAAAGATTGGCCATGTGGTAGATAACGAGGAGGATAGCTGTAGGCTGCAGGAAGATATTGACGGTCTGGTCAGATGGGCAGAAAAGTGACAAATGGAATTCAACTTGGAGATGTGTGGGGTGATGCATTTGGGAGGTCAAATAAGGCAAAGGATTACACGAATAATGGGAAAATACTGAGAAGTGTAGAGGAAGTGAGGGACCTTGGAGTGAATGTCCACAGGTCACTGAAGGTAGCAGGACAGGTCAATAAGATGGTTAAGGAGGCATATAGAATCCCTTCCTTTATTAGCCGAGGTATAGAATACAAGAGCAGGGAGGTTATGCTGTAACTGTATAACTCATTGGTTAGGCCACAAGTTGAGTACTGTGTGCAGTTCAGGTCACCTCATTACAGAAAGGATGTAATTGCACTAGAGAGGGCACAGAGGAGATTTACAAGGATGTTGCCAGGACTGGGAAAATGTAGCTATGAGGAAGGATTGGATCGGCTTGGGTTGTTTTCCTTGGAACAGAGAAGGCTGAGGGGAGATCTGATTGAAATGTACAAAATGTTGAGGGGCCTGGATAGAGTGGAGGTGAAGGGTCTATTCACCTTAGCAGATAGGTCAGTGATGAGGGGGCATAGATTTAAAGTGATTGGTAGAAAAATTAGAGGGGAGATGAGGAAAAACTTTTTCATCCAGAGGGTGGTGAGCATCTGGAACTCACTGCCTGAAAGGGTAGTTGAGCCAGAGACCCTCAACTCATTCAAAAGGAGTCTGGATATGCACCTCAAGTGCTGTAAACTGCCGGGCTACGGACCAAATGCTGGAAGGTGGGATTAGAATAGGTGGATTGTTTTTTGGCCGGCTCAGACACGATGGGTCAAGTGGCCTCTTTCTAAGCCTTAAACTTTCTATGATTCTAAAGGAGGTGAGGGAAGATCTGACAGAGGAGCGCAAGCTTATGATAGATTTACTTAGGGTATCTGAAGTCCTCTGAAGAAGGAATGTTCCTCCACACAAGATCAGGGGGCAGGTTGTTCAACCTTGCCCGTCTAAGAGCGAAGTCCAAAGTACGGAAAGTCCTCATCAGGGAACTCCTCTTTGCTGACGATGCTGCATTAACATCTCACACTGAAGAGTGCCTGCAGAGTCTCATCGACAGGTTTGCGGCTGCCTGCAATGAATTTGGCCTAACCATCAGCCTCAAGAAATCAAACATCATGGGGCAGGACGTCAGAAATGCTCCATCCATCAATATTGGCGACCACGCTCTGGAAGTGGTTCAAGAGTTTACCTACCTAGGCTCAACTTTCACAAGTAACCTGTCTCTAGACGCAGAAATCAACAAGCGCATGGGAAAGGCTTCCACTGCTATGTCCAGACTGGCCAAGAGAGTGTGGGAAAATGGCGCACTGACACGGAACACAAAAGTCCGAGTATATCAGGCCTGTGTCCTCAGTACCTTGCTCTATGGCAGCGAGGCCTGGACAATGTATGTCAGCCAAGAGCGACGTCTCAATTCATTCCATCTTCGCTGCCTCCGGAGAATACTTGGCATCAGGTGGCAGGACCGTATCTCCAACACAGAAGTCCTCGAGGCGGCCAACATCCCCAGCTTATACACACTACTGAGTCAGCGGCGCTTGAGATGGCTTGGCCATGTGAGCCGCATGGAAGATGGCAGGATCCCCAAAGACACATTGTACAGCGAGCTCGCCACTGGTATCAGACCCACCGGTCGTCCATGTCTCCGCTTTAAAGACGTCTGCAAACGCGACATGAAATCCTGTGACATTGATCACAAGTCGTGGGAGTCAGTTGCCAGCGTTCGCCAGAGCTGGCGGGCAGCCATAAAGACGGGTCTGAAGTGTGGCGAGTCGAAGAGACTTAGTAGTTGGCAGGAAAAAAGACAGAGGCACAAGGGGAGAGCCAACTGTGTAACAGCCCCGACAAACAAATTTCTCTGCAGCACCTGTGGAAGAGCCTGTCACTCTAGAATTGGCCTTTATAGCCACTCCAGGCGCTGCTTCACAAACCACTGACCACCTCCAGGCGCTTATCCATTGTCTCTCGAGATAAGGAGGCCAAAGAAGGAGAAGAAGAAGAAGACTTAGAGTAGAAAAAGAAAAGCTGTCCCCATTAGCTGGTGGTACAAGGATTAGGAGACACAGATTTAAGGTTTTGGGCAAGAGATACAAGGGGGACGTGAGGAAGAACTTCTTTTATGCAGCAAGTGCTAACGACTTGGAACTCATTGCCTATGTACGAGGTTGCTGGAAGTGGAGACGATCAATAATTTCAAAGGAAATTGGATTGGCACTTGAGGGAAATAAACTTGCAGGGCTACAGGATAGAATGGGGCTGACTGGATTGCTCTACAAAGAGCTGGCATGGACTTGACGGGTCAAATGGCCCCTTTCTGTGACACAACGACTCTGTTTAGCATCTGCCATCACTTCTTAGAATCTTACAGCACAGAAGGAGGCCATTCAGACTGTTGCACCTGTGCTGGTTCTTTGAAAGACCCATTCAATTAGTCCCACTCCCCTGCTCTTTGCCCATAGCCCTGTATTTTTTTTCTTTTCAAGTATACATCCAATTCCCTTTTGAAATTTACCATTGAATCTACTTCCACCACCTTCAGACACTGTATTCCAGATCATAACAACTCACAGCATTAAAATAAATTCATCTCCTGCCAGTGAAAGCAGTTTCTTCTTATTTACTCATTTAAAAGCCCTCATCAGTTCCTACACCTCTATTAAATCTCCACTTAATGTTCCCTTATCCAAGGAGGCGATTGAGGGGAGGCGGTGGCATACTGGTATTGTCAGTGGACTAGTAACCCAGGGACCCGGGTATTGCTCTGGGGATGTGGGTTTGAATCCCACCACAGCAGAAGGTGGAATTTGAATTCAATTAATAAATCTGGAATTTAAAGCTAGTCAAATGATGGCCATGAAACGATTGTTGTAAAAACCCATCTGGTTCACTAATGTCCGTTAGGGAAGGAAATCTGCTGTCCTTACCTGGTCTGGCCTACATGTGACTCCAGATCCACAGCAATGTGGTTGACTCTTACATGCCCTCGAAATGGCCTAGCAAGCCACTCAGTTCAAGGGCAATTAAGGATGGGCAAAAATTGCTGGCTTGACCTGCAATGCCCACATCCCATGAAAGAATAAAAAAAAGGAAATCAATCCCATCTTCTCTAGTCCCTCCACATAATTGAGGTTCCTCATCCCCAGTACTATTCTGGTAAAACTCCTCTCCAAGGCCTTGACATTCTCCTTAAAGTGTGGCGTCCAGAATTAGACACAATACTCTCGATGAGACCTAACCATTGTATGAGAAGATGTGCTCTGCTGAGGTATGGGTATGCATGCATGTCATGAAAGAGCTGAAACAAATGTGCAGCAGATTGATGGGTAACACTTTGTAGCATCCAAGCATGGGCCTTTGACCTGGTAAATTGTACTGTCAGTGGTCTTAACTTGCTAAATTCCTGAAAATGTTTGGTCTTCTTCTGCTTCACTTCTTAGGTCCTGCAGATGATATAGAGACCGCAGAGACTCACCATCACCTCTTGGTAGCCTTGTGCACTTATCTTAATGGCAACTAACCATTCCTGGTTCCACTTTGCTAAGATTGCAAAATATACAAATAAATATTTTCTGTAATGTGGGATAGGTTTCACATCAAAGCACTTAAAGATAGTGAAAATCTGTGGGAGTATGATGCCAGCGGTTACACCAGGATTGCAGTCCACCATTGAACTTTGCTATTGGTCCTGCTGAAGTTTGTGTGTCAGATGGTTCTTCAGCAGTTTGGGGAATGCCAAGGATATGGGAATGTAACAGTCCGACAGATTTACTGTGGATATGATCTTCTCCATACGCCAGCTACAAGAGAAGTTTAGGGAACAGAGTATACCCCTTTACCTTACTTTAATAGATCTCACTAAGGCATTCAACACCATCAGCAGATAATCTGTCCCTTGATGCAAAGCTCGATACATGCATAGGGAAAGCAGCTACCATTTTTGGCTGATTTGCAAAATGCACATGGGATAACACCAAGCTGACCCTTAGGACCTAGCTGATAGTTTATAAGGCCAGTGTTCACAGCACTTTGCTGCGTGGCTGTGAAATATGGGTGACTTACAGCTACCAGGAAAAGAAGATCAATAATTTCCACCTTTGCTGTCTGCAGTGCTTTATGGGTATATCCTGGCAGGACAAAACCACAAATGTGGCAGTCCTCTCAAAGGCAGAGCTCCCAAGCGTGTTGGCTCAAATCAAACAGAGGCGCTGTGGTGGATTAGACATGTCCACAGGATAGAAGACAGTTGCATACTCAAAGGAACTTCTGTATGGTGAGGTAGCTGGGGCTGGACAACCAGTAGGGCATCCAAAGCTCTGCTTCAAGGATGCTTGGAAGCATGACATGAAGGGCCTAAATGTTGACTATCGCACTTGGGAGTCACTAGCTGGCGAAAGAGGGAAATGGGGACACATCCTGTGCACTACAACGATGACCAGTTGCTACAGCAGTAGGTGCCAAAAACAACAACTCACAGCGCACTTGGCAGCTTCATGTGCGGCACTTGTGGCAGAAACTGCCTCTCAAGAATTGGCCTTCACAGCCATTAACAAAGGTGCACCAAGAGAAGACACCCCACCTAAATGGATTGTTTGCTGCGTGTCCATCAACTTTTGAAGTTGGAAGGATGCCAACTTGAGAATGTCACAGTACGATGACCAGCTGATGAAGGAAAGGTGCTAGGTTGCTCCCTTCTCTGAAGAGGAATCTGGCTGCATCAGGATACGATTTTGAAATGTTAAGAAAATTATTTCACTGATCTTTTGAGGTCCAGGCATGATCCTGGTTTGGAACTCTGAGTAGGCTCTACTTCCACTACCTTTGTCTAAGGTATGCCTGGTGGGACAAAGTGTACCTGTGCCGATCATACTCGAGGCTCCAACTGAGCAGAACCTCTGATTAGGGAGTGTCCCCTCCCCCCACCTCTCACCGATGGTCTTGTAGGGATGGGTGGAAGGTCCACCTGCATGTGTGCAGCTGCAGCAATATTCTAGAATTTGACACCAATCAGAATAAAGCAGTCCAGTTGATTGGGGCTCATGCCAGTGAACTCAATAACCAACTCCGCCACTAATTTTCTTATTTTTGTCTTGGGATGTAAGTGTCACTGGCAAGGCCAGCATTTATCGCTCATTCCTAATTATCCTTGAGAAGATGGTGGTGAGCTGTCTTCTTGAACCGCTGCAGTTCGTGTGGTGAAGGAACTCTCAAAGGGAGTTCCAGGATTTTGACCCAACGACAAGGAAAGATTGGTGATATATTTCCACGTCAGGATGGTGTGTGACTTGGAAGAAAACTTACAGTTGGTGCTGTTCCCATGCACCTGCTGCCCTTACCCTTCTCGGTTGCAAGAGGTCAGAGGTTTGGGTGTTGCTAACGATAAAGATTTGGCAAGTAGCTGCAGTGCGTTTTGTAGATGGTTCACACACCAGCCATATTATGTCAAAGGTGGAGGAATTGAATGTTTAAGGTCGTGGATGGGATGCCAATCAAGCGGGCTGCTTTGTCCTGCATGATGTCGAGCTTCTGAGCGGTACTGGAAGTGAAGTGTATTCCATCGCATTCATGACTTGTGCCTTGTGGATGGTGGAAAGGGTTTGGGGAGTCAGGAAATGAGTCACTTACTGCAGAATACCCACTCTCTGACCTGCTCTTGTAGCCACTGTATATATGTGGCTGGACTGTTAAGTTTCTGGTCTATGGTCACCTCCAGTTTGTTGATGGTGGGAGATACGGTGATGATAATCCTGTTGAATGTAAGGAGAGGTGGTTAAACTCTCTCTTGTGTTATGACAGTGCTTCTATATTTTTTGTTAAGTATTGTTTTTGAGGACTCATGTATTTTAGAATTATGGACATTGTTATATTTGGGAAAACTGAAAAGGATTCCATGGATGTTTTTTTCACTGGGGTCATCAGAAGGTTTTTTGGACTTGGTTTGTAAACAACCCTTACTGGAAGTCACCTGAAGTCTTCAGATAAATACCCAGCAGGGGCTTTTTGACTTGGAGAAGATGTTTACAGAGAAGTGACAGGTCAAGATTTATAGGGGTCGGGAGGCTTGACTCTTGAGATATTGTTTCTGTTTCATTTTGGACACTGTGTTGGGGTGTGAATTGTTTGAAGGCAGTAGGAGAAAACCAGCCAAGAGAGCAGTTACTATCAGAAGCCTCGTCCATCTCTTTGAGAACTTTCTGAGAACCAAGTGTAAGAAATAGAGAAACTGATGCTGCATTTCTCCTGAAAGCCCTGTCAGAAACCCCTGCTGCCCCATTTCTCCTGGAAAGTCTGCCAAACTGATATTCAACGTCACCTGAAGGGAACTGTTGGAGAAAGATCCCAGTGACAGCCGTTTATGCGGATTTGGGATGCCAAACCAAAAAGGAACAACTGACATCTTTCCATATCTTCTCTTTTTTCTTCAAGAATTAGTAAGTATTTCGCCAAAGTGTTCTTTTTGCCTTTTTTTCTAAAGAGAAAATCTCTATTTTTCAGTTAACTGGTGTGTGTGTGTGTGGCTAATGAGGGGCTAAGGTAAAAGGGAACTTTCATATTTCAATCTATGTGTTAATGCTTTGCTTCAGTACTGGTTAAGTCTTGTTTTATAATAAACTGATAATTTTGTTGTTTATTAAGGGTGGCACAGTGGTTAGCAGCACAGCTTCAGCAACCCAGGTTCAGTTCTGGACACTACCTGTGCAGAGTTTGCAAGTTATCCCTGTGACTGTGTGGGTTTCTACCAGGTGCTCTGGTTTCCTCCCACAGCCAAAGACTTGCAGATTGACAGGTAAATTGGCTGTTGTAAATTGCCCCTAGTGTAGGTAGGTGGTAGCAGAATTGAGGGAAGGTGGGGATGTGGTAGGGAATATGGGATTGATGTAGGATTAGTATAAATGGACGGTTGATAGTCGGTACAGAAGGGCCTGTTTCAGTGCTGTATCTCTCTCTAAAAAAAAATCTCAATAAAGACACCTGGTTGGTGTATTTTAATCTGGGGTAAAAATAGAGTCTATGATTGACCGTTAAGGTAACTGGGTAAACATTTAAATATATGCTGTGACCTGTGGAGAAGTGGGACTAGAAAAAACTGCGCACTCCTCCTGCCTTGGGCATAACACTTGTTAGAGATGGTCATTGCCTGGCACTTGTGTGGAATGGTGGGGTTGTCCCTGGGTTGAGGGCGTTGTCCTATGATGAGACTGAGTAAATTGGGCCTATATTCTCTAGAGTTTAGAAGAATGAGAGGCGATCTAATTGAGACATACAAGATTCTGAAGGGTCTTGATAGGGTAGAAGCTGAGAGATTGTTCCCGCTGGTCAGGGAATCCAGGACACAGTCTCAGGATAAGGGGCCAATCATTCAGGACTGAGATGAGGAGAAATTACTTCACTCAAAGGGTTGTGAATCTTTGGAATTTTCTACCCCAGAGGGTTGTGGATATTCCATCATTGAATACATTTAAGGCTGGAATACATAGATTTTTGGTCTCGCAGGGAATCAAGGGTTATGGGGAGCGGGCAGGAAAGTGGAATTGAAGCCCAAGATCAGCCATGATCATATTGAATGGCAGAGCAGGCTCAATGGGCCATATGGTCTACTTCTCCTATTTATTGTGTTCTTGTGTAAAGCGCCTTGGGATGTTTAATTATGTTTTTTTAAATTTATTCATGGGATGTGGACGTCACTGGCTAGGCCTGCATTTATTGCCCATCCCTAATTGCCCTTGAGAAGGTTGTGGTGAGAAGCCTTCTTGAACCGCTGCAGTCCATGTGAGATTGGTACACCCACAGTGCTGTTAGGAAGGGAGTTCCAGGATTTTGACCCAGTGACAGTGAAGGAACGGCAATGTATTTCCAAGTCAGGATGGGTGAGACTTGGAGGGGAACTTGCAGGTTCCCATGCATTTGCTGCCCTTGTCCTTTTATTTGGTAGAGGTCGCGGATTTGGAAGGTGCTGTCTAAAAAGCCTTGGTGCGTTGCTGCAATGCATCTTGTAGATGGTACACACTGCTGTCACTATGCGTCGGTGGTGGAGGGAGTGAATATTTGTGGATGGGGTGCCAATCAAATGGGCTGCTTTGTCCTGAATGGTGTTGAGCTTCTTGAGTGTTGTTGGAGCTGCACCCATCCAGGCAAGTGGAGAGTATTCCATCACACTCTTGACTTGTGCCTTTTGAAAGATGCTATATAAACATAATTTGTTCTTGTGAGTAAGTGCTGCTTGATAGCACTGTCATCGACACCTTCTATCACTTTGCTGATGATTGAGAGTAGACTGATGGGCCGGTAATTGGCTGTATTGGATTTGCCCTGCTTTTTGTGGTAGGACATAACTGGGCAATTTTCACTTTGTCAGATAGATGCATGTGTTGCAAGTCGTACTGGAACACTTTGGCTAGAGGAGTGGCTAGTTCTGCAGCACAAATCTTCAGCATGACAGCTAGGATGTTGTCGAGGCCCATAGCCTTTCCTTTATCCAGTGCACTCAGTCATTTCTTGATATTTCATGGAGTGAATCGAATTGACTGAAGACTGGATTCTATGATGGTGGGGATTGCAGGAGGAGGCCGAAATGGATCATCCACTCAGCACTTCTGGCTGAAGATGATTGCAAATGCTTCAGCTTTGTCTTTTGCACTCACATGCTGGAGGATGGGGATGTTTGTGGAGCCTCCTCTTCCGGTTAGTTGTTTAATCGTCCACCATTCACGACTGAAAGTAGCAGGACTGCAGAGCTTTCACCTGATCTGTTGGTTGTGGGATTGCTTAGCTCTGTCTACAGCATGCTGCTTTTGCTGTTTAGCATGCATCAAGTCCTGCATTGTAGCTTCACAAGATTAATACCTTATTTTCGGGTAATCCTGGTGCTGCTCTTGGCATGCATGTTTGAATATACACGACTCATTGAACCAAGGTTGGTTCCCTGATTTGATGGTAATGGTAGAGTGAGGGTTATGCTGGGCCATGAGATTATAGATTGTGGTGGAATACAATTCTGCTGCTGCTGTTGGCCCACAGCACTTTATGGTTACTGAGTTTTGAGCTGCTAGATCTGTTCTGAATGTATCCCATTTAGCATGATGCTAGTGCCCACAAAACAATCGAGCGTATCCTCAGTGTGAAAATGGGACTTTGTCTCGACAAGGACTGTTTAAGTTGTTTCTCCTATCAATATTGCCATGGACAGATGCATCAGCAACAAGTATCTTGGTGTCACAGAGTTATACAGCAGAGAAACCGGCCCTTCGGCCCATCGTGTACATGCCAGCCATCAAGCACCTATCTATTCTAATCCCTTTTTCCAGCACTTGGCCCATAGCCTTGTATGCTATCGCATTTCAAGTGCTCATCTAAATACTTCTTAAATGTTGTGAGGGTTCCTGCCTCTACCACCCCTTCAGCCAATGTGTTCCAGATTCCAACCACCCTCTGGGTGAAAAATGTTTTCCTCAAATCTTCTCTAAACCTCCTGCCCCTTACCTTAAATCTATGTCCCCTGGTTATTGACACCTCTGCTAAGGGACAAGGTCAAGCTGGTTTTCCCTTGTGTTGGTTCACTCACCACCTGCCACAAGACCCAGTCTGGCAGCTATATCCTTCAGGACTCAGCCAGTTCAGACAGTAGTGGTGATACTGAGCTACTCTTGGTTTTGGACATTGAAGTCCCCCACCCAGGGTACAGTCTGTGCCCTTGCTACCCTTAGTTCTTCTTTCAAGTGGTGTTCAACATGGAGATGCAATGATTTATCAGCTGAGGGAGGGCTGTAGGTGGGAGGGCAGGCGGTTTCCTTGCCCATAATTGATCCCATGATGTTTCATGGTATTAAGTCCAGAATCAATGTTGAGGACTCACAGGGCCACTCCCTCTCAACAGTATAACTTTGTGCCACCATTTCTGGTGGGTCTTCCCCTGCTAGTTGGACCGGATATATCCAGGTGATGGAGGAGTCTGAAATGTTAGCTGAAAGGTATGATTCTGTGAGTATGTCAGGCTGTTGCTGGACTAGTCTTTGGAACAGCTCTCCCAATTTTGGTACGAGTCCTCAGATGTTAGTGAGGAGGATGTTGCAGGGGTGACAGGGCTGGGTGTGCCTTTGTTGTGTCTGTTCCTAGGTCATGCTGAGTAGTCCATTTGGTTTTATTCTTATTGTTTCTTGTAGCAGTTTTATACAGCTGAATTGTTTGTTAGATAATTTCAGAGGGGAATTAAGAGTCAACCCGATTGTTGTGGGTTTGGGGTCATATACAGGCCAGACCGGTAAGGATGGCAAATTTCCTTCCCTAAAAGGTATCAGTGAACCAGATGGGTTTTTATGACAATCCGGTAGTTTCATGGACAGCATTACTGATACTACCTTTTTATTCCAGATTTTTATTTAATTAACTGAATTTAAATTGCACAACAGACACAAGAAACTTTATCAAAAAGACAGGTGCAATAATTAATTTCCCATATTTTCTTTTTTCAGATCCTGGTGTATGTCTCAATAATTTGTTTTTCTTTTAATAATTGCACTCCTTGCCTCCACATCCCAATTAAAGCTTGACTTCTGTGATCTTTTCTGCCTTGCAGTATACCTACTGATGTGTGTACTGTTATTGGGGATAGTTCATGCATGATGCTGCAAAACATGATCTGTGACCCTGTTGAGGCTGTTGACACATGCTATCTGAGCCTTCAAAGACGCTTCAATGAATCCGGCATCTACTGTGTGAATATCACATTGAGGGATGATGCTAGTTTAGCTGTTGCTAGTACTCTAGTATCAATTGGAGGTAAGCAATTATTTTTGAGTAACTGGGCTCATTTAAGTAATAACTACAAATGATTCATTATTGTTTTGGTTCTCTACTGGTTAAAATGAATTAAATAATCTGGTCTCCCAAAATTATGCTATAAGAATACGTTTGCATTTCTTTTCCTTTGGTCAATAGGAATATATTCAGCACATATCTATTCAGTTTGTCAGGCAAACCCCCACCTGCCAAGACTGAGGCACACATTATTTCACAACATGAACATTAAAACTTTAAAAATTGCAATCTTTGACTGGAAAGACATTTCCATGGCAACAATGTTGAAACAATGGGGATCCAGCAGTGTTCCTCCAATACACAAAAGTGGTCAGACTAGTTTTAGTCACATGGCTGACTGGCTGTGACAGAGAAATTTGAACTGCCAACCAAGGATATGGAGACTGTTCCATGTAAGGAACAAGTCACTTGACTAACCTGCAGGGCAACCTGGGAGTTTTTTTTTAAAAATTGGACCTCCCAAAGAAAGGAATTGTGAGGCAGAACGCCGTGTGCTCCTGGAACTGAAGCAGGATCATCTCCTCTCCTGCCTGTCTGCTTATCTCTCCGGGAACTGAAACCACATTGAAGACACGTGAAACTCAAAGAGAGAAAGGTTTGCCATGTGAACAAAGTTTTAAGAAGATTTCTGAGCCCCAACGAAATGCAAGACTATAACTTCGATCAAGGACTACAGCGAGCTCGAGAAACAGTAACAAGATATTGCCTCAAACTTTTCTTCTTATCTTTTCTTCTGCTCTTTTCTGTCCCCTTATTTTGCATGTTTATATCACGTGTGCATGCTAGCATGAGCGCGTCATATATCCGTAGGCGTGCATCGTATTAAAGTTTGAGTTTAAAGTTTTGAGGTTTTAATAAATTTCCTCCTTCTGCTTTAAACCAAAGAAAGCCTGTGTTTGCTCAGTTATTTGCCTGATAATTGGAAACTGTGCACAAGGATTCACAAAGGGGGAGCTCGAAACACAGTGTGTTTAAAATTAAACCGTGTTACAATAAGACCAGGTGAAGACAACAGACCTCTAGACACATTGCTCACCTGGTCGTAACAAGTTCCTCGAGCCTGTTTCATCATTCAATTAGGTCATGGCTGTTCTATACCTCATTTACCCACCTTTGGATCCATATCTCTTCATATCTTTACAGAATAAAAATCTGTTGATCTCAGGTCTTGAAGATTTCAATTGACACAGCATCCACAGCCTTTTGTGGCGAGAATTCCCAATTTCTACTACTCTTTGTGTGAAAATGTGCTTCCTGATTTCACTCTTGAAAGGCCTAGCTTTAATTTTAAGATTGTACCTCCTTGTTCTAGATTCACCCACCAGAGGCAACAGCCTCTTAATATCTACCCAAACAAATTCTTTTATCATTTAAAACACTTAAAGTAAATCATCCTTCAAAGCTTCTAAATTGAAGGGAATGCAAGGCAAGTTTATGCAACCTATCCTTATAACGTTACCCTTTAAGCCCTGGTATTATTCTGGTGAATCTGCACTGTACCCCTTCAAAGGCCATTATATCCTTCCTGAGGTGTGGTGCACAAAACTGAACACCGTACTCCAGATGAGATTTGACCAAGGCTCTGTTCAAGCATAACTTCCTCCCTTTTGCATTCCAATCCTTTGAGATAAAGGCCAACATTCCATTAACCTTTTCATTACTTTTTGAACCTATACACTAGCTTTATGTTATTTGTGTAATTGGACACCTAAATCCCTTTCCTTCTCCACAGTTCCTAGTCTTTCGCCATTAAGAAAATATTCTGATATGTATTTCTTATATCCAAAATGAATGATTTCAAATATCCTTCCACCTGTCATAGCTGTGCCCAGCCATCTAATGTATCTCTGTCCCTTCGTATATCCCTGCTCAAATCTACAGAATTTATTGCGCCTCCTAACTTAGTGCTATCTGCAAAATTGGATAGACAGCTCTCTCTCCCTTCATTCAAGTTATTGAACACCACTTGTCACATCCTGTCAATCAGAGTACATTCCTTTTAACCTGACATGTGTACTTCAGCAGCACCTGCCCTGATCCTTCTGGGTGAAAAAAGAACTTGGCAAATAAAAAATTGTCTCATAGCAGAGCCTATGCCCTTGCAGTCTAAGGTAGTTCATCTGCTCCAGCATTAATTACCTTGGTCTAAAAAATGCTTGGGCTTTTTGAGAACTACTGAGGACATAATGGGCAGAATTCCCAGGAAAGTATATGGGCAGAATCTTTGACATGTAGGTGGAGGGCAGATTGCGGTTCTTCCCATGTCCCTGTCCACTGGAATTTAAAATGCTACTGTTAATGAAGTGGAATCCCGTCATAATTGGATTCGGCCCCAAATTCCTGGCCCGCAAGACAAAAATCTGGCTTTCTATCCTCCATGGCCCCTGGAATTTCACTGTATTGCTTGTAAATATGCTTACAGGTTCATTAAAACTATTGCACAGAGGAAAGTCCCATGGTTTAAGTAAAGAAGCTCATTTTAAAGAATCTATTTTTTACACTTAGATTTATGTTCTTAGGTTTGTTCCTGGCCTAAATTGATATATGGTTCAGGGTTTACTCTGGCTGTACCATTTTATAGATCCTGATGATACCCTCTCTGTAATTTCCTTTTCATATTTAGGTTTTTCTTAGGATCAATCTTGTTTCTCTTCTTGATACATAAAGAAATATTGGGAATTGAACACAATATTTCAAGTATGGCCTGACCCTTGCATTGTAGAGACCCAAACACTTGTACTCTATTGTTCTGGCTAAAAATATCCCAGCTTTATATTTGTTTTATATTGCTTTGCCACATTGTCCAGATGATGATGGTCATTGATATGAGTCTTAAGCCTGTTCTCTAAAATAGATTTCCTTTGATGACTGAGTAGTGACTTCAGTTTTCAATTTACTTACAGGTTCTGGCAGTGGTACGGGACTGCAAGGTGTCTTAATATTTGGTGCTTGCCTGGTGGTTCTTATTATTGGTGTGGCCTCTTTCTTTTACAAGTAAGTTTTGAGTGATTATCAGGAAGGGAATAAAAGGCACAAAATAAAGGAGTACTAGAACTTTGTGAAGACCTTTAATGCCAACTAATTTACAAGAAAAATATACTACAGAAATTAGAACAATAGACCTATCTCCATACCTCCCGTCTTCATAGTCAACCCTTCAATTCTTCTGATAAATCTTATAGGACTAAATAAACATTGCACTAAAATTCTGAACAGGGCCAAAGTGTAACTGGGGTGAATTTCCACTTGAGGAACTGGACAATGAGGCAGAACCTTGGTAGACAAAGATTTTGCCTTATTTCTGCCCTTGGGTGAAATTCTAGGGGGAGAGGGGCATGGATGTGGGTGTGGCCAAATCTTCCACCTGCCTCCACCCCCACATCAAGTGGCTGTGTCTGAGTGGGAGGGTCACAGACTTCCCTGGGAATTCTGCTCTGTACACCCTTTAAATAATTTTGCCAGATGAGGGATGGCATGAGTCCCAGTCAGAAACCACAAATAGACCCAAAACTCTTCCAGCTAAAAGTAATCAATCCTGCACGGGATCAGATATGCTCAGGAAAAAATACCCTCTTTTCTATTGGGAGCTGAAGATGGTGAAAGTTTTCCTTTTTCTTTGGCTGTTGCTGGGTCTCCCTTCCTCTATCTGAGTGACATGGCACTACTCCAACTTTGTTGCCAGTGATACCCCTCTTGATTCCATGGAGCTCAATTTGGACAGGTTCTACAATGGGCGGGCAGTTAGCTCAGCCAGATTACGACTCAGGCGCTGATGTCAAACATCAACCCCAATGTGTTTTCAGAAACTTGAACCTGAATAAAACTTCTTGTAAGCTTAAGGAGTTCTGTTCACAAGGAAAGCATGCAGACATTGGACACTACCTTGACCAATTAGAGTCAAGCTGCCTGGTTTAAATTTCAAACAAAGCTTGGCAGTTAACTCTCAGTCATCATAAACTAGTGCATTCCCCATGGCAATGCCTCTTCCAATCAGAGTCCACTTGCCAACCAATCAGCACTCTCTTCTCATACAGTATAAATTTGTTGGTTTCCCTTACATTGGTATTCTTGCAAATAGTCCTGATGAGTGCAAGATGAAAAGCTTTGACAAAATGTCTGTTTTCAGCAATACTCAAAATGTATATTAGTATCCAAATGCTGAAAATCTTTAAAGGAGGTTGTACAGGATTATTTTTTTTAAAATGTTTCGAAGAATGTTGCTTATGATAATGAACAAAATAGATGGTTTTGAGATTGCCGAACCCTCCACATTACAGGTTACAACAATTCCTACTAAAGTTTTATTGTTTTTTAAAATCCAGAAATGACATTGTAAATTTTTTTTTGAGTAAGAAGGAAAGGAGAAAGCTGAAGAGGGAGCTGTATGAGATTTGATTCATTAAGAATGTGAAACTTACTTTACAGGCGTTACAAAGAATATACACCGATTGTTAGATGGGTGAGTGACAGAAGTAAACAAGTGAATAATGGTAGTGCCAATGTGTACTTCAGTAACCTGAAGACCATACTCCTCTTTGGGAATGATGAGAAGAGCCCCCTACTAAAGAAACCTGCAGTCGTTTAATCAGAGCTACTCATCCAAGCAGAAGTGTTCTCCAGAAAGAGTCAGCTTCCTGTTCGGGTACCTGTATTGCTTAAGCAAATCTTGAGTATAGAAATATTCTATTATACTGCTTAGCTCCTCTTTACAAGTGGATTACAGCACAAAATACTTGAAACCCAACTCTTCCTCACATTGCCTGAAGACATAAAATGTATGTGTTTACGAATATTATATCAATTCTGCGACTGTAAATGTTGGAAGTAAACTTTTTTCATGCAGCTCTGTGGAATAGTGAAAATGTTCATTCCATTCAGCTACAAAATGACATTTCTTTTCATTCCTGAAAGTACTGGTGGTAAAATGCCAGTTCCAATGCATTTACTTATAGCTGTAGACCTGGATTGTATTACCGGATTTCTACTGACACCACAATGCTTGTGTTCAGAACTTATACAAAAGGGATGTTTGGAGAAATCCTCCTGGATGTACTAACTACTGGGTTTCTGCATACTTGCTTGGATATTGGGCCGCCTTCTCAATAAGATTGTCGGCAAACTAACATTGCTGCTTGCACTTCTTAGGCTGATGTCCAAAGCCTTTGAAACTGATAATGGCAAATACACTACTATAATGCTTGTAATAATAAATTTAAAAACTCTTAATTGTATTTTTGTCTTGTGTCTGGTTTGAGGTTGGGAGGAATGTCTGGAATTGACTCATGCAAAAATTAGTA
Source organism: Heterodontus francisci (assembly GCF_036365525.1). Classification (NCBI taxonomy): domain Eukaryota; kingdom Metazoa; phylum Chordata; class Chondrichthyes; order Heterodontiformes; family Heterodontidae; genus Heterodontus; species Heterodontus francisci. Next base: position 92,941,112 of record NC_090372.1, on the reverse strand, counting down.
GAGCTCTCCACAACATTCATTTATCAGTGATCTTACCCTCCTGTTTCAGGTTATTAGGTTAGTTTATATCCAAGTTTGGTCCTCCCAAATTACCTAGTGCATTTTGGTCCTTCCTGCAATCCATAAACCAAGTCCTAAGTGTCCTCATTTGGATATAGTATACTGAGAGCCAGTGGTGCTGCCACTCTGAGTTTCCTGCTTTTACACCTGCTTTCACTTAGGGCAATTTAAACTGAGAATTATAAGGCACAGCAGTTGTCAGCATTAGCTGAGACAGATAGAAATTAGATGTTTCTGTGCCTGAAGAGTCAGGAAAATTTCACTAATGATGTCTGCCCCGGGAATGACTTTTTGCGATAACTTATTTTTGCCATTCTACTGACACATATTTGAACAGTTTTCTGACTGCTTTTGGCTGGGTCAGACCACTGGCAGATTCCATTCTACCAACCACCAATCCCCCTCCCCTCCCCACCTCCACCCACATCCCGCACACACCCCACCATGCCCCCATGAAAGTTTCTCAGAACTAGATATGACATTTCTTATGGATAGACTAATGTGTGTTATTATGGAGAAAGAGTAGGGCAGCAGCATAGGATGGAACAAAGGAAAGTCAGATAGCAATGAAGATGTCACCCAACCCCATAGAATATACAGGCAGCACAGGTCATTTGAGAGCCTTGGTGAGGGATTGTACATAACAATGTGCTTCAACAAGAGGAAATGGTGCAACTCTTTCAACTACTGACTGCTAATCTGTAGCCCTAATAATCTCACATGGTAATCTGCAGCCTGATAATCTCACCTGTCGACAATTCTCTCTGCCTCTCTGGATATGAAAGTAACCACTGCACTTAATCTTCACAGTTCACTTCAAGCAGTTAAGGGAAGGTGATTGACACTTTACATGAGTTCAGGTGAATTAATTGCCGTTGACATTCTGGCAAGGTAGCAGTGAGATAGAGCTATCTAATTTTGCTGGCTTCTCCATGGTGCATGGTGAAATGAATTGCCATCACCTGAAACCCTCTCAAATATCTCAGTAGGAACGGCTTCCACTCCCTCAATAAATACGTTGTCACACAATCTGCAAAAGATCCCACATGCCAATGCCAGATATGCTGGAAGTTGTCACAATACATTCATCTTTCAAAATATGACCCTTCCTGATCTATACAGGGAAGAAAATTATGTCAACGGATGGCTTATGGGTGACAAAGCCTACCCACTGCTTTCATGGATAATGACCCAACTAAGAGTGACCCAGAAAGCAGCATAGGAGCACTACAGTGAAGCACAAGCCACTACTCGATCAGTCATCAAGAGGACCATTTGGGTCTTAATAGCATGGGAATACACAATAAATGGGAGGATATTGCGAGGGGTAGAAGAAGTGAGAGACCTTGGAGTGATGTCCACAGGTCCCTAAAGGTGGCAGGACAGGTAGATAGAGTGGTGAAGAAGGCCTATGGAATACTTTCCTTTATTGGCCGAGGTATAAAATACAAAAGCTGGGATGTAATGCTGGAACTGTATAAAACGCTGGTTAGGCCACAGCTGGAGTATTGCATACAGTTCTGGTCACCACGTTACAGGAAGGACATAATTGCTCTAGAGAGAGTACAGAGGAGATTTACAAGAATGTTGCCAGGGTTTGAAAGTTGCAGCTATAAAGAAAGATTGGATCATCTAGGGTTGTTTTCCTTAGAACAGAGGAGGCTGAGGGGTGACTTAATTGAGGGGCCTAGACAGAGTAGACAGGAAGGACCTGTTTCCCCTAGTGGAGAGGTCAATTACGCGTGGGCACAGATTTAGGGTGATTGGTAGAAGGATTGGAGGGGACATGAGGAAAAACTTTTTCACCCAGAGGGTGGTGGGTGACTGGAATTCACTGCCAGGAATAGTGATGGAGGCAGAAACCCTCAATTCTTTTACAAAGTCATGCACCTGAAGTGCTGTAACCTGCAAGGCTATGGACCAGGTGCTGGAAGGTTGGGCGGCTAGTTAGATTGGGCGGCTAGTTTTCTCAGCCGGCAGGGATACGACGGGCTGAATGGCCTCCTTCGGTGCATAATTTTACTATGGTTATATGGTTCTATGGTTTTTGCTGTTGAGACAGATCAGATGGTGTGTTACACTTAGTCGTAGCCTGCTGCACTCTTCGCAATTTTTCTGTATACAAAGGGATGGACTTTAGAATTGCTGGCAAGGAGGCCCTGGCTTTTTTGATCACAGAACTACATGTAGGAGAGCATCACAATAACCTGCACTCAGAGGACTCCTCAGTGGCTGCTGAGAAGCATCAGAGCATATCTCATGACTGTAGAATTTTCTTCTGTGTAACACAGTCTAACTTTGACACCACTGCCTTACCTTCTTCTCCACAATGAAGGGGCATTCTCTCAATCCAATATTCAACCCACAACACATTAGCTCTCTTTGGTCTGACAATATACATCAGCTGCGTGAATATGTCAGCACTAACTATGAGAACCCTTTCCTGTATGACTCCAAACTCATGTACATCCTAGCTTATAACAATGAAGTGCAAAATGAACAGAAGCCACCTATTCTTTCCTCACACCCTGAGTGGTACACATGCCCTTCTGTTACTTGTTTTAGTACAAGCTGAGTCCCAGTTTTGCAAGCTTATAGTTTGCTGCTTATGCTCTACAAAAAGGTTGAGGGACTTGAAGCTGCTGCTGGCTGCATCTCTGGAGCTTGTTCTTGGGCAACCTGTAGTCACCTCTGACTTTCCACTAATGTGATGCTCTGAGGAGGAAGGCCAGAGATTTGGCAGTACTGCCGTCTTGAGAGACGCCAGTATCAGGCAGGTGGTCTCAAGCTGCTTTCATACCACTGGACCCATGTCCCCATTGATCAGAGGGATAATGGCAACTATCAGATACTGAAACACCTGAAATACAACATCATCCATCGTGCCATTATCTGAAAGCTGGTATGCAGGATGAAATTTATTCTCTCACTTATTGCTAGAGCTTCAATCTGTGCTGCTATAGAAGTGGAAGCAAAGACTGGTCCCTACGTGGGGATTTGTTACAGATTCCAATAAAGCTGCTACATGATCCATTGGTGCCTACAACAAAGATAAATCTTCTTGAATGACACCTATCAGTTGCTGCACATCCTCAAAGATTGACCTGAGAACATGGACAAGGATGTGATGTTCCACCAACATCCTTGTCCAGGTGAGTAATCATGAGTACTAGGTCACAAAACTGCAAAACTATAAGCAACCTTCTTCTTGGTCTTCACTGGGAATATACAACATCCTCAACCACTTCTCATTTGTCCGGCTCTTTTGCGTTCTATGAATCAGCCAACGCCCATCTTCACTAAGCTATCTAATTGTCATCAGGTGAAATTATCTGAGCTGGTGCACAGGAATGAAGAAAGTAACAGAGTAGAGTTGTTGCGGGCTGGAGCAGGAAGTTTTTGTAGGAACTCGTGGGCAGGCATGAGACCTACTAAATCTCCTTCATCTATCATCATTATCCTAATCATTATTATATTTCATGAGGTAGCTGTATCCATGCTGTTCTTTTTCCTTTTCACCTTCTTCATCTTCCTCCATCCCTTGCTGCATTGGTAGATCTATAGGAAAGAAGGGTAGAAGCTAAAATGGGTGAGCCTTACTCTGCTGGGATTAAGGGGACCGAGAAGAGCGTGAAAACTTCTGCCTTTGTAGAGCTCCATAGTGATGACAGGGTGACAGTACTGGCGTGCAATTATTAATTTCCATTCCATCATGTCTTCAGTAGTTGGTTGATGGTGTGTGGCTACTTCCTTTCCTAGTCTCTTCGTGGTTGTGCAATTTTTTCACTGACTGATTAGACACTTCAGAATTATTACATTGTTGTGTCCCTGACCTTGTTCAGCAGTTTGTTTTACATCTCTCTTGATTTTTATTCCCATTGACTTCATGGTCTGCTATCACCCATTTTACACTATTGCATAAAGTAAAAACAACCTTCCCTGTTTTGAATGTATAATTGGTATCTGTAATCTATTGCCTAAAGCAACTATTGGGAGCCACAAGATGAAAATTTGGCAATTCGAAACCAAATAAATGGCAAATTGTCAAGTGTCTCTGGTAGAATGCATAATTTGCATATATAATAAATAAAATACATGTATTGAATTTATGTAACAATAGAAAAAAAAAATCAAAATTAAAGTTGACCTATCTCTGAATTATCACTTTTTAAAAATGTTTTTTGCATCTTGTTTTGATTCTTTTCTTTGTATCTCTAGTATATGCATGTTCAGGTTTTATGCATCAGCTTGCATGAATTATGTATAGGCATGTTCGAAAAAAATGTAAAGATGGTGAACCATATTAATTTAATGAAAAGACAGCATGTTTCCACGGTGAATAAAAAAGTAATAAGAAGTTTACATATAAAACTGAAAGAATGCTTTTTGCCTTTGGGTTTTTATAACTTATCTTGTGACAAATGGATTTTTAAAACTATAATTTTGTTAGTAGAGTCATCTTTAAAACAAACTTTAACTTAAGATGCGTAGAATTAAGACAATTTTTCAGCTATTGATTCATGTGATAAAAAAGCTTCTAATAGCACATTCAGAATAATTTATCATCTCAACTATATTAGAAATAATAATGGTCACAATTATAAAACCTGTTTCTCGAACCAAAGGCATTATATCCATAACCATTGTGTAGCTATACCACTCAAACAGGTTTATTTAGAGCACAATGATGCTTTTCATTAAAATAATCATTTGAAACCTTAAAGTGCAGCATAATGATTAGACTTTTACCACCACAATAAAAACAAGGCTCTTAACTTTTCTTGACTTTATTTTTTAAGGCTTTTTTCATGATAACACGATCCAACTAGAAAAGGTTTGGAGCTGTAAATGAGATATTAAAGAGCTGCATGTGGCTCCAGAGCCGTAGGTTGCTGATGTCTGATCTAGTTGATCCTCTGCGCCACTAAACAGAGAGTCAAGTCCGAGTGTAGTCTTCAGGTAAAGCAGTGTTAGGGGGTAACGGATCAATATGCCAGGCAGCACTGGTGTAATACTGTTCCAATTGTAAAGTCATAACATCTATTCATTTTATATAACACTTTAATTTTCTAATATTAGTTACAGTTAAACAACAAAACTTATGGTCATTTGTGAAGCAGCAAAGTAGAGTTGGTGGAGCCAACTCTAGAAGTTTATTTGCAGGGCAAGGTGAGGAACTGGGAGATGAAAAGCTCTCACTGGCAGCAGGGGTAATTACAATATGATGAGATTGCACAATAAAGGTGAGAATAGGAACTTATGATGGAAAAATGTGAACACAAAGGTATGACAAAAATGTGACGAAGTTTCTGTTGACATAAAGTGTGTGCAGCCATAATGAGGCCAGTTTTCAGATATAATGTATGTTGAGCAGACGATTGCACAGAGAATATTCAAGCCTTTTAAAAAAATTGTCTGCCTACTGTCCCATTTTCCAGTGAGAATGGCATGGTAGGCAGATGAAAATCATTCCCAATATATTATCATAATTGGTATCTTCTGTCATCTTTCCATTCAAAATCCCTCTTTCACCCTTTGACAGCCTTTGATGCTCCTTGACGGTGGTATTTGCAGGCTCTGAGCACTAGATGGCACTGTGTTACCTTTTCTCCACAAAGCCTTCAAAATGTTGTTACGACCAGGTGAGAAAGGTGTCCAGGGGTCTTTCTCAGCCTTCGCTTGTTCTTATTGTAACAGGATTTAATTTTAAACACACTGTGTTTTGAGCTCCCCCTTGGTGAAACCTTGTTCACTGCTTTCTAATTATAAGGCAAAGAAATGAGCACAAATAGGCTTTCTTTGGTTTAAAGAAGAAATGTGAAATTTATTCAAACTTAAACTCTAATTCGATTAACGTCTACAGATACACGCTGAGCCCCACACTAGCATGCATACGTGATACGCAATCTCTGAAGAGGGGCTTTGTGACTGTGCTTTGAGCTCGCTGTAGTCCTTGCTTGTAGGTAGATCTTGCTTTTCGTTGGGGCCCAGTATTCTTCTTAAACCTTGTTCACCGTAGGAGACTTTTCTCTCTTGGGCTTCATATGTCTTCAATAGTTTCCGAAGCTGGTGACTGGGATGAGAGCAGGCAGGACAGAGGTGGTGGCAAGCTAGCCATGAGAAGTCTTTTTCAGTCCAGGAGCAAACAGCTTTCTGACTTCAAACACTGTTTCTTCAATTTAAAACTCCCCTAGTTGGCCAGCAGGTGGTCACATGACTGACTGGCTTGACCAGGTTTCTTCTGTATATTAGGAGCATCTTAGCAATCAACTTGGAATGCTAGCTTCTCCACCTTCAATGTCTAGTAATCAAAAGTCCATTGTGGATTAAATTGGAGTAGGGAGTGGCCCCTTTGTCCTTTCCAAGTACTGTCTGTTACTATGCAAATGTCTTTCCAGTCAAGGGTCTGGTGTTTTTTTTCAAAAGCAAGTTCTTTCTTTACTCCAGTAACAGTTTAAAAATCAATGTTCATGTGGCGAAATTAATGTGCCTCATTCTTGGCACATGGAGGCCTGCATGACAATGTTTTCAAAAAAGGTCAATTGACTTTTTTTTGTCAGTAACTGAAATTTCCATTAGGCCAAACTGGGTCACAAATAAGATTCAAAAATTATACATTTTACTGTAACATGATTAACTGTATCTATTGAATTGTCTTTTGTGTCTTTAATACCTTCACTTGAAACTCTTGGCCTCTCCCAAAGCCTGCACTTGGACTTGAAGCTGCTTCTGGTGAGGAAATACCAAAGTCGAACTTTTTGTCCCTGAGCAGAGTGAGCTCGTAGACAAATTTGCATTTCTGCCCTTGGACAAATGTGCACATGTCTTCAGTGCATTAGAATCATGCTGCACAAAGGGGGTCCATCCGGTCCATTGTGCCTGTGCCAGTAGGAACAAGTATGAATGTGGAAAAGCAATAAATGTTGTGCATATAGAATATGAATATTTGCAGTGTTCTTGCTTATGTACCTACATTTCCTGCATACCAACAGTGAATACACTTTAAAAGTAAAGAAAGAACTTCATAGTCAATGAATTATTATATATATGATGTTTGTTCTCTAACTCAAGTATGTGTACACTTTTAAAAAGCACATTACAGGTTAACTCCTTTAATTTGTCCTATCTAAAGGTTCAGTTTCCTCTTATTTTTTCTATAGTCTTGGTTCGTGAAGTTGGTCCTCAATATGCCTATTTTACAATCATTATTCAAGTGCTTGAGTTGTTGCAGTGAGGCACAAACAGTGGTCACACTTTACGGCTTTGCTCAGCAAATACAGCCCTATTTTAAGCCAGCCCGACACCATCATTTAATTTTTTTAAAAATTGCATTGTTACGCACAGTGCAATTAACAGCGTTAATAAAGCCGAGTAAAAGGACATGGAACACATAGTTCATGCTGATTAAAAAGTGCTTCAAGACTGTGGCTATTGGATCAGGGCAGCGAATACAGGAAAATCAGGCAAAGAGTGGTGTAATGCCCGTACTAGATCTCAGCCAATTATCTGTTCATTTAAATGGATGGAAAATTGGGCAGGTTGTCTTACAGGCATGATCTTCTTTCACCTGATTTTCTGCCTGTATTCATCATGCCTGGATGGTCAATATTTTAAGGCACAAGACCAGGAAAAAAATCTATCCTGATGTAGCTAACCAGGGCTCCATAAAAGCAAAACATTTAGACAAATTGAACAGTCTATTCATAAGTATAAAAGAGCAGAGCAAATTATATCTATATTTATATAAATTATTTTTCTTTTCAGATTTGTCATTTTATTCATTATGGTTAACTTCTTTTGGTTTAAACTGTAACCCTGTTTTGACCTATAATTACCCTGATTATACTGGGATACATTAACATAGTGGTAATGTAACCAGAGTAATAATCCAGTGGCCTGGATTAATGATTTTGAGGGATAAATTCAAATCCTGCCATGGCAGCTAGGACATTTAATTTCAATACGTTAATTAAATAAGTTATTAAAGTGCTTCTATTTTCTTTAATTTTTTTTGAGGACTTGCATCTTAGAATGATGGACATTGGTTTATTTGGGAAAACTGAAAAGATTCCATGGATGCATTTTTTTCAAGGGTCACTGAGAGCTGTGGTGTGAAAACAAACCTTTACTGGATGTTACATGCCTTAGGCTCAATAAACAACAGAAACCTTGGTGACTTGGGGAAAACGTTTACAGAAAAGTGGCATGTCAAAATTTATGGTGGTCAGGAGGTTTCGCTTTTGGGATATTATTTTGATTCAGCTGGGGTGTGGACTGTTTTGAAAGCAGTTGGGTTTGTAGCCTGCTAAAAGAACACCCAACTCCACTTTCTCTACCTCTTGTGAGAGCTATAACCCCCGCATTTTTCCTGAGACGCTCCTGGAAGGCCTGCCAGGTTAATTCTCGACACCGCCTGAAGAGAACTGCTCCAGAAAATATCCCAGTGTCCTCTCTACGTGTACGCAGACGCCAGACTGTATGTCATTTGGGGACACAACATATCTCATCCTTTTTCTTCAAGAATTAACAAGTATTTATCCAAAGTATTCTTTTTTGTCTTTTTTTTGTAAAAGACCTCTGCAGAGAAAATTTCTTTTTTTTCCCCTTTAACCAACATGTGTGAGAGTGTGTGTGTTGGGTATTTAAAAAGGGAACTTTCATATTTCAATCTGTGTGTTAATGCTTTGCTTCATTACTGGATAAGTCTAGTTTTATAATAAACTGATAATGTTATTGTTTATTAAAGAAACCTGGTTGGTGTATTTTATTCTGGGATAAACAGTAGAATATATGATTGACCTATTGTTAACTGGGTAAACATTTAAAAATATGTTTTGTCCTGTGGAGAAGTGGAACTAAAAAGATAGTACAGTCCTCCCACCTCAGTCGTAACAAATAACAGTATCAGTAATGGTGACCATAAAACTACTGGGTTTGTCATAAAAGCCCATCTGGTTTCACTAATTTCCTTTAGGGAAGGAAATCTACGGTGCTTACCCAGTCTGGCCTAAGATGTGACTCCAGACTGACTGCCCTAGTAAGGCAGTTGTATTCATCTTCTCAATGGCAGTTAGGCTTGGGCAATAAATGCTGACCTTGCCACTGATGCCCACATCCCATGAATGAATAAAAAAATCTTCCTATTTAATTTATGTTATTCTTAAAAAATAAACTCCCTTTGTTAAATGGATTTGCAACCTGTTGCACCTTTTGTAGTTACAAATCTCACTCACATGTACTCAATGGTGGCAATTCTGCTGGTTATGTACGATCTTGTTAGTGTGCTATTAATATTGAATGAAGATAGCAGACTTTGGGTCAAAGTAACATGAGTTTATCTTATCTCTAAGGTATCTACATGAACACTGAGCAACATGAGGTACAGACATATGACATCACATCCTGTGATGATGCTTAAGGTCTATAGACATAATCTACCCATCAACAGCTTATGCACATTATACTACATTGCTCTTGCAAGTCTCTGACTTCATTCATCAGGCCTGTAACGCTGTGGGGTTCTCACGACTCTGCCATAGTGTGTTCTTCTTTCACTTGTTTGGGGTATTGGGTCTTTCAGTGGGTCTTCCTCACTTCCCTGTGGGTGAGTAGAACTACAGGATTACTCAGGTTCTCTGTTTTCACTATTGTCTGGGTGATCTATTGTTGGCTGTATCACTGGTTCATCAGCTCTCTCTGGTTGCTGATTCTCTTGGTTTTTCCCCAATTGTTTGTTCTGTGATGTCAGTACCAAAGATCTTCTATTTCTCCTTATCCATCCCTGGTCTGTTTGGACCAAGTAGGACTGAGGATATGGAGATTTCCATCACTTCCCCATATCGACCCTGATCTTTAATTCAAACCAAATCTCTGGGTCATAGGTCTGTTTGATTTTTTGCTCTGTAACGTCTATCATGATTCTTCATTGGGGTTGACCTTTCTTTCTCTTCTCTCACCCTATCCCAGTCCTTTACACCTATTTGTGGCTGAAGGGTTCTTGGGAGTGTTGGTAGCTGTGTCCACCACCTCCTACCCATTAGCAACTCACATGGGGCCAACCCATTCTAGAGTGGCGTGAACAGTAGTTTAATATTGCTAGTTGAAAATCCTCATTCTTTTTCAGTATCAATTTTATGGTTCGAACGCCTTTCTCTGCTTCTCCATTGCCCTACGGGTACCTTGGTGAACTTGTAACATGGGCAAACCCATACGTTTCTACAAAATATTGGAAAGCTTCATTCCTGACTTGTGGACCATTATCAGAGATCACTAGGTCTGGAATGCCATGTGTGGCGAAAATCTCTTTTACTGATTTGATTACGGCTTCAGAACTCTTGCCATGTATGGTTTGACTTCAACCCATCTAGAGTAATAATCGACGACAATATGGAAAATGATCCCTTTATATTCAAACAGGCCCATTCCCAAGCGCTTCCATGGCCTGGACGGAAACAAAGACGACATCAGTGGCTCTCTAATGTCCTGTCTGGTAGTAGCAGAGGTAACACAATTGGTAATCATGTCTTGAATCTACTTGGAAACCCTGGCCACCATTCTGAGTTCCTAGCTCTTGCTCTACACTTGGTGATTCCTAAATGCTTTTGGTGTAGTTTCTTTAAGATGTCTAACCTTACAGGCCTTGGAATAACATAGTAAGTTGTTAACAATAGTAAGATGGCTTCGCTGCTCAAAATACTTTCTTAGGATTAGGTAATTTGGCATATATTGTGGCCAAACTCCTTGGCAAAACTGTATACTTTTTTGCAGACTTCATTCTCTTTCTGTAGATTTCTAATTTGGCGTAACCTCTGAGCAGTTGCTGGCAAATCGTCGGTTATAGCTAAAGCAAAGACTTCCACTTCCTCCGGAATGAGACAGTGGCGGTAGATCGCTTGATGTGCTCAATCATGCGTCAGCTGTCAGCTGATGCTTCCCTGGGACATATTCAGTTGTTTTGTCATACCACAGAAGTTATAGTCGAAATTTCTGTACTCTTGGGGGTAATTTTTCTAACTCCTTGGAATTAAGCAACGTTACTAGTGGCTCGTGGTCAGTTTCAACTTGATCTTGAGGCCAAGTATGTAGTCTGAAAATTTCTCACACACCCATGTTGCTGCTAATGCTTCCTTTTCAATCACTGCGTACCTTCATTCTGTCTCTGACAGCGAACGAGAGAAAAGGTACACAGGCCTGCGTCATCCATCTTTTTGAATCTGGAACAGACTGCACCTAATCCGGTTGATGATGTATCTGCTGCAATAATGGTCACTAGTTCCAGATCATAATGTGCCAAAACCTCTGGTAAAGTCAACATTTTTTTGATCTTCTCAAAAGAATTTTTCTGGCAATCTCCCCTGCACCAGGCATTGCTGTTCTACGTAGGAACATAGGAGCAGGTGTAGGCCATTCAGTCCATCGAGCCTGCCCCACCATTCAATACGATCATGGCTGATCATCCACTTCAATGCCTTTTTCCCACACTATCCTCATATCCCCTTTAGCTGTTCTTTAGCAGTTGTCATAGAGACACGTTAATAGTTGCTGGATTGGTAGGAATTTCCCTACCTGGTTCACCATACCCATGAATCACTGTAGATCTGTTATATTCCTTGGCTCTGGAAAATCTTTAATTGCCTTTGTCTTCTTTGGATCTATTGTGATTCCAGATCTATCAGTTATATGGCCAAAGAACCTCACTGTTGGCTGTAAGAATACATATCTTTCATTAATGTGAGCCCTGCTTCCTGTAATCTGTGTAATACTGCTCTGACTCTTGTGTCGTGCTCTTCTTGGTTTGCTCCATGAATCTGAACATCATCTATGTGCCAGATGATTCCCTCCAAGTCTTCCAGAATTGTTGACATTGTCTGCTGGAATATCTCTGGTGCCGATGCAATACTGAATGACAATCTGTTGAAGCAGAATCTGCTGAAGCGTGTGATAAAGGTGGTTAACAATTTAGACTCCTCATCTAAAGGCAACTGGCAGAATCTGCTATTTGCACCCAACTTGGCGAATATGGAGCTTTTTCCCAATTTGGCAAGGCTGTTGTTGACTGATACCATAGGATGATTCTCTCTCTCTGTAGCTTTATTGAATTGGGTAAGATCTGCACAAATCTGAATAGACCCACTTGGTTTCCTTACTGGAACCAGCCCAGAGCACCACCTAATGCGTTTAGTCACTGCGGAGATAACTCCTTAGTTTTTCAATTTCCTTCACTTTATCTGGGAGCAGGTGTGGGACCTTGCTCGGTATGAACAAACATATTGGTTCTGACGCTTTATTGAGAGTAATATGATACTCTGTTTTTAATTTCCCGAAACCTTCGAATAATTTGGGGATAAAAGCAAAATACTGCGGATGCTGGAAATCTGAAATAAAAACAAGAAATGCTGGAACCACTCAGCAGGTCTGGCAGCATCTGTGGAAAGAGAAGCAGAGTTAACGTTTCGGGTCAGTGACCCTCCTTCGGAACTAGCAAATATGAGAAATGTCAAAGGTTATAAGCAAGTGAGGTGGGGGTGGGGCAAGAGATAACAAAGGAGAAGGTGTAGATTGGACTAGGCCACATAGCTGACCAAAAGGTCATGGAGCAAAGGCAAACAATATGTTAATGGTGTGTTGAAAGACAAAGCATTAGTACAAATAGGGTGTTAACGGACTGAAGGTTGAACAGCAGCAAGTACAAAGATGAAAAAAAACAGTGGGTAAGCAAACTGAACAAACTAAGATGAAATGAAATAAACATGAAAAAAAAAGTTGTAAAAAATGTAAAAAAGAAAAAATAACTAATAATAAAAGTAAAAATGGGGGGCCCGTCATGCTCTGAAATTATTGAACTCAATGTTCAGTCCAGCAGGCTGTAGTGTGCCTAATCGGTAAATGAGATGCTGTTCCTCGAGCTTGCGTTGATGTTCACTGGAACATTGCAGCAATCCCAGGACAGAGATGTGAGCATGAGAGCAGGGGGGAGTGTTGAAATGGCAAGCAACCGGAAGCTCAGGATCCTGATTGCGGACTGAGTGGAGGTGTTCCGCAAAGCGGTCACCCAGTCTGCGTTTGGTCTCCCTAATGTAGAGACCACATTCAAGTAAATCGCTGCTTCACCTGAAAGGAGTGTTTGGGGCCTGGGATAGTGAGGAGAGAGGAGGTAAATGGGCAGGTATTACACCTCCTGCGATTGCAGGGGAAGGTGCCATGGGACGGGGATGAGGTGGTGGGGGTAATGGAGGAGTGGACCAGGTGTCGCGGAGGGAACGATCCCTTCGGAATGCTAACAGGGGAAGGGAGGGAAAGATGAGTTTGGTAGTGGCATCACGCTGGAGGTGGTGGAAATGGCGTAGGATGATCCTTTGGATATGGAGGCTGATGGGGTGGAAAGTAAGGACAAGGGGAACCCTGTCACGGTTCTGGGAGGGAGGGGAAGGGGTGAGGGTAGAGGTGCGGGGAATGGGTCGGACACGGTTGAGGGCCCTGTCAACAACAGTGGGGAGGAATCCTCGGTTGAGGAAAAAGGAGGTCATATCAGAAGCACCGTCATGGAAGGTAGCATCATCAGAGCAGATGCGTCGGAGACGGAGAAACTGGGAGAATGGAATGGAGTCCTTACAGGAGGTAGGGTGTGAAGAAGTGTGAAGAATAATTTGGGGAATTCAGCTCTAGGATTGCTGAGCTCTTTCTCGTGTTTCTTGATCTCTTCATCCCTGCATAACAGCTGTAAGGCTAGGCAAGCTTCCTCACTGAGAAGCAAACAGGCTTGGTTCCTCATAACATATAGGGGTTACATCATGGTGCTGTTTCTGTGCGTTAAGTTTGTCTGTATTTCTTCTTCATCCTTCAACTGAATCCCCCCTGGCCCATATAATTTCTTGTTTGTTTTCCTAAGCCTTTCCTTCCTCAGCCAAGGTGTTTGGTCAGACCGGGTAGAAACCGCTGTTCCTGTATCTAACTTGAAATTGGTTTCATTTTTCCCCAGAAACCTTCGTCGTTCTCTTGCACGTCTATAAGGTTGGGAGTATCAATTGTTTGTCCCTCCTTTATTTCCTCTATCTTTTTACTTGTCTGCAGCATTCCTGGCCACACCTACTACAATTCTGTATTGCTTCCTGTAGGTGTCTTTCCCACCTCTCAGGCTTTCTGGCGCTATTATTCTGTGTCATCTCTACAGACTCAACTCATTCTAGAACCTTCGAGGCTGGACTCCCCGATCCTCCCATACTAGTAGTCGATTAAACTTTCAGACTTCTGCCTGCCTGCTCAATAAAATGGCTTTTTTCAAAGTCAAATCCTCTTTCAACTGAAGCTAGTCGGACAGCGCTTCATCTATAACCCCAACTAATATTCTGTCCTGAATCAGTTCCTCTCTTAAGACTCCTGTAGTTGCAATCCTCAGCTACTTTATATAGATCATTAATAAATGAATCGATACTTTCACCAATTTTTTGGGTGCATTTGTTGAACTTAGCCCTTTCCACGATTACATTCGTCCTGATCTGAAAGTATTCCTCCAATGCTTTAATCACTTCGCCATATGGGGTTTATTTTTCATCAATCCCCAGAGTAGTCAGAATGTCGTCCGCACTGTCTCCCATGGCGTAATGCAAAACACTGACCCATTTTCTGTCCAGTTGTGCCGTTAAACTTGATGTAGAACAGTACCTGTCCAATCTTCAAATGCATCACAGCTACGCTTTGGCCTCGTTGGGCCCCACCGCTTGCTTGAAGCTCTCTCAATGTTTTCAATCTCTTCTGTTTTCTATGCTACAATAGTCCTTTTTACCGCTGCCACCATGTACTATCCTGTCAGTGTGCTGTTAGTATTGAATGAGGATAGTAGACTTTGGGTCAAAGTAACAGAAATTTACAAAGGTCTTTATGGCTAAGGCATCCACAGAAACACTGAGCAGCAGGAGGTGCAGACTCATGACATCACATCCTGTGATGATGCTTAAGGTCTATATACATAATCTACCCAACAACAGCTTATGCATATTATACTACAAATTAGACACTAATAATCCATGTAGGAACCATTGTAAGTCGCATCGTTAACAGTCGGTTTGAATTTCTGTAGTCTATGCAGCATTTCCTGTGAGCTGCCATATCCTTCCTGCGGAGCAGATGGGTTGATTTGGAGCTTTCTTGCCTTACAGAGGCTGCCGGCGTTGAGCAAGATGATCCCGATTCTTGCCGCACACGCTCGCTGTATTGCACGGAGCGGACTGCGGGCACTTGGAGCCCCGGGGCAGCGCGCGCTGCTCCGCCCAGATCCCCGGGTTCAGGCAGCGCGAGGCACCCGGGAGAGCAGCGCCACAATGGAGCTGGGTAAAGCGCACAAGTATCAAGCATACAGTTACTGTGACAAATCAGCGCGGTCACTGGAGTTTGCAAGGGCTGCAGGAACAGATAGACAAGTTGTAACAGGCAAGGATGTTTTTATCCTCCAGCTAATCTTGAACTATTTGTCTGCTTTCATTAAACGAGACTGTTAGGCTGCAGATTTGGGAGTCTGGTGTGAAAAGTTGTTTTTATATAGTCGTTGTTAAGTTTCTAGCTTATTGTGGAAAAGTCTAAAATATAAGTGCTTACATGTGATACTAAGACATAATGATGCAATACTAACATTGAAAAATGTCAGGTTTCAAAACGGTTTGTGACGACTGTAACATGCACTATGCCAGTCAGCATGTTCCCCACAACTTCACATACAGGAAAGACCTGCTACACGACCCGGACCCAGCAGGTGTCGGATCGCTTTTCTGGGTCCGGCTTTCGGGCTCGGTTCGGGTCGGACTTGAATTAATTGGACTTGAAAGGTTGTTTAAAAAGTAATCGATTCGGGAATCGGAAGGTAGGTAAAGTGAGCATTCTGGGGGTCGGGGGTTTTTTCCCCGACCTGAGCAGGTCTTTAATATACAGCTTAAATTTGAAATTGTCGGTATTTTGTCTTTTCTCCATATCACCTGCATAGTATTCGTAGAGTTAAGAGTAAATTGTTTTACGAATGAGCCCTTTGGCAGCACTAAAATTTTACCTTAGAATAGCATTTATAAAGGAACAGAAGAGGGAAAGGAGGAAAACATACACACAATTGATATGATTAGTAAACTGCTTAAGTGGAAAACAGATGTTTAAATGACAAAAGGGCTATTAGCATGAGACAGTAGAAAAAATAGGATGACTAATGAGTGAAAATAGACAAGACCATAGCAACAGTGAGAACAACTTGCATTTCTTTAATGTCTTCAATGTAGAAAAAATCCCAAGGTACTTCATCAAAGTGAAATCATACAAAAATTGACACTGAGACATAAAAGGAGACATTAGAAATGGTGACTGAAAGGTTGGGCAATAGTATGGTTTAAGGGAAGTCCTAAAGGTGGAGAGGCAGAGAGCTTTAGGGAGTGAATTCCAGAGCTTAAAGATCCAGGTGGCTGATGGCACAGCAGTCAATGGTAGGTGGAAAAATGACCAGAGTTGAAGGGAAGCAGTTGTTGGAGGGTTGTAGGCCAACGAGGTTACAGACATAAGTATGATGAGGCCATGAAGGGATTTGAACACAAGGATGAGAATTTTAAATTGGAAGTGTTGTGGGATCAGGATACAACGAGGATGGGTGACCAGGAGCTGGTATGGGTTAGGATAAGGGCAGCAGTGTTCTGGATGAGATGAAGTTTATGGAGGGTGGAAAATGGGAAGCTAGACAGGAGGCCATTGAATTAATAGAGTCCAGAGGGAACAAAAGACATAGATAAGTTTCAGCAGCAGAGGGGCTGAGATGGACAATGAACCAGAGATGGAAATAGGCAGTCTGTGATGGAGGATATGGGGTTGGAGGCCATTTGACTTTGTTTGATCTTCTTGGTCAGCAGCCTTGGTGAGTCTTCTGATTTTGCTCCTCTACAACAATATTGTGTTGTAGCTACTATTATAGTTACTTGAAAACATATAGTATCGGTGAAAACATTTAATAAACTCTGCTAAAATGGACGAAGCAAATTCCAAGCAATGGTTCCAGGAAGTGGAAAATAATGGACTAAACAGGTGTACTCTGCCTTTTATTAGGTTCTATTGACCAGCCAGTGTTTAACATCGATGTTTTGGTGGCTTTATTACGCCAGGAGAATGCCAAGGATATATGCGTTATTAAACTGCCCGTAGAAATAAAGTACACTGATTATTTTATCATTGTGAGTGGAACTTCTGCAAGGCATTTACAAGCCATGGCACAATATGCAGTCAAAGTGGTAAGTGGTGTATTTGTGTGAATGAATTTGTTGCTATTTGGTTTGTTAATTGTAATACCCAAAAGCTGAAGTCCACATCTTAATTGTGGAAAGTAGATAAGTGAAAGGTCAGTTTCTGTAATATTCATGGTTTTATGTTAGACCCAGAAGATAAACCTGATTGTTAACTTCATGGACAATGAATTAAAAATACGTTTTTTAAAAAGCTAAATCTATTTTGCAAATTAATTATTTCATTTGCAGAAAATACATTTAAAAATTTAATTTTAAAATTATACTATCTAGCATAGTAAATAACTACGATCTGAATCCTAGTATTAAATTACAGTCTTGATCATTCCTGGTTATTTACAATGTATGCAATACAAAATTAATATTCACTTGATCTTTCAAGCAGTATGACTTTATCTTGTGATTTAATAGTGGTGAATTAAATTATGTACTTTAGAGAAGCAGTGCCTCAAGTTTTGTGTTGGTCAGATGAATAAATTAAGGAAATCAGAAAAATAAATGGTTTCCACAGCATGTGTAGATTGACTGATTGTTTAGTAAAGTTATAAAAGCACTACAAAATGGCAAAGAGGAATTTAAAAAAAAAAGATACATAATTAAATTATTATAGGAACTGAGGGAAAGATTGTAGAATTTCTAGTTAAGTACTGCAGAAGAGAGGAAGTGTTTTGTGGCAATTAAATTGCGGATGCCAAGAAATATTCCATTTCACTGACTTTTAATGGAAACTAAAATAGTCCTTTATAAGCTTAGTTGCACTGATTAAATCCCAACTTGATTTAATGAACTGGCACATTTGAAGGAACTGTTTAGTTTCAAACCTTTGGCTAATGCTGAACATTCAAATTTCAAAGAAAATTGAGTTATCAGCTCAAGAGCACAGGAGGAGGCCATTCAGCCCGTCAAGTCTAGAAGTAGGAAATGTCTATTCATCAGTTTTTGGCTGAACTGAGACTTCCAAAGTTGCTATTTTTAAAAGCGGCTTTTTAGACGTGTTGGAAAGGGAAGATGTCCTTGAAGGGGGAAGGACAGGATCTATTTGGTTAGAGTGGAGAAGCAAAAAGGGTACGATCATGTCAGTAGCAGTATTGTATAGGCCTCCAAATAGTGAGAGAGAGGGATAAAGGAGCAAATCTGCAAGGAAATCAGGGATGTGCAAGAACTATAGAGTGGTGATATTGGGGGACATTAATTACCCAAATTTTGATTGGGATAATTATAGAGTAAAGGGTAAGGAGGAGGAGGAATTTCTGAAATGTGTGCTGGAGAACTTCCTTGATCAGCATGTTCTCAGCCAAACTAGAAAGGAGCCATTGCTGGATCTAGTACTGGGAAATGAGATGGGCGCAGTAGACCAAGTGTCTGTCGGGTAGCATTGGGACAAGAGTGACCATTGTATCATAAGGTTTAGACCTGTAATGCAGAAAAATAAGGGGAAAAAAAGTAGGATCTCTAGATTGGAAGCGAGCTAATTTAAAAGCAATGAGAAGGGATCTAGCCAGGGTAGAATGGAACCAAAGCCTGACAGGAAGAGCTCTAGCAGAATAATAGGTTAGCTTTAAGGAAGGGATGTTTTAGATATATTCCAACGAGGGTGAAAGGTAAGGGAACCAATAACAGGGCTCCTTGGATGATGAGGGAGATAAAGATGATGAAACAAAAACAAATGTGTGTACAATGCATGTCAGATGAATTGTTCAAGTGAGAACCAGGCCAAATACAATAAGTTGAGAGGGAAAGTGAAGAGGAAAATTTGACTGGCAAAGACAGAATATCAGATTAGATCAGATCAGCAGTCAACATAAAAGGGAACCCAAAAATCTTCTACCGGCATGTAAATAATCAGGTAGTAAGAGGTGGAGTGGGGCCTATAAGGGACAAAGATATGCTTAGAGGCGCAGGGCAAGACAAATATACTTAATGAGTACTTTGTATCCGTGTTCACTAAGGAACTAGAATCTGACAAAATATCAGTAGAAGCGGAGAGAGTAGAGGCATTGGATAGGTTAAAAATTGAGAGGGAGGTACTAAAAAGGCCGGCTATGCTTCGGGTAGATAAGTCACATGGTTCGGATGGCATGCATTCAAGGTTGCTAAAGGAAGTGGGAATGGAGATAGTGAAAGGGCTTGCCATAATCTTCCAATCTTCCCTGGATACGGGGGAGGTGCCAGAGGATTGGAGAGTGGCAAATGTGACACCCTTATTCAAGAAAGGGTGTAAGGACAGTCCTGGCATCAGAGGTGGGTAAGGTTTTAGAAACAATAATCAGGGAAAAAAGAATCAATACACATTTAGAGAGGTTCGAGGATAGCCAGCACAGTTTTGTAAAAGGCAGATTATGCTTTAATGTAATTGAATTTTTTGATGAAGTAACAGAGAAGTTGAAGGCGGTGGATGTTGTTTATATGGAGTTTGAGAAAGTACCACATAAAAGGCTGGTTAACAGAATTGAGGCTCGTGGAACAGGAGAGTGTGTCCAACTGGATGCAAAACTGGCTTAAGGACAGAAAACAGTGAGTCGTAGTAAATGGCTGTTTTCCAGACTGGAGGATGGTAGACAGTGGTGTTCCACAGGGGTCAGTGCTAGGACCACAGCTTTTTTTTTTGCTATATACAAGACAGGGCTAAATTGTGGCGAGTCGAAGAGACTTAGTAGTTGGCAGGAAAAAAGACAGAGGCGCAAGGGGAGAGCCAACTGTGCAACAGCCCCAACAAACAAATTTCTCTGCAGCACCTGTGGAAGAGCCTGTCACTCCAGAATTGGCCTTTATAGCCACTCCAGGCGCTGCTTCACAAACCACTGACCACCTCCAGGCGCGTATCCATTGTCTCTCGAGATAAGGAGGCCCAAAAGAAGAAGAAGAAAGAATATACAAGAAATGACTTGGATCTTGGAATACAGAGTAGAATCTCAAAATTTGCCGATGACACCAAACTTGGAGGTGTGGCAAAGTGAAACTGATATGGACCACCTGCAACAGGACATAGATAAGCTAGCATAATGGACAGAGAGGTATCAGATGGAATTTAATAGTGGCAAGTGTAAGGTGATGATTTTGGCACAAGCAATATATACACTTAATGGCATAGTTCTAAAGAGTGTGCAGGAACAGAGGGACCTTGGGGTGCATGGGCATCGATCTTTGAAGGTGGCAGGATATATTGAGAGTGTGGTTAGTAAAGTATATAGGATCTTGGGTTTCATAAACAGAGACATCGAGTACAAAAGCTGGGAAGTTATGCTGAACCTTTATAAAGCTCTGGTTGGGAACCAACTAGAGTATTGCATCCAGTTCTGGTCACCATGCTTTAGGAAGGATGTGAGGGTCCTTGAGTAGGTGCGGAGGAGATTTACCAGAACGATGCCAGGGATGGAGGATTTTAGTTACAAGGTTAGGTTGGGAAAACTGGGTTGTTCTCCTTAGAACAAAGGAGATTGAGGGGAAATTTGAGGGAAAATGTAAAAGATTATGACAGGCTAAGTTAGACAAGGAAAAATTGTTCCCATTAACAAATGGTACAATGACTAGATGACACAGATTGAAGGTTTTGGGCAAGAGATGCAGGGGGAATATGAGGAAGTACCTTTTTAAAAAACGCAGCCGGTGGTAATGACCTGGAACGTGCTGCCCACAAGAGTATCTCTGCTTCCACAAATGACTTCAAAAGGAAATTTGATGGCTATTTGGAGGAAATAAACTTGCAGTGCTATGGGGATTGAGTGGGGGAGTAGGATTGACTGAGTAGCTCCGTGGAGAGTTGGCATGGGCTCAAGGGGCTGAATGGCCTCCTCCTGTGCCTTAAATGACTGACTGTTTACATATCAGCTTTAGCTTTGTAACCAAGAGGTTTCGGCGTCAGATTTAAAGAACTCTGAAGTTGGTGTGTAACTGGGGACTGAAACAGGTGACCCGATTGTTTAACAAACAGTTGAGATACAGAAGTGAAATCACTGGAACTGCAGATCCCAGATCACATCTTAAGAACAATCTTCTGCAGCTGGGCTTTGAGAATAATGGAACAAAGGAATGCCTGGAATTTTTTCAAAGCTGGTACAATCTCTCATTAAATTCCACTTGTTTGTATTTTCTAGGAATAACCTGTGAAATGATTACTAAACTTTATAAACTGAAGTGCACGTGCATTCTGAGGGTCATGATGGCATTATGCAAACATTGACACAAAACATAACTGGCTTTAGACATCCTTGTGTCATGGCCCTGTAATTCTTTTTCCAGAATATGCAGTTTGCCTTTAAGGTTTGCAGAGGATCAGTATTGCTTTAAGAGCAGTCAAGCCCTAGGAGTTATAGGAAGGTGCATTTTCGTCGCCTTAGAAACAGCCATTTGGAGACTGCGATTCAAAGGATGCATTCTCGTTACCATAGAAACAGCCACTGGCAGTGAGCCTGATGCAATACATGTTGTTACAAGGCTGCATTTGCTGACAACGCTACCACTAGGTGGCACTGCAGTGGCACATGCACAAACGTCAGTCTGTGACTTCAGGCAGCTGCCAGGACTAAAGATGGCACTGCTCAAATAATCACACGTAGGCAATCTAACCTAAACACATGGCAGCACACATTGGAGGGAGAGTGTGAGCGAGCGAGCGGGCCGGGGGGGGAGGGGCTGGAGGAAGTGGAGCAGGCAGGGAATGGGGGGGGGGGGGGAGGGAGCAGAGCGGGCCGGGAATGGCAGGGGAAGCGGAGCAGCTGGAGAGAGCAGCGAGGGGGGGAGCGGAGCGGCTGGAGAGCGCAGCGGGGGAAAGAGAGCGGAGCGTTAGCATTGCATTGCTGTCTGCGTAAAGCGCATGCGCAGAGGCCGACCAGGTGCATTTCCCGAAGATGCACACGTTATGCAACGCATGCGCTAAGCAGTCCTGGCAAGTCGGAACGCAGCGCACATGCGCAGAGAGGAGCCAGTCTGCACATCTGCGCACCATGGCGCAGCCTGATGACGTCAGTGGCTGGCTGCGTTGTCAGGAATCACTTTGTAGTTACAATTCAGTTTTAAACTAGCTTATGAGTTGAAGACAGTTTGAACACAGACACAGAGGACAGCTGGTGTTAGCACCTGGAAAAAGAGCTCTCTACCAATTAAACTGAAGGAATAGGAATTTAGTCTGCTTAATTATCTCAAAATTCTAAAAAGTCAAGCCAAGACAGAGATCTCTGGTAATTTAAATTGAAGGGAAGTTAGACTGTGACAATCTTTTATCCCTCAAACTCTAAAGTCAGATTAATTCTGTTGAAAGTGTAACAAGTCGTTAATTGTTGAAATTCGCTGGAGAAGGAAAGCAACATTCTGTGAGGACTTAGAGCAATATTGAACGGTAAATTTGCAATGACTAATTTTTTTCATTTCAAATGTTTACGTCTTCATAATGTTTAAGAATTTACTTCATCTAATTAAAGAGTTAATTTGTTGATTTAAAGTCACCTGGTTTGGTTAGCCTCATTTGGGGGTTAAAGGATAGTACAATTCGGCTGGGTCTTTCTTTAAAGTGGAAAGTTTTAAATGATACGTTAGCCCATCTGTGGAGTGACAGGATTGAATTAACAGTGCATTGGTCCCACCACAATCAGAATTTTATATTTTGATTGGGGGCTTTGACAGGAGTGGTCGGTCATAACACTTGAAACCAAGGATGTCAGATTGAGCTTTGGAAGAGGCAACATATATTTGCTTTCCACACATTCAATCATTGCAGTGAGAGTTCACTTGATGCAGTATAAGCTACAACTTTGTGTGTAGGCTCAATTTTAAATGCAACTACGAACATCTTAATAGAAACTGCTGGATATACTCAGCAAGTAAAGCAGCATCTGTGGAGAAAAACAGTTAATGTTTCAGGGTTGATGACCTTTTGTCATAACTGGAAGTAGTTAGATATGTTTAAGCAAGTAGAGGCAGGGAAAGGAAGGGAGGGAACTAAAGGAAGGTCTCTGATAGGGTTGAGGGCAGGAGAAATTAAGAAGCAAAAGGGATGATAATACAGGACAAAAGGAAACAGTAATAGAACAAGTAAAGAAACAAAAGATGGGTGCAGAGGTTTAAATGGGAATAGCAGAATCAACAACACTCAATCAGAAAATGATGGCAGGCATCACTGACAGTGCTCTCAAGCAGCACTTACTCAGCAATAACCTGCTCACCGATGCTCAGTTTAGGTTCCGCCAGGGTCACCCGGCTCCAGAACTCGTTGCAGCTTTGGTCCAAACATGGACAAAAGAGCTGAACTCGAGGCAAGGAGAGAGTGACTGCGATTGACATCAAAGCAGTATTTGACTGGGTATAGCATCAACGAACCTTAGCAAAATTGAAGTCATTGGGAATTGGGGGAAAACGCTCCACTGGGTAGAGTTATACCTAGCACAAAGATGGTTGGAGCCAATCATCTAAGCCCCGGGATATTACTGCAAGAGTTCCCTCCATCAGCGTCGGACTGTGGCGGTCGTGTGTACCATCTATAAGATGCATTGCCGAGGCTCCTTCAACAGCACCTTCCAAACCCACGGCCCTCTACCACCTCGTAAAAGAGCAGCAGGTGCATGGCAACACCATCACTTGCAAGTTCCCCTCCAAGTTGCACAACATTTTGACTTGGAACTATATTGCCACTCCTTCACTATCACTGGGTCAAAATCATGGAACTCCCTTTCTAACAGAACTGTAAGTGTACTTGCACCACATGGAGTGTAGGGCTTCACGAAGGCAGCTCGCCACCACCTCCTCAAGGGCAATTAGGGATGGGAAATAGCATTGGTGACATAGCCAGCATTTTACATCTCATGAATGGAAAAAAATAACACATCCTAAAATAAATGTTGGAGGCAGAGAGAAGTTATGATCTGAAATTTATCTGTGTTGAGTCTGGGACACTGTAAAGTATCTAATTGAAAGATGAAGTGCTATTCCTCAAGTTTACAGCGAGCTTCATTGGAACAATGGAGAAGACAAGGTCAGAGTGGAAATGGGGCAGAGAATTTAGTATGTGAAGAATTAACAGGAGAATTAATTTTTGTGTGCCCTTTGTCAAAACTAAAATATTACAGAAGTGTTTAAAAAGGTAAGAAATATCCCAACGCACCTCACATACACTGAATTGTTTTGAAGTGGTCAATTCTAGGTAAACTGAACCACTTTTTTTGCACTTAAGAGTCCCCACAAGCTGCTGCTTGGAGAACACACTTTTTTGCTAAATTGTATAAAATCAGTGAAATTACTGAACATACATTAGCACTGTAAATATTTATCAATGATTTATCCTTCAGCATAAACACTTGAAGAACGAACAGAATGCTCATGTCCATATTGAAGGGAAAGAAACGGATGATTGGAAGTGCATAGATTTTGGTGAGTCCAATAAAATCTGTAACAAAACATTTCACCTGTGGGCACTTTGTTTGGATATGGATATCTGAATTGAGTAGAACATGTAGAGCAGTAGTACCATTGTGTGGAGGACAGGCATCATTTTCCTCACCTTCCTGCAAGGAGTGATAAATGATCCATGTGTTGCTATGGGCTTAACCCAGCCTTGGGCAGAGATTACTCAGACTAGAGCAAAATAACAGGTAGCTGGAAGTAATTCCAATATTCTGTTCTGAAGGGGTTCAATGTGGTCGGTTATAAACTGTAGCAGCAAAGCCAGAGTGGTTTATAAAGCAGATGAATTAGAGTTGGTTTAACTCCAAGCTATCTACACACAAACTGGCCCATTTATTGTCTACACCATGTGACACCTAAGCATTGACCAGGAGGTTCCCAAGGTTAATCCCTTTAGTTTAGCTTATCCTGGCTGGTCTGTGGGATTGTCCATATTTGGTCTCAGTTTTTAAATGCAGTTATAGTAACCTAATGGTTATACTAACTTAGAGGGCGAGACTTCAAATTCAACTAGGGGGACAGTGAGAGAAAATTTATGAACAGCTGCAGGATTCTTTTAGGGAAGGAAGCTTACTTCCTAACTAGTCTGTCATTCATACAACTCCAGTACAATATAAACTTTGTGGGTGACGCATGGTGACTTTTGTTTTTGGGGTAGGTGGGGAGGGGAAGACACACAATTCAAGAGCATTTTACGATTGGATCAAAATTACACATTTTTAATATCTTGTGGCTGGAGCAGATCATTGAGTGATGTATAATCAAATGGTTTTAAACAGGCATTTCTTTATCTGATGTCACTGTGAAATTGTTTGTTTTTTCCCCCATTAGGTAACATTGTAGTACATTTCATGCTACCTGAATCAAGGGCAGTCTATGAACTGGAGAAGCTCTGGACTTTGTGTTCCCACGATGATCAGCTTGTTAAGATACCCCCAGAAATTCTTCCAACAGATTTTATATATGGACCAACCGATGACATAGACCAAACAAAAGTGTGATTTCAAAAGGACCATCTTGAAGGGATTCGCAATATTGAAAATGAAATTACACATATTGGTTCATTACAGCTCATCTGAAGTAATAAATGAACAGTGGAATTAGTTCAGTTCAGGACAAGGGAATTGATTACATGAAGTGTAAGGTAAAGAAAGTAGTTCTATTGAATGAACTCCAGCCAACACGAAATAAGCACGTGCTGTACAGTTGTATCAAATGTCCTTTTTGATCATGCATTGTTTTAAAAAAAATTGAAATGACTATCACAGATGAAAAGTATCAAAATGTGGTTGAATGTGCTTTACACAGTTCCCCTGGTGTTGAATGTGTTTATGAAGAAGCTAATAACCTGGCAGGCTCAGGGTCAGAAGGTTTATTGCATACTAGAAATGGTTATGCATAAGCCACATGGTTTAGTTTTGGACCTTTGAAGTGTAGAGCAGCAATGTATATAATACTGAATTATACCAAAAAAGAGCTGAAGCCTCTTTTACAAATAAATAGCTAAACATGTTTTTGTCTTTTGAACATGAGATTTGACATGTTCAATAGCTGGTAAATGAGGCAGCATTTCAGACAGTTACCTCTCTAACATTGTAAACAAAACTTGCATTAGACATGGGAAAGCATTAAGGAAACGCGAGGGCAGACAACAAACCATTTATTGCCATGCCCTATTACAGTAAGACGGAGTTCTCCAGATAAATTGAGTGTAGGAAATCCTTATCTGTGGTCTAAGGAAAGCTAGTGGACAATATTTGAATAGCAGTTTGAAGATGCAGGTTAGGGCTAGATTACATGCAATCAACCTGTGCTCGTTAAACGAGAGGGAACACCTTGGAGCACTCTCCACCCACTGGAGAATTCTGTCCCTTATGTGTAAAAGCTAATGGGAATTCATTTATTGAACCAGTTGAAACATTAGTCTACACTGAATGTAGGAAGAAGCAAAGATTGCTTGAGCCAGTTCTTATTTAATGACTGGAATTGATTATTTTGGAGGAACAGTTAGAATTTTACAAATTTTAAAAACTGGTGCATAAAACTTCTGAACAGAATTTAACCAGTTGTACATAACTACAAAAAGCTGAATTTTCTTTTTAAAAGTGTTTTGCAAGATAGAAAACATGAACGTCTTGAAGTGACACTTAAAGTAAATTCTGATCACATGCCTAAAAGGTTCAAAGGAGAGGTAACCCATGTTTTATAGATTGCAGTTTTATTATGTAAAAGTAGTTGTCATAAGGAAAGTTTGTTCCAAGACTGGTTATGTCTTAAAAACAAGCATATTCAGAATGTTGATGATTGATCTTTCACATCTAGGGGTTTCAAAAAGAATGGCTATTACTCATTCTGTGTGTGCCATTTGGATATTACTTGTGGCAAGGGGTTATACATGAAAATTTGTTCAGTGTTTGCCATGAGTTATAAACACAATTGACAGGCCACAGAAGTGCAATCACCCTCCACTATACTTATTTCAACTATTGCAAGAGAAAATGCAATTTTGCTTAATATCTTGAAGACAGAATCACATAGGAGCTAAATTTTTATTTCATACAGAGGCATTTGACAAGTGGAGCTGCATTGGGGGCACAGTATTTAGATGAAAAAGGAAGTGAGCCGAATTATTTTTCGCTGGTATCCCTTCCATTTACAGAACTACCTTACGAAATGCCAGTTATTCCAAATTACCAATCTCACTATATAGTCCATAAAATTAATGATACAAGAGCAGCAGATCAGGCAATGTAAATGCAGCAATGAAACCAAAAACCATGGTAAATCAATTTATCAAATGTTACTTGAAAGAAAAAAAACACAAGTGGGCTCTGACCTTTCAGCCTCACGTCAATTCATTTAAGCTATTAAATGACCTTCTGTAGTTCAGTAATTTTATCAATGTAAGAAAACACTTCTAACTCTACATGGAGAAGTCACTCTGCCAAAAGAATGAGAATTAATCCATTTTGCTAAAGCTACAACATAAGCTTTGAGAATTTTTAATTAGTAATGAATATATGTAGGCAAAAACACACCAGACCATTTTTAAATTGTCTAATCTGTACAAAAAATGATCTTTGGGAAAATTATCAACCTATCCTATGCAGAAATGCCTCTAATTCAAATGTATCTAAGAGGTAGATCAAAAATTGATGAAGTAAATGGTTTTGCCAAGTTGTGCCCCTCTATTTCAGTGCAGCATGATGATTCTGATCATCTCATGCACAAAAAAAAAATCACAAAAAAAGGTTCAGAGGTAATAGCATGGTTCTGCTCAGACCACACACACAGCAGTGTTTATGCACTAAATATGCACTGCCTTCATTTAAAGCACTGAGGTAGATGGAAATTGGGTTCACTCAGGAAACTGGAGCATTTCAACTTTACCACAAAATTATTTTAGCTTATTCTGTTCAGACTACATTCGGTGGGAGAGGGAGGGGGAACAAAAGTATTTTGTGGCTGTCAATCTGGCCATTAATGAATTTATTGCTATACTGGTTATATGTAGAATGTGCATAAACCCTGCTGCATTTTGATTAAGCTCAGGAAAGAGTTTCAACTCTACCAGCCTCTCCCATGGCTTAGTGTAGCCCACTACTGCAACTGCATATGTAAACTCTCTTATTTTCAACAACTTTAGAATGAGCAAACAGCATTTGACTTTTTTCTCCCCATTATGGTGATCGAAATGTGTGGTTCAATAAATTCAGAGTCCACTCTAGCAAAGTCTGCCAAAATGTACCCAGACAGATCTAATAGTTCTACCAGTAATTGATGAAGCTTGCTCTTTGAACAAAATGGCCAAGTCCAAATAGACTGTGTAATTATGCATCAAGATGCAGTGATGGTCAAAGGCACCAAGGGTCCATGCATTTAAAATTACCCAGTTATACTAAAAGCTAATCCATTTTGCAGCCTCTTTCCCAACCCCAGCCTCTTGCCATCACTTCCTTGTTTTGTTCCCAAAAGTACCATCAATCAAAAATAGGAAATAAACACTTTCATTCCATCTTAAAAAGAAAAAAAATGGCATTGCTGCTATTAGTGTATATTGGCATCATTCGGCGTCTCAAACATTCACAGAATTTTGATCAAATGATGGTGTTGTGGACCTCAGGAAAACTGAGGTATCATTTATCGAATACTCCCATCAGCCAGCAGCTAGAAGCAACACATTTACTTTTCTTTCTCTGTAGTGCTCCTGGCTTTTAGCTGATCAAATTTTACTTTTTTTATTAAAAAAATAAAATGCTTGACTATTACTTTTATAAAGTATACAAAATAAGCAGAAAAAAGGAACAATTGAGGTACTAAATGCCTGAGGTAGTTTAGTAAAATGCATAATCAATTCATGCCCTGGCCAACACCATTCAACACTTCCCTTAGGTTCTAATGGCAGTGTTCTAGTAATCTTTGTAAAACAACCCAATTTAAAAAAAGCCATTTAGCACGGTGGGACAGATGCCTCAATCTTGCCAACTCCCTTAGCCCCTCCCCAAAAAATCTCAAGATTTTATTACGATTGGAACTATAAGAGCAATGCCTTTTTATAACCAGTGAAAAATCAGAAGAGAAAGCTTCATTAAACCCAACAGATCTAAGAATTTTGGGAAAGCTAACAAGGCAATACAAGGTTTTGAAATTCGAACAAAAGAAGGGAAGTGAAAGGGCCTTAATTAAAGCTGGGTTTCACAAGGTTTCTTCTTGAACGCCTACATTCACACAAAGACAGAGTTCGTAGGTTGCCTGGTCCTCAACAAAGGTGACTGGGGAAGGTGGAACATATGCTTCTTTATCAGCGACAGGTTTAACTGCCTGTGATTACAGTCTCTCTCTCTCTCTTTGGTCTGGCATCTGTCTCTGTGGTAGATTGGAGATCCTGAACCTTTCACTTTCTTCGTGGTTGGGGCTGTCCACTCTGCACGGTTTTGTGTTGCTGTTGTCTTTTCACTTGGGTTAAAATTTCTTGAATTTTTCGCTGAGCAAGCTACATATTAAAGAGAGAAGTCAGTTTTGTTTTCAAAGCAATCTTCACAAATCTTACACTGTACTCAAGCCTCATTTAATCAACACAAAATGCTGGAAATACTCAGGTCTGGCAGCATCTGTGGAGAGAGAAGCAGAGTTAACGTTTCGGGTCAATGACCCTTCTTCGGAACTGGCAAATATTAGAAATGTCAAAGGTTATAAGCAAGTAAAGGGGGGTGGGGCAAGAGATAAGAAAGGAGGTGGTGTAGGTTGGACAAGGCCACAGAATAGCTGACCAGAAGGTCCTGGAGCAAAAACAAATATGTTAATGGTGTGTTGAAAGACAAAGCATTAGTACAGATAGGGTGTTAACGGACTGAAAATTGAATAGCAAGTACAAACATGAAAAAAAACAGTGGGTAAGCAAACGGAACAAACTAAGATGAAATAAACATACAAACAAAAAATGTAATAAAGAAAAAAACAACAACCGCAAGCAGGACCCTGAGCTTCCGGTTGCTTGCCATTTCAACACTCCCCCCTGCTCTTATGCTCACATCTCTATCCTGGGTTTGCTGTCGTGTTCCAGTGAACATCAACACAAGCTCGAGGAACAGCATCTCATTTACTGATTGACCAGACTGAACATTGAGTTCAATAATTTCAGAGCATGACGGGCCCCCCATTTTACTTTTATTTTTAGTTAATTTTTCTTGTATGTTTATTTTATTTCATCTTAGTTTGTTCCGTTTACTTACCCACTTTTTTTCATGTTTGTACTTGCTGCTGTTCAATTTTCAGTCTGTTGACACCCTATCTGTACTAATGCTTCGTCTTTCAACACACCATTAACATATTGTTTGCCTTTGCTCCATGACCACCTGGTCACCTATTCTGTGGCCCTGTCCAATCTACACCTTCTCCTTTGCTATCTCTTGCCCCACCCCCGCTTTACTTGCTTATAACCTTTGACATTTCTAATATTTGCCAGTTCCGAAGGGTCACTGATCCGAAATGTTAACTCTGCTTCTCTCTCCACAGATGCTGCCAGACCTGAGTATTTCCAGCATTTCTTGTTTTTATTTCAGATTTCCAGCATCTGCAGTATTTTGTTTTTACCTCATTTAATCAATATGGAATGCATAAGTTTTAAATTCTCCCTCCCATCCCAAAAGGGAATTAGTAAATATCAAAAAGTTAAGAGAAAAGGCTAATGAGTATTTAATACACAGTTTAAAGATCTCTATAGAAATATTGACAACCATAATTATATACATAACCATAATTATATATAGGGTAGGCGGTGGCATAGTGGTATTATCACTGGACTAGTAACCCAAAGACCCAGGGTATTTCTCTGGGGACATGGGTTCGAATCCCACCACAGCAGAAGGTGGAACTTGAATTTAATTAATAAAAATCTGGAATTAAAAGCTAGTCTAATGATGGTCATGAAACCATTGTCGATTGTTGTAAAAACCCATCTGGTTCACTAATGTCCTTTGGGGAAGGAAATCTGCTGTCCTTACCTGGTCTGGCCTACATGAGACTCCAGACCCACAGCAATGTGGTTAACTCTTACATGCCGTCTGAAATGGCCTAGCAAGCCACTCAGTTGTACCTAACCACTACGAAGTCAATAAAAAGGAATGAAACCGGACGGACCACCCGGCATTGACCTAGGCAACGGAAACGACAACGACAACCCCAGCCCTGTCGACCCTGCAAAGTCCTCCTTCCTAACATCTGGGGGCTTGTGCCAAAGTTGGGAGAGCTGTCCCACAGACTACTTAAGCAACAGCCTGACATAGTCATACTCACGGAATCATACCTTACAATGTCCCAGACACTGCCATCACCATCCCTGGGTATGTCCTGTCCCACTGGCAGGACAGAGACCCCATGAAGTCTCATGGCATCAGGTCAAATATGGGCAAGGTAACCTCCTACTGATTACCAACTACTGCCCTCCCTCAGCTGATGAGTCAGTACTCCTCCATGTTGAACACCACTTGGAGGAAGCACTGAGGATGGCAAGGGCACAAAATGTACTCTGGGTGGGGGACTTCAATGTCCATCACCAAGAGTGTGTCGGTAGCACAACTACTGACCGAGCCCTAAAGGACATAGCTGCTGGACGGGGTATGCGGCAGGTGGTGGGGGAACCAACACAAGGGAAAAACATACTTGACCTCGTCCTCACCAATCTGCCTACCAAAGATGCTTCTGTCCAGGACCGTATTGGTAGGAGTGACCACCGCACAGTCCTTGTGGAGACAAAGTCCTGCCTTCACATTGAGGATACCCTCCATCGTGTTGTGTGGCACTATCACCGTGCTAAATGGGATAGATTTCGAACAGATCTAGCAATGCAAAACTGGGCACCCATGAGGCGCTGTGGGCCATCAGCAGCAGCAGAATTGTACTCAACCACAATCTGTAACCTCATGGCCCGGCATATCCCCCACTCTACCATTACGATCAAGCCAGGAGACCAACCCTGGTTCAACGAAGAGTGCAGGAGGGCATGCCAGGAGCAGCACCAGGCATACTTCAAAATGAGGTGTCAACCTGGTGAAGCTACAACACAGGACCACTTGCATGCCAAACTGCGTAAGCAACATGCGATAGAGCGAAGCGATCCCATAATCAACGGATCAGATCTAAGCTCTGCAGTCCTGCCACATCCAGCCGTGAATGGTGGTGGACAATTGAACAACTAACTGGAGGAGGTGGCTCCACAAATATCCCCATCCTCAATGATGGGGGAGCCCAGCACATCAGTGCGAAAGATAAGGCAGAAGCATTTGCAACAATCTTCAGCCAAAAGAGTCGAGTTGATGATCCATCTCGGCCTCCTCCTGAAGTCCCCAGCATCACAGATGCCAGACTTCAGCCAATTCGATTCACTCCGCGTGATATCAAGAAACGACTGAAGGCACTGGATACTGCAAAAGCTACGGGCCCTGACTATGTTCCGGCAATAGTACTGAAGACCTGTGCTCCAGAACTTGCCGCGCCCCTAGCCAAACTGTTCCAGTACAGCGACAACACTGGCATCTACCCTGCAATGTGGAAAATTGCCCAGGTATGTCCTGTACACAAAAAGCAGGACAAGTCCAACCCAGCCAATTACCACCCCATCAGCCTACTCTCAATCATCAGTAAAGTGATGGAAGGTGTCATCAACAGTGCCATCAAGTGGCACTTGCTTAGCAATAACCTGCTCAGTGACGCTCAGTTTGGGTTCCACCAGGGCCACGCAGCTCCTGACCTTATTACGGCCTTGGTTCAAACATGGACAAAAGAGCTGAATTCAAGAGGTGAGGTGAGAGTGACTGCCCTTGACATCAAGGCAGCATTTGACCGAGTATGGCATCAAGGAGCCCGAGCAAAACTGGAGTCAATGGGAATCGGGGAAAACCTTCTGCTGGCTGGAGTCATACCTAGCGCAAAGGAAGATGGTTGTGGTTGTTGGAGGTCAATCATCTGAGCTCCAGGACATCACTGCAGGAGTTCCTAGGCCCAACCATCTTCAGCTGCTTCATCAATGACCTTCCTTCAATCATAAGGTCAGAAGTGGGGATGTTCGCTGATGATTGCACAATGTTCAGCACCATTCATGACTCCTCAGATACTGAAGCAGTCCGTGTAGAAATGCAGCAAGACTTGGACAATATCCAGGCTTGGGCTGATGAGTGGCAAGTAACATTCGCGCCACACAAGTGCCAGGCAATGACCATCTCCAACAAGAGAGAATCTAACCATCCCCCCATGACATTCAACGGCATTACCGTCGCTGAATCCCCCACTATCAACATTCTAGGGGCTACCATTGACCTGAAACTGAACGGGAGTAGCCATATAAATACCGTGGCTACAAGAGCAGGTCAGAGGCTAGGAATCCTGCAGCAAGTAACTCATCTCCTGACTCCCCAAAGCCTGTCCACCATCTACAAGGCACAAGTCAGGAGTGTGATGGAATACTCTCCACTTGCCTGAATGGGTGCAGCTCCAACAACACTCAAGAAGCTCGACACCATCCAGGACAAAGCAGCCCACTTGATTGTTTGTAGGATGGCGTGCCATTCACTCCCTCCACCACCGGCGCATAGTGGCAGCAGTGTGTACCATCTACAAGATGCACTGCAGCAATGCACCAAGGCTCCTTAGACAGCATCTTCCAAACCCACGATCTCTACCACCTCGAAGGACAAGGGCAGCAAATACATGGGAACACAACCTGCAAGTTTCCCTCCAAGTCACACACCATCCTGACTTGGATCTATATTGCCATTCCTTCACTGTCGCTGGGTCAAAATCCTGGAACTCCCTTCCTAACAGCACTGTGGGTATACCTACCCCAAATGGACTGCAGCGGTTCAAGAAGGCAGCTCACCACCACTTTCTCAAGGGCAATTAGGGATGGGCAATAAATGCTGGCCTGGCCAGTGATGCCCACATCCCATGAATGAATATGAAAAAAATCCAAAATTTTTAATACATTCCTCCACATAAACCAATAGATCGGTTACACTGCAGCATAAAATATAGATTCCTCCCCAAGTCAGATTTCAAAAATAAATTTTGTAAAATGATAGAGGCTCTTACAGCACAGAGGACGACCACTTGGCCCATGGTTCTTTGAAAGATATCCAGTTAATCCCAATCTCCATCACTTTTCTCATAGCCATGCAATTTCCTCCCCCTAAAATATCCAATTCACTTTTGAAAGTTACTTTTGAATCTGCTTCCAGCACCCCTTCAAGGCAATGCATTCCAGATCGTGATGCTAACTTGCTGCATAAAAAATTCTCTCATCGCACCTTTGGCTTTTTTGCCGATTACCTTGAAACTGTGTCCACTGGTTACCCATCCTTCTGCCAATGTAAACAATTTCTTTTTATTTACTTTACAAAACCCTTCATGATTTTGATGCCTCCATCAAATCTCCCCTTAATTTTCTCCGCTGTTAGGAGAGCAATCCCAGCTTCTCTATTCTCTCCACAAATTACACATACAATGATGGAAAATTCAGGTTAACAGTAGATAACTATAAACTTTTATTTACCTCCTCTCCCAACCTTTGTAGACTACCTTTTTGCACAATTTTCTTTCAAAATAAATTCAGATGAAGACCCAAAACTCTGGCTGGCTACCAAAATTGAAAGAGTAGTTTAAAAAAAAAGTAGTGATTATACTATACTTGGGTTTCAAGAGCTTGAAGTTTGTAGCAGGGAAGACATACTGAAAGAAGTTAGAAGTTTTGACATCCAGGGAAAAAAAACTAAGGAGAGGAGTCTCAACACAATGGGGAGTATAGAAGTGGAAGAGCAGGTGGGTAGAATATGGGGCAGTTTGGAGCTTAGAAAGAACAAAGATGAGAGTTCAGAGGGGCACTTACCATAATAACATTGATAGAGACAGACAAGAATGTTGCTATCGAATAGAAGCTATCCATAGAGAGAGGGGGGGGGGGGGGGGGGGGGGGTGGCGGCTGGTGGTGGCAGGGGTAAGAGAGATCATCTATTGCACTTCAGATTCCTTAAAGAGGTACAACAGTAGACTTCCTCAGATATGGAAACTGCAATCAAATTGACCACATTTTGGTTTTCAGGAGTACAATGGAGGGGAAAATAAGTGTTTAGCATGAAAAAAAATAAATGACAGTTTTAGCACTGTTCCATTTAAGGCCAGAGAAGACAGTACAAGAATAGATGTAGTTGAAGGTTTAAGGGTGCACTCAAATACAAGAGCTGGTAGCTGTTTAGATTGGAGAGACAAGAAGAAATTGTACCTTTGGGAAATTCACAAAAATCACAAGATGAATAGTGTTGTTCAGGAAGGCACTTTGGCCACCATAGCTTATCCATGCAGAAAGACACAACAATATTGTCTCTTCAGCTCTTCCCATCATCTCATCATTGTTTAAATAATTCTATGCTTGCCTTCATTACTCTATCCAGAAGTCCATTCTATATGTTGACCATTAATAATTTCTTTGGCAGTCCAAAATTTGCCTTTCCCTAGTTTGTATCAGAGAACTTCTGGGTCACTGGCAGGCTACTTCCCAAAAGTGTTTCTTCACTTTCATTTATTTTTAAAACATAGGGTGCATGGATGAAGTTAAATACACAGAGGTGAGCCAGTCAGTATTAGGTTAAAAGTGGTAAAATGAAAGATACAGATATTATATAAGTGACCTTTTACACAAAGCTTCTCCCCTCAAACAGCCCTACTTTCAGCCACCAGGTAAATTTAAAGGGGAGCAGGAATTAGTAGACAGTATTATGTATTTTCAACAGGGCCATGTCAGCTGCAGTAAAATTAAGTGGAATAATAAAAAAAAAAAGAGGACCACTGGAGAAAAGCCAAGGTGAAAGTGAATACCTGAGAGAACGGAATGGACAAAACATGAGACAAGCCAAAAGGGAAGTAGAAATTGATTGAAAAAACATGCTGTCAAAGCTTTTCATCTTGCACTCATCAGGACCGCCGCAAGGCAGCCAAATTTCAAAGAGAGCAACAATTTATACTGCATAAGAAAAGGGTGCTGACTGGTTGGCACGTCAACTCTGGTCACAGCATTCCCATGGAGAATGCGCCAGTGAACTATCCCCACACTTTTATTAAATTCAAAAAAGTCGCAATGCCTGGACATGTTCATTTTGCCTGCAAAGGACAGTTCCCTGCACATGAATATACGTAGCTTCTAGCAAGTTTGACTGATAATCTTAAATTGGTTGTTAGTGAAATTACAAAGGGGCGCCCAAAAGAAGTTTTGGAAAAGCAAGCCCCTGAGAGAATAAAAAGGAAGCAAAAATGAGAAGACTTAAAAGGAAAATGTCTGAGAAATAGAATCAAAATGGAGGACATGCATTTATTAATTCATTAAGCTTTTAAAAAAATGTTGACTCAAGAGCACAACATATTGCAAATAGCAAGGAAAGATAAAAGTGAGGGGTTTAAGGCATAGGTCAGTGAAATGACCAGACTAACATCTGATCTTGAAAGAAAGTCAAGGATGGGCAATGGAGATCAGTTTACTCCAGGACAGAGTTGTCAGGATATGAAGACAAGGGCTGAGGATAAACCAAGGTTGGTAGGAGCAAGAAAGGTAAGAGCCTGTGAAGCTGCCCAAGCAATTACAACAGGATACTAACATGACAGATGAAAACAAGGGGCCCAATTTTAACTGCAGTAGGGTTTTGAACGAGTTAAAATATCACCTAAGGTATCAGAAGACATGATAGTTAGATAGCCTTAACCAAGGTGCAGCTTGCAGGTCAGAGAGAGATTGTAGTTTCAGGGAATCTTTGCAAGGGAAAATGAATAATTATGGTGTTAAAAGATAGTGATTACAGGATGGTGATCTGTCTACAATGACATAAGCAGAAATAATATAGAGACTTTAAAAGCCACATACACATCGTCTGTAAAGTTCTCAAATGTCAAGAATGTGAAAGATATTATAAAAATGCACATCCTTCCTGCAAAAACAGACAGGTTTAAGCTAGTAAAATGTAACCAACATCAGAAGATTCTTTCCAGTAGAGTGAACAAACGGAATAGACCTCCTGATATAGTGGAGGTGAAAATGCTAGAATCATTTAAGGTGTAATTAGATGTTATAATGGGAAGAATCTAAATAGATAGATGAAATGGCCATCTTATTCTGTAGATACCTTGTGCCTTTTTTAGTCCTGTGTAAGATTGAGTTGAAACATATATATGAGGCAAAGATGTTTAGATAGGCAATTCCAGGGCTTAGGGCCTAGACAACTGAAGACACGGCCACCAACGAAACGGAAAGGGAAATTAGGGATGCACAAGAGGCCAGAATTGGAGGAACACTGAGTTCTTGGAGGTTACATAGATGGGGAAGGACAAGGCTATGGAAGGATTTGAGATTGGTGAACTGGGCCTTGTGCTAGTTAGGATACGGCAACAGAGTTTTAGATGAGCTGAATTTTTTGGGAGGGTGGAAAATGCAATAGTCGAGTCTGTTGGTAACAAAAGAATGAACATAATAACACAAGAAACAGGAGTAAGACAAAAAGCCCCTTGAGCCACTCAACCATTTAATAACATTGTGACTGATCCTCAACCTCAACTCCACTTTCCTACCTAATGCCCATTTTCCTTGGTTAGAGTCCAAAAATCTAATTGATCTCAGCCTTGAATATACTCAAAGACTGAACATCCACACTCCTCTGGGGTAGAGAATTCCAAAAATTCACTATACTCTGAAGAATTTTCTCCTCATCTCCGTCTCAAAGGGTTGTCCCTTTATCCTGAGGCTATGCCCCCTAGTTCTAGGCTCTCCAGCCAGGGAAACATCCTCTCAGCATCTACCCTGTTAATCCCCTTCAGAACTTTGTGTGTTTCAATGAGATCACTCCTCTCATTCTTCTAAACTCCAGACCATAGGCCCATTCTACTCAATCTCTCCTCATAGGACAACCCTCTCATCCCAGTAATCAATCCAGTAAATCTTTGTTGCACCAGCGAGTATATCCTTCCTGAAGTACAGAAAACAAAACTGTACACAGTACTTCAGGTGTGGTCCCACTAAAGCCCTGTACAACTGCAGCAAGACTCCTTTACTCTTGTACTCCCGTGCAATAAAGGCCAACATACAATTTGCCTTCATAATTGTTTGCTGTACTTACATGTACAGAATCAGAGTCAACAAGGACACCCATATCCGCTCGAGCGCCAAAATCGTAGCTTCTCACCATTTAAAAAACTGATTTCTTTCCTTCCTCCCTCCCAATGTGAATAACCTCACATTTCCCCCTTAGCATACTTTTCCACCTAGCTTTATCTCGTTAGCAAACTTGGATACATTACTCTTGGTCTCTTCTAAGTCATTAATATAGATTGTAAATAGCTGAGGCCCCAGCACTGATCTTTGCAGCACCGTACTAGTGAACAGCCAACCTGAAAGTGAACAGTTTATTCCTACTCTGTCCTTTAATCAATCCTCTATCCATGCTAATATATCAACTGAACTGCTTACCTTTTGCAACAAGCCTTCCTGTGCACATATTTATATTGCACTTTTAACATAATAAAATGTCCCAAGGTGCTTCACAGGAGTATTATAAAACCAAGTATGACACCGAGCCACAAAAGGAGGTATTAGGTCATATGA
Organism: Heterodontus francisci; assembly: GCF_036365525.1. Lineage (NCBI taxonomy): Eukaryota > Metazoa > Chordata > Chondrichthyes > Heterodontiformes > Heterodontidae > Heterodontus > Heterodontus francisci. The sequence goes on along the minus strand of NC_090372.1, from coordinate 92,902,268 downwards.
CCAAAAGCTCGGCCAAAGAGGTAGGTTTTAAGGATTGTCTTAATAAGATGTAGCTTGACCGGGAGCCAATGTAGCTCAGCAACCACGGGTGATAGCAGAACAGGACTTGGCGCAAATTAAGAGCAGCAGAGTTTTGGATGACCTCAAGCTTAGAGTAGAACGTGGGAGCCAGGAGTGCACTGGAATAATCACATCTAGAGGTAACAAAGGTATGAATGAGGGTTTCAGCAGTAGCTGAGCTAAGATAGGGGCAAAGTTACGAAGGTAGAAATAGGTGGTCTTAGTGATGGCACAAATAGGAGGTCAGAAGCTCATCATGGGGTTCAAAATGTGACACCAAGGTTGCAAACAGACTGGATTAATCTCAGACTGTTGCCAGGGAGAGGGATGGAGTCAGTAGCTAGGGAATGGAGTTTGGAGCAGGGACGGAAAGCAATGCTGCTAATGAATATTTAATTGGAGCAAATTTCTTCTCATCCAGCACTGGATGTCAGATGAGCAGTCTGATAAATTTAGCAACAATAGAGTCGTCGAGAGAAGTGGTGGTGAGGTAGAGTTGGGTGTCATCAGCAAACGTGAAAATTAACGCTGTGCTTTTGAGGGGCAGCATGTAGATGAGAAATAGGAGGGGGCTAAGGATAGTTCCTGGGGGACACCATAGGTAACAGTGCAGGAGCAGGAAGAAAGGCCATTGCAAGTGATACTCTGGCTATGATTAGATAAGACCAGAACCAGGTGATTAGTCCTGGCTGGACGGTGGACAGGCGCTGGAGGATGATAGTGTGGTCAGTGTCAAAGGCTGCATACAGGTTGAGAAGGACAAGGATGGAAAGTTTACCTTTGTCACAGTCACACATGATGTCAGTTGTGACTTTGATAAGAGCTGTTTCAGTATTGTGGCAGGGGCAGAAACCTGTTGGAAGGGATTCAAACACCGAGTTCCAGGAAGGATGGAACGGATTTGGGAGGTGAGCACGTTCAAGGACTTGAGAGGAAAGGTAGGTTGGAGATGGGGCAATAGTTTGCAAGGGTGGTGGGGTCAAGATTGTTTTTAAAAGGAGAGGGATAATGACAGTAGATTTAAAAAGGAGAAAGGGACAAGACCCAAAGAGAGAGAACCATTTAAAATATCGGCTAACATGGGGGACCGGGGGGGGGGGTGGGGGGGGAACGAGATGAGCTCAGAGAGGGCACGAGGGGAGTTAGGAGAGAAAGCAGAGAAGGGCTCGGGCAGGGGGAGCATTAGAGGAAGTATGATCAGGTGGGCTAGTGGGAGAGAGGGATGCAGCAGAGGCAGCTGATCGGATGGTCTCGATCTTAGCAGCAAAGAAATCCACGAGCTCCTCGCACTTAACAGTTGGAGGTGAGGGTGGAGGGGACAGGGGAGTTTAAGATGATATCTTGGAGTAGATGGTCAATGGTTCCCCTTCATCTACACTGACTTACATCCTCAAAAAATTCTAAAATTTGTCAAACACGATTTTTCCTTTCATAAAAAAAAAGGCAGAGCCAACATGGTTTTAAGTGCCCTGGTATCACTTCCTTAATAATAGATTCCAGCAGCTTCCTGACTACTGATGTCGGGCTAACTGGCCTATAGTTCTCTATTTTCTCTCTTCCTCTTTTCTTGAGCAACAGTGTTACATTTGCTACCTTCCAATCCACTGGGACTATTACAGAATCTAAGGAATTCTGGAAGATCACAACCTGTGCAATTATCATCTCTGTAGCCACCTGTTTTAGAACCCTAGGATGTTGGCCGTTGGTTCTAAGGGATTTGTTGGCTTTCACTCCCATTAACTTCTCCAGCACTTTTCCCTTTACTAATATTAAATTACTTCAGCTCCCTCACTGTCATTGGATCCTTGGTTCCCCACGACTTCTGGTATGCTTGTGTTTTTTCTACTGTGCAGACAAAATACTCATTTAATGTCTCTGCTAGTTCCTTATTCCCCATTATAAATTTCTCCCCTCTTAATTTCAAAGGGACCTACATTTACTTACACTAGTCTCCCTTTCTTTTCACAAACTTGTAGAAGCTCTTACAATCTATTTTTATATTTCTTGCTCATTTACTCTCTATTTTCTCCCTCTTAATTTTTGATCATCCTTTGCTGGTATCTAAAACTTACCCAATCCTCATGCTTACTCCTCTATGTTGGTAATATTATGTCCCTTCTCTTAACAGCATTCCTAACCCTTTAGCTAGCCATGGATGGATCACTTTTCCCACAGAGGTTTCATTTCTGAATGGAATATAGTTTTAGGATTTATGAAATATTTCTTTAAATGTTCACAATGAATGAAGATTTTAGCAGAAGATAAGCAGAGACAGGCGATATTGCGTGTTGTGGGACGACCTTAAGAATGGACCACCTTAAGAGCTGCAAGCGAAGCTAATCAGAGGAAGTGATGTGTTCCACATGTCCAGGGAATTGTGGGTGGAGCCTGGCAGAGTACAAGGTATTTAGATCTAGCTTGTGTGGTAACTATTTGTATATACATTCCAGTACAGTTATACTGGGATATTATTACTTGTAGTCCTGAGAGTCTTCCAACAGATCACACACAACTAATATTACATGATGGCAGCATCTTATTTATTTTTTATTTAGAGATACAGCACTGAAACAGGTCCTTCGGGCCACCGAGTCTGTGCCGACCAACAACTACCCATTTATACTAACCCTACAGTAATCCCATATTCCCTGCCACCTACCTATACTAGGGGCAATTTATAATGGCCAATTTACTTATCAGCCTGCAAGTCTTTGGCTGTGGGAGGAAACAGGAGCACCCGGCGAAAACCCACGCGGTCACAGGGAGAACTTGCAAACTCCACACAGGCAGTAACCAGAATCGAACCAGGGTCCCTGGAGCTGTGTGGCTGCAGTGCTAACCACTGCGCCACTGGATTAATTTTTTTCTGAAGACCACCAAATATCATATCATGGCAACATTTGATTTTCCTGAAGACCACATCAAATGAGTGTACAAAACTACAGGCTGCCTGCTGGAGTGGCTGAAGATCCAGCAACAGACCCCACAACTCTGCAGCAAGCCAGAATATAGATAAGACCCTGGAAGGTGTTGAAACTCTCGAGTACAGCAAGCAATTTGCTGGGAGACCAGAGCTTTTACCCATGTGGGAATGCGTCGCAAAATTTTAAAAAGCAACATTTGAAGACATTATGGTTTTAGCTTTCCAATTTTTTTTTGCATCATGGGTGGGATTTAAGCCAAATAGAGTGGGAAGGGTTCAACAGTGCACTGGAGGCTCAGCACAAAATAAAAGACTGGCTTTGATAGCTGCTGGTACTGCAAGCAGTAGCTGGCTGCTTAAAAAACTCAGTTTAAAAAGCCACAAGTTGTGTAAACAAATGAAAGCTACAGTCTCACTCTTAGAACCGGCAGGTCAAAAAAAATAACAAATCCGTCTTAAAAGGAGAATGAAGTGTGCATGTGAAAAATACAACCTGTAAAAGTCCTATATTTATATTTAAAATATCAGGATCATTAAGACAATGGCTTTCAGATATCCAGTTATGGACTGGAAGGCAGTCATACTGCCTGCATTTAAACTATTGACAGCAAACGGAGCTGTTTCCTGGATCAAGGAGTGAGTGATCTAGAGAAACAGGCTACCAAAATTAAGCTTGCATTGGGCAATAAAGGGTTTGCAATGGCTCAATACCTCAGGATTGTCAGCTGAAGATCAGAGACACCCTAGCAAGCTATGGACATTCCTGGAGCAGCAACTAAATTTCTGAGTACATAGGCGTGAGCTCATGACCTACCGACAAAGGCAACAGGAGTCCATTGACCAGTTTGTTGCAAGGTGCCGAGACCTCAATGTTGTGTCAGGATGGGTTAGAGCGCTAGTGATTTTGTGTACCCCACTAGAGGCTTTCAAAAAGACCTGCTAGAAAAGAAAGGGCACACCACAGGTGCACTAATCAATGATGGATAGAAATTTAAAGCCATCGTGGTTGGGCACCAGCTACAAATGGTAGCATTGGGTGTGGCTATGACAATTGGCATGATAACCAATGCTCTGAAGTCTGCTAAACCTTGTGGCAAATGTGGCCTGACTCAACTAATTCACAGTTGTCTGGCATACCAGGATCAGTGCAAAGCTTGCGGCATGTGAGGGCATAGGACTAGGCAGTGCAGAAGGCTGAGCTCAGATAGTGAACACAGAAATCACATGCTGAGAGAATGTCTGCAAAAGAAAAGATGCCAGACGCGACAAGAGGTACGCCAACACACAATAAAAGCCCAAGCAGGTACATCAGTAAGCAGAGACACCGATTGCCAGGAGGACATGGACGAAGAGTGCACTCGAGCAAACAATGAGCAAGGGTTTCACATAGTTAAATTAGATCAACATGTCAACGCTATTACGTAATCTGAGGCATTTACCATAATTGGGATAATATGTCCGTAAGGACATGTACTTAAAGAAATGAGAGTTTATGGTGCAACCTTCCACAGCTAGACTGACGTCCTACAACCGTTCTCCAAGTGCACTGGAATGATAAACTTACAGTGCAGCTATGGGAGCTCTGAATGGCTAACACAATTTTTTTTATATTGTAGACACAACTGGACCAGCTATTGCAAGACTTCCAGTCTGTCAAGATCTACGAATCATCACAAAACATGTCAGCACCCCTCCAAAAGGTATGGAAGATTGCAACACAGAATTCATTGAGCCAGTTATAGACCTGAAACTACCCAGGCAGGTTTGATACAAATTGGTAATTTTCCAAAATTCCCTACATTCTGGAAAGGTCCCATCAGATTGGAAAACAGCAAATGTAACTCCACAAAAAAAAGGAAGACAGAAAGCATGAAACTGCAGGCCATTTAGCTTAACATCCGTCAATGCTGGAATCTATTAAGGAGGTATAGCAGGTCAGATAAAAAATCTCAACGCAATCAGGCAGAGTCAACATGTCAACTAACTTATTAGAGATCCTTGAGGAAGTAACAAGCAATGTGGATAAAGGAGAATCTGTGGATGTATTGTACTTGGATTTCCAGAAGGCATTTAGCAAGGTGTGACATCAAAGGTTACTAAACAAAATAAGAGCCCATGGTTTAGGGGTAACATATTAGCATGGATAGAGGATTGGTTAACTAACAGGCCATTTTCTGGTTGGCAAGTTGTAATTATTGCAGTGCCATAGGGATTAGTGCTGGGGCCTCAACTATCTTCAATCTGTATCAAATGACTTGGATGAAGGAACAGAATGTATTGTTACTAAATTTGCTGATGACACAAAGGTAAGTAGGAGAATAAGTTATGAAGAGGACATAAGGAGTCTGCAAAGGGATATAGATATAATGATTCAAACAAAGCTTGGCAGTTAACTGTCAGTCACCATTAACTGGTGCATTCTCCATGGCAATGCCTCTTCCAGAGTCCGCTTGCAAACTTGTCAACACTCTCTTCTCATACAGTATAAATTTGTTGCTTTCCCATAAATTGGTATTCTTGTGAATTGTCCTCATTTATGCAAGATGAAAAGCTGACAAAATGTCTGTTTTCAGCAACACTCAAGTTCTGTCCTACCAAATGACTATTTGATATAGATAGGTTAAGTGAATAAGGCAAAGATTTGGCAGATGGAGTATAATGTGGAAAAGTGTGAACTTGTCCACTTTGGCTGGATAAAATAGAAAAGCAACGTTATTTAAATGGAGAGAGATTGCAGAACTCCAATGCAGAGGGATCAGGGTATCCTAATACACTAAACACAAAATGTTAGTACACAGGTACAGCAAGTGATTAAGAAGGCAATTACAATGTTGTCGTTTATTGCAAGGTGAATGAAATGTAAAAGTAGCAATGTTTTGTTACCGTTGTGCAGGGCATTGGTGAGACCACATCTAGAGTATTGTGTACAGTTTTGGTCTCCTTATTTAAAGAATATATTTGCATTGGAAGCAGTTCAGAGAAGGTGAACTCAACTGATTCCTGGGATGAAGAAAGGTTGGACAGGTTGGGTCTGTATTCATTGGAGTAACAAGGTTGAGAGGTGATCTTATTGAAAGATACAAGATCCTGAGGGAACTTAAAAGGGTAGATGTTGAAAGGAAGTTTCGCCTTGTGGGAGAGACTAGAACTAGGGAGCAGAGTTTAAAAATAAGGGGAAATTTTTTCCCTGAGCGTCGTGAGTCTGTGGAACTCTCTTCCCTGGAGAGTGGTGGAGGCAGGGTCATTGAATGTTTTTAAGACAGAGCTAGACAGATTCTTGACAAACAAGGGAGTCAAAGGGTATTGTGGGGGGCAGGGGGGGGGGAGGAGGGGGGTAACAAGAAAGTGGAGTCCACATGCAGATCTGCCATGATCTTATAGAATGGCGGAGCAGGCTCAAGGAGCCGAAGAGCTGCATCCTTCTTAGTTCGAATGTTTGTATCTAACCCGGTGAAGTTACAACACAGAACTACGTGCATGCCAAACAGCGGAAACAGCAGGTAATAGACAGAGCTAAGTGATCCCACAACCAATGGATCAGATCTATGCTCTGCAGTCCTGCCACATCCAGTTGTGAATGGTGGTGGACAATTAAAGAACTGACAGGAAGAGGTGACTCCACAAATATCCCCATCCTCAGTGATGGGGAGCCCAGCACATCAGTGCAAAAGTTAAAGCTGAAGTATTTGGAACCATCTTCAGCCAGAAGTGCCGATTGGATGATCCATCTCTGCTTCCTCCTGAGGTCCCCAACATCACAGATGTCAGTCTTCAGTCAATTCGAATCACTCCACATGATGTCAAGAAACGGCTGAAGGCACAGGATACTGCAAAAGCTATGGGCCTTGATAACATTCCAGTAATAGTACTGAAGATCTGTGCTCCAGAACTGGCTGCGTCCCTAGCCAAGCTGTTCCAGTGCAGCTACAACATTGGAATCTACCAGACAATGTGGAAAATTGCCTAGGTATGTCCTGTACACAAAAAGCAGGAGAAATCCAACCCGGCCAATTACCGCCCTTCAGTCTACACTCAATCAGCAGCAAAGTGATGGAAGGTGATGTCGACTGCTATCAAGTGGCATTTACTCAGCAATAACCTGCTAATCGATGCTCCGTTTGGCTTCCACCAGGGCCACTCAGCTCCAGACCTGATTGCAGTCTTGGTCCAAACATAGACAAAAGAGCTGAACAAGAGGGAAGGAGAGAGTGACTGCCCTTGACATCAAGAAAGCATTTGACGGAGTGTGACATCAAGGAGCCCTAGTGAAATTGAAGTCAATGAGAATCAGGGGAAAACTCTCCGCTGGTTAGAGTCATATCTAGCACAAAGGAAGATGGTTGTGGTTGTTGGAAGTCAATCATCTCAGTCCCTTCTGAAGCAGTCCATGCCCATATGCAGCAAGACCTGGACAACATCCAGGCTTAGGCTGATAAGTGACAAGTAACATTCACACTACACAAGTGGCAGGTAATGACCATCTCCAACAAGAGAGAATCCAATCAACTCCCCGTGACATTCAATAGCATTTGAATCCCCCACTATCAATATCTTGGGGGCGGGGGCGGGGAGGTGTTACCATATAATAGCCATATAAATACTGTGGCTACAAGAGCTGTCAGAGGCTGGGAATTCTGTGGCGAGTCACTCACCTCCTGACTCCCCAAAACCTGCCCATCATCTGTAAGGCACAAGTCAGGAGTGTGATGGAATACTCTCCACTTGCCTGGATGGGTGCAGCTCCAACACTCAAGAAGCTCAACACCATCCAGGACAAAGCAGCCTGCTTGATTGGCACCCCATCCACCACCTTCAACATTCACTCCCTCCAAAACTGATGCACAGTGGCAGCAGTGTGTACCATCCACAAGATGCACTGCAGCAACTCAGGAAGGCTCATTTGACAGCACCTTCCAAACCTGTGACCTCTACCCTTAGAAACACAAGGACAGCAGATGCAAGGGATCACACCATCTGTAAGTTCCTCTCCAAGCCACACACCATCCTGACTTGAAACTATATCGCATTTCCTTCACCGTCACTGGGTCAAAATCCTGGAACTCCCATCATAACAGCACTGTGGGTGTACCGACACCACATGGACTGCAGCAGTTCAAGGCAGCAACTCACCACCACCTACTCAACGGCAATTAGGGATGGGCAATAAATGCTGGCCTTGCTAGTGACGTCCACATCCAGTTAAAGCATAAAGAAAAAGTACAATATACAGTGATGTATTTATCTTTGGAAAAAAGGGGGGGGGGATGGGGGAGAGATGTTGTAAGCTGAAGCTGAAAATTTCTCGAGTCATTCTTCATAACTCAGTCTTATAGGGATCAACTCCATGGCTCTTTACCAAAGCTTGCATTAACACAAAACTAAACTGAATATATACTCAAGACATGGTCTGATCAGAGCACTATACAATTTGAACAAGACTTCCCCTAATTTGCAATCCACTAATTCACTACAGAACTTCAACTAGCATAATGGGCAGCTAGGTGGCAGATGGAATTTAATACTGACAAGTGTGAGGTGATGCATATTGGCAGAAGACATAGGGGGAGGCAATTTCCACTAATGGCACAGTTCTAAAGAGCGTGCAGGAACAGAGGGACCAGTAGGCATATGTGCATCGAACTTTGAATGTGGCACAACATATTGGGAGGTTAGTAAAGCATACGGAATCTTGGGCTTTACAAATAGAGGCTTTGAGTAGAAAAGCAGGGAAGTTATCTTTGGAAAAAAGTGGGTGGGGGAGAAGTTATGCTGAAACTTTATAAAGCTCTGGTTAGGCCCCAGCTGGAGTATTGCGTCCAGTGCTGGTCACCACCTTTAGGAATATTGAGAGGGTGCAGAGGAGATTTACCAGAATGGTGCCAGGGAATGGGGGATTTTAGTTACAAGGTTAGGTTGGAAAAGTTGGGGTTGCTCTCCTTCGAGCAAAAGGAGATTATGGGGAGATTTAATAGAAATGTAAAAGATTATGACAGGCTTAGATAAGTTAGACAAGGAAATATTGTTCTCATTAACAAATGGTACAAGAACAAGGGAACGCAGATTGAAGGTTTTGGGCAAGAGATGCAGGGGGAATGTGAGAAAGAACTTTTTTTATGCAGCAGGTGGTAATGAGATGGAACTCACTGTCCACAAGGGTGGTGGAAGTGGAGAGAATGACTTCAAAAGGAAACTGGATGGGCACTTGAAGAAAAAACTTGTAGGGCGATGGGGATCAAGCAGGGGAGTGGGACTGACTGGACAGCATGGACCAGATGGGCCGAATGGCCACCTTCTGTGCCATAAATGACTATGGTTCAAATTACTACAGTAATGGCTTTGTAGAATGCTGGGTTGGATGAGAACTGGAGGAGGTCATTAACATGAAGGAATAGACTGCATGTTCAGCTGTAGCAAGAAAATGTCAAAATAATAGATTTTCGGTTCAGGTGCATATCTATCTATGTCCTAACTTGGTGGGGCAGCAGAAGAAAGAGACGAGACTAGTGGTTTATAGCAACTTTCATGGCCTCAGGACATCCCAAAAAAATTTATCACCAATGGAGTTTGAAATGCATTCAGTCTTGTAATGTACGAAACATTGCAACCAATTTGCACACAGCAAGCTCCCACAAAAAAAGTGATAATGACCAGAATCTGTTTGAGATTCGTGCGATAACCATTGGCCAACGCACAGGGGATAACTCCCCTCCTCTTACGTCCACCTGAGAGCGCACACGGGGCCTTGGTTTAACATCTCATCTGAGAGGCAGCACCATATCATCTCCGTACTGCCCTGGAGTCTCAGCATAGAGTTTTGTACTCAAGTTTCTGGGGTGGGACTTAAACCCACATCTTCAGACTCAGAGGTGAGAATATTACTCTCTAAGCAGGGAAAGCCACCTATGAACAATCCAAGGAGCGATCTTTATGAATTTCTTTATATAAAATCAATCACTTAGAACAGTACAGCACAGTACAGGCCCTTCGGCCCACGATGTTGTGCCGATCCTTTAACCTACTCTAATATCAAACTAACTACCTACCCTTCATTCTACTATCATCCATGTACCTATCCAAGAGTCGCTTAAATGTCCCTAATGTATCTGCTTCTACTACCACCGCTGGCAGCGCATTCCACGCACCCACCACTCTCTGTGTAAAGAGCCTACCTCTGACATCTCCCTGAAACCTTCCTCCAATCACCTTAAAATTATGCCCCCTGGTGATAGCCCTTTCCACCCTGGGAAAAAGTCTCTGGCTATCCACTCCATCTATGCCTCTCATCATCTTGTACCCCTCTATCAAGTCACCTCTCATCCTTCTTCGCTCCAATGAGAAAAGCCCTAGCTCCCTCAATCTTTCTTCGTAAGACATGCCCTCCAGTCCAGGCAGCATCCTGGTAAATCTCCTCTGCACCCTCTCTAAAGCTTCCACATCCTTCCTATAATGAGGCGACCAGAACTGAACACAATATTCCAAGTGTGGTCGAACCAGGGCCTTATAGAGCTGCAGCATAACCTCGCGGCTCTTAAACTCAATCCCCCTGTTAATGAAAGCCAACACACCATACGCCTTCTTAACAACCCTATCAACTTGGGTGGCAACTTTGAGCGATCTATGGACATGGACCCCAAGATCCCTCTGTTCCTCCACACTACCAAGAATCCTGTCTTTAAGCCTGTATTCCGCATTCAAATTCGACCTTCCAAAATGAATCACTTCACACTTTTCCAGGTTGAACTCCATCTGCTACTTCCCAGCCCAGCTCTGCATCCTGTCAATGTCCCGTTGCAACCTACAACAGCCTTCCACACTATCCACAACTCCAGCAACCTTCGTGTCATCGGCAAACTTGCTAACCCAGCCTTCCACTTCCTCATCCAAGTCATTTATAAAAATCACAAAGAGCAGAGGTCCCAGAACAGATCCCTGTGGAACACCACTGGTCACAGAGCTCCATGCTGAATACTTTCCATCTACTACCACCCTCGGTCTTCTATGGGCCAGCCAATTTTGTATCCAGACAGCCAACTTTCCCTGTATCCCATGCCTCCTCACTTTCTGAATGAGCCTACCATGGGGAACCTTATCAAACGCCTTGCTAAAATCCATATACACCACATCCACTGCTCTTCCTTCATCAATGTGTTTTGTCACATCTTCAAAGAATTCAATAAGGCTTGTGAGGCATGACCTGCCCCTCACAAAGCCATGCTGACTGTCTCTAATCAAACCATGCTTTTCCAAATAATCATAAATCCTGTCTCTCAGAATCCTCTCCAATAATTTGCCCACTACCGACGTAAGACTTACTGGTCTATAATTCCCAGGGTTATCCCTATTCTCTTTCTTGAACAAGGGAACAACATTTGCCACCCTCCAATCATCCGGTACTACTCCAGTGGACAGTGAGGACGCAAAGATCATCGCCAAAGGCGCAGCAATCTCTTCCCTCGCTTTCCGTAATATCCTTGGGTATATCCCGTCTGGCCCCGGGGACTTATCTGTCCTCATATCATTCAAAATTTCCAGCACATCCTCCCTCTTAACCTCAACCTGTTCGAGCATATCAGCCTGTTCCACGCTGTCCTCACAAATGACCAGGTCCCTCTCACTAGTGAATACTGAAGCAAAGTATTCATTTAGGACCTCCCCTACCTCCACCGACTCCAGGCACAAGTTCCCTCCACTATCCCTGATCAGCCCTCCCCTCACTCTGGCCATCCTCCTGTTCCTCACACAAGTGTAGAACACCTTGGGATTTTCCTTAATCCTACCCGCCAAGACTTTTTCATGTCCTCTTCTAGCTCTCCTAAGTCCATTCTTCAGTTCTTTCCTGGCTACCTTGTAACCCTCTAGAGCCCTGTCTGATCCTTGCTTCCTCAACCTTAAGTAAGCTTCCTTCTTCCTCTTGATTAGCTGTCCCACATCTCTTGTTATCCAAGGTTCCTTCACCCTACCATCCTTTCCCTGCCTCATCAGGACAAACCTATCCAGCAGTCGCAGCAAATGCTCCCTAAACAACCTCCACATTTCTGTCGTGCATTTCCCTGAGAACATCTGTTCCCAGTTTATGCTCCCCAGTTCCTGCCTAATAGCATTGTAATTCCCCCTCCCCCAATTAAATATTTTCCCATCCCGTCTGCTCATGTCCCTCTCCATGACTATAGTAAAGGTCAGGGAGTTGTGATCACTATCACCGAAATGCTCTCCCACCGAGAGATCTGCCACCTGGCCTGGCTCGTTGCCAAGCACCAAGTCCAACATAGCCTCCCCTCTAGTCGGCCTATCTACATATTGAGTCAAATGTAGATTGTTTTGAAACTGTAAAGTTTACATATTCATCCTCTTTCCCTGAGGTTTGGTACAGGTTTAAGCAATAATGCCAACTACTGCTCATGAATGGAAGAATTCATCCAGCTCAAGTTGCACTTTACTTCAGAATAATTTCTCTGCCACGAACAATTCAGCTCAATTACTTGGGTATAATAGTCAAATTGGACCAAATAAGTGATCTCTAGAGGCAAAGTTGGAAATGAAAATGTAGATCGGGTTTATCTGCCCATGTACTGGAAGTGAGGCAACATCTTGCACTATTTTCAATTCCCTGTGTACATAGAAACATTCCTACCAAAGCTTGTGGAGTTTGTGCATTGTGGTCAAAGATGAATTGTAGCAATATGCAAGTCATGAATTTATAGGATATTGTAAACTAAAGCAGTTACAATGCCTTACCTGACTTGCGAAGAAGTGACCAGTTATTTTAACAATAACCTGATCATTTTCATCTGGTGTTTGATCACGAGGAACTACCACCTCTGCACTGGTCAAATTCTGTAGTTCATTTACCTTTAAAATAAAAATGAATTTACTCACACACACACACACACACATTTATATTTCAAAAACTTTCAATTGATGTCCCAACTATAAAGATTGGAAAAGTAATATTTCGAACAGCAGAGGCACTATCCATGTGCAAAATAGAGCAGAAAAGGAAGTGGCAGGAGTGTAGGACTACAATGTAATTCCCATCTTCACAAAGAGATGGAACTAAGGATCTATAAGTCAATTATCCCAACGTTACTGGTAGTAAATATACTGGAAGCTTTGCTAAATAGATTAGATAATATATTAGAGACGAAGATCAAAAATGACATGGATTTATAAAAGGAAAGAATTAGATATAGGGGGCTGAATTTTACAGGGCCCCCCCCCCCAATATTGGGGGCAGTGGCAGGGGTGGGGGGGGGGGGGGGGGGGAGGGGGGAAAATGCCTCCAGGAGAGGCCTGCCACAGGCCCCATATTGCCAGCAGCGGCGAGGTCTCATGGTATCCCTCACCCCCACCACTCGGTGTCAATCTGTTAATTAATTCAAATACCTGAATTAATGAACATCATGCTCCCACCATCTGTGCAGGTGCGATATTGGTGCTGGTGGCCGGCACTCCTGCGCCTTTTGATCAGAGTTGGAACACTGGTGGGGAGGGGGAGCGAGGTACGTTTTCCGGTGTTTGGGGGTGGGGGTCAAACTCATCTGATTGGTGTTGGGGAACGTGGGAAGGGTTACAGTGCACAGTTTATGAACTTTGTGCGGGGGGGGGGGGGGGGGGGGGAAAAGGAGGGAGGAGGAGGTTGGTCAGGTGGACAGGGGAAATGTTTTGGGGGAAGGGAGAGAGCAAGTAATGAATTTTATGGTTACTGGGGGGTGGGACCAAGACAATTTAAATGGCTTTAAATTTTTACATTAAAGTTACCTTTAAATATTTTAATTGAAAATTAGGGTTCAAAGCCCTTTAAAAATGGGTCAGCGCCTGCACAAAGGCAGCTGATGCCATTGCTGGGGACAGTCTGCCCACCCCCTCCATGTCATCGGGGCGGGTGTCCTCCCTAGCCATTTAAATGAGCCGCCACATTTACTATTGCGGCGGCTCTGCAACGCGCAGCCTGCCATTGTTTACAGAAGTATAAATTGCGGCGATGAAGAAATTTGCAGATGATACCGAACTGTGGGGTATAGCATGTAGGACTTCATCAAATTACAAGATGACATATAAAGCTTGCTGAGTAGGCAGATACGTGGCACATCCTTGTCGTGATTATCACTTTAAATGGTTGAGTATAGTATGCATCACAGGAAGTGATGTCATCCAACATGTGATACAACAGTTCGTGTAGTGTTAATCTACAGCCAGCACGTTTATTACAGAGCTCTCTTATTTTGCAATAAAGAGCCCTTCATTCAGCCCAAGATTGTTTGGTACCTTATTAGTGAGAAAGCAATAAACACAACAATCCTCATTTATATCTTAGACTGCAAAAGTACAAGTGGATTTACTCTATAACCCCAAGTACTCACCACTACACCCTGGTACTCACCGTTTTACCTCCTTTCCCAATAACTCTACCAGCAGCATGGGATGGCACTTTGATATGGGTCTCTAATTTCACTTCTTCTTTGGGTCCAAAGAAGTTTTCCTCTTTCAGTTTATTATAGATTCTTCCTTGAGCCTGAAGGACAAAATATTTTCCAACTGTAACAAAGCTCAGTTCTTGAATGAAAACGGTTTGCCACTCTGACATTAAAATATTTATTACAATAATCTTCTGGAGATTTAAAAAAGATACAACTACACCCAGTCTGCAATTCACTAAAATCAAAATAACTTGGGTGGAAAATTTAGTCCTATCGTCAGAAAGCTTAGCTCTTACTTTTCAATAGGACATGGGCTGAATTTGCTGAAAATGTGCTTCATTTGCAGCATGCGCCATTATTACAGTGCAGAAATTCCAGGAAATTACTACGCCAATGACTTATGGCATTCCACAAACCATGCTATAATTTGCTGGGACATTAGCTCTACCCTATAGACACACTCGGCAAAAATATCAAACAGCTATTTATCACAGCCCAACTTCATTAAAATCAATGGTGAGATTGAGCTTGCTGAATTACCACAGCTACTTTGACCATTATAGAAGGGTGCTGGAGGGCTCAGATCAGTAAAGTATTCAATTATTCAGCAGGTTGACAGCAACAATTGTACTGACTTGTTCCAAAAACTTCTCAAGTCTTAAACTTCAATTAAGTGATTTAAAAAAAAAAGATTTTGACAGCTAGGCATGTTCTAATTCACCTCACCCCACCTCTGGCTGATATTAACATTTATTGAGCTTGTGTATGAAGCATGAATTGCAACCGATACTCAAATCTGACTTGGAATCTCTTACAGGTCAAGAGACACTCCAATGCATAAAGGCCGATTTATACCGTTGCAGAACAAACTCAATCTCAGAAAATCTACCTTAAACTGAGCTTCAGGCTGCCCTGTGATGATCACCATTCGTTGTTTAGCATCTGGACCTTCTGCGGGAGCAATCTGCAATACAACACTTATGAATACCAAAAATACCTTGAAAGAATGATCATACAAAGAATGAATCAACACAAGGAAGTTCCTTCTTAATGTTTTCTTCCACCTTAAATTGTTCATGTTATTTTGCTTGCAAAAAATCTTTTCTCCACATGATAGTCTTCAACCAAGAGGGCAAAGTTTTTCAGAATGAACACACTCAGAACCTCCAATACTGCATCCAAATGATTTGCTGTGGAAGTGTTCCAATTTTTAAGTTGAAATTGTCAACCACAAACAGAAAAGCTGTGACCTCCAAATAGTAGATACTGCATCCCAGCTGGAGGATGTTAAGCATGCACAGAATTCAAACCTCATCAGTAGTGGTCACACACCTGAAACATCAACACGGTTTTTCTCTCCACAGATGCTGCATGACCTGGAGTATTTGCAGCATTTTCTGTTTTTGTCTCATCACTAACAGCCTGCATTTTGCAGTCAGCAGTGAATGAACAGCGTCAGCCATTCATTACACTCACCCGCAAACTTTCTGTGGGCTGTTGCACTGGAAGTTGCTGTGAATAGAGAGGCAAAACAGTGCAATGTTCTTTATAGGGGATCTGGGACCTGTGTGAACAGGGCAAGTAGGGTATGTCTCCTTAACCAGATTGAAGAATCCTTATAGAGGCATGGAGAGTCTGAACTGGGAAATGTAAAAATTAGAATAGTTAATTCAATGCCAAATCACATACAGAAATTGAACTTGGAGGGAAAGAGAGATGGGACTGAGTGTAATAGGAGACTAAAGTTTTTAAAAAAATAAATTTAAAAAATCTGAAGGAATGAGACGCTACACTTAGTAAAAGTTAATTTTCAGTGCTAGATTGGTTGCTCGGCAGTAATTAAGATATTAAAAATTCACTTACATTGAATGGATAAGCCACAACCTTTTTCCTGGTGTGTTTAGTGGGTGTCTGTCATATAAATACCACAACATAACACCCTTTCATGTGCTTCAATTCTGAGCTCCTCAGCAAGACTGCATAGCTTCTAGAGGAGCAGGAATACTTGATCATCAACTTCTAATTCCAGCATTTAACTGTGCATGTGCAGTTGCTGGAAGCTGCTGTCTGGTTTACATTTTAACAATGGCTAATCACGGATAGCCTCACCATTATTTCTACTGCAAAATTTCTATTAATTTTCAACCAATATATGAATGGTAGTAGCACATCCCTCGCTTCCCTCCTCCATCTCCATAAGCTGAGGAAAACGGAAGAACCGAACTCAAGTTCAAACTTCATGCTGGCAAAAAGCAAGAATGGATTAATATTGGCTATGAAATTTGGAAATCTGACTTGAGACAAAGTATGTTAGCCAGGAAAAAAAAGGGCCAGGCCCTTATTTTGATTAGTGGTGATTTGCAATTAATTTTGAAAATTCCCAGAATTGTTTTTAGTTCTCTGAAAATCAGACATCAGTTTACATTTACAGCATGGAATTCAAGTGATCTGATTAAACTTGCTCAATTCCATTCAGTCACAAAAGTCAACATTGAATAGTTACCCACATATTTGCTCATCATAGTTAGTACATGTATGTGCATGCTGCAAATTGAGATGAATTTTCAAGAAAGGGGTTTGGATAAAACACATACCTATCTGTTTCAAAGTTATCCAGCACAATATACTTTTGTTATCTTCCAAGCTACCAAAAACTTGCATTTGTATACATTAAAAGCACTATATAATGTCCCAAGGCACTTCACAGAAGCTATCAAAAAAAAATTTTTTTTAAAACATCAAGCCACGTAGAAGATATTAGCCCAGGTGACCAAAAGCTTAGCCAAAATGACAGGTTTTTATAGAGCACCTTAAAAGGGAGAGAGGTAGATAGGTGGAGGTGTTTAGGGAGGGAATTCCACAACGTAGAGCCTTGGTACTTGAAAGCCCGACCGCTAATGGTGGAGCAAAGAAAAATCAGGAATGCGTAAGGAGCACATCAAGCCCACATTATAACCAACTATATTCAACATGGTTTAATGATATTTATGCGGTGGCCCAATAAAGATGGCTGATCAAATAATGTGAGCAATTAGAGAAACGTAATAGTCAGAAGGTTATAAAGAAGCATACTGGCAGATTGTCAAAAACAAAAAAAATTGAACACTTGTCTATCAATTAAGCATTCAACTGCTGAAAAAAAATCTGCAAGCATTTCCAAAATGATTGCAAATTGCTATGTTGAATATCTCAATTTTTACAGTGGTTTGTTACACAAATGCCAATAGAATGTAATAGTTACCTTAATGGAAGCTGCTGCATAGCGAGAGAGTTGTTTGATGTGTTGCCCCTTCTTGCCAATAATTGCACCTACAGCCAGGGCAGGGATGAAGACATGAACCGTTTCAGATTCTGACTGCTGCTGCAATTAATATAGAGTCATTATGTACATGCAACATGACTAATATAGTTTATGAACAAGCTTCTCAGATCATAATTTTTTTTTTAAACTAGATATATACATTATTCCATGTCTTGGTACTGGCCAAGAAACAATTCATCTGAAGTTATTCTTTGCAATTTGCTTTCTCCCTTCTGCTAACTTTGAGGTGGTAAACTTGAACTACATTATTAATTTGGGCTGAACTGCACTAAACCCAAAGAAAATCCTACTTCCTTGTGTGGAATCCGATTGCTTAAATTCTATACAGAAATAGTAGCCAACAGATTCATACGTAGAACCTGATACAACTACATCGGATTGCATCACCCAGAAAAAAACATCTAGTCAACACCCAAGTGTATAGATTTTTGTCCTTCAAACTCGGTTGAGATGTTTGCTGGGAAAAGAAATGCTGCCCGAATGAGTTGCCCCTGAAGTTGGCCTATGCCAAGCAAGTGCTTAATGCTTCCCTTTCATCAACCTCGACACAATTCTCTCTCTCTTCTCCACTCCCCCCAATGCATAGTTAAAACCTGGCCATACAAAACCAATATTACAGCATGACTCAGCACTTTTTTTTTTTAAAAATGGACAACTTCAATAGCCAAAGTAATGGGTATAAATTAGTCCTATCTAGATTTAGTCCTATCTAGATTTGGAAGCTCTAACAGCATTATTACCATTGTGTGTCCTACATTACAAACAAACAATGACTATACTTTTAAAGTATTTAATTCACTTTGTGACATCCCAACATCATGAAAGTCACTATATAAATGCAAGCCTGCCTTCTTTCTTTAGCCTAAAAAAAAATTGTAACCAACTGCTGTTAGCCAACTGTGAAGAGAATGAGGGAACAGGTTTCTGTTCTGGTCCACTAAGTACTTCACGAGTAAGTCAGCAACATAAAAGCATGCTTACAAATGCATAGAACTGAGCATCAAATCCCAGATGTAATGAAACTTCTAAAAATAAAAAAAGGGAAGACAAATGTTGCTGTAAATTGTCATTTGCTCCCACTATGCATGTTAGATCTATTGGAGGCCAATTCAGACTGAAGACAGTCTTTTATTCAGCTTTTGAATTAGACTTCAACAGACCTACAGGAAAGCAGATATTATCAATACAAAGCTGGGAGCTCAGTACAGAAGTCGTTTTATCATCTTTGCAACCCTGCATAGAAGGTTAAAGTGCTGATAACGTTGAGGAGCAAAACATACCCCAGATCTTGCACCAATTACAACTGATGCATTGTTGCTAGTTAAAGTGAAGAGGCAGCTAATCAAATTTCTTCAATGTTTATGTAATATACACTGTGACTAAGATTTTTTGTTTTCATATTTTTTTTTTTAAAAAGTTTCCCAGGGATTTTAAAAAAAAATCCCCAGGATGTGAGAGGTGATGGCAATGTTGTACTTATTGCCCATCCAGAATTGTCCTGAGGTGGTGGAGCATCTCCTTAAACCACTGCAAAACTTGGGAATGATGATGCTTCCGCAACTGTGGTAGAAAGGGAATTCTAGGATCTTTTACTTGAAACTGCATTGAAATTAAACTAATTAAGTTGTGTAACATTTTCAGAAGGTACAAATCGAGTGCCCATTCATCATTTTGAAATATGGTCTGGTTTAGCTTAAAGATTTTTTTTAAGAAAAGAAAATGGGGGAAGAATTAATTCAGTATTACTCAAACTCAATAAAATAAGTACACGCTTATTTGAAACAAAATTATGAAGTGAAAAATGAAATTATAAATTTAGTATGAAAGTTTTAAAATTTGAATCCCTTAACAAGGGATTCCAACTCTGGTGGTTGGAAGATTACTAATTTTGAATTAGCTAAAGCTAGTGTTATTGTTAGAGTACACATCACAATAAGAGGCAGTGAAATAAAACATAGCTGAGATATAAAAGGTTAAGGAGACCTTGGACAGACCTAATTCCAGGTAAGGAGGTTGGTGGCTGTCTACCTAGACTGAGAAGCAAAACTAAATTTCAACTATAGCAAACTCTTAGATGTGATGTTAAACCCAGGTCTCATCTGCCCGCTCAGATGGGTGTGAAAGATCCTATAGTACTATTCAGAGAAGAACAGTGGATTTCTCCCAGTGTCCTGATTAGCATTTCTTCCTCAATGAATACCACCAAAAACAGAATCTGGCAATTATTTTATTCCCGTTGTGGGACCTTACTACATGCAAATTGGCTGCTGCACTACTTCGCAACAGTGATTACATCTCCATTAAGTTTATTGGTGCTTTGAGACATCCTGAGGCTGTTAAAGGCACTATGAAAGGTTTTTCCTTGTATCTTTTTATGATGAATTGAAGAGATGTGATACTACAACAGACAAAACTAGATGCTTTCTCCATGTGCAGCTGAAAGAGGCAAACAGAACCTTGACTTGCAAAAATCATATTTTGGGAAATCTTGTGAATTGGCAAGTATGAGTGGATTCAAGATACAGCAATATCCTTAGATACAGGTGTGGTGCCAGAGGATTGGAAAATTCCAAATGTTACACCCCTGATCAAAAAGAAAAAGATCCAAGGACAAGCCCAACAACTACAGGTCAGTCAGTTTAACCTCAGTGGTGGGAAAGCTTTTAGAAATGATAATCGCAGACAAAATTGTCACTTGAACAGATGTGGATTAATTAAGGGCTGTCAGCACAAAGTTGTGAAGGGCAAATAATGTTTAACTTGCTTGAGTTTTTCAATGAAGTAACAGAATGAGGATAATGTGGTTGATGTGATGTACATGGACTTCCAAAATGCCTTTGATAAAGTACCACATAATAGGTTTGTCAGCAAAATTAGTGCCCATAGAATAAAACGGACAGTAGCAGCAATGGATACATAATTGGCTGAGTGGCAGGAAACAGTAGTTGTGAACAGTTGCTTTTCAGACTGGAGGATGATTTATAAAGTGGGGTTCTCCCTAGGGGTCAGTGTCGAGACCCCTGCTTTTCACGATATACATTAATGTCCTAGACTTGGGTGTACAGAGTACAATTTCAAAATTTGTGGATGACACAAAACTAGGAAGTATTGTGAACTGCGAGGTGGATAGTGATAAACTTTAAGAGGACATAAACAGGCTGATGCAATGCAGAAAAGTGTGAAGTGATCCATTGTGGTAGGAATAACGAGAAGAGACAATATAAATTAAAGGGCACAATTCTAAAGGGGGTGCAGGAGCAGGTGGACCTGGGGGTATATGTGCACAAATCACTGAAGGTTGCAGGGCAGGTTGACAAAACACATGGGATCCTGGGCTTTTAAACAGGGACACACAGAGTACAAAAACAAGGATGTTCATGATAAACTTGTATAAAACATTGGTTCAGCCTCAACTGGAGTATTGTGCCTAGTTCTGGGAACCAATTTTGGAAGGATGCAAAAGCATTAGAGGGTGCAGAAAAGATTCACAAAAATGATTCCAGGGATGAGGAACTTAGTTACGTGGATATGTTGAAGAAAAGATCAAGAGATTTGATAGATGTGTTCAAAATCATGAGGGGTCTGAACAGAGTAGATGGGGAGAAACTGTTCTCATTGGTTGAAGGATCCAGAACCAGTGGACATCAATTTAAGGTGATTGGCAAACACATGAGGAAAAACGTTTTTTTTTAAAAAAAGGTAGTGAGTGGTTAGGATCTAGAATGCAATGCCTGAGAGTGTGGTGGAGGCAGATTCAATTGAAGCCTTCAAAACAGAACTGAATAATTATCTGAAGAGAAAACATTTGCAGGGTTAAGGGGAAAAAGGCAGGGGAGTGGGTCTAGGTGAGTAGCTCTTGCAGAGAGCCAGCAAGGACACAATGGGCCAAATGGCCACCTCCTGCGCAGTAACCATTCTAGGATTCTAGAATTGAGAAAGCAGTTTGATCAGAAAGAACTTGGGAAATCAATAGGAAAAGAACTTAAATTAAATCTTTTTCATGAGTAAACATTTAGCCCAGATATTTATGCAACAGATTTTTGTTTTCAAAAAAATTCCTTGATCTCCAATTTCCTGTTTCAACTAAGCAATTTTTAATGACTGCTTATATGGTAAAAATGATTATGTCCCAATTTGCTCTCATTTTACATGCATTTCAAACACACTACTCCAGCTCTAAAAGAATTCAAGCAATTTAAAAATCCACCATCCATGCCATTGGTAGTGTCATGCAAAGATGCATTTAATTCAGGTTTGATGCTTCTCTTCTCTCCCCAAAAAACAGGACATAGATACAACAGTTTTCAGTCATTTAAATGATTAGGACAACGCATCCAGTTTCACTTCTGTATAACTTATGTCATGATCCCGTCTTTTTTTTTCTCTGGGAAGTATGTGGTGTGTCTTTAAGACAGCAAAGGATCAGCACTGGTTTAAGAACAAGCAAGCCTCAGGGGTTACCGAGAAAGTGCATTTTGGTTGCCGTTGGACACAACTATAGAGAGGAAATCAACCAGCTTCAAAGGGTGCATCCTAGTTGCCTTGGATACAGCCACTCGGACTGAGCATCGAGAGATACATTGTTACAATTTAATTTTGAACTGGCTTATAGTGGAAACAGACTGTTCTAACTCAGAAAAACAGACAGACAGTTGTGTGTGAGCACCTGAAAGGAGAAACAGACCATTTAAACTGAAGGAAGAGAATTTGTTTATTATTCTCAAAATTCTTAAAAAAAAAGCCAAAACAGAGATCTCTGATAATTTAAACTGAAGGAAAGGAAGTTAGACTGTGCCAATCTTTTATCCTTCAAAAAAAATTCTCAAGCCAAATTGATTAAAAAGTGTTTGCAAGTTGTTAATTGTTAAAATTCATCATTGCACAAGGAGCAACAATTTCAACTTCTGAATTAGACTACAGATTACTCTACTGTTGAAGAACCATTTTTTCCCCCTTCAGATGGCTGTGAGGACTTCAAGCAACACTGGACTGTTCCACATCCAGCAGGAGCGTAAATCTGCAAGGGCTCTAATTTTTTTTATTTTAAATGTTGTTTATAACTTCGCAGTGTTTAAGCATTTAGTTTTTCTAATTAAACAGTTAATTTGTTGATTTAAATTCACCTGGTTTGGTTAGCCTCACTCGGGAGGGTGAATAAATGGTACAATTTGGTTGGGTCTTTAATTTGGAAAGTTAGTAAAATGATATGTTAGACAATCTGTGGAGGGACAGGATTGAATTAACAGTGCATTTTTCTCCCACCATAATCAGAATTGTATATTTTGTTGGGGGCTTTGACTGGAGCAGTCGGTCGTAACACCTCTGTATAACTTGAATGCACGCTTTTTCCCTACCCTCCTAGATAATTTATGCTGGGGCTCACGATTCCTCTAGAATTCTATCCAACTCCTTCACCTTGCCACCTCCCTCCTGGTTTTGAAAACAATTCAAAATCATCCTCTTTAACCAAATCTTTATCCTAGCATCTTGATTTTCTTCCTTTCCGCATGCTGTGTCGACAATACCCTTTCCTATAACATATAGCATCCAAAGACATCTTATCCCTAACCCAACTCATCACGAATATTCTTTTCAACTATGCTGCCAACTTTGCCTTGAAACCCTCTTGAATAAGCCCACAGCTAATGTCTGTGCCGCTTTGGAATTCGCCAAAGATCCCATTAAGGCACCAGTCCCCACAGCTCCTTACGGGTGGCACTCCCAACTGCCCTATGCTTTTCTGTCACCAAACTTCCAACAAGGTATCTAGCTTAGGTTAATCTTCCTGTGCAGCTCACCCCACCCATCACTGCCCTAGAGGACTAGCGACAGTTGGTCAACAGACATCTGTCCCTCTCCATTTCCCTCCAAAATGTCCATTTACTCGAGCATCCAATTCTGTAAATGATTATAGGTATTCCAACTTTGAAACTTGGCTCACAGGTGGTGACATCTTGCCTCTTACTGAAGCCTGAAGATGATGGCAGTGCCTTGCAAAATAATTTAATCAGCAGTAGCTTCCGTAATGTCAAACACTTTCCATAACATTTTTGCTGTTCATCTGCATTTAGTTCATCCTACAAGTTTCAAAAAAAAAAATGCAAAAAACTGATGGTACAACTACGGTATTCAATTTTAAAGTACACTTATATTATCTCCAATAAAAATTGGCTACTGTTCAAAACCATGTTGAGCTGGTGACACCCTTGCCTTTAAAAAGTTGGCTTTGTTCTTTAAATTTTTTTTTTGAGATCTCAGCCAAAATCCCAAGAAAGCGTTAAAAAAGGTTTCAAAGTAGATGGTCCTATTGTTTATGCTTTAATTCATTTTCAAGCATCACAGCTGCTTTGCTTTGAATTTGCTGTTTCAGACCCAACGTTTGAGTGAAGTGATTTAACCATATATATCATGGCATTACAGGATGAAACCCAGATTTTCTTCTAAAAGCATATTCCACAACAAGGTCTTCAATGTTTAGCAGAAAGCAATTCAGATTAAGCTTTTAAAATTTTTCTGCCATTAGCAGATCAGGATAGTAGCTTGCCTGGTATTTGAAGTAGGGATTAGGAACAGAAGGCATGTCAAACAAAGATGATGGTAATTATAATGGGAAAGTCAACTTGTATGATTGATATGAGGTGGTATTTTCAGATGAATCCTTGAAAAGGCTTCATACCCATCCTCCCTTCTGCCCTTCTTGCCAGGCCTTCTGGACTGGCCCGAGCAACCCTGCCTCACTTACCTGAGGTCTGGGTCTCCAGTGCTGGGCCTGGGTTAAGGCCTCTGCAGTACTGGCAGTGGCCACCGCTCCCAGTGGTGTTGCCAATACCAATGAGTTGCCAGCCCTGTGATTGGCTGCAGCTCTTGAAGGCAGGATCCTGACACCAGCCACTTAAATGCCGAAACAATGCAACATTGTGCCGGGAAGTGGGGGGGTGGGGTGTTCAGAAAGGCTGAGGTGGAATACCCTGCCTTTTCAGCCCGGCGCCGTGAGCCCCACTGCTGTCACAAAATCCAGCCCCAATTCCTTGTTCAACTTACAGAATGTCAAGTGCGGTGACTAAAAGCAGGAAGTACCTTTTAACTAAGTGATAATTGATAATGAGGTGCCAATCAACCACTCTGGCCCAGAAATTGAAGCATTTAAACTGTCGAGTCGCATTCTTTCAGATGGTAAATTCTTGATGATCTAAAATTGGCAATTTAAAAAAAAAACTCTTTTCCTTTGCCTTTTCCCTCTCACTCAATCCAATCTCCATTGCTCTCTGTACTGGTTTGTCTCTAATTCATCTCCTTTTCAATTGTTCCTCTGTTCCTTTCTCAATGTTTAAAACTCTTTGGTTAAGGAGAAACACTGTTGGCCCCAGTTGCCCTGTCACACTATTTATCAGCTTGCACTTCCAGCAAGTTATGATGCCAAACAAATGGGCTGAAGGGTGCAGAAAAAGTCCAGTGAGAGGAGATGTCCCGCTCCAGCGATATCTGACTGATGAGGCTTTTTCTCCCCTTCCTTTATTGAAATCTAATGGTAATTAGATAAAAGGAGATCAGATAATTGCTCCTCATTTTGCAAACTGTTTTAGGATAATCTTAGTGTGACCACTGTAAATAGGTATATTAGATTACTAAAGCGGGACTGCGCAGGTTAAACATTAGGGACAAGTGAGCTTCAAATCTTTTCTCTTGACATTATACTTCAATAAACCTACAATGCCAAAATCAGTTCTATTTAAGCAACTTTTTTTTTTTAAAAACAAGATAGTTCCATATTTACTACTTCAGCCAGAAAGCAGGTCAGGCAAATGGTGCTGTGCATAGCAGACTAAAAATAGTCACTTACAGCTAGTTGCTGGCCCCCTGAAGCAATGCTCGATACCTCATACACATCACAGAAATTTGGATAGCTCTAAATCACAAAGAAAATTGACGTTTAAGTAACTTCAGTTTCTGCTCAGAATTTCAGATCTGCTTTCAATTGCAGTTGCCAAACTGAGAACAGTGGCAAAATAGAAATTTTACATGTTCATGTTAATTATCAAAAGCTTAACAGCCAAAATGAAATAGAAAGTACAACCACATAAGGACATTATGTAATTAGTACACAAAAATACAGTCGAATGTTGAATTTTACAGCAGAAATTAGATATTAAAAAGGAACAAAGCATACAGACAATGGGGTTGTTTCCACTTTGCATGTAAATTGGTAAAGTGCCATTTTGAAAATTGCTTTATCCTCCCTCAAACTAATCTGCCCATCGCCAAAATGAACCAGTGCAATCTAGCATTTTAAAACATAATTTATCAAGGAATTTAAAAAAGAATTGAGTGGCAACTAGGTGCAGTTTGGTTGATGCAGTTGAAAATAGGTTTATCACAAAAAATAAAGTTTTCTAAATCAGTGTCAATCCACCACCTTTGAGTAAACAGATTTTAGATTACTGAAGATCTCAAGATATACTGAAACATTCCGAGTTATATTGAGCTACAGTAGTCAGTTTCAGTAAATTAGAAAGCTTTTAAAACATTCCTACGAGTGTCCTTGCACCCAAAAGAACCAGCTTAATTTTTGGAGCTTCTTCAAATGCTGGATATGAGCCTATTAACAGAAAGTCCGAATGGTGATTAGTTCAGCCTGTGGGTGTGGCTGACTTCTGGTGCAATATTTTTAAATTAGTGGAAATAATAGCAGAAACTCAAGTTGTGCTGAAAGTAATTTGCGCTTAAAATTCCTCAATTTTGGGCAAAATGTGCGGGAAAAAGAAAAAAAATCAAGCAACCAAGTAGAAGGTCCAGGCCAAATTTGGATGATCAAATACCCTAGCTGCACTGCATATAGAATAAATGCTCGAATTTGACACACACTCCATTTCTAATGTTCAATATAATCCAAATTGAAGATGACAAATTGGTTTTGGTATCAGAACAGACCCAGGTAGAAGTTTCACTTCAAATAAAATGCAATCCCATGCTGCCAATACAAAACTATGCAATACATTATTTACATATACTAAGCCCTGATTATGGCAATATCATAACAAGAGGTAAAATGTTGAAATGAGTCAATTACAGTGAAGTATTTATAGGATCTTAAATGCAAGCAATGAACAGTTTCAAAATAAGTAGTTTACGGAGTCTTAAAGAGTAATAATGCTTAATTATGCTACTCTTTATATTCTATAAGCTGACTTCAATTTGTTGAGAAAATGTGAGATTACAAAGGAGACCTTTCACGCCAATGGCTTTAAATATATATATATTTTAGATTATTCTTGCATTAAGCTAATAGTTAATTGACCTTGCAATAGTGTGCATTTACAACTAGAACCCCCAAATTGTTCATGCAAGATCAAATATCTTTATGGGAAAATAGTCAGAATGGAGACAACTGGAAATTACCCACAGAGAAAAATAAAATATTTTTGTCGTTTGATTTGGTGGCTGTACCCTCAAATCTAAATAATACATAAGGAGCTAACTGTCGGCTAAACCAGAATTTTGCATCTAGCAAATCCTTCACTGGTGTCAAAAACTTTACATAATATCTATAGGAAATGAGTCATAAAACTATAGAACATTTGGAAATTATGACTGAAAATGAAAAGGATTCTGTGATTAAGACGACACTGCATAGTCCCGCCACAGGGCCATTTTACCAGTTGTGGAACAGCAGCGGCTCTGCCACGCGCTGGCTGGAAGCATACAGTCAATTTGTATAATTAAAGGCTCAAACTGACAACCATTTGGCTGCCAGCCAAAATGGAGGTGCCCTCTCGTTGTTCTTGCAGCTTCAGCAGCGGCCACTTCTCTTGATGCTGTCAAAGCTGCAGACCCTCCGATTGGGCTGGCAGCGTGGAAAGTCAGCCCACCGCCCACGGCAGTAGCTAATTAAGAGGCCGGTGCAATTCCGGGACTCACATTCGGTCCCAATATCAGGACTTACCTCCTGTCGGTAAGACTCTGAAGCAGACCAAGATTCAGCAATTGAATGGCATCTACACAGTCTGGCATTAATGCAAAGACCCAACAACCAAGAGATGCGCCAGTGTCAAAAGCCATTGGGGTAAATCAAAGATCTCAACTGTGCATAGCATGAATTGCTGGTCTAAGTACTAACTGTAAAGATCAAACCTAACAAGATACAACAGTGGCCTATGATAGGGTACCAAATGTAAGGAATTTACATTGCTATGCCCAGTCTTAAGAAATGATGAACTTGATTAAAATAATCAAGAGAATGGGGTATCCTAACATTGGTAGGACCACACTTAGTGCAGGATGATCAATACTTTCAGAGTACCTTCAGACGCTGCATCATTGGGTCAACGTATCATTGACCAAGCTTTGGCTAGAATACGACTTGGGATCAAGTGCAAAAGAAATAGGATCGTCTGCACTGGCGCTGTTTCTTGCTGGGAAATGATTTCAATAGGAATACGACACCAATTAAGCTCAGGAAAAAAAAGTCAATGGTGACTCAAAATTGGGCAAAAATTCTGTGGAGTCAAACCAATCCAAAAATGCTGTAGCACTGGTGAGCTCAGCTCACCTCACATGACACAAAAGACTGGTTGCAGGGTACAGGCTCCTGATATTCCTGTGATGCCCAGTTACTAACAGCATGCAAAGCAGCCCAAGTTTTCCCATGAAGCCAGTTAAACAGGGGCACTTAATTAGTATATACCATCAAAGTTTAACAGTAGTTCAAAAGACTGACCCTACATCAGAGGGTGTGTAACCTTGTTACTTGGGATATCAAGACCCCACTGTCTGGATCAATGTGCTGATACAGGGATGAGGATAGACATTTGGTTCAGCATTACATATAGGAATGTGATGAGGGACTTAACCAGAAGAATTCAGTTAACTGTAGAGCAAGCATACTGGAAAAAGATTTGGTCAAGGTAGCCCCATTATCCATCTTTTGCAGGACACAGGGAGTAAAATAAATATAAAAGTCAGATTGCTACAAAACTCTCTGAAGACACAGTAGAATTTATAAAGATGTGTTGGTAAACACATCGAGTAAACTGGGAGACCCTAACATATCTTAAGATGAATGGGCTACAAAATGGTTTACCGACGCACCGACTCTCTTGCCACATGCACATGGAGGAGAATATGGAGCACATCATGGTCATGGCAGTGCTTTGTTGATAGCGTGCTAAAGTCAGGAATTTGGTGCAACTGGGAATTCTCTGCTAAGTATTTCTCAAGCTGAAATTTAGCTCAACATGCAGCATTTTACTTAGAACTTTAAAAACTGCAGAAGAAACTGCAAGCTAGTGAAGATATCTAGTTAATCAAAACTGCAGTCTGTCAATCATCTGAAAGTGGTTGCCTGAACAAGTGTTAATTACTGTAGCAAAAAGCTGAGTTAGCAGTCTTAACATAGGTGAGTGTCCCAAGCTCTATATAAGTAAACAGCATTTAAGATCATACGAAATAGGAGCAGGCGGCCATTTGGCTCCTCAAACCTGCTCCGCTATTCAATAAGATCATGGCTGATCTGATTGTGGCTGTAACTCCACTTTCCTGACTGCCCCTCATAACCCTTGACACCCCTTTAGATCAAAAATCTATCTAACTCAGCCTCGAATATATACCCAGTCTCCACAGAGAAGAGAATTCTAAAGATTAATGACTCTCAGAAGAAATTCCTCCTCATTTTCGTCTTAAATAGGAGATCCTTTATTTTTAAACTGTGCCCCTAGTTCTAGATTTTCTATCAGAGTGGTTGTGAAAGAATGCTTCCTTAACGGAATCTAAAGTTGGGAATTTGGTGCACATAGCTGGTGAGTGTTTTTCTTTTGTCTCTAAGCTAGGAAATTGTAACTTGCTATTACTTTACTAGATTAGTAACTTAAACCAAATCAATTACTAAAACCAAAATAACCCACTCAATTAAAACTAACTAACTCAATCAATCAAAGCTTAAATTGACATGGCAGGGCAGGTGGTGTGCCCTAAATGTCGCATGTGGGAGTTTGTGGAGCGTATTGCAACCCTGGGCAAACACAATTGCAATAAATATTTGCAGCTCGAGGAACTTGGGCTCAAAGTTATTGAGCTGCAGTCTGAGGTGCAGACATTGCAGGGCACCAAGGTGTTGGGGGGGGGGGGGGGGGGGGGGGTGGGGAGAAAAGAGTTACCTGCACACTTTGTTCCAGAAAACAATCACACCCCTTTGGTTAAGTTGAACTTGAGTTGGTCAATGGTCAGGGACAGGAGGCTGTGACTGAGAGTCAGACAGGTAAGAGGATCCAGGATGTAGTGATGGAGGAGCCTCGGCCCTAGACTTTGACCAACACGGTACGTGATACTTGTGTGGAGAACAAGGACTTCAGGGTGGACGGGCAAACTGACTTTATCGTACCACAGTCCAGCAGGCCATTCAAGTGGGGGGAATGAAAAGGAATGTGGTAGTAATAGGTATAATCAGAGATAAAAACAAGAAATGCTGGAAATACTCAGCAAGTCTGGCAGCATCCGTGGAGAGAGAAGCTGAGTTAACGTTTCAGGTCAGTGACCCTTCATCAGAACTGGCAAATGTTAGAAATGTATTATTTATTTATTTTAGAGATACAGCACTGAAACAGGCCCTTCGGCCCACCGAGTCTGTGCCGACCAACAACCACCCATTTATACTAACCCTACAGTAATCCCATATTCCCTACCACCTACCTACACTAGGGACAATTTACAATGGCCAATTTACCCATCACCTGCATGTCTTTGGCTGTGGGAGGAAACTGGAGCACCTGGTGAAAACCCACGCTGTCACAGGGAGAACTTGCAAACTCCGCTCAGGCAGTACCCAGAATCGAACCCGGGTCGCTGGAGCTGTGAGGCTGCGGTGCTAACCACTACGCCACTGTGCCACCCAAATAGGTATGTAATTTAATAGGTATTGAGCAAATAAAGCAGGGGTGGGGTAACAGATAACAAAGGGCAAGGTGTTGATTGGACAGAGGGTCACAGAATGATTGGACAGAGGGTCACAGAATAACTGACCAGAAGGTCATGGAGCAAAGGCAAATGGTATGTTAATGGTGTGTTGAAAGACAAAGAGTTAGTGCAGAGAGGGTGTTAGTTGACAGAAAAATGAACAGCCCTGGCCTAAAGCACAAACATGAAAAAAGTGGGTATGCACATGGTAAAAAAAAATAAAGAAAGCAAAACAAAAAAGGGGGGTGCTGTCATGCTGTGAAATTATTGAACTCAATGTTCAGTCTGGCAGACCGTAGCGTGCCTAAAATCGATAAATGAGATGCTGTTCGTCGTTGATGTTCACTGGAACACTGCAGCAAGCCCAGAACAGATATGTGGGCATGAGAGCAGGGGGTGTGTTGAAATGGCAAGCAACCGGAAGCTTGGAGTCATGTTTTTGGACTGAGTGGAGGTGTTCCGTGAAGTGGTCACCCAATCTGCGTTTGGTCTCCCCAATGTAGAGGCAGAGACAGGAGAAATTATAAATAGGGAATAAGGAAATGACAAAGGCTTTGTCAAGTACTTTGCATCGGCCTTCACAGTAGAAGACAAAAAAATTCCAGAAATATTGGGAAAGCAAGGGTCTAGCAATAATGCGAAACTTGAAGTAAAGAAATAGTACTAGTGAAAGTAATGGGCAACAAATTCCCTGAACCCAACAATCTCCATCCTAAGATTTAAAAGGAAATAGCTGCAGAAAAAGGATGCATTGGTTTTGATCTTCCAGAATTCCTCAGCCTCTGGAACAGTTCCCAAGGATTAGAAGGTAGCAAACATAACCCCACCATTTAAGAAAAGAGTAAGAAAGAAAAGGGGATATTATAGGCCAATTAGCCTATCAATAGTAGGCACATGATAACAGGGCACTTGGAAAATCATATGATTAAACAGGCATCATGGATTTATGAAAAGGAAATTGTGTTTGACAAATCTCAGTTTTTTTTTGAGGATGTAACTACTAAGATGGATGGGGAGTGGTGGTGGAAATCAGTAGATGCGGTATATTTGGATTTTCAAAAAGCATTTTGATAAGGTTATTACACAAAATTAAGACTCATTGAATTAGGGGAAATATATTAGCATGGATTGGGGATTGGTTACTGGACAGAAAACAGTAGGAATAAATTAGACTTTTTGGGTTGGCAGGCTGTAACTAGTGGGGGTACCTCAGGGATCAGTACATGGCCTCAGCTATTTACAATATATTTTAATAGCTTAGATGAGGGGACTGAGTGTAACGTATCCAAGTTTGCTGATGATACAAAGTTAGGTGGGGAAGTAAGCAGTGAAGAGGATGCAAGGTGGCTGCAGAGGTATATAGACAGGTTGGGTAAGTGGGCAAGAAAATGGTAGATGGAATACAATGCGGAGGTGTGAAGTAACCCACATTGGTAGAAAAAATACAAAAGCAGAATGTTAAGAAACTGGGAAACATTTGCATTCAGGAGGAACCTGGGTGTCCTTATACATTGTAAGTTAACATGAAGATACAGCAAGCAATTATGAAGGCAAATATTACCTTAGCATTTGTTACAAAGGGATTGGAGTACAAGAGTAAAGAAGTCTTACTACAATTATGCAGGGCATTGGTGATGCCACATCTGGATACTGTGTGAAGTTTTAGTCTCCTTACCTAAGGAAGGACATAGTTGCCCTAGTGCAGCAAAGGTTCACTAGTCTGGTTCTTGGGATGACGGGATTGTCCCATGAGGAGAGATTGAGTAGACTAGGCATATATTCATTGGAGTTTAGAAGAATGAGAGGTGATCTCAGTGAAACACAATTTTTTTTTTTAAGTACATGCTGAGAAATGATTCTCAGGGAAATCTAGAACACCAGGTCAGTCTCAGAATAAGGGGGCAACCATTTAGGACTGAGATGAGAAGAAATTTCTTCATTCTAAGGGTTGTGAATCTTTGGCATTCTATACCCCAAAGAGCTCAGTCATTGAGAATATTTGAGAGATAGAGAGAGAGGTTAACAGGTACTAAGGGAATTAAGAGATACGGGGATAGTGCAGAAAAGCTGGAAATGTGGTAGATGATCAGGCATGATCTTGTTGAATGGTGGAGCAGGTTCAAAAAGGACCAAATGGTCTATCCCAGCTCCACTTTATGTTATGATTCCCATGCACTGGAATTACATTTTGCTATATTTGCTACTTTTAAGCAGGTACCCCAATAATCTACATGGTCCTCACCATGTGAACTACTATATGGATTCTGATTGTGAGATCTGTTGAAATTAATCAGTCATGATCAGGGAAAACCACAGACATTAGTCAAATATACACTTACATCAAGGGATGCAATTGGTTTGGCCCTACACAAGAGAACTTGAAGCATGCACAACCACCAGAAAGTATTGAGATAGTATAAAAGTTAAAATGTTTGCACCTGCGACAGTGTTTTCTGGGTTAATGGAGATAAACAGGTTGATGGTAATTGAAGATTGTGAAACTGCAGGAGTACATCAGCATTGGGGAGGAGCTAGTAGGAACAAAATGTGTCAGTTAAAGAGAGTATTTAAAGGAAGGTAGTTGCCAGCAAAAATAGATTACTTAAGCATAAGAGATAAGGCACTAATGGAATGAGGTAGCTATAAGACAAGTTTGATAGTGTTCAGGCCAACACTATCCACATGTTAAGTTGGCCAGTTCGGCAGAGGGATGGCAGTGCAAGGAAGCCTCACATTGTGTAAGAATGGCAATAAGTGGCCAATCATAAGATAGTGTGTGTGTCCAAGTGTACACCAAGCATTGGAAAAATGACACTCCAACTGAAGAACTCTGCAATTGTTAAAAACTTTGTTTCATGGGTTGAGGGCATCGCTGGCAAGGCCGGCATTTATTTCCCATCCCCAATTGCCCTCGAGAAGGTGGTGGTGAGCTGCCTTCTTGAACTGCTGCAGGTACACCCACAGTGTTGTTAGCGAGGGAGTTCCAGGATTTTGATCCAGTGACAGTGAATGAACAGCAATTTACTTCCAAATCAGGAGTGCGCGTGCCTTGGAGGAGAACTTGCAGGTGGTGGTGTTCCCATGTGACTGCTGCCTTTGTCCTTCTAGTTGGAAGAGGTTGCGGGTTTGGAAAGTGCTGTTGAAGGAGCCTTGGTGAGTTGCTGCAATGCAGCAAATTGTAGATGGTACACACTGCTGCCACTGTGCATTGGTGGTGGAGGGGAGCGAATGTTGAAGGTAGTGGACGCGGTGCCGATCAAGCAGGCTGCTTTGTCCAAGATGGTGTCAAGCTTCCCGAGTGTTGCTGGAGCTGCACTCATCCAGACAACTGGAAAGTATTCCATCACACTTCTGACTTGTGCCTTGTAGATGGTGGACAGGCTTTGGGGGGAGGGGGATGGTCAGGAAGTGAGCTTCTGGCTGCAGAATTCCCAGCCTCTGACCTGCTCTTGTAGCCACAGCATTTAAATAGCTGCTCCAGTTCAGTTTCTGGTCAATAGTAAGCCCACGACGTAGATGGTGTGGAACTTTGTGATCGTGATGCCATTGAATGTCAAGGAGAGATGGTTAGATTCTCTCTTGTTGGAAATAGTAATTGCCTGGCACTTATGTTGCACGAATGTTACTTGCCACTTATCATTATTGGTAGTAGTGACCGTAGGCCCAAGCCTAAACATTGTCCAGGTCTTGCTGCTTCAGTATCGGAGGAGTTGCAAATGGTACTGAACTTCGTACACTCAGCACTTCTGACCTTATAATGGAGGGAAGGTCATTGATGAAGCAGCTGAAGATGATTGGGCCTAGGACACTCCCTAAGGAACTCCTGCAGCAATGCCCTGGGCAGAGATGATTGGCCTCCAATAACCACAGCCAAATTCCTTTATGCTAGGTATGACTCGAACCAGTGGAGAGTTTCTTGCCTGATTCCCATTGACTTCAACTTGGCTAGGGCTCCTTGATGCCACACTGCCAAATGCTGCCTTAATATCAAAGGCTCTCACCTCATCAGTTCAGCTCTTATGTCTACGTTTGAACCAAGGCTGCAAAGAGGTCAGGAGCTGAGTGGCCCTGGTGGAACCCAAACTGAGTTTCGGTGAGCAGGTTATTGCTGTTTAAACGGTGCTTGATAGCACTGTTGACGACACCTTCCATCACTTTACTGATGATAGAGTGTAGACTGATAGTGGGATAATTGGCCAGGTTGGATTTGTCTTGCTTTTTGCGAACAGGCCATACCTGGACAATTTTCCACATTGGTGGGTAGGTGCCAGTATTGCAGCTGTAGTGGAAGAGCTTGGCTAGAGGTGTAGCCTGTTCTGCAGCACAAATCTTTAGTACTACAGCCGGGATGTTGTCAGGGCCTTAGCCTCTGCAATAACCAGTGCCTTCAGCTGTTTCTTGATATCACGTGGAGTGAATCAAATTGGCTGAAGACTGGCATCTGTGATGTGGGGGACCTCAGGAGGCAGCCAATACAGATCATCCACTCGGCACTTCTGGATGAAGATGGTTGGGATTGCTTTAGCCTTTTCCTTTGCAGTGATGTGCTGGGCTCCCCCATCATTGAGGATGGGAATATTTGTGGAGCCTCCTCCTCCTGTTAATTGTCCACCATCACCACCTACGACTGGATGTGGCAGGACTGCAGAGCTTAGATCTGATCAACTGGTTGTGGGATCGCTTAGCTCTGACTATTGCATGTTGCT
Source organism: Heterodontus francisci (assembly GCF_036365525.1). Taxonomy (NCBI): domain Eukaryota; kingdom Metazoa; phylum Chordata; class Chondrichthyes; order Heterodontiformes; family Heterodontidae; genus Heterodontus; species Heterodontus francisci. The sequence goes on along the minus strand of NC_090372.1, from coordinate 92,866,895 downwards.
TCTGCTATTTTGCATGCAAGTAGTCCTGTGTTGCATCTTCACCAGGTTGACACCTCATTTTTAGGTATTCTTGGTGCTGCTCCTAGCAGGATGTCCTGCTCTCCTCATTGAACCAGGGTTGATCCCCTGGCTTGATGGTAATGGTAGAGAAAGGAATATGCCGGGTCATGAGGTTAGATTGTGGCTGAATACAATTCTGCTGTTGCTGATGGTCCACAGCCCTTCATGGATGCCCAGTTTTGAGCAGCCAGATCTGTTCTGAATCTATCCCATTGAGCATGGCGGTAGCAGACAACATGGAGGGTATCCTCAATGTGAAGACAGAACTTCGTTTGCACAAGTATTGTACGGTCACTCCTACCAATAATATCATGGACAGAGCAATCTGCAACAGTAAGATTGGCAAGGACAAGGTCTAGTAGGCACTTCCCTCTTGTTGGTTCTCTCACCACCTGCCGCAGGCCCACTCTGGCAGCTATGTCCTTCAGGACTCAGTCAGCTCAGTCAGTAGTGGCACTATCGAGCCACTCTTGGCGACTGACATTAAACTCCCCCACCCAGAGTACATTGTGCCCTTTCCACCCTCAGTGCTTCGTCCAAGCAGTGTTCAACATGGAGGAGTACTGATTCATCAGCTGAGGGCGGGCGGTAGTTGGTAATCAGCAAGAGATTACCTTTGTTCATGTTTGACCTGATGCCATGAGACGTCATGGGTCCGGAGTCAATGCTGAGGACTCCCAGGGCAACTCCCTCTCTAATGTATACCACCATGTCGCCACCTCTTGTGGCTCTGTCCTGCTGGTGGGACAGAACACAAAAACATAAGAAATAGGAGCAGGTGTAGACCATATGGCCTATCGAGCCTGCTCCACCATTCAATACGATCATGGCGGATCTTAAGATTCAACTCCACTTTCCCGCCCGCTCACCATGCCCCTTGATTCCGAGACACCAAAATTCTGTCCATCTCAGCCTTAAATGTATTCAATGATGGAGCATGCCAAAGATTCACAACCCTTTGAGTGAAATAATTTCTGCTCATCTCAGTCCTGAACGATTGGCCCCTGATCCTGAGACTGTGCCCTGGTGTTTTAGATTCCTCGATCAGTAGAAATAATCTCTGTGTCTACCCTATCCAGCCCCTTTAGGATCTTACATGTTTCAATGGGATCACCTCTCATTCTTCTAAACTCTACAGAATACAGGCTCAATTCACTTAGCCTATCATAGGACAACCCCCTCATCAATGCAATTATATCCTTTCTTAAACGTGGAGACCAAAACTGCAGAGTGTTCCAGATGTGGTCTCTCCAAAACACTGTATAATTGTAGCAATACTTCCTTATTCCTGTACTCCAATCCCCTTGCAATGAAGGCCAAGATGTCATTTGCCTTCTTAATTTTGCCTTCTTAATTGCTCGTGTTCCTGCATGTTAACTTTCTGCGCTCCGTATCTTGCCTATTAACCTTTTGGGTGGCACCTTAGCGAATGCCTTTTGGAAATCCAGGTATACAACATCTACTGGTTCCCCTTTATCTACCCTACTAGTTACATCCTCAAAAAACTAATAAATTTGTCAAACAGGATTTCCCTTTAGTAAAACCACGTTGACTTGTTCTAATCATACTGTGCTTTTCCAAGTGCATTGTTAAGACTTCCTTAGTCATAGATTCCAGCATTTTCCCAATGACTGATGTTAGGCTAACTAGCCTGTAGTTCCATTTTCTCTCTCCTTCCTTTCTTGAAAAGCAGTATAACATTTGCCAACTTCCAATCTGATGGGACCATTCCCAAATCTAAGGAGTTTTTGGAAAATGATAGCTAGTGCATCCACTATATCTGTAGCTATTTCTTTTAGAACTCTAGAAAGTAGGCAATCAGGTCCTCGAGATGTCAGATTTTAGTCCCTTAAGTTTCTCCAATACCTTTTCTCTGCGGTTATGAAATTTCCTCGCTCTTTTTAGCCCCTAGTTACTGCCTATACCTAGTATGGAACTTGTCTCTTCTACTGTGAAGACAGACACAAACTATTTGTTCAATGCCTCTATTTCCTCAATCCCCATGATGATTTCTCCTGTCTCTGCTTCCAAAGGACCAACGTTTACTTTAGCTACTCTTTTCCTTTTGATATACTTATAAAAGCTCTTACAATCTGTTTTTGTGCTACTGGCTAGTTTACTCTCATTCTATTTTTTCCTTTTCTATCAACTTTTTGGTGGCCCTTTGCTGGTTTCTAAGGCATTCCCAATTCTCAGACTTGCTACTCTTTGTTTCAACATTGTAAGCCTTTTAAAAAAATTTAATACTATCCTTAACTTCCTGAGTGAGCCACGGATGGGTCTTTCTGGCGGAGTATTTGATTTTCAAAGGAATGTATTTTTGTTGATCATTCTGAATTGTTTCTTTAAAGGTTTCCCACTATTCATTTACCACCATACCTTTTAGTCTATTTACCCAATTTACCTTAGCCTTTTTCCCCCTCATGCTTATATAATTGGCTTTAAGTTTAAGATTCTTGTTTGTGATTGGAGCATGTCACTTTCAAACTTAACATGGAATTCCGTGGCATTATGACTACTGTTTCCCAGTGGATCTTTTACTAGGACATTGCTTATTAACCCTGCTTCATTACACAATATTAGACCTAAGATAACTTTATCCCTAGTTGGTTCCACAACATATTGCTCCAAGAAACTGTCCCAAAAGCATTCTACAAACTCATCTTCTAGAACACTCCTGCCAATTTCGTTGTCTCAGTCTATATGAAGATTACAGTCCCCCACAATTATTACATTGCCTTTGTTACAAGCTCCAATAATTTCTTGTTTAATGCTGTCCAACAGTATAACTACTGTTAGAGGGCCTATAAACTACTCCCACCACTGTTGTCTGATTCTTGCTATTTCTGATTTCCACCCATACTGATTCTACTTCATGATCTTCTGAGGCCAGATCCTTTCTCACGAATGTCCTTATGTCATCCTTTACGATCAGTGCTACCCCTCCTCCTTTGCTATTCTATCTGTCTTTCTGAAATATTGCTCACCCTGGAATATTTATTTCCTAACCTTGATCAACTTGTAACCGTGTACCTGTGATGGTGATTTGTGCTACTAGTTAGTCTATCTTACTGCAGATGCTTCACACAGATATAGAAGCTTTAATTTCATTTTTTTCTATTGCCTTCAATGACCTTATTTGCTGATGTACAATTTCCGTTAACTTTGTCCCTTCTTGTCTCATTCTGCTAGTCTTTGCCAACACTATCCTGCTCCGATACCTTGGCCTTTCTCTTTGGATTTCTAAATCTCACCTGTTCCGAACCCTCCCCCGACTGTTAGTTCACAAGCTCTAAGCTGATCTGCTGGCTCACTCTTGAGTTTGTACACACTGTCCCTTCCTGTCACACCCTGATCATTATCCTTATTACTATCTTGCTCTCTTGCCTTCTCCTCTCTTTAAACTATCACATCTTCCCTCACTTGATCCCTTGCCCCCGCTGTTCAGTTTAAACTGCCCTAATTATACGACTCGTCAGAACACTGAAAGCACAGTTCAGTGGAACATGTAGAGTTGTCAAAAGGATTGGTAAAGTAAATTATTTGATTGACACCCCAGACTACTGGAAAAAGAATCGACTGTGTCACATCAATATGTTGAAATATCACTGCCGGGAGGAGAATAAGCAAGCGCAGTTATGTCAGGTAGTAGGGACATTGAAGGATTAAAGGGATAGTGAGGATGGGGCAGAAGGAGGCCTAGACAATTCTCAAATTGAACCTCCTACTATCCGGTTAGCTAATACTGAAATGTTAGGGAGATTAGACACTATGCTTTCATATTGAGATGCAGAACAACAAGATGACCTAAAAAGGCTATTCCTAGCATTTAAAAAAAGGAGACTGTAGGAATAAGTGAGGATGTACAAGCTTAGCCATACAGCATGTGGATGTAGAAGAATCCTCTCCTATAAAACAGCATCCTTATTGCTTAGGCCCAGAGAAACAGGCCCAAGTGAAATCAGAAATCCAATACATGCTGGAAAAACCACCTAATTGAACCCAAAGTAGCTGGAACTCACCAGTTGTGTTAGTGCCTAAAACCAGATGGTTCGACTAGATTTTGCATAGACTACAGAAAGGTTAATGCAATAACAAAGGCAGACTCTTACCCAATTCCTCAGTTGGAAGACAGTATTGACAGAGTTGGCAGTGCCAGGCTTCTTACCAAAATAAACTTGTTAAAGGGATACTGGCAATTTCCTTTAACACCCTGAGCTAAAGAAATATCAGCCTTTGTCTCATCAGACAGACAGACAGTCTTTTCCAATGCCGGGTAATGCCATTTGGGCTTTAAAAAAAAAATGCCCCAGCAACTTTCCAGAGGCTAATGAACCAAGTGGTAGTCAGCATTTCTAACTGTGTGGTTTACCTTGATGCGCTGGTATAGTGACACTTGGAAGGACCACTTGCAACAACTAGAAGCCATTATTTTGAAAATTCCAGCCGGCTGATTGGGTGATAAACCTTGCCAAAAGTGAATTTGCGGAAGTGCAGATAACCTACCTTGGGCATATAGGAGGGCAAGGACAAGTGTTGCCAACAGCAAAAGAACAAGCATTGATTGAGTTCCCTGTGTCCAAGACTAAACAAAAAATCATGAGGTTTTTGGGAATCAGTGGTCTCTACTGCAAGTTTGTACCAAAGTTTAGTACTATAGCTGCCCCACTGAGATTCGCTACAAAAGAAAGCAAGCCAAGGTAGTGTGATCAGGAGATTACCAAGCATCTTGAGGGGCTGAAAGCCATTTTGATCAATAAACCAGTGTTGGCTGCCCCAAATGTCACTAAGCCCTTCAAGGTTGCAATTAATGCTAGTGACCTGGGGGTCAGTGCAGTCCAGATGATGAATCAGACATAGAAAGGCCAGTGGAATACTTTTCCAAAAAGCTAAACTGACATCAAAAGAGATACTCAACAGTGGAAGAGGAAACTCTGGGCTTTCTACTAGCTCTTAAGAATTTTGAATTACATGTCCACCATGACTACAGACACACTGGTATATACTGATCATAACTCCTTAGCCTTTGTAGAAAAATTCAAAAACTAGGATACCAGGCTTTTTCAAAAGAGTTTACCATTGCAGCCCTATCACTTAAAGACTGCCCACATTGCGTGGAAAAATAATGTATTTTTTTTTATTCGTTCGAAGGATGTGGGAGTCGCTGGCTAGGCCAGCATTTATTACCCATGCCTAATTGCCCTTGAGAAGGAGGTGGTGAACTGTCTTCTTGAACTGCTGCAGCCCTTGGGGTGTAGGTACACTAACAGTGCTGTTAGGAAGGGATTTCTAGGATCTTGACCCAGCAACAGTGAAGGAATGGCAATATTCTTCCAAGTCAGGATGGTGTGTGTCTTGGAGGGGAACTTGCAGGTGGTGTGTTCCCATGCATCTGCTGGCCTTGTCCTTCTAGGTGGTAGAGGTCATGAGTTTGGAAGGTGCTGTTGAAGGAGCCTTGGTGAGTTGCTGCAGTGCATCTTGTAGATGGCCCGCACGGCTGCAACTGTGAGTCGGTGGGGGAGGGAGTGAATGTTGAAGGGACTGGATGGGGTGCCAATCAAGCAGGCTGTTCTGTCCTCCTGGATGGTCTCGAACTTCTTGTTCGAGCTGCACCCATCCATGGAATTGGAGAGTATTCCATCACACTCCTGACTGGCACCTTGTACATGGTGGACAGGCATTGGGGAAACAGGAGGTGATGCTTTGCCGATGATTTGTCTAGAATTTAACTTTGCTTTGAGCTGTAAGTAGAAAGATGGTACAAGGCAGTACTGTATTAGTCACAGGTAAAATGTGAATGAGAGTGTGTGTGTAAATGTGTTTTCCCCCCCTCCACCCTTTTTAAATGAAATGTATTTAAAATAGTGTTTCATTCTTCCAAGGATGGAGGTGTTATGAAAGTGATTCCATTTTTAAATATTTTTTTTTTGAGGACTCATTTCTGAATTGTGGAAATGGATTCATTTGGAGGACTGAAGAGATTCCATAGATGTTGGACTTTTAATTAAAAAAACAAGGTCACTGGAAGGACTTTGGGACTTGGTTGAAAAACACACTTACTGGAATTCACATGTCTTCAGCTAATTAAACAGCAAGAGCCTTGGTGACCAGGGGGGAGTTGTTTACATAGAAGTGACATGTTAAGATTTATGGTGGCCAAGAGTTGGTTTTGTTTTGGATATTGTTTTTGAATCAGTTGGGGGTCAGCTTAAGAAAGAAGACACCAGTTCATTCTTTCTCCACCTCTGAGAACCCCAAGAATCCTATGTGTGATAGTTGAAACCCCGATGCGGCATTTCTCCTGGAAAGCCTGCCAGACTAAACCTCAAAGTTGCCTGAAGAGAACTGCTCCAGAAAGATCCCAGTGACAGCCATACATGCATATCTGGGATGCCAGAATAAAGGAACTTATATTATTCCATATCCTCTCCTTTTCCTTCAAGTAGTAGTATTTGGCCAAAATATTTTTGTTACCTTTTCTGTAAAAAGAGATCTCTGCAGAGGAAACTTTATTTTCTTCTTGTGTGTATTGGAGTAAGTTAGAAGGGAACTTTCATATTTCAAATCGGTGTGTCAATGCTTGGCATCTTTACTGGATAAGTCTGGTTTTATAATAAATTAATAATTGTTGTTTATTAAAGAAACCTGGTTGCTGGATTTTATTCTGAAATAAAAATATAGTATATAATTGGCCATTTCGGTAACTTGGTAAACATTTAAATATATGTTGTGACCCATGGAGAAGTGGAACTACAGAAAGACAGTGCACTCCTCGGTCATAATATATAGTAGAAATAGGCTATGTGAACCTGTCACACTGCAATTACGGGACAACCAATTGCAGGAGAGTACATCAGTCCAATATTGCATCTCCCAGCTCCTCACCCTGCATTGGAGAAAATCTATGCTCTAACGAACTCAACTTCTCTGCTTCCCAAATAGCTGCAAGTTTTGAATTTAACTTGGAAACATAAAAGTGACAGAACATAAGGGAGACTATAATGCATCCATGCACGATGGTTCAATGATCTCCTGCCATCCATCACCTTAAGATTACACATAATTCACTCATCCTTGTGCGCAACACATGGGAGACAACCTAGTATTTTACTGAAGTTACAGCTTCAAAATTTACTTCCTGTAATTACAATTTCCAGTCAACCCATTATAAACTGATATTTAAATATTTCTAAGTAAAATTTTCTACATTAACTTTTACCTTACAATACAATTAAATGAAAATGCTTTTTGACATTTATTTCCCCAGCAACTGAAATTTCTGAAGTTCAAAATATTTTAAACAAATACAAAATGACTGCATTTTTCACAAATTAAAATAACTGAGGGAGGGTCCAGGACCAATTTCCCCAAGTTTGTTAGCTACATTCAGCCACACAGCAGTCGGGTTGCAATTGGCCCCAGCACTATCATGTTGGGGAAAGAAACATCACTCTGTATTCTTGCTCTTGATCACCATTCTTTGCAATGTCTAACTGGAGGAAATTGCAGATCATCAAAGACCAGTTATCTGACAAACAGTCCACTTCTCTGTTAAGGTGGTTGTCTTGGAAGGCTGCTTTAAAGATCAACTTGTTTTTCTTTTCATATCAAAATTCTTCATGGTAAAGCTGAAATCATCTTTAGCAATTACTCCCCTCTGTGCCCCCACCCATAGACTAAACTTTATTCCAAAAATGTGTTCCTATTCCTCCTTATCCTCAATTCGGTCATTCAAGATGTCCTGGCTGAGATCCTCAAAATGCAGATTAGCTGCCCATTCATCCCATTGCTGTTAGTAGGAAGTTATAGGCAAATAAGGCAGCCATCTTTGCCAATGAAAGTCAACGAACTTCAAAAGTAATTGACCTGATAAAAGGTGCCACGTAAACACAAGTATCTATCCGTACTCAATAGCAGCAAGCAAAACCATAAGCTTTAATATCAGTGAACAAATATTTGCTTCCAAACAATATTCATAGGATATTGGAAAATAATGGAGTCAAGTGTACATTAAAAAGATTAACAGGTCTTTCACCAGTTTCTATTTCTCCATATATGATTCACTGGAAATGGAACATAAAAATGTGCTTTCGCCTGTACATGTAAAATGTATACAAGTCTCATAAACCTTTTATGTACCTTGAGCTAACCAGAAATGCACTCTTCAGGTTACTTCAATTCCTATAAAATATTTGACATTTATGACTCATCTCGTCATTGAAAAGGAGAATGAATACTCAAGTCAAACACATGTATCAGCCTATCTATTTAGCATACTAGGCAGAAAATGTCCCAATCAACTGCAGATTTTGAGTTTAGTTTAGAGATACAGCCCTGAAACAGGCCCTTCGGCCCACCGAGTCTGTGCCGACCAACAACCACCCATTTATACTAATCCTACACTAATCCCATATTCCTACCACATCCCCACCTGTCCCTATATTTCCCTACCACCTACCTATACTAGGGGCAATTTACAATGGCCAATTTACCTACCAACCTGCAAGTCTTTGGCATGTGGGAGGAAACCAGAGCACCCAGAGAAAACCCACGCAGACACAGGGAGAACTTGCAAATTCCACACAGGCAGTACCCAGAATTGAACCCGGGTCGCTGGAGCTGTGAGGCTGCAGTACTAACCACTGCGCCGCGTTACTAATTTTCTGGGTTGAATGGCATCACACAAAAGCACATGAAGTGCACTTCCATTTAAAAGCTCCATGCACAAATACCAAGACATTTTAATGGTGCATTCTGTTTTTCAATTCAGATGAAGTAAACCGTGACTTAGGTTGTTCCGCACCATTCAAATGAATGTAAAACTTTATAATTGAGCCAAGGTATTAACAGCACAGAATTAGGCCATTCAGCCCAACAGACCCATGTCGACATTTACTGTTACATCTGAAACTATTTTTTTTTATATATTCCTTAAAAGCCACCTGGCAAAAACACTCCACAAAACAACAATGAGAAGTGACACTAGCAGTGAAGGGATTGACAGTAAAGGCCTGCTCGGGTCTGCGGAAAAAAAAACCCGACCCGAGCCCTTCCATTTTCTCCTGCGCCCGACCCGACCATCAATTAACTTACCATCCGTTTTTCACATTGTTGCTGATCTGCACAAGCTTAAAATAACAAAACCACTTTTCTAGTCCAAAAATTAAATTAACATTGGAACCACTTACCTGTGATAGAGCATGTCCAACCTGGCCCCGAATGCCAGACCCGGAAATGCAACCTGACCCTACCCAAACCTGACACACGTAGTCGGGTCCCGTCGGGTAGCTGGCCTTTAATTGACTGTGAATAATGACTAAATCATTCTCAACGTAACAGCATACCAGCTCTGAACATTACAGGCATTAAACTGACGATAATTCTTTAAAATTGGTCTCTTTTTAAAAAAAAAAAATACTGTAGGGTAAACTTACCTTCTTGAAATGAAAATCTTACAGCAATAGAGCTAGTACTATATCACAAAAGCAAAAATAAGGGCACAAATCACCAGAACTGTCCAAGTAAGCCGTAAAAACTCAATTACATCTGAAAACAGTTTTTACTGTTTCAAACATTAAGCAATCGCCTAGATAAACAATACTCATGGTTTAAAATATCAGGCATCATTGAGTTCACTTACCCCAAATGGAGTATAAGCAGGAGGTACAGAAGGTGGTGGCAGTACAGGTGCAGATTGAGGAAATAAGCCGAGGGCTTTCAGGTTTAGGCCAGGGATTAAATGTGCTTGAAGCTGCAAAAATAAAATGTTACAGCATAAAATGTTTTGACTAACAAAATTGTCAAATTATTCAATTTTAAACACCAATTAAACACATTAAAAGTGGTCAAGAAACTAGCTTTCCTTAAAACACAAAGCTTTTTGTGTTAAAGATGGAACAAATTTTTCCGATTGTTGCTGTCAATGAGTATAACTTGCACTTATATAGTATGTTTAACATAGTAAAATGTCTGAAGGCGCTAGCATTTTCTATTTTTGCATTGAGGTTAATGGGCGCCAACATCATGCTACGACCAGGTGAGAAAAGTTTCTAGGGGTCTTTTACTGTCTTCACCTGGTCTTATTGTAACAGGGTTTAATTTTAAACACACTGTTTTGAGCTCCCCCTTTTGTGAATCCTTGTTCACCACTTTCTAATTAAAAGGCAAAGAAATGAGCATAAAGAGGCTTTCTTAGGTTTAAAGGTGAAATTTATTAAACCTTAAACTCTAATACGGTTAACACCTACAGATATATGACGCACCCATGCTAGCATGAGCACACGATACATACATGCAAATAGGGACAGAAAAGAGAAGAATAAAATAAAATGAAGTTTGAGGTAATATCGGTAGAGTTGCTTGTTTACTGTGCTTCGAGCTCACTGTTGTCCTTTTGCAAGTAGATCTTGCTTTTCGTTGGGGCCCAGTATTCCTCTTAAACCTTGTTCACTGTAGGAGACTTTTCTCTCTTGCGGTTCATGCATCTTCAATGGTTTCCAAAGCTGGTGAGAGCGAGATGAGAGCAGGCAGGACAGAGAAGTTCTCAGTCCAGGAGAAAACAGCTTTCTGATTTCAAATTCCCTGTTGGAAGCTCAAATTCAAAAAACTCCGTCAGTCAGTCATGTGACTGAACTAGCCTGACCATGTGTGTTTGCGTACTCAGCCATCTTAGTAGTTTACCAGACATTGAAGCATCCCAGGTTATCAAAAGTCCAGTGTGGATTAAATTGGAGCAGGGAATAGTTCCTTTGTCCTTTTGAAGTACTGTCTGTCGATGTGCTAATGTCTCTCTCCAGCCAAAGACTCCAATTTTTTTTTTAAAGCAAGTTCTTTCTTCACCAACAACTGTTTAAAATCAACGTTCATGTGGCAAAATAAATTTTCATCATTCTTGGCAGGTGCCTGACAATCATCAAGCCTACCTAGAACCGATCAGGCCATGCATCGAGAATCCAGTGTCTTCAGAATTCTGCATTTGTGCATCTCATGATTTTTAACCTTCCAACAAGTGTTCTGTTACTGTGCATTCATAAGGAATATTTTCTGCAATGGGAGCACTGTTTTCCTTTGGATACCTGGTTCAGTCTTTCATAAGTTAGGGCAGAAGATCCCTGAAACAGTTAGTATTTGCAGTAACATTCATTTACATATCACCAACAAATTAGTGCAAATCCTCAAGGATTTCTTCCTTCAGTTAACTACCCACTTTGCACCATCTCTTCCAAGTACCAAGGACAGATAACGAATGACCTACACTTCAAATCTTGCTCTCCCAGTCATAGGATGTCAATAAGCTACAACAGGATATCTCCATTTCCCACACCACAAGATCGATGACTTTACAGAAATTATTTCATTAGTACTGAATTGTCACTTTTGTGCTATGGAATGCCTATTGCGTTTGGAAAACTTTATTTTGTCTATTTAGACTGGATACACTGCAGTACTCGAGGTTAAAATGTCCTGTTCTGGCTTCACTGGATAATTATCAGCACAAACGTCAGGCCCACAAATAGCAGCACAATCATAAAATGTGTTGTTAAATCTAGATTTTGAAGATGTAGTGACTTCCTCAATATAAAAACGGTTACTGGATCAGCAACACATTTACTCAACTTAAATTTAATACAGTCATAGACTCTCCAAAAAGAAAAACTAGAGAGTTTTAACTCACCAGGACAGTCAGGATGGTAAAATGAAGTGGTCTATCTAAAAGTAAAGGCAAACTCAACAGCACTCTTTCTGCCCTAAAAAAAAACACCACTATCGTTGGCCAATTGGGCCCATATTAACAATAGCTGATAGACTTCTGCACAGCCAAATGGTGCTGGCATTGAAAAAGGGAAAAATTCTGAACTGAAAATAGAATACATTTTTGGCTTAGGGTAAGGAATAGCAGGAGGAAAGAGACGGGGGATGAAAAAAAAGCACAAATTCAGCTTGGAGGATATGTTGCAGTAGCCATGAGAGACACTTGGCTATTAGCTGGGCATGATTGAGAATTAAATGTACTAGACTATAGAAATCTTCAGAAATTGAAAGGATGTGAAAGGAGGTGGAGTAGCAATATTGAAAATAATGCCATACTAGTGAAGTAGGGGGAGCTCTGGATACTATGTTTAATGGGGGAACATGGAAGGCTCAGTTCACCCATCTCAATGTCAAATCCAGACAGTGAAAGTGGAAAATTCACTGATTCCACAGCAATGGCATTTCTCCTTGAACACACGATTTTATCACTCAAATACCTATTCTACTCATCAATGCTCAGTTCAACATCTGCCAGAACCATTCAGCTCTGGATCTAGTCACAATCTTAATCCAGATATGAACACAAACACTGAATAATAGAGAGGTGGAAGTAACTTCCTTCATCGGCATCAGACTAAGAATGGCACCAACATAGCCAAAGCACATTGCGGCACAGTGGCGCAGTGGTTAGCACCGCAGCCTCACAGCTCCAGCGACCCGGGTTCAATTCTGGGTACTGCCTGTGTGGAGTTTGCAAGTTCTCCCTGTGTCTGCGTGGGTTTCCTCCGGGTGCTCCGGTTTCCTCCCACATGCCAAAGACTTGCTGGTTGATAGGTTAATTGGCCATTATAAATTGCCCCTAGTATAGGTAGGTGGTAGGGAAATATAAGGACAGGTGGGGATGTGGTAGGAATATGGAATTAGTGTAGGATTAGTATAAATGGGTGGTTGTTGGTCGGCAGACTCGGTGGGCCGAAGGGCCTGTTTCAGTGCTGTAACTCTAAACTAAACTAAATCAAAGGTTAATATGGGTCAAAGGAAACTTTCCAGTGTCCAGAGGCATATCCAATGTACGTGATGTTTGGAACCTCACGGTATTCTCAGAAGAGGGTCTTCAGCCCATAGAAAATAGGAGCAGTAGGCCATTCAGCCCTGCTCGCTATTAAAAAAAGATCATGGCTGATCATCTAATTCAGTACCCTGTTCCCGCTTTCTCCCCATATCCCTTGATCCCTTTGGCATTAATATATTTATCTCCTTCTTGAATATATTTAATGACGGCCTCCACTGCGGTAGAGAATTCCACAAGTTCATTGCCCTCTGAATGAAGAAATTTCTCATCTCGGTTCTAACTGGCATACCCCGTATCCTGAGACTGTGACACCTGGTTCTGGACTCTCCAGCCATCAGGAACATCCTCCCTGCATTTAGCCTGTCTAGTCTCGTTAGAATTTTATAGGGTTTTATGAGATCCCCTCTCATTCTTCTAAACTCTAGTGAATGTAGGCCTAGTTGGCCATCCCAGGAATCAGCCTAGTAAATCTTTTTTGCATTCCCTCCAAGGCAAGAACATCCTTCCTCCGATAAGGAGACCAAAACTGCACACAATACTCGAGAAGTGGTCTTACCAAGGCCCTGTACTGCAATAAGACATCCTTGCTCCTGTACTCAAATCCTCTTGCAATGAAGGCCAACCTACCATTCGCCTTCCTAATTGCTTGCTGCACCTGAATGCTTGCTTTCAGCAACTGGTATACGAGGACACCCAGGTCTTGTTGCACCTCCCCCTTTCCCAATCTACCACCATTCAGATAATAATCTGCCTTTCTGCTTTTACAACCAAAGTAGATAACCTCACATTTATCCATCTTATACTGCATCTGCTATGCATTTGCACACACACCCAACTTGTCCAAATCACATTGGAGCCTCTTTGCATCCTCCTCACAGCTCACATTCCCCCCCAGCTTTGTGTCCTCTGGAAAAGTTACATTTAGTTTCTTCACCCAAGTCATGAACATATATTGTGAATAGCTGGGGCCCATGTACCCCACGAGTCACTGCCTGCCACCCGGAAAAAGATCCGTTTATTCCTACTCTCTCTTTCCTGTCTGTCAACCAATTCTCAATCTATGCCAGTATATCACCCCCAATCCCTTGTGCTTTAATTCTGCACAGTAACCTCTTATCTGGGACCTTATCAAAAGCCTTCTGAAAATCCAAATACACCACATCCACTGGTTCTCCCTTATCTATTCTACTAGTTACATCCTCAAAAAACTCCAATAGATTTGTTAAGCATGATTTCCCTTTCGTAAACCTATGCTGACTTTGTCCAATCCTGTTTATGCTTTCCAGGTGTTCTGCTATCACATCCTTTATCATAGACTCTCGCATTTTCCCCAATAGTGATGCAAGGCTAACTGGTCTGTAATTCCCTGTTTTTCTCCCTTTTTAAAAGAAAAAAATAGTGGGGTTACATTTGCCACCCTCTAGACTCTGGAGCAGTTCCTACAGATTATAGAATTTTGGAAGATGACCACCAAAGCATCCACTATTTCCAGGGCCACTTTCTTTAGTACTCTGGGACGTAGATTATCAGGCCCTGGGGATTTGTCAGCCTTTAACCCCATTAATTACCCTAGCAATTTTTTTTTTTTACTAATACTGATTTCCTTCAATTCCTCCCTCATTAGACCCTTGGTTCCCTAATATTTCTGGGAGGTTAATTGTGCTCTCCTTTGTGAAATCATAACCAAAGTATGTGTTTAATTGTTCTGTCATTTATTTGTTCCCCATTATAAGTTCTCCCGTTTCTGACTACGACATTTCTCTTCACATATTTATAGAAGCTTTTACAGTCAGTTTTTATGTTCCCCGCAAGTTTACACTCATACTCTATTTTCCCCTGATTAACCTTGGTCCTCCTTTGCTGAATTTTAAACTACTCCCAATCCTCAGGTTTGCTGCTTTTTCTGGCAATTTTATATGCCTCCTCTTTGGATCTAACACTATCCTTAATTTCTTTTGTAAGCCACGGTTGAGCCACCTTTCCGGTTTTATTTTTGCACCAAAAATGAATAATTGTTGTAATTCATGCACACGTTCTTTAAATATTATCCATTGCCTATCCACAGTCAACCCTTTTAGTAAAGTCCCCCAATCTACCATAGCCAACTTGTGCCTCATATCTTCATCGTTTCCTTTATTTAGATTCAGGACCCTAGTTTCTGATTCAACTTCTTCACTCTGCATCTTAATGAAGAATTCTAACATGTTATGGTCACTCTTCCCCAAGGGACCCCACACAAGATTGTTAATTAATCCTCTCTCATTGCACAATACCCAATCTAGGATAGCCTGTTCTCTAGTCGGTTTCTCAACATATTGATCTAAAAAACTGTCACATGTACCAGCATCTTCAGCTGTGTCAATGATCTCCCGTCCATCCATCATGTCAGAGGTGGGACTGTTTGAAGATCCGTGTTCAGCTTGATTCACGAATTCCTTATAATGATGCAGTTTATGCCAATTTAAAGCAGGGGGTCAGGAGGTCAGGGCAAGGTTGCTGGTCCTCAATAACTAGATATTATCTGACATTTATGCAATACAAATGTTATTGGTCACTTATCCAAGTTGGGATGTTGTCCAGGTCCTGCTATAGTCTGGTATGCAAAGTTTCATTATTGTAGGAGTTATTAATGCAGCTGAATACAAATTGTCAATAAACAGCCCTACTTCTGACCATATGATAGAAGGAAGGTCATTAATATAGTGACTGAAGAAAATTGAGCCAAGGATGCTACCCTGAAAAACTCTAGCTGCAATGCCCTGGGGCTATGATAATTGGTATCTTACAATCACAGTCATCTTGTGTTAGGTATGATTCCAACCATTTGGCAGATTTCACAATGACCTCAGGTTTATGACTGCTTTTGTACATGCTTTCTACCATATTGCCTCTCTCTGCTGGCATTCACCTGGATCAAAACTGTGGTGAGGTCTGCAGCCAAGTGGTTCTGCTGGAACCTGAACTGAGCACCAATAAGTTATTCATAGATAATTGTCACTTGATGGCACCATTGTTGACCCCCATCACTTTATTAGATTATTAGAAAGAGGCTGATGTGATGGCAACTGGCCAATTTTGATTTGTTCTGCTTTCTATAAAGAAGACATACCAGGGTAATCTATCATCGTAACCTTGGTGCAACCACAACCAAGGGTCAATGGGGAAAGGCCAGAGTTTAGAGCCCTCTTGCCATTGCACACCAGGGGGCTGAAATAAATGTAAAACTCCTCAGCTGTATGCATTAGAAAACATTTAATGTGAAGTGAGAGAGGCACCCTAGGGGGTCATGTTGTTCTAATTTTTCTGTATTGCATTGTGAACTGTGACATCTGTATCGTTCTACAATGCTCTTTCACAAATTTTAATAAAGTATATATTTGTACCAAAAACATTATTAAATGGATGCTAATCACAGCCACACTTCGGTAGCATTGTAAAGATGTTATTTTAGTCTATAAAATTTGATCAGTTTGATATCTGACAATGTGGAATGAGGTAGGTAATACAACACAAGATTACAAGAAATTCAAATCAACAAATTACTGCAACTTGTGAAATTATTAATCCTTGCAGAGATCAAAAAAGAGGCAGCTTTTGGAACGAAGGACAAGTTCCATTTGCTGGAACTACTGA
Source organism: Heterodontus francisci (assembly GCF_036365525.1). Lineage (NCBI taxonomy): Eukaryota > Metazoa > Chordata > Chondrichthyes > Heterodontiformes > Heterodontidae > Heterodontus > Heterodontus francisci. The sequence continues at coordinate 92,850,379 of NC_090372.1, read as the reverse complement.
AAGAAAATAGTTTAAGTTTCCCAAAAGGTAATATGACCCTTGATTGGAAACACCAATGAACAGTAAACACATGCTAATTACTTACATTCATAGCAGCCATATCATTATCATAAGATTCCCTAATTTTCTTCATAATTTCTTCTTCAGCTTTGGAACATGCTTCGATACTGCTTTTTATTGTAATGGTCCTTTCTGGATTATAAAGCGTCAAGTCTTGCAAGCTGCAGAACCAACATAAACATTTGAAGATTGGTCAAGAAGTCATCAATTCAAATGCACAGAAAACTGAAATCCAGAGTTCCAAAACTTACGGAGAAATTGTGATTTTGGTGTCTGTATCTTGCTCAATTTTTTTCAGATTTCTTCCTTCTTTCCCAATGAGTCGTCCAACAAAGTTGTTGTGTGCTAAAATCTTTAAAGGTATGTCTTCTGTGCTGCAATTGCGTAAATGAGATTTAATAAACTAATCACCATCTGAAAAAATTGTAAGATCAAAAGCACCTGCCACTCTTAGATAGTCTTCAAGCCAATACCAACCTATAGTTATTTGGATTGAGGCATTTATAAACATGATACATTATTACAGCTGCCTTTGTGGCTCATCGGATAAATGCAGCGTGGTGTATACTGTGTCATATAGACCAGGAGGGTCCCAGGTTCCATGCTGAGTTAGCCGACTCTACAGAAAAAAGGCGTCATAATTGGCTTTAGAATTAGCAGACTATAAAGATTGCAGGAAGGAAGCTGGTGGTAAAGAGAAAGGCAACTGATACCTTGTTTAAGGCTTCTGAGCTACAAGAGCAGGTTGAAATCTCTGGGGTAGAAAAGATTCCAGTATTGTACATTTAAGGAATAAATTAATTAACCCCCAAATATCTTGAGATTTTCACAAATTCTAGAAACAGGAGATATGGTCTTGAACTTAGAAGAGAGAAGGTGCAAGGCTTAGATTTAACTGCTTTGGGCAGAGGGTGGTGGTGATGAATTTTTGGAATGGACTACAGTGAAGCAGAAATATAATTTAAAGAAAAATTATATATGTTTGGTAGTGGGCTGTTGAGATATTAATTTTCAGAGGGACCTAATGAGGTGCAGAGTGGTATCGTTTCCCCGTGTGTCTGTTGCTTTAAAATGATTAATTATGGCAATTTTTAAAAACCTGCCTGTTTTGCAGGTGCAAACTAAATAGTTCATATTAAGGATCTAAATGCAAAAAGTTATACAATGTACATACAATTTTGTATCCAGAGCTTCCTTCTGCATGATCTCCATAATCATCTTGCAAGCAGCTGAACACCCCTCTGGTGTTGAATGAATACTTATTGGCTTCTCAGCAGCACCTGCGTTATCCTTACGATGAATGTCGATCCTAAACACAAAGATACAATATTCATATTACTAAAGAGCATTAAATATCTAGCAGCTATTTATGAAAGTTGAATGGCAAGTACAAATGTCAGGAGTAAAATGTTCAACAACAAAAACTGTTCCTAGAAAGAATGCGAACAAAATGTTGGCCAAAAAAATTGAATTTTATATTTTCTTTCCCCTTTTCCATTCAAAGATCTTCTCAGTTTCCCCAGTCTGTGCAACGGCCCCTTAATCGGTTACTGGATACAACTAAGATTGTATGTTTGGGTCATTGGCCTGGAAATTTGCCATCCCTATGGACTTGGGTTTGGAGGTGAGCTCAACTCAATAAGGTTAATATCTACAGCTTTAAAGAACAGAATACCCTCCATCACTCAGACAGAAGGTAAATGAAAAGAGAAAGCACTTAAGTAAGTGGATGAGCAGCAGATAAGTTTATCGAACTGCAGGAAAAGTCCTTCTGCTGTGGCCAATGACCAGGGACCCATTAACTAAATGTCATCCACTTAACCCATCTCTTCATTATGTTCTCGCAGACAAAACAGGAAATAGAAACACTGATTATCCCTCTTTTTAATACAGAGAGTGAAATAAAGGCTGGGACATATACATGAATTAAGGTAATAGCTTAAAAATTAAACTTGAAAACAAAAATTAAAAATTTATACAATTTCATAATGGAGAAATTTATCATCCCTCAAATATAAAGTGAATCTTTCAGGACTAGAGAGGTTGTTCCACAGCAATTATGGGCTGAATTTTATGCCGCCCCAGCGGGTCAGATGGTGGCAGTGTAAAATTGAGCGGGAGGCTCCGGGAGGCCTACATGCCCCGCTTCCGCCTCCGGTCAACTTTATGGTGTTGGGGGGGGGGGGGGGGGGGGGACTGCCCGCTTGCCCGAGGCCAAATCAAGACCCTTAATTGGCCATGGGGGGCCATGGCAGTCGGGCACAGGGCCGAGACCCAAGACGCCCCCCTCCCCCCAAACAACCACTCCAGCTTTATCAGGGACTGATCTCCCTGGTGAGCCGTGCCCAACTTACCTGGAGTCCTGGCTCCATCTGGTTGGCTGGGCTGCAGTCCCAGCAGTGGCCACCGCTCCCGGTGGCACTGCTGGGACGAAGAGCTGCCAGCCCGCTGATTGGCCGGCAGTTCACTGAGGCAGGACCTCCTTCCTCAAGTGGGTGGAAGTCCTGCCTCGGGACAATTAAAGCCCGGGGACCCGTAAAATGCGGGACCGATCCCCGGGCTAGGCAGAAACAGGTTCGCCACCGACGTAAAAGTCAGTGGTGAATTCCTGTCCGCCCAAGGTAAAATCCAGCCCTATGACTTAGTACACCAATAAAAATCTATTTACACTTCATTCAAAAGGGTGCAACTTCTAGGTTGTTTTTAAAAGATAGGAGACTTGGGTAGGGATGGAGGAAAATCAGAATACGAAGGCCTCAAGGAAGAGTCACGTCTGAGTGCCAATCATGGAGGCTTCTCAAGCAAGCAGGTGTGAAGGCACTCAAGTCCTGAATCCACAAAGTTCTCACCTCAATGCAGCTGCCAGGTTTCCTGACGCTTGGGAAACCAGGCCCACAGCAGTTAAAGTTGGAAATCTGAATGCCAATGAAGCCCGCAACCTTGTTATATCAAAAGTTCAAACTCACTTCTGGCCTGAGTTAAAAGTCAGAAATGGATATTGGAGGTGTGTTTGGGTTGGGAAGCAGATTTTTCAGATTTTAACTCCCACCAGGCCCAAACCTGCCCTTTATGGTTACAATTAAGTCCCAACAATGTAAAAAGTAGAGATTCATGTCAAATCAAGATTTCCATCTGCGGGGACATCAACAGGGCATCCTGTGGAGGAGCAGGGAACCTCTGATGGCAAATCCTGGATTTCAGCATTTAATTGCACAAGTGTGAATGCCAAAAGTTGCTGTCAGTTTCAGAGTAATGAAGGTGAACGCCGACAGTTTCGCCATCACTACAAATGCAAAATCTGGGCTAGTAAGACATCAGAGGAAATTCCAATGGCTGCCATACATCAAGAATGAAGGGAGATAGAGTGACAGATAATCTCAAAGAAATGCATTAAACAAGGAAGGAAAAACAGACATCAGCAAAATCGACAGAACATATCACAGACATCAATCTACAGACTGAAATAAAAGACAGACAGACACATTCAAATCAGACTTCCTCCAATTTATTGGTGAGCGATGCAAGATACATTCACTATTATATACTTCTTGCAACAACAATGATTTCTACTTCATTAGCATCAGTTTGGCCCTGCTTTTGAATCAGACTAGAGCAGAAAATCTATACTGGCACTCCAGTGCATTACTGAGGGAGTGCTGTATTGTTTGGGTTGCCATCTTTCAGATGAAACTTTAAACTGAGGTCATATCTGCTTGTTCAGGTGATAAAAGATCCTGTGCCACTATGTGAAGAGCTGCAGTGACTTCTCACTGTGTAGTGGCAAATATTAATTTCAGACATCTAAAAATTCAACTGGCCATTTATATTTCATGCTTAATTCAAATTGTCTGAAATATTTTATGCATAATAAATTCCCAAGTTTGTTTACATTGGACAAATCAAATATTTCAACACAAAAATGGCTTCAAAGTTATGAGTAGTTATATCTCATTTGATGCATGTAGGACCTTGCTGTTTGTCAAGCTACATAACAGTCAAAACACCTCTTTAAAAAATAAAGTAACTTGAATGGTTATGAAGTATTTTGGAACATTCTGGGTTTGTTAGTTTGTTCTTTTATTTGCTGCTGAGCTTCCTCTCCAAATCTCAAGGGTCAGTAAGGAGAAATACAAGTAACTTCAAGCATATTTTTGTATTTGCCATTTAGTTTTACTTAAAGATGTCATGCACCAATTTAGAGTTTTTTCCTCCTTCTCTTTGGAGGGAGTAATCCTTGGAGTTCACAGGCACAACACAACTTTGCTGAAAAAGCACAACTCCAATCTGGCCAATTACTGCATGGAAGATGTCATCGACAGCACTATCAATCGGCACTTACACAGCAATAACCTGCTCACTGATGCTCACTTTAGGTTCCGCTGGGGCCACTCAGGTCCTGACCTCATTATAACCTTAGCCCAAGTATGGACAAAAGAGCTGAATTCGAGAGGCGAGGTGAATGTGACTGCACTTGACATCAAGGAATCATTTGACAGAGTGTGGCATCAAATATTCTTGAAGTTATGTGTATTTCTCCTTACTGACCTTGAGATTGAGAGAGGAAGCTCAGCAGCAAATAAAACTAACTAACCCAGAATGTTCCAAAGTACGTCACAACCATTCAAGTTACTTCATTTTTTCAAGAGGCATTTTGACTATTATGTAGCTTGACAGACAGCAAGGTCCTACAAAACATCAAATGAGATACAATTACTCAACTTCAAAGTCATTTTTGTGTTAAAATATCTAGCAAAATTGAAATCAGTGAGAATTGGGGGAAAACTCTCCACTGCTTGGAGCCATAACCCAAATCAAAGCATGAGGATTGTGGTTGTCACAGACCAATCATCTTAGCCCCAGAATGTCACTGCAGGATTACATCATGGTAATGTCCTAGGATCAACCATCTTCAGCTGCTTCTTTTATGACCCTCCCTCCATAAGGTCAGAAGTGGGGATGTTCACTGTGGAGTTGCAAATGGTACAGATCATACAATCATCAGATACTCAAGTAGTCCGTGCAGCAAGATCTGGACAATATTCAGGCTTGGCTGATAAGTGGCAAGTAACATTCACACTACACAAGTGCCAGGTAATGACCATCTTCAACAAGAGAATCTAACCATCTCCCCATTCACATTCACAAGCATATTTTTGTATCGTGGAATCCTCCACCAACAGCCTGGGGGTTACAACTGACGAGAAACTTAACTGGACCAGCCAGATAAAAACTGTGGCTACAAGAGCAGTCAGTCTAGGAATTCTGTAGTGAGTAACACCTCCCAACTCCTCAAAGTCAGTCCACCAGCTACAAGATAGAAGTCAGGAGTGTGATGGAATACACTCCACTTGCCTGGATGAGTGCAGCGCCAACACTCAAGAATCTTAACACCATCCAAGACAAAACAGTCGCTTGATTGGCACCCCATCTTTAAACATTCACTCCCTCCACCACTGGGGCACAGTGGCAGCAGTGTGTACCATCTACAAGATGCACTGCAGCAACTCACCAAGGCTCCTTCGCCACAACTTACAAACCTACAACCTCTGCTACTGAGAAGGACGAGGGCAGCAGACACAGGGGAATGCTGTCACCTGCAAGTTCCCCTCCAAGCCACACACCATCCTGACATGGAACTATATCGCTGTTCCTTCACTGTCGCTGGGTCAAAAACCTAGAACTCCTTTCCTAACAGCATGGTAGGCGTACTTGCACTAGATGGACTGCAGCGGTTCAAGGAGACGGCGAGAAGGTGGTGACCTTCTCGAGCAATTAGAGATGGGAACAAATGCTGGCTTTGCCAGCAATGCTCATCCTATGGAATAATAAAAAAAGGAATCCTCAACATGACTGGATTTTGACCTAGTGCAGAAAAAAATAACAGGCCAACTTGCCCAATGTTTCCAGATTACTGATGCATGGATGTACCAGTAAGAAAGTTAGTTCAGAAACAGCAACAGGATATGCAAGCTCAAAACAGTTTTACAAGTTAGAAATATAACCATTAGAATGCACAACCTTTGATCACTGCCATAATGTAAGGAGCTTACAAGGGATAGGAGGAGGACTTTTTCTCTCATTCACACCCCCAACCTCCCTGGATATTGCCCATTTTTGCTTCTGTCTCAAGTGCCAATTGCAAAAGCATGGGAACAGGTCTGCTCTCAATCACAAAATAAAGTGTAACATGGGAAGTTTGAAGGACACTAAACATAAACGGGAGATGGAAGCAGGACATATTTTTCAATCAAGGCAAAATTGAGACTTCTTGTTCAGATTCCAACATTGCTACACCATAAACAAATATTTAATGAATTATATTGTAGAATGTCAATGTTATAGTGATTTTATAAAAATGCTCATTACTCCCTTAAAGGTTAAAGGTCAATCCCAGGTAGTGAATTAGAAGATTACTGTGTCACTATATGTCTATACCTTCTTGAAATAGTGTTCACATCAACACTACTTGTTCAACCTGCAGCTTAGCTTCAACTCCTGCATGCAGTTACCTGAAACCCTTCTTCATGCTTATGTCACCTCAAGGATCATAATTCTCAAATTCTTTTCCCTGCCAACCTCCTCATTCCCACAAGTTTAAGAAAATCCAGAAAATGTCAAAATTTGTACTTGTAGCCAATCTGTGGTTTGACCTTAAAGTAATCATGGCTCACTGGATCTAAATCTTTAGGATCATTTATTCTGCAGCGCCACCCCCCCCCCACCTTGCCCAGTTTTACCCAAGCAAAACTCCACCTTACAATCTTAAAATAATGAACAACAAATGTTAACGGTCTTCACTTAAAAAGCTGCAAGTGGAATACCTACTTTGACTGTGTTTGTTTTGTGATATTCCGGATTGTGGCTCCTTCCTTCCCAATGATGGCACCTACAAACTGAGTTGGAACCATGATTCGCAAAGGAACATCAGACTGTTGCTGTTTTGGTCTAACTGTACCATTAGGAGACCCTTGCTGAGGTGGGCCACGTTGTCCAAAACCACGTCTTATTTGTGAAGGTGGTTGTTGTGAACTCTGTTGACCAGCCATCTCATCAGGGATGTAGGTTACTTTTAGTGAACAATTCTCCAACATATAACCATTAAGTTTTTCAATTGCCCTATTAAAGAAAGTAGCTATGATTAGCACATATTAAATATACATGCACTTTCCCTTTTATAAATTAAAAAGGGTTTTATTGAAATTGAGACTACAACCTAATAAAAACAACACCCCCTTAGCCCCCTTTAACAGTATTACATTAGTAATTGGATATTCAAAAACAAAATATGCTGGAAATCAGAAAATATTGAAAACAAGGCAGTTACTCAATATTGGGAAGAGTTCAGACCATTTATCAAAAATGAAGTTCGACCACGTCATAATGCAATTGTCTTTTGGAACACAAGAGTAAGCCGTTTAACCCCAACAGCGTGTTCCACCACTCAATGAAATCATGCGTATCCCTCATTACCTTTGGATAACAAAAATCAATCTCAGTTTTAAAAGCTATAATTTGCAGGATAGTTCTAAACTTCTACAACCCTTTGTATGAAGAAGCGTTTCCCGATTTCACTCCTGAAAGGTCTGGCTCTAATTTTACAACTATGCCCCCCAGTCAGAAACTCCCCAACTAGTGCAAACAGGGTAGATTCGGAGAACCTATCTGTTCTCCTTAATACCTTGAAAACTTTGATCAAATCACCTCTTAACCTTCTACATTCCAGGGAATACAACTCTGGTTTGTTTAAGCATTACTTGTAGCTTAACCCTTAGAGTCTAGGTATTATTCTATAAATCTACACTGCACTCCCTCTAAGGTTATATCCTTCCTTTGAGTTCGGACACCCCATCAGATCAACATTCTGGCAAAGGTGGTCTGCACCCCTTGGCATTGACCTTGGTTTGTCTGCCAGGCTCCAGGGCTATTACAGTTTGCTCAACTTTACCATGTTTTCATACTGCCCTTAACTTCAGCCCCTTTAACTATTAACACACTGTCTGGTATTTCTTGAATTTCTCTGTTTCCCATTGTCTCATGTTTCTACTAATTCACAACACAAACATTTTATAGATCAGTCTATTAATTTTCCTGCTTGTGCATGTGTTTTTTCCCCCCAATATCCTTGTTCTGTTGCTTTTTAAATACTGTTCAGTTGTATCATCTAGTTCTGATGAAGGTTCCACATCTGAAAGGTTAACTTGTCAGATGCTGCTTGACCTGCTGATTGTTTCCACGTTTTCAGTTTTAAAATTTGCTTCCTCCCTTACTATACTTTAGGGGTACATTTTTCTGCTCTACATCTGCTGGAATGGAAATGATCACCAAGTGTCAGCATTAAGCACATGAATTCATGCATAGTGTCAGTTACAGAATAGAACTACTAATACTGGCCAAAAAAGTGCCTTAGCCCAACTTAGGAGCACCCCCTACTGTACCAATGTAAATTTTCCCTCTTCCCACACCAATCATCCTTATGGCACAGATATGACAAATTTTAGTGTCAATTTGTAGGTGTTGATTGTCTCCATTAGAAGGTAGATTGAGATTATCCAATCATTGAAAAGAAAACGAGGAATCAACCTTTTATCAGTCCAATCTGATTTTGAATCTAAATCACAGAAGCAAAAGGACACTACAAACCATTCCACCCCCCCACTCCCAAGTTCCCAAAGCATATTTTTAAAACCTAATTGGAGAGTACACCTCACCAATAACCATTTTTTTACCAGACAGGTAACGAGCTAGAAATACTAATGAAGTCTATTCAATTCAATATAGCTCATCGATCTAGAAAAAAAATCCCTACAGTTTTCCTCATCACAGCAATATAAAGGTGCATACAATTTACAGCACAGAACTAGGCCATTCCACCCAACCTGTCTATGCTGGTATTCATGGCCCACATGAGTCTCCTCCCAACTTACTTCATCTAACCCTTTCTCTGTATACTTATCAAGCTTCACCTTAACTACATCTATGCCATTCCCCTCAACTACTCCATGTGGTAGCAAGTTCCACATTCTAAATACACTGGATAAAGAGGTTCCTCTATAATTCCTTATTGGATTTATTGGTGACTATTTAATGTTTATGATTGTTGGTTTTTGATTACAAGCGGAAATATTTTCTCTATGTCGACCCTATCAAACCTTTCATAATTCTGAAGATCTCTCTAGATCCCTCAGCCCTCTCTCGAGAAATAGAGCCACAGCCTATTTGGTATTTCTTTCCTGATAGTTATAACCTAATTATCTGATATTTACACTATACACAGGATGCCAGACAAATGATTTTATTAGCCAAGTGGTTTTGCATGGAATACTTCAAGTCCTTGTAACAGTCAGTCCAGGTACAGAATATTCCTGTCATTTAGTGTCACTGCTAACGCAGTTTTAATTAATACATGAACATTTAAAAATAATCACCATCCACATTAAAAGGGAAAATTTGATTGAGTTCAGGAACATCTTCACACTGTGATCAATATGTTGATGGGCTTCCAGTTAAAATTGTGGCAAACACATCAGAAGAGATTTGGAAAGTGTTATCTGCCAATATGTGTAAATCTAGCATCCACTGCATCACAAGGCAGATTGCCAAACTATATACAAGCACTTGGAGGGTGGGGGGGAATAAAAGGACTATGATTCTACATTGGGTCAAAATTCTAGAACTCACTTCCGAACAGCATTGTGTTCACATGGACTGCAGCGGTTCACGGTGGCTCACCACCATCTTCTCAAGGGCGATAAATGCTGGCCTTGCCAGTGATGCTGACATTGCAAGAATGAACAAAAAAATTCTTCTGGCCTGGAGCCAGAAATGTGCAAGCAGTAATCTTCAAACTTGCATCACCTGAAGAAATAACTTATTAACTTAGCATATTAGACATGTTTGTTAGACATGGCAATTTTAAAAAAAGGGCAGACTCAACAGCTGTCCCTTAACAGTAAAGTATGCAATCCCATGCTACAAATTATAACTCTCCTGTATAAAGCATTATATTGTACATCATCCAACTTACTGTGCAAATGGCACAATGATGCCTGTTGGGACAAGGAGGGGAATGAAACACTGCAAGTGAGTTTGGACAAATTGAAGGAGGTTGTATTAAAATAATTAAAATTAACGAAAAAGTGAAAAGAATTTTAAAATAGTATAGAGCATGTGGAGTCAGAGAACAAGTAGCAGAATGGATAGCAGGCTGGCTACAAGAAAAAAAAGAGACAGTAGGGGTTAAAGGTATTTACACAGACTAGTGCAAAGAGGGAAGCTGTGTTCCCCAGGCACTGATGTGGAGGCCATTACTGTTCACCATTTACAGATTTGGGTATTAGAAGCACAATTACTACATTTGCAGGTGTCACCAAATTGGGGGAACAGTTAAAATGAAGAATGTGACAAAATCTAAGATGACATTAATAAACTTGCAGAATGGGCATGCAAATGCAAAAAATTTCAAGAAGCGTCAGTTGGTGCACTTTGGTAGGAAGAATAAAGAAGCCACATTCTCTATTTTCCAAAGAGTCTAAATGGGGTGGAGAAACAAAGGGCATTGCAATTCAGATGGAGAGTCAGATGGTGAAGGATAGATGTGAAACTAAGTCTTTATACGCTTACAAGCTTTTATTACAGTCAACAAGACCTCTTTCGGCATGTTCGTGGCGCACGCGCATGCAGAGGTGAGTCCCCAATTAATGCCCACCACCTGAATACAATTAACCACCCAATTGTTGTCCAATTAACAAAGGGATTGGGATGCAGATAAACAAAATTACTAAAAGTAGTGACAGGTTAATAATAAATAAAAAAGCAAACAAAGCACATGGGTTTCATTTCTAGAGGAATAGAACTGAAAAGGAGATAAAGTATGCTAAATTGTACAGAACCTTGGTTAGACCACACTTATTACTGTGCATATAAAAACAAAGGGCTAGAAAAACTCAGCAGGTCTGGCAGCATCTGTGGTGGGCATTAATTGGGGACTCACCGATGCACGCACGGGCCACGAACATGCTGAAAGCTGTCTTGTTGATTGTGTCTGTAACAAAAGCTTGTAAGCGTATAAAGACTTACCGTGCAGTCTGGTTTCTATATTACAGAAAGGATATACAGGCACTGGAGAAGTTGCAAGATTTAAAAGGAAAATATCAGAATTAAGTTATAACCATCAGGAAAAATTGAACGGACCTGTAGAAAAGACTAAGGGGTGACCTGTTTGAGGTCTTCAAGATTATGAAAAGGTTTGATAGGGTAGACAGAGAAAATATTTCCACTTGTGGAGAGACAGAAAGTAGGGGCCATAAGACTGGTACTAATAAATCCAATAAGGAATTCAGGAGAAACATTATCTGAGTTTGGTTAGAATGAAGAGCTTTCAATAGCGTAATTGCAGTGAATAGCATAGATGCATAAGGGGAAGCTCGATAAATGAGAGAAAGGAATAGGTGGTTACTCTCACGGGTTTAGATGACAAGGGATGGAAGGAGCTGCAAGGAACATAAAAATGGAACAGTTGGGCCGAATGGCTGATTTCCCATCCTTGCTTTCTATCACCATTTCTGGGGCTAAGGTGTCAAGTAATATCGACAAGCCAGACACCCACAGCTGTTGATTATAACTCCTCCCACCCGACTTCTGTAAGGACTCTAATTCCATTCTCTCAGTTTCTCGGTTCCTGTCGCATCTGTTCAGACAATGCCACCTTCCACATCAGTGCTTCCAATATGCATTCCTTTTTCTTAAGCGAGGATTTCTCTCCACTGTGGTTGATAAGGCACTCAACTGTATGCATCCCATTTCCTTACTTCTGCCTTCACCCCACCCAAAACCACAGTCTGGTCCCCCTTGTCCTCACCTTTCACTCCACCAGCCTCCATGTACAATGCATCATCTTTGGCCATCTGCACCACGATTCTGCCATTAAACACATTGGAATGTTGGTAGTGGAGCAAAGAGTCCATTTTCTCTGAGATACCCTGGTCCACTCTTGTATCACCTGCTCCCCTTCCCAGAGCACCTTCCCGCACAAGCGCAGGATATATGACATATACCTTTTCTCATCCTACCTTCCAGGTGAAAAAGATTTACTTGTCTTTTTAAACTTAGTATACTATATTCATCTTAGTATGCTATATTTGCTGCTCACAATGTTTTCTCCTCCATATTGGGAGGACCAAACATATTGGGTGATCAGACTTCAGCAAAGCATTCAGTCTGCAAGCATGACCCTAATCTTGCAGTCATTTGCCATTTTATTTCTCCATCCCACTCTGACATCATTGCTGTCAGCTTCCTTACTGTTCCAACATAGTTCAATGAAAACTTGAGTTACTGTTTCTCCTCTTGGGATTAAGCACTTTACAGTCCATTCAGACGTAACATTGACTTCACCACCAGATTATAATCACTGGTCCTATTTTTTGAACAGCAAGTGCTAGTAACGGTTCTGCTGTGGTTATTGTTACGACCGAGGCTGGAGGAGTGCAGTCTTTCTTTAGTTCCACTTCTCCACAGGTCACAACATATATTTAAATGTTTACCCCATTACTGATACGGCATATTATACAGAACATAGAACAGTACAGGCCCTTCGGCCCACGATGTTGTGCCGAACCTTTAACCTACTCAAAGATCAAACTAACTACCTACCCTTCATTCTACTATCATCCATGTACCTATCCAAGAGTCGCTTAAATGTCCCTAATGTATCTGCTTCTACTACCACCGCTGGCAGCGCATTCCACGCACCCACCACTGTGTAAAGAACCTACCTCGGACATCTCCCCAAAACCTTCCTCCAATCACCTTAAAATTATGCCCCCTGGTGACAGCCCTTTCCACCCTTGGAAAAAGTCTCTGGCTATCCACTCCATCTATGCCTCTTATCATCTTGTACACCTCTATCAAGTCACCTCTCATCCTTCTTCGCTCCAATGAGAAAAGCCCTAGCTCCCTCAATCTTTCTTCGTAAGACATGCCCTCCAGTCCAGGCAGCATCCTGGTAAATCTCCTCTGCACCCTCTCTAAAGCTTCCACATCCTTCCTATAATGAGGCGACCAGAACTGAACACAATATTCCAAGTGTGATCGAACCAGGGCCTTATAGAGCTGCAGCATAACCTCGCGGCTCTTAAACTCAATCCCCCTGTTAATGAAAGCCAACACACCATACGCCTTCTTAACAACCCTATCAACTTGGGTGGCAACTTTGAGCAATCTATGGACATGGACCCCAAGATCCCTCTGTTCCTCCACACTACCAAGAATCCTGCCTTTAAGCCTGTATTCCGCATTCAAATTCGACCTTCCAAAATGAATCACTTCACACTTTTCCAGGTTGAACTCCATCTGCCACTTCTCAGCCCAGCTCTGCATCCTGTCAATGTCCCGTTGCAACCTACAACAGCCTTCCACACTATCCACAACTCCAGCAACCTTCGTGTCATCGGCAAACTTGCTAACCCAGCCTTCCACTTCCTCATCCAAATCATTTATAAAAATCACAAAGAGCAGAGGTCCCAGAACAGATCCCTGCGGAACACCACTGGTCACACAGCTCCATGCTGAATACTTTCCATCTACTACCACCCTCTGACTTCTATGGGCCAGCCAATTTTGTATCCAGACAGCCAACTTTCCCTGAATCCCATGCCTCCTCACTTTCTGAATGAGCCTACCATGGGGAACCTTATCAAACGCCTTGCTAAAATCCATATACACCACATCCACTGCTCTTCCTTCATCAATGTGTTTTGTCACATCTTCAAAGAATTCAATAAGGCTTGTGAGGCATGACCTGCCCCTCACAAAGCCATGCTGACTGTCTCTAATCAAACCATGCTTTTCCAAATAATCATAAATCCTGTCTCTCAGAACCCTCTCCAATAATCTGCCCACTACCGACGTAAGACTGACTGGTCTATAATTCCCAGGGTTATCCCTATTCCCTTTCTTGAACAAGGGAACAACATTTGCCACCCTCCAATCATCCGGTACTACTCCAGTGGACAGTGAAGACGCAAAGATAATCGCCAAAGGCGCAGCAATCTCTTCCCTCGCTTCCCGTAATATCCTTGGGTATATCCCGTCTGGCCCCGGGGACTTATCTGTCCTCATATCATTCAAAATTTCCAGCACATCCTCCCTCTTAACCTCAACCTGTTCGAGCATATCAGCCTGTTCCATGCTGTCCTCACAAACGACCAGGTCCCTCTCACTAGTGAATACTGAAGCAAAGTATTTATTTAGGACCTCCCCTACCTCCTCCGACTCCAGGCACAAGTTCCCTCCACTATCCCTGATCGGCCCTACCCTCACTCTGGCCATCCTCTTGTTCCTCACAAGTGTAGAGCGCCTTGGGATTTTCCTTAATCCTACCCGCCAAGACTTTTTCATGTCCTCTTCTAGCTCTCCTAAGTCCATTCTTCAGTTCCTTCCTGGCTACCTTGTAACCCTCTCGAGCCCTGTCTGATCCTTGCTTCCTCAACCTTAAGTAAGCTTCCTTCTTCCTCATAACTAGCTGTTCCACATCTCTTGTCATCCAAGGTTCCTTCACCCTACCATCCTTTCCCTGCCTCATCGGGACAAACCTATCCAGCAGTCGCAGCAAGTGCTCCCTAATCAACCTCCACATTTCTGTTGTGCATTTTCCTGAGAATATTTGTTCCCAATTTATGCTCCCCAGTTCCTGCCTAATAGCATTGTAATTCCCCCTCCCCCAATTAAATATTTTCCCATCCCGTCTGCTCCTGTCCCTCTCCATGACTATAGTAAAGGTCAGGGAGTTGTGATCACTATCACCGAAATGCTCTCCCACCGAGAGATCTGCCACCTGGCCTGGTTCGTTGCCAAGCACCAAGTCCAACATAGTCTCCCCCTCTAGTCGGCCTATCTACATATTGAATCAGGAAGCCTTCCTGGACACACCTGACAAAAACTGCTCCATCCAAACTATTTGCACTAAGGAGGTTCCAATCAATATTCGGGAAGTTGAAGTCACCATGACAACAACCCTGTTACTTCTGCACCTTTCCAAAATCTGCCTCCCAATCTGTTCCTCTGTGTCTCTGTTGCTATTGGGGTGTCTATAGAAAACTCCCAACAGTGACTTTCCTGTTTCTGACTTCCACCCATAATGACTCAGTAGTCAAACCCTCCTCGACGACCTCCCTTTCTGCAGCTGTGATACTATCCCTGATTAGCAATGCCACTCCCCCACCTCTTTTACCTCCCTCCCTATTCCTTTTGAAACATCTAAACCCCGGAACATCCAACATCCATTCCTGCCCCTGTGATATCCACATCTCCGTAATGGCCACAACATCACAGCTCCAAGTACTGATCCATGCTCTTAAGTTAATCACCCTTATTCCTGACACTTCTTGCGTTAAAATAGACACACATCAACCCATCATACTGGCTGCAATTTTGCCCTGTCAACTGTCTAACCTTCCTCACAGACTCTCTGCACTCGGTATCTGCCTGTTCAACAGCTACCCCATCGACTGATCCGTGGCTCCGGTTCCCATCCCCCTGCCAAACTAGTTTAAACCCTCCCGAAGAGCTCTAGCTCTTCAGAAAAAAATCCACCAACCAGATTTCTTGAATTAACAAAATTAATTATAAAAAGACTTCAGTAAAGATGGAAAGAAAATATGAAAGTTCCCATTAAAAAATAGCCCCCCTCCCCCCCACACAGGTTAAAGAAAAGTAAGTTTTCTCTGCAGAGATTTTCTAACAAAAAAAAACTTTGGCCAAATACTTCTTAATTCTTGAAGGAGAAGATATGGAATGATATCAGTTGTCTCTTTATTGAAATAAGAGTAGATGGCTGTCACTGGGATCTTTTTGGAGCAGTTCTCTTCAGGTGACGAAGATTAGTCTGGCAGGCTTTCCAGGCGAAATATGGCATCAGAGGTTTCAGTTCACACAGGATTCTCAGAGATGGAGAAAATATGAGCTGGGTGTTTCTCAGCAGGCTACAAACCCAACTGATTCAATACAATATTCCAAAAAGAAACCAACTCTTAATCACCATAAATCTTGACATATCATTTCTCTGTAAACAACTCCCCCTAGTCACTAAACATCTCTCCACTTAGTCCTGGGCTGGAATCAGCCTTTTCCTCACTAGAAATTTCACTGGAGTCAAGGTCACACTTTTGTTTTAGTTCCATATTTTAAAATTCTAATGCCCTTTCTCTCTCCTGCCTCTTTCCCTTTGAAATGCTCTCCCTTTTGCCCTTTCCTCTCTTTCAAGTTCACATTTCTTCATTGCCAATTTTCTTTCCTGTTCAAACTGCTTCATCTGCAACGGAATTCTAGCTAATTCAACTGAAGACTCATCAGATTGCCTTCTCCTTCTTCCAATTTCAAATGCTGTGCTATTACTTCAATTACGTCTGCTTTCTTAGCCCCTGGTTTTAACTCTAACTTTTCTGACAATTCCTTTAGCCTAGCCTTGGTTAAGGTTTTCAAATCACTCGGGGATAAATCCTCCCTCCCCAGAAAGGTCGTATCAACTGACAAAGCCATTCCAATAATTTAAACGTCACTCTAATGCACGAGAAGCTTAGTGTTTTACTTTTCCCCTTTTCAATTACTATTATCCCACTTCTAATTGCACGTCATTGGCTTTATCCCACACAGAGCCCCCAATTATATGTTACGACTGAGGCAGGAGGAGTGCACTGTCTTTTGCTAGTTCCACTTCTCCACAGGTCACAACACATATTGAAATTTTTACCCAGTTACTGATGCGGCCAATTATATACTACATTTTTATTTCAGAATAAAATTCACCAACCAGGTTTCTTAGACAACAAATTTATTAAATTATAAAACTAGACTTATTCAGTAAAGATGTAAAGGATGAACACAGGATTGAAAAACGAACGTTCCCAGTTAAAGAAAAAATAAAGTTTTCTCTGCAGAGATCTTTTTACAAAAAAAGACAAAAAAACTTTGGCTAAATACTTGTTAATTCTTGAAGCAGGAGAAGATATGGAATGATATCAGTCGTTCCTTTATTCTGGCATCCCAAATACATGTAGACAGCTGTCACTGGAATCTTTTTGGAGTAGCTCTCTTCGGGCGACATCAAGGATTAGTCGAGCAGGCTTTCCAAGCGAAATGCGGTAGCAGGGGTTTCAGCTCACACAGGATCCTCATGGTTTCTCAGGAGGTGGAGAAAAGATGATCTGGGGGTATCTCAGCAGACTATAAACCCAAATGAGTCAAAACAACATTCCAAAAAGATACCAACACCTGACTACCATAAATCTTGACATGTCACTTCTCTGTAAACAACTCCCCCTGGTCACCAAGACTTCTGTTGCTTATTTAGCTTAAGACACGTGACATCCAATAAATGTTTTAAACAGAAAGTTCAGGTCCTTCCAGTGACCTTTTTAAAAAAAACAAAGTCCAGCATCTATGGAATCACTTCTGTCCCAAATGAATCCATCTCCACAATCTTCAACTACGAGTCCCCAAAAAAAATTAATAGAAGCACTTTCACATCATTTACAGCTACTCTCGACCCATCTTTTGTTATCTTTACTTCTACCATTACCATTGCCTTTTGCCTTGCTCTATCATTCCATAACTCCTGTCTTCCACCTTATCACAGACCTTCTTCTTTTGTTCTTTTCTTCTCTCCCCTGCCTTTGTATTTGCTTAAAAACGGTTTACATTTGTAACAACTTCCAGTTCTGATAAAAAGGTCACCAACCTGAAATAACACTCTCTCTCTACTGTTGTGTGACCAGAGTATTTCCAGCATTTTCTGTTTTTAATTCAGATTTCCATCAGCAGTATTTTGCTTTTGCATGGCCCATTTCTGTCCTGTACATTTTATGTAATTAAGTGCTAACATTTGGAATTATGATAGAGGAGGAGAGATCGGAAATAAAAATACTCTTGGATCTTCAGGAGAAATACGCCTGTGTGGTGAATCTTCAATTAACATTTCCACAATTGAAAGGACTTTGAACAATTATACATACAATACTCACTGTCTAGCATGTTCCTTGGTAGAGTATGTAACATTCACTACTGCAGTCTCTGTTTCTGTGTTTACTGTAGAACAAAAAGTGTAACAGTGATGTTAAAAAATGAAGAGTTAACAAGTATAATAGTGATTTATAAATACTAAAAATACTTATTTCAGTTACATACCTTGTTCACAGTTCTCTACTGAACCATATTGAGCTAACAAACTATCCAAGACCTAGAACAAAATGAAGGCATGGGAAGTGAATATACTCAGGAGCATGCATTTTTCCCCAAAGAATTCAAAGTTGAGATATTCATGAAACAAGAATGCATTAGCCCTACATACATTTGGTATATCCATTGCAATTATCAGCATTACATTCCTGCACGACAAAGAAATCTTTGCAATTTTCTTACCACAGGGGAAAATGCTTTGTTGGTGATCTGCCCATGGGCATTATAGCCCACTGTATACAGACCCAACCTTAAGATGCATTGTATGAAACAAGTGCAACATTTATGCAATTACTCAGTCTGAACCATAGTACAATAGTACCGGCTATTACAAAAAGTGATTACATAGAACATGTTCTACTTCCTGTAACCATTAACAGCTAGAAATACATGCAGACTTTTTCAGAATCTTAAATACCATATTCATTCAGGATTCCTGCCTACTTTTAAACTGAGGAGTGGAAAAGAATAATTTAGAAAGTTTGAACAAGATTCTTAAAGTTAAAAACTATAATTATGAAATTTAAACAATGATTCTACTTTTGATTACTCAACTTTTTTATATTAAAAAGCAGCACTGAAACATAGGATCCCCTGAAGCAAATAGCAAGCGTCACTTAAAAATTCTCATTTTCCTCCCATTTATTTTTTTCCTATAGGTATTGTATAGAATATTTCAACTGTACCAGTTGCATAGAATTAAATAGATTTTACAGCACAAAAACAGGCCATTTGGCCCAGGTCTATGCTGGGTGTTTATGCTCCACACCATATTTCAGCTAACCATATCAACATACTGTATCCTCCTATTCCTTTCTTTCTCATGTGCTTATGTAGATTCTCCTTTACTGCAGTTTCACATTCTCTCTGGGTAAAGAAGTTTCTCCCGAATCCCTTATTGGATTAGTGGCCATCTTATTTTTGTGGTCCCTTGTTGAGGTCTCTCCCACAAATGGAAACACCATCAAGCCTTTTCATAATCTTAGACTTCTATCAGATCACCTCTTAGCCCTCTCTTATGGAAGAGTCCCTACCCGTTCAGTTTATCCTGATAGCTGCACCCTCTCAATATTATCTAAGACATTCTTTGTAAACCTTTTTGTTCTTTCTCCAGTACTTGCATACACTTTTTGCAATATGGAGACCAGAACTGTGCATAACGCTCCAAATGCTGTCTAACCAAAATTCTGTAATTTCAACATAACTGCTCCCCTTTGTATTTATTATTTTCTTTTTTTAAAAAACTGCTGGTACTTTTAACTTTGTGAATCTGTACCCCTAGATTCCTTTGTGCCTCCACCTCATTTAGACACTTACTTTCCACGTGGGTAGCATCCTTACTCCTACTAAAATGCAACACCTCACAGTTATGTGTGTTGAAATTCATTTGCCATTTACATGCCCATTCTACAAGACAGCTAATGTTTTCTTGTATTTTGTTGCAGTCTCCCTCAATATTAACAATATCCACCAATTTTGTATCAGCCACACATTTTGGTACAGTACTTCCGATTCCAGAGTCCAAATTATGTATGCAAATGGTGAACCACAGTGGTCCCAGCAGCTACCCCCATGGAATAACAGTTCCGCCTTACACCAGGCTGAGCAACTTCCCAAAATTCCTATTCTATTTTCTGTTTTGTAGCCAGTTTACTATCAAGTCTGCTACTTGGCCCCTGACTCCAAATGAGGGCAATTCCATGGAGCTCACCAATGGAGGAGAGGCATTAGAGAAGGATGGTATGATGATGTCACAAGCTGCTGAGGGGTCATGGAGTGATATACACCATAGTCAAACAGGACTTTGATCATAGTTGTTTTGAAGCTATAAGAGGGGTAGAAATCTGGTGAGGGGGATTGAAAGAGGGAGTTAGAGGAACCTTAGATGAAGTAAGGCCCAGTGGGCTAGGAGAAAGGAGGGAAGCAGCAGAGGTAGCTGACTGGATGGTCTCTATCTTTGTATCAAGAAAGTCTGTGAGCTCATAGCACTTATTGTTGGAAGCGAGAGTAAAGGAGGCAGGGCAGGATGGTTTAAGACGACTTTTAACAGTGAAGAAAAGCCATGTTTTATTTTTGCCTTCCTGGATGGTCTTTGAATAGTGCCCAGTTTTTTGTACTGAGAGCATAGCCAGATAATGCTTAAGTGGTCTAGCCAGATTTGATGAATGGCAAACAATTGGTTTAACCAAAGGCATCAAGTCTGCATCCCTTAGAATTAAGGGAGCAGAGATAAGGGGTATACCAGGCGAATGATTAGGGTGGGAAAGAGTAATTGTTCTAGTGGCAACATTGGCAAAGGTGGAGGAGGAAATGTGATTTACCGAATCAATAACTACTGATATCATGAAGAATTGAAGGCCAAGTAATAGTTCAGTATTCGAGTGTGCAGAAATATTAGACATCC
Source organism: Heterodontus francisci (assembly GCF_036365525.1). Lineage (NCBI taxonomy): Eukaryota > Metazoa > Chordata > Chondrichthyes > Heterodontiformes > Heterodontidae > Heterodontus > Heterodontus francisci. The sequence continues at coordinate 92,829,684 of NC_090372.1, read as the reverse complement.
AATAAGGTGCCACAGAAAGGTTGTTGCACAAGATCAGGGTTCATGGGTTGGATAATATATTGCATAGAGAGGGGATTGGTGAAAAGGACAGAAAACAGAGCAGGAATAAATGGGTCATTTTCAGTTGGCAGACTATTACTTGTGGGCTGCAGCAAAGATCAGCACTGGTGCCTCAGCTATTTATAAATTATAAATGACAGATGAAGGGATCAAGTGTAATGTATCCAAGTTTGCCGACGATACAAATTTAGGTGGGAAAGTTTTTTTTAATTCGTTCATGTAATGTGGCTGTAACGGGCAAGGCCACCATTTATTGCCCATCTCTAATTAAAGTAAGCTATCAAAAGTAGTAACCTCCGGATTACTTCCAGTACTGCGCGCAAGTGAATATAGAAATTGGAGGATAGTGCAGATGAATGTGTGGCTGGAAATATGGTGTAGGAGAGAGGGCTTTAGATTCCTGGGGCACTGTGACCAGTTCTGGAGCAGGTAGGACCTGTACAGGCCAGATGGGTTGCACCTGAACAGAGCTGGGACAAATTTCCTGTTAGTGCTATCGGGGAGGGCTTAAACTAATTGGCAGCAGGAATACCCAGGTGCACAGAGAATTGGAAGAGATAGGTAGCACCAGAGTAGGAAATAGCAAAGCATTAAGTGGGGTCAGGTGAGAGAGTGTTAGACAGTACTAGAGAAGGGAGTAGTTCTGTATTAGATGGGAGTGGGCTGAGAAGGACTACGAGGAATGCAAAGACAGGATTACAATGCATGTACGTAAACACACAGTGTGGTGAATAAGGTTGGTGAGCTACAAGCACAAATAGCAGTATAGGAATATGATGGAGTTGACAATAATGGAAACGTGGCTTAAAGATAGCGAGGACTAGGCGCTTAATATATAAGGATACAAAGTGTTCAGAAAAGATACAGAAGGAGGAAAAAAAGTGAGCTGGGGTGGCAGCCCTGATTAGAAAGACATTGCAGTTCTGGAAACAGATGCCCTTGAAGGGGCAAGGACAGAACCATTTGATTAGAGTTGAGGAGCAAAAAGGGTAGGATCACACTACTAGGGGTATTCTATAGGCCTCCAAATAGAGAGAGAGGGGTAGTACAGCAAACCTGTAGGGAAATCACAGATGTGCAAGAACTACAGAATGGTGATATTGGGGGACTTTAATTACCCAAATATCAATTGGGATAGTTTCAGGGTAAAGGGTAAGGAGAGGGAGGAAATTCTGGATTGCGTTCAGGATTATTTCATTGATCAGTATGTTCTCAGCCCAACTAGAAAAGAGGCATCGCTGAATCAGCTCTGGGAAATGAGGTGGGCCAAGTGGACCAAGTGCCTATGGGGGAGCACTTCAGTAAGAGTGATCATTGTATCATAAGGTTTAGACTAGTAATGTAGAAAAGCAAGGAACAAAATAAGGTAGAATGTCTACATTGGAAGAGGGCTAATTTCAACACAATGAGAAGGGATCTAGCCAGGGTAGGAAGGAGCCAAAGACTGGCAGGAAGAGTTGTTTGGAACAATGGGTTATCTTTAAGGAAGAGATGCTTCAGATACAGGCTAGGAACATTCCACAAGGGTAAAAGGTAGGGGAACCAAGAAGAGGGCTCCCTGGCTGACGAGGCAGATAGAGATGAAGATGAAACCAAAAAAAGGGTGTAAGATGCACGTAAGGTGAACTCATCAGGTGAGACCCACGCCATATACAATAGGTAGACAGGGGCGGTGAAGAGGAAAATAAGACTAGCAAAGAGAGAATATGAATATAGCATGGCAGTCAACATAAGAGGGAACACAAAAGATCTTCTACTGGCTTTAAATAGTAAATGAGTAATAAGAGAAGTGGGGCCTATAAGGGACAGATAAGGTAATATATGCTTAGAGGCACAGAGCAAGGCTAATATACTTAAATAAGTACTTTGTATCAGTATTCACTAAGGAAATGGAGGCTTACAAAATAATTGTTAGAAGCAGAGAGAGTAGAGGCAATGGATAGGATAAAAATTGAACTTGGGAGGGAAGTACTAAAAAGGTTGGCTATGCTTAGGGTAGATAAGTCACCTGGTCCAAATGGCTTGCATCCCAGGTTACTAAAGGAAGTGGGGTGGAGATAGTGGAAGGGCTTGCCACAAATTTCCAATCTGCATTGGATACAGGCGAGGTGCCAGAGGATTGGAGAGAAAGGGTATAAGGACAGTCCTAGCAACTACAGGCCAGTCAGTTTAACAACAGTGGTGGGTAAGGTTTTAGAAACAATAATCAGGGAAATCAATGGACACTTAGAGGTTTGAGTTAATTAAGGATAGCCAGCATGGATTTATAAAAGGCAGATCACACTTGACTAATATAATTTTTTGATTAAGTAACAGAGAAGGTGGATGAAAGGAATATTGGCGGATGTTGTTTATATGGATTGAAGAAAGCTTTTGATAAGATACTACTTAAAGGCTGGTTAACAAAATTGGGGCTCATTGAATAGGAGGGGCAGTGTTTAACTGGATACAAAATTGGCTTAAGGACAGAAAACAGAGCATTGTAGTAAATAATTGTTTTTCAGACTGAAGGATGGTAGACAGTGACGCTTCCCAAGGGTCAGTGCTGGGACTACTGCTTTGCTATATACAAGTGACTTATATCTTCAAATAGAGTAGAATCTCAATTTGCTGACGACACCAAACCTGGAGGTGAGGCAAACAGTGCAGATGATATGACCACCTGCAACAGGATATAGATAGGTTAGCAGAATGGGCAGAGAGGTGGCAGATGGAATTTAATACTTATGTGTGAGATGATGCATTTTGGCAGAAGGAATAGGGAGAGGCAATATAGACTTAATGGCACAATTCTAATGAGTGTGCAGGAACAGAGGGACCTGGGGGTGCATGTGCATAGATCTTTGAAAGTGGCAGGACATAGTGAGAGCGTCGTTAGTAAAGCATATGGGATCTTGGGCTTTATAAATAGAGGCACCAAGTACAAAAGCAGGGATGTCATGCTGAACCTTTATAAAGATATCAAGCCCCAAATGGAGTTCTGCTTCCAGTTCTAATCACCACACTTTAGGAAGGATGCCCTTGAGAAGTACACAGGAGATTTACCAGAATGGTTCCAGGTATGGGGGATTTTAGTTACAAGGTTAGGTTGGAAAATCTGGGTTTGTGCTCCTTAGAACAAAAGGAGATTGAGGGCAGACTTAATAAAAGTATACAAGATTATGACAGACAAGTTAGACAGGGAAAAACTGTTCCCATTAATGAACAGTACAAGGGCTAGGGTACAGAGATTGAAAGCTTTGGGCAAAAGATGCAGGGGGAAATATGAGGAAGCACTTTTAATAAATAAATAAATAAAAGCAGCGGCTGATAATGGCCTTGAACACACTGCCCACAAAAGGTGGAAGTGGAGACCAATGATTTCAAGATGAAGTTCGACGGTCAACTTGCAGGGCTATGGGGATCGAGCCAGGGAGTGGGACTGACTGCATAGCTCTGTGGAGAACCAGAATGGGCTCAATGGGCTGAGTTGCCTCCTTCTGTGCTGTAAATGAGTCTATGACTCTAAGCACACCAAGAGCCTGCAAGGCATTTAGATTAAGGCAGTGGGCAAGGAGGTGGCAGATGGAGTACAATGTGGGAAATGAGAGGTTAGTCACTTTCATAGGAAGAATAGAAAAACAGAACTTTTTAAAATGGTGAAAAATTATTAAGTGTTGGTGTTGAGGAATTTGGCTGTCCTCATGTTCAAATCACAAAGTTAACATGCAGCTGGAGCAAGCAATTAGGAAGGTAAATAGTATGTTGACACTTAGTGCAAGAAGGTTAGAGTTCAAGGAAGTCTTGCTGTAATTTTACAAGACTTCGATGAGAACACCTGGAGTACTGTGCACAGTTTTGGTCTCTGTTCCGAAGGAAGGATATACTTGCTTTATATGGGGTGCAACAAAGGTTCACTGGATTGATTCCTGGGGTGAGAGGGTTGTCAAACAAGGAGAGATGGAGTAAAATGAGCCTAAATGCTCTGGAATTTAGATGAGAGGTGGCCTGATTAAAGCAAAAGATTCTGAAAGTGTTGACAGGGTAAATGCTGAGAAGCTGCTTCCCCTGGCTGAAGAGACTAGAATTAGGGGGTACAGTTTCAGGTTAAGAGGACAGCCCTCTCAACCCAAGATAAGGAGAAATTTCTTCACTCAGAGGGTTGTGAATCTTTGAAATTCTCTATCCTAGAGGGCTCAGGGTGCCTTTTCATTGAGTATATTCAAGGCTGTGGTGAGATTTCTGGGAGTTGTGTTATTTTGTGGATGGTGGGGAGAAGAAAGAAAGTGAAGTTGAGGTGAGGATCAGCCATGATCTTATTAAATGCTGGGACAGGTTCAAGGGTCTGTATGACCTACTCCCGTTTATTTTTTTTGAATGCTGCTCATCAGCCAGCACAGACTGCTGCAGCCCAATTACTGCTTTATCAGTCTACTCCCGATCATCAGCAAAGTGACAATGCTATTAAGAGTCACTTCGAGTCAGTGTTATACAGCATAGAAACAGTCCCTTCGGCCTATCGTGTCCATGCTGGCCATCAAGCACCTATCTATTCTAATCCCATTTTCCACCACTTTGCCTATAGCCTTGTATGCTATGGCATTTCAAATGCTCATCTAAATACTTCTTAAATGTTGTGAGGGTTCCTGCCTCTACCACCCCTTCAGGCAGTGTGTTCCAGATTCCAACGACGCTCCAGGTGAAATTTATTTTCCTCAAATCCTATCTAAATCTCCTGCTCCTTACCTTAAATCTATGCCCCCTAGTTATTGATACCTCTGCTAAGGGAAAAAGCTTCTATCTACCCTATCTATGCCCCTCAATTTTGTATATCTCTATCAGGTCCACCCTCAGCCTTTTCACCCGAGCCTATTCAGTCTCTCTTCATAGCTGAAATGCTCCAGCCCAGGCAACATCCTGGTGAATCTCCTCTGCACTCTCTCCAGTGCGATCACATCCTTCCTGTAGCGTGACAACCAGAATTGTACACAGTACTCCAGTTGTGGCCGAACTAGCCTTTTACACAGCTCCATTTTGATTACCAATAACCTGCTCAGTGATGCTCAGTTTGGGTTCCGCCAGGGCCACTCAGCTCCTGACCTCATTACAGCCTTGGTCCAAACATGGACAAAAGAGCTGAAATCAAGAGGTGAGGTGGGAGTGACAACCCTTGACATCGAGACAGCATTTGACAGAGTATGGCATCAAGGAGCCCAAGCAAAACTGGAGTTAATGGGAATCAGGGGAAATCACTCCACTGGTTGGAGTCACACCTAGCACAAAGAAAGATGGTTATGGTCGTTGGAGGTCAATCATTTCAGTCCCAGGACATTGCCGCAGGAGTTCCTTAGGGTACTGTCCTAGGCCTGACCATCTTCAGCTGCCTCATCAATGACCTTCACTCCATCATAAGGTTAGAAGTGGGCATATTCGCTAATGATTGCACAATGTCCAGCACCATTCGCGACTTCTCAGATATTGAAGCAGCCCGTGTCCAAGACCCGGACAATATCCAGGCTTGGGCTGATAAGCGGCAAGTAACAGTTGCGCCACACAAGTGCAGGGCAATGACCATCTCTAACAAGAGAGAATCTAACCATCTCCCCTTGATGTTCAATAGCATTACAATTGGCGAATCGCTCATCAACAGCCTGCGGGTCACCACTGACCAGAAGCTGAACTGGACCAGCCACGTAAATGCTGTGGCTACAAGAGGAGGTCAGAGGCTGGGAACTCTGCAGCGAGTAATTCACCTGCTGACTCCCCACTGCCTGTTCATCATCTATAAGGCACCAGTCAGGAATGTGATGGAATACTCTCCACTTGCCTGGATGGGTGAAGTGCCAACACTCAAGAAGCTCGACACCATCCAGAACAAAGCAGCCCGCTTGATTGGCACCTTCAACATTCACTCCCTCCACCGATGCATAGTGGCAGCAAAGTGTACCATATACAAGATGTACCAAGGCTCCGTCAACAGCACCTTCTAAACCTGCGACCTCTACCACCGAGAAGGACAAGGGCAGCAGACGCATGGGAACACCACCACTTGCAAGTTCCCCTCTGAACCAAAAACCATCCTGACTTGGAACTATATCGCCGTTCCTTCAGTCGCTGAGTCAAAATCCTAGAACTCCCTTCCTAACAGCACCATGGGTGTATCTACCCCACCTGGACTGCAGTGGTGCAAGAAGGTAGCTCACCACCACCTTCTCGAGGGCAATTGGGGAAGGGCAATAAATGCTGGCCTTGCCAGCGATGATCACATTCCAGGAATGAATTTTTTAAAAAAAATGGAACATGCAGACTGCACACCAGGAAGTTACTAAAACAAGAAAAGTAACAACTTGCATTTATGAACTGCCTCTAGCGTAGCAAAATGGCCCAGGTGCTTCATTGGAGCAGTGTCAAACAAAGCTTTACACTATATAAGGGGACTTTCGGGCAGAAAAGAAGTTGGTTTTAAGGAGAGTTTTAAAGGAGGAAAAAAGATTTACGGAGGGAATTCTGGAGCTTTGGGCCTTAGCAGCTGAACACCCAGCCGCCAACGATAGAGCGATTAAAATTTGGGATGCTCGAGAGACGAACGTTTGAGGAGTGCAGATATCTGGCTGTCGGTCTAGAGGAGGTAATAGAGATGGAGAGGTGCAAAAGCCTGGAGGGATTTGAAAACATAGATGAGAATTTTAAAAACCGACACATTAGCTCTCAATTAATCAATGCCCTGAGCAGAGGGTGATGGGTGAATGGGATTTGGTGTAGTTTAACATACAGGCAACTGTGTTTTGGATGAGCTTAAATTTACAGAGGGTGGAAGATAGGAGGCTGTACATGTTAGCTGCTAATCTATTTTCATACTCTGTCTTTGCCCCCATTCTCTTTTTAGATCTCTATAATTTCTATATTCAACCTATGAACCTTACAATTGTCATTAGCCTCCTTTTTCTGTCGCATTTCAACCTCTATATCTTTAGTCATGTAGGGATCTCTAGCTTTGGAGGCCCTTTTTTGCCCCACTGTACCCAGTCCCTCTCCTCTTTGAAAACAGACTTATTTCTCCCTTTCTGGCCTTCTTGGATTATTATTTCCCTTTGGCATCTTTTATTTTCCCAGTTTTGAAGAGGGGTCAGCACCCAAAATGTTAAGTGGTCTGGTATCTCATGTTAATCAGCATTTTCTGGTTTTGGCTCAACATGGGCTGCACATTGGCGCAGTGGTTAGCACCGCAGCCTCACAGCTCCAGCGACCCGGGTTCAGTTCTGGGCACTGCCTGTGCGGAGTTTGCAAGTTCTCCCTGTGACCGCGTGGGTTTCCAGTGGGTGCTCCGGTTTCCTCATCACAGCCAAAGACTTGCAGGTTGATAGGTAAATTGGCCATTGGCCCCTAGTGTAGGTAGGTGGTAGGAGAATGGAGGGAAGGTGGGGATGTAAGGGAATATGGGATTAATGCAGGATTTGTATAAATGGGTGGTTGTTGGTTGGCACAGACTCGATGGGCTGAAGGGCCTGTTTCAGTGCTGTATCTCTCTTTATGACTAACATTTAAAACTCCAACAGCATCATCTATAGGTGAACCTTGTATTGCAGGTAAATGTGAACACAGATTAATTTTACAAATAGACCAAATTGATATAGTTGCTTTTAATCCATTTGCAGATACAACGTGGTGACCAATTTGGCATTTCCAGTATTGTTATATTGTGCAGTGGTGGATCATATCCCGATGGAAATTTCAAATCAGCATCCATAATGAACAGCTATATTTTATGCTGTACTGGGTTTTAATCATGGAGGTGATACAGAATGGGTTGACTATGATACTAGGGAAGAGAGGCTTTAATTATGAGGAGACACGAGGAAAAAAATGGAGTTCTTTCACTAGAACACACAAGGTTACGTGGAAATTTGTTAGAGTGTTTTGATCAGGTAAATTGGGGAAAAAAAGTTATTCCCACTGGTCAGGAAGTAACTAGAGGGCATAACATCAAAGAGTATTTTGTTCTCCAGTGCAAATAGTCCCAGTATTTCAAATGCATCCTCATATCAGCACCCTAGGCCATTTACACTAACATTTAAGATTTCAATTTTTTTTTGAATAATGGAGAACACAAAACTGTACTCACCACTCCAACTGTGGCCCAACAGTGTTGTATACAAATTTATTTTTTCTCTTATACTCTATGCCTTTTATAAATCCCTAATACTATTGTATAGATACCTTTCTGCATCATCTATTTGCATCTGCGCTAGAAGGGAATTATGCAGGTGAACTCCTTAGCATCTCTGTTCACCTGCACTTTACAGGATCAATCCATTAATAACTTTACCTCCCAAATTATATTCCTTCACCCATAGCTGAAGTGAATTCAAGCTACCACCAGTCTATACCATTGGAAAGGCTTTTTACAGTCCTTCTTGACAAATCTACTTCTGGATCACCAGTAAATTGGGTGGGGTGTGGTGGTTGGAACACAAAGAAACACAGAACAAAGCAAGTGCACAGGTGGAAGGATCATTCAATAGAGCAGATGAACAAAGCAAGCAAGCATAAGCAGCAAGAGAGAGCAAATGCTATGAGTTCAAGTGTTTGCTAGCAAAACAAAAAGTCAACCAAGCACTGACCTGATATACACCACTAGCAATCTGTCATCCACCTTCCTATTCTCACTTCCAGGTTTTCTCTTGCACCATGCACCTCAGTTTTCTTAACCAACCTCTTTTGAGGCACCTCATCACATGGCAATGTAGACCTATGTATAAGACATCTACTGCATTCTCTTCATCTATCCAATCACTTTTTTATGCAACAGGACTTATCTATAAAAGAAAATGTCCTTGACTGACCCATTTATTTGTTAAACACTCCTTTTATCTCAAGTTACAGATTTCAAGAGTCTGCCCACAATCAGTGCTTAGACTAATTGGCCTATGGTTACATGGTTTATCCCTTTTTCCCCTTCTTGAAGAAAGTAGTTATTTTGCCTGTTCTTCAGCTCTATGAAATAATTTACAGACTGAATGAGGATTGAAAAATTGCAGAGTTGCTGCTGTCTTAATGGCCTAAAGTACATGCCATATAACTCACTAACTTGCATTTACATGGCATCTTTCACAACCTCAGGATGCCTCAAAGTACTTTACAGCCAAAGAAGTACTTTTGAAGAAGTGAAGTCCTAGTTGTAAAGGTAGGACCCAGCAGCCAGTTTGTGCAAGGCAAAATTCCACAAACAACAATGTGATAACTCCCAGATAATCTGTTTTAGTGATGTTGATTGAGGGATAAATATTGGCCAGAACACCAGGGGGAACTCCCCTGCTCCTCTTTGATATACCGTCATGGGATCTTTTACGTCCACCTGAGAGAGCAAACTATCTGAAAGACGCCACCTCTGACAGTGTAGCATTCCCTCTATGTGGCACTGGATAGTCATCCTAGATTTTTCTACCCAAGTCCCTGGATTGGGATTTGAACCCACAAACTGACTCAGAGGAGAGGGTGCTACCAACTGAACCAGTGACTTACCAATCTACAGTTCTGCTAATTTTTTGCTGTTTTTAGAAGAACCCTTTGTTTTCTAGTTATCTCTTAATTCTTCCACATCCTCCTCTGTACTCCTACAGTGTCATTGACACGATCACTTGAAAACAAACATGCAAAATATTTAATAATTCTAGTATACCTTCATTCATCACAATCTGACTCATCACTGGGTGGTCCCACCCCTTTTCACTTTTTAATATGTTTACAGAAGCCATTACTATTTCTTTTTAGGTCATCTAATCTATCTTTTCACCGCTTTACTACACTTTCTATATTCTTCATGATCACCTTTAGCGATGCAAGAACGAGCCTTATCCTTTAAGTTTGTTCAGTTTCAATTTCTATTTAATCATAGAACTCAACATTTTAATGCATCCCCTTTTCTTCTGTATTAATCATGGTTAATCATGATATCCTACAACATGTATCTTTCATTTTCCAGTTCTGTACTGCTTCCCTTGTATAATTCAATTTCAGCCTATTTAGATGCAGCTAGTGCATTTTGAAACAATGGCTCCCTTCCCTGTACGCGCAATTCTGGGATTCCCCTCCTCCTCTCAGATCATATGTGGGCATGTAATCAGGTTACACGTTTGCTGAAGAACCCAGCTCTACTTCTGCCAACACTTCTGATCGCTCAACTACCTCGATATAAAGTTATTAATGAGGCGGTCGCGTGTCACCTTTGGCATGTTTCCGGCAGTTCCTGCAGCCATACCGGTGCCAAACGTAATGCTCTGCACTCCTTTGGACCCCACCAGAAAGGCCGAGAGGGGGGTTTTTAACACTTGGGCAACTCACAACCTCCATACATTCGCCCAGGCATGCGCCATGGAGCGATCACTCCATAGTCGCCTCACATCTACCGAAACACGGAAGGCAGCAGTTACGGGTTATAAGTCCAGCTCAATTGGCATAGAAATTGGGCGCCACGGGTTGCCTTTGTCGGTGGGAGAGGTCATCACACCTCACTGGACAGCTACCGCCCGCCTCAAACCGGGAAGCCCCCGGTCAATAAGGTTCTGTCCCGCCACAGTCCACCTGCTTCAATGGGTGCTTGGAACTCAAGGTCATTGCCTGAAAAGCGGACTGCAACACCGCAGCAAACAGCACGAAAAAAGGAAAGGTACCAGCCCTTCGTTTTGCAAGCTGGAATGTCAGAATTGTGTGTCCTGGCCTGTCGGAAGACCTTACACAAATCAATGATTCTCAGAAGACCGCCATCATTAACAACGAGCTCAGCAGACTCAATGTGGACATTGCAGCACTTCAGGAGACACGCCTCCCTGCGAGTGGATCTCTAAGAGAGCAAGACTACACCTTCTTCTGGTAGGGTAGGGATCCTGAAGAACCAAGACAGCATGGAGTGGGCTTCGCCATCAGAAACTCTTTGCTCAGCATGATAGAGCCTCCCTCAAATGGCTCAGAACGCATACTGTCCATCCGACTGCTCACCGCCTCTGGTCCAGTACACCTACTCAGCATGTATGCTCCAACACTCTGCTCCCCACCTGAAGATAAAGACCAGTTCGACGAGGAACTCCATAATATCATTAGTAGCATCCCCAATACCGAACATCTGTTCCTGCTGGGGGACTTTAATGCCAGGGTTGGGGCCGACCATGATTCATGGCCCTCCTGCCTTGGGCACTATGGCATTGGAAGGATGAATGAGAATGGACTGAGACTGCTTGAGTTGTGTACCTATCACAACCTCTGCATCACCAACTCGTTCTTTCACACTAAACCCTGTCACCAGGTTTCTTGGAGGCAGCCAAGATCACGTCGTTGGCACCAGCTGGACCTCATCGTCACAAGGCAAGCCTCCTTAAACGGTGTTCAAATCACACGCAGCTTCCACAGTGCGGAATGTGACACCGACGCCTCCCTGGTGTGCAGCAAGGTTAGACTCAAACCAAAGAAGCTGCATCACACCAAGCAGAAGGGCCACCCGCACATCAACAGGAGCAGAATTTCTTATCCACAGCTGGTACAAAAATTTCTAAATTCACTTGAAAAAGCCTTTCAAAACACTCCCACAGGGGATGCAGAGACCAAGTGGGTCCACATCAGATACGTCCTTTATGACTCAGCAATGACCACCTATGGCAAACGTGTGAAGCGGAATGCAGACTGGTTTCAATCTCATTTTGAAGAGCTGGAACCTGTCATAGCCGCTAAGCGCATTGCACTGCTGAACTACAAAAAAGCCCCCAGTGGGTTAACATCCATAGCACTTAAAACAGCCAGGCGCTGCGCAAATGACTACTGGCAACACCTATGCAGTCATATTCAGCTGGCTCAGACATCAGAAACATCAGAGGAATGCATGATGGCATTGAGCGCGCTTTTGGGCCAACCATCAAGAAGATCGTCCCCCTCAAATCTAAATCAGGGGACACAATCACTGACCAACGCAAGCAAATGGATCGCTGGGTGGAGCACTACCTAGAACTGTACACCAGGGAAAATGTTGTCACTGAGACTGCCCTCAATGCAGCCCAGTCTCTGCCAGTCATGGATGAGCTGGACGAACAGCCAACAAAATCGGAACTCAGTGATGCCACTGATTCTCTAGCCAGCGGAAAAGCCCCTCGGAAGGACGGCATTACCCCTGAAATAATCAAGAGTGCCAAGCCTGCTATACTCTCAGCACTCTACGAACTGCTTTGCCTGTGCTGGGACGAGGGAGCAGTACCACAGGACATGCGCGATGCCAATAACATCACCCTCCATAGAAACAAAGGTGACCGCGGTGACTGCAACAACTACAGGGGAATCTCCCTGCTCAACATAATGGGGAAAGTCTTCGCTCGAGTCGCTTTAAACAGGCTCCAGAAGCTGGCCGAGCATGTCTACCCTGAGGCACAGTGTGGCTTTCGAGCAGAGAGATCGACCATTGACATGCTGTTCTCCCTTCGTCAGCTACAGGAGAAATGCCGCGAACAACAGATGCCCCTCTACGCTGCTTTCATTGATCTCACCAAAGCCTTTGACCTCGTCAGCAGATGTGGTCGCTTCAGACTACAAGAAAAGATCGGATGTCCACCAAAGCTACTAAGTATCACCTCATTCCATGACAATATGAAAGGCACAATTCAGCATAGCGGCGCCTCATCAGACCCCTTTCCTATCCTGAGTGGCGTGAAACAGGGCTGTGTTCTTGCACCTACACGGTTTGGGATTTTCTTCTCCCTGCTGCTCTCACAAGCGTTCAAGTCTTAAGAAGGAATTTTCCTCCACACAAGATCAGGTGGCAGGTTGTTCAACCTTGCCCGTCTAAGAGCAAAGACCAAAGTACGGAAAGCCCTCATCAGGGAACTTCTCTTTGCTGACGATGCTGCATTAACATCTCACACTGAAGAGTCTCAACAGGTTTGCGGCTGCCTGCAACGAATTTGGCCTAACCATCAGCCTCAAGAAAACGAACATAATGGGACAGGACGTCAGAAATGCTCCATCCATCAATAACGGCGACCACGCTCTGGAAGTGTTTCAAGAGTTCACCTACCTAGGCTCAACTATCACCAGTAACCTGTCTCTCGATGCAGGAATCAACAAGCACATAGGAAAGGCTTCCACTGCTATGTCCAGACTGGCCAAGAGAGTGTGGGAAAATGGCGCACTGACACGGAACACAAATGTCCGAGTGTATCAAGCCTGTGTCCTCAGTACCTTGCTCTACGGCAGCGAGGCCTGGACAACGTATATCAGCCAAGAGCGACGTCTCAATTCATTCCATCTTCGCTGCCTCCGGAGAATCCTTGGCATCAGGTGCAGGACTGCATCTCCAACACAGTAGTCCTCAAGGCAGCCAACATCCCCAGCTTATACACACTACTGAGTCAGCGGTGCTTGAGATGGCTTGACCATGTGACCCGCATGGAAGATGGCAGGATCCCCAAGGACACGTTGTACAGCGAGCTCGCCACTGGTATCAGACCTACCAGCCGTCCATGTCTCCGCTTTAAAGACGTCTGCAAACGCGACATGAAGTCCTGTGACATTGATCACAAGTCGTGGGAGTCAGTTGCCAGCGTTCGCCAGAGCTGGCGGGCAGCCATAAAGGCGGGGCTAAAGTGTGGCGAGTTGAAGAGACTTAGCAGTTGGCAGGAAAAAAAAGACAGAAGCGCAAGGGGAGAGCCAACTGTGTAACAGCCACCACAACTAATTTTTTCTGCAGCACCTGTGGAAGAGTCTGTCACTCTAGTATTGGCCTTTATAGCCACTCCAGGCGCTGCTCCACAAACCACTGACCACCTCCAGGTGCTTACCCATTGTCTCCCGAGACAAGGAGGCCAAAGAAGAATGAGTCAGAACTTCCTCCAGTTCAACATCAGGAAGACCAAAACCATTCTATTTGTCCTCTGCCATAAAGTCTATTCTTTTGCCACTTTCTCCATTCTTAAACTTGGCCACACAAAAGGTTGAACCAGGCCATGTGTAATTTTGCCCTTCTGACCCAGAACACTTTAAACCCCATAAACCTACCTTTTGTCACTTCCAGATTTGACTCTTCCACTGTTCTTTGCTGGCCTCCCATCCACTGACCGCTAAACTATTTGTCTGAAACTGCTGTACAAAATCTGACTCACTGACACACTTATCAAACCTTTCGGTACCAAGCTACACTGAATTTAATGATGGGGATTGGGGAGCCAAAGTCCTCTCAAAGAACAAAAAGGGGAAGTCTGGGATAGGGTGGAGGGCAGAAGAGATTAAATGACAAAAGGTTTCATGGTACAAAAGATAAAGGGAGTGGCAATGGGGCAAATAAAGAAACAAGACATGTCTAGATGAGGTGTAAATGGCAGGATAGCAGCAATCCGAACACAAAGTAAAGGGATTAAAAAAGGAATGGGGGGGGGGGGGGGGCAGGAAAGCTAAACAAAGAAAAAGAAAACAATGGGGCAAAGGTTATGATCAAATATTTTTGAACTCAAGTGTTGTTTTGACAGCTGCAAAAGTGCCTAGTCAAGATGATGAGGTGCTGTTCCTCGCGCTCATGTTGAGCTTCACTGGAACACTACAGTAAGCCAAGGAGGGAAGGGCCATAGCGGGAGCAAGGTGGAGAATTGAAATGACAAGCGACAGTAAGCTTGCAGTCATGTTTGTAGACTGAATGGATGTGCTGCACAAAGTGGTCACCCAGTCTGCGTTTAGGAGACCACATTAAGAGCAGTGAATACAGTAAGTTTAATATTTCACTTGGAAGGAGTGTTTGGGACCCTGGATGGTGAGAAGGGAGAAGGTAAATGGGCATGCCTATACTTGCACGGAAAGGCGCCAGGTGTTCAGGGTGACTGAGGAGTGGGCCAAGGTGTTGCAGAGTGAACAGTCCCTTCGGAATGTGGAAAGGGGAGGGGAGAGATAGATGTTTAGTGGGGGCATCACGATGGAGGTGGCAGAAACGGCAGAGAATGATCCGTTGAATTTGAAGGTTGCTGGAGTGGGAGGTGAGGACAAGGGGAGGGAGGGGAAGTGGTGAAAGAGGTGTGTGAAGTAGTTAAGAAACGGTTGAGGGAGTGTCAACGCAGTGGGAATGGGGTCCTCAGTTGAGGAAATAGGAAGACATATTGAAGGTATGGAAGATTGCATCGTTCGAACAGATGTGATGGAGACAGAGAAACTGGGAGAATGGAAGAGTCCTTACAGGAAGTGGGGGGGTGAGGAAGTGTAGTCCAGGTATCTATGGGAGTCTGTGGGTTTATAGCAAATTTTGGTTGATAACCCATCTCCAGAAATGAAGACAGAGAACTCAAGAATTGGAGGTGGACCATGTGAAGGTGAGACAAGGGTGGAAATTGGAAACAATGAAATTTTCCAGTTCAAGGCAAGGGCAGGAAGTGGCACCAATACAGTCATCAATGTACTGGAAGAGGGGGTGAGGGAGGGGGTCCCCGATTAGAACTGGAACAAGGAATGTTCCACATATCCCCAGAAAGATAGGCATAGCTAGGACCCATGTGGGTACCTACAGCAACACCTTTTATTTGGACAAAGTGAGTAGAGTTGAAAAAGTTGTTCAACATGAGAACATGTTCAGCCAGACTGAGGGTGGTGGCGGATGGAAACGCGTTGGGCCTCTGGCAGGGAAACAGCAGAGAGCCCTCCGACCATCCTGGTGGGGATAGAGGTGTAGGAGGGATTGGACGTCCATGGTGACTAGGAGACAGTGAAAACTAGGAAACTGATTTCTTTCCATCTCGACTATTTTTACTTCCCTTGTCCAGTCTCTTCCCACCAACATCCATGACTCTTCTGATGCCCTCCGTCACTTAAACAGTTTCCATTCAACGCCATTTCTGCCACCTCCAGTGTGATGCCACACCAAACATCTTCCTGTCCCCTTTCAGCAATCTATAGGGACCGCTCCATCTGCAACACCCTAGATCACACTTCAGTCATCCCCAACATCTCCCCACACTTTCCTACTGTACCTTTCTATGCAACTGCAAAAGACGCAACACCTGTCCTTTTACCTCCACCCTTCTCACTGTCCAAGGCCCCAAACACTTCAAGTGAAACAGCAATTTACTTGTATTTGTCAATTTAGTATACTGTATTCACTGCTCACAATGTGGTCTCCTCTACGTTGGGGAGGCTAGATGTAGACTGGGTGACCGCTTTGTGGAACATCTCTAATCAAATCAGCAAGTGTAACAGAGCTTCTTGTCATTTTCATTCTCCCACCATTCGACTGGGCACTTTACAACCTTCTGGACTCAACATAGAGTTCAATAATTTTAGATCATAACTTCTGTCCCCAGTATTTTTTGTGTTTTTTTTCTCTATTTCATTCTCCCCACCCTCCTTGTTTCTTTCTTACTCGCTTTACTTTGTGTTCAGACAGGTGCTATGCTGTCAATTACCCACCTCATCCAGGCACATCTTTTATTTCTTTACTTGTCCCATTACCAATCCTTTTGGCTTTATAGCATGAAACCTTTTGTCATTTAATCTTTCTTGTCCTCCACCCGATCACAGACCTTCCTTTTTGTTGTTGTTCTCCCCCTCTCCCCTTTCACTTGCATAAAACCTATTACATTTCTAACTTCTGACAGTTCTAATGAAATGTCACAGATCTGAAACGTTAACTGTGTTTTTCTCTCCACAGATGCTGCTTGACCTGCTGAGTATTTCCAGCACTTTCTCTTTTTGTTTTAAAATAGTAAGCAGTTCTTCAAAAAAGGCATTTACTCCCAAAAGTCACTTTTGGGAGAGAAGTGGCATCAGAGAAAAAGGACCTTCTCTATCTAAAGTGAGCTAGATACCAGAATTTAATACAAGGTTAAGATCACATACAGGTGTGGTCAGAGGATTCAAAGTCAATGATTGAGAGTCAGGTTGGAATACAAGGTGGTTGTGGGAGATGGATAAGACAAATGTCGAAACCCCAACACTAAGAGGCTATTGTCAAGAGCAGTCAGGGATTCCTTCCATTTATTGAAGATTATCACCTTGCAGAGAAAATTTATGGAAATAATTAGGCACAAACATTTTCAACTAGATCCTGATAGTGACATTTATTTGTTCTAAGTAGTGTACAATCATAGTTTTGAGGGATGAAAACAGCTTAATTACAACAATGAGCTCACATTTGAAATCAGGCAGAATTAGAGATGGTTATATGTGGATTCTCCAGATTTCAAACCCATCTAAACTGTAAATTCTCAAAGTATGTTACTGAATGTAAATTAAAAATTGCATGGATATGTATTTTAAAAATTTTAAGGAAAGCATTTAGATTGGTGGTAATTTTATTTTACAAATAAGCACATGGGACCACGAATGGGCCGGTACAATTCCATAGACTGCATGATCCCAATGCCCTCCAGATGGCATCTATCTTATACATCTACCTTATGAATACTATCTTCCTAAATGATGGTAAACTTCTGGAAAAAAAACGACTGTGAAATCTCCTGTCATGGCTCAGTAGCAGAACTCTCGGAGACAGAAGTTTGCGGATTCAAGCACCACTCCAGAGACTTGAACACAAAGCCTAGGGTGACACCCCTGCACAGCACAAAGGGAGTGCCACCCTGCTGGATGTGCTATCTTTCAGATGAGATGTTAAGCCAACGCCCCATCTTCCCTCCCAGATGGGTGCAAAAGATTCCATTCCAATATTTGAGAAGCAGGGGTGTCCTCTTTGGAGTTCAAGGCCAATATTTATCACCAA
Organism: Heterodontus francisci; assembly: GCF_036365525.1. Taxonomy (NCBI): domain Eukaryota; kingdom Metazoa; phylum Chordata; class Chondrichthyes; order Heterodontiformes; family Heterodontidae; genus Heterodontus; species Heterodontus francisci. The sequence goes on along the minus strand of NC_090372.1, from coordinate 92,811,920 downwards.
CTATCAATACAAAAAAAATGATGATGATCTGGTCATCATTGCACAGCTCTTTCTGGGACCTTGATGGGTGCAAAACATAACAGTGACTACACTACAAAAGTAATCAATTGGCTGGAAAGCGCTTCGGAACATCCTGAAGTCATAAAAAGTGTTGCGTAAATTAGTCTTTTTTTTTTCTTTAACACTTCTAAAGAAGTAACTTCCCAACAGAACGATGCTGTACTAAATACTTCACAAAAATGATGCAAAGTAGCAAGTCTGTTGGTGCCCAAGTTTATCATTTTCATGGGCCAACGAAGCATGAACTGCATATACAGTTTCAAACCTTTGTTTCCATTAATTTGAACACATTTCAAATTGCTGACCCCAAGTCCTGATTTAATATATATTCTCCCAAACTGCATTAAGCTCAATCGTTATCAAAAACAAAACTAGAACAGGGAAACTTAAGTACAAGAGAGAACTAAGCTGCCTGGGCTGACAGCGACATTACCAGAGCACAAGTGTCATATGTGGTGTAGGGTCCAAGGTTTGAACATCACGGATGTAGACACTTGCGTTTTTAAAAAAAAAATTACTTCCATCTGTACCAGACAGACAGGGTTAAGTGTAACATCTCCCAGGAACCCAGAACTTCACATAGATCTTTTGGCAATTCATATTTATTTATAGCCACTATTCGTAACTAAGAGAAATCCTCTATGATGTGAGGAGGATAACAATTTCCATCCCCAAAATGAATTGGCAACAGCACAAGAGAAAAGGGAGGGGAAAAACAGAGGGAGGGAAGCAAGCAAGCAAAAAAAACAAAACAAAAAAAAAAAAAAGAGGGAAGGAAGCAAAAATGGAACTCGTTACGTCAGTTTACTTTTTGGTGGGTTTACACCATCCAATGACATTGAATCACTGGTTTCCAGAAAGGCTATACTGCCCTAAATGCCCAGGAACTCTACAGTCATTCCAATCTTTCCACCAGGCCAATTTTAGAAGAATTCTTCTACACACTAAATATTGGGTCACATCACATAATATCAAGTAAATAGGCTACTGATCTCAACTAAACCATTTGCGCATATGTATAATACCTAGTTAAGAATATTGTACATCTAGAATTCCTGCAATAATTTGCAAATTGTGGGCCTCTTCCTCTATTTGCAAGAATCATTTCAAAATTTCAAACTACATTTAACATTTCAGGTTCATTTAATCAACAGCGACATGGGGAAGATGTGGCGTAGTGGCAATGTAACTGGACTAGCAATCCATAGGCCCAGGCTAATGCTCTGGGGACACTGGCTCAAATCTCATCATGATAGCTAGTGGAATTTAAATTTAATAAATCTGGAATTAAAAAGCTAGTCTCAGCGATGGTGACCATGAAACCATTGCCCATTGTTGTAAAGACCCATCTGGTTCACTAATGTCTTGTAAGGAAGGAAATCTGCTGTCCTTACCTGGTCTGGCCTACATGTGACTCCAGACCCACAGCAATGTCGTTGACTCTTAAATACCCTCTTGAAATGGCCTAGCAAGCCACTCAGTTGTACCAAACCACAAGAGAACTCTAAAAGTAATGAAACCGGATGGACCACTCAGCATTGACACGGCACTCCCAGCCCTATCGACTTTGGAAAGTCCTCCTTACTAACATCTGGGGGCTGGTGCCAAGGTTGGGAGGGCTGTTCCACAGATTGGCAAGCAACAGCCTAACAGTCATATTCACAGAATCATACCTTACAAAGTCCCAGACACCATCAACATGTCCTGGCTGTGGGTATTAGAGGTAGCATCACCATGGTATACAGTCAGGAGGGAGCTGTCCTGTGAGTCCTCATCATTGACTCCAGACCCCACGAAGCCTCATGGCATCAGGTCAAACATGGGCACGGAAACCTCCTGATTACCACCTACTGCCCTCCCTCACTTATGAATCAGTACTCCTCCATGTCGACCACCACTTGGAAGTAGCATTGAGGGTGGTAAAGGCACAGAATATACTCTGGGCAGGGGACTTCAATGAGTACTTTGCATCAGTATTCACCAAAGGGAAGGACTTGGTGGATGATGAGCCTAGGGAAGGGAGTGTAGATAGTCTGGGTCATGTCTTAACCAAAAAAGAGGTGGTGTTTGGTGCCTTGCAAAGCATTAAGGTAGATGGCCCCAGGGCCTGATGGGATCTACCCCAGAATACTGAGGGAGGCAAGGGAAGAAACTGCTGAGGCCTTGACAGAAATCTTTGTATCCTCATTGGCTACAGGTGAGGTCCCAGAGGACTGGAGAACAGCCAATGTTGTTCCTTTGTTTAAGAAGGGTAGCAAGGATAATCCAGGAAATTATAGGCCGGTGAGCCTTACGTCAGTGGTAGGGAAATTATTACAGAGGATTCTTCGAGACAGTATTAACTCCCATTTGGAAACAAATGAACTTATTAGCAAGAGGCAGCATGGTTTTGTGAAGGGAGATCGTGTCTCACTAACATGGAGTTTTTTTTGAGGAAGTGACGAAGATGATTGATGAAGGAAGGGCAGTGGATGTTGTCTATATGGACTTCAGTAAAGCCTTTAACAAGGTCCCACATGGCAGACAGGTACAAAAGGTGAAGTCACACGGGATCAGAGGTGAGCTGGCAAGATGGATACAGAACTGGCTCGGTCATAGAAGACAGAGGGTAGCAGTGGATGGGTGTTTTTCTGAATGGAGGAATGTGACTAGTGGTGTCCAGCAGGGATCAGTGCTGGGACCTTTGCTGTTTGTATTATATATAAATGATTTGGAGGAAAATGTAGCTGGTCTGATAAGTAAGTTTACGGACGACACAAAGGTTGGAGGAGTCGCGGACAGTGATGAGGATTGTCAGAGGGTACAGCAGGATATAGATCGGCTGGAGACGTGGGCGGAGAAATGGCAGATGGAGTTTATTCCGGACAAATGTGAGGTAATGCATTTTGGAAGATCTAATGCAGGTGGGAGGTATACAGTAAAATGCAGAACCCTTAGAAGTATTGACAGGCAGAGAGATCTGGGCGTACAGGTCCACAGGTCAGTGGCAACGCAGGTGGATAAGGTAGTCAAAAAGGCATACGGCATGCTTGCCTTCATCAGTTGGGACATACAGTATAAAAATTGGCACGTCATGCTGCAGCTTTACAGAACCTTAGTTAGGCCACACTTAGAATATTGCGTGCAATTCTGGTTGCCACACTACCAGAAGGACGTGGAGGCTTTGGAGAGGATACAGAAGAGGTTTACCAGGATGTTGCCTGGTCTGGAGGGCATTAGCTATAAGGAGAGGTTGGATAAACTCGGATTGTTTTCACTGGAACGACGGAAGTGGAAGGGCGACATGATAGAGGTTTACAAAGTTATGAGTAGCAGGGACAGAGTGGATAGTCATGTCAACCTAAAATAAAGGTGCATATGACTGCCCTTGACATCAAGGCAGCATTTGACCGAGTATGGCATCAAGGAGCCCGAGCAAAACTGAGGTCAATGGGAATCGGGGGGAAAACCCTCCGCTGGTTGGAGTCATACCTAGCGCAAAGGAAGATGGTTGTGGTTGTTGGAGGTCAATCATCTGAGCTCCAGAACATCACTGCAAGAGTTCCTCAGGGTAGTGTCCTAGGCCCAACCATCTTCAGCTGCTTCATCAATGACCTTCCTTCAATCATAAGGTCAGAAGTGGGGATGTTCGCTGATGATTGCACAATGTTCAGCACCATTCGTGACTCCTCAGATACTGAAGCAGTCAGTGTAGAAATGCAGCAAGACTTGGGCTGATAAGTAGCAAGTAACATTCACGCCACACAAGTGCCAGGCAATGACCATCTGCAACAAGAGAGAATCTAACCATCTCCCCTTGACATTCAACGGCATTACCATCACTGAATCCCCCACTATCGACATCCTAGGAGCTATCATTGACCAGAAACTGAACTGGAGTAGCCATATAAATACCGTGGCTACAAGAGAAGGTCAGAGGCTAGGAATCCTGTGGCGAGTAACTCACCTCCTGACTCCCCAAAGCCTCTCCACCATCTACAAGGCACAAGTCAGGAGTGTGATGGAATACTCTCCACTTGCCTGGATGGTGCAGCTCCAACAACACTCAAGAAGCTCGACACCATCCAGGACAAAGCAGCCCGCTTGATTAGCACCCCATCTACAAACATTCACTCCCTCCACCACCGCACAGTGGCAGCAGTGTGTACCATCTACAAGATAGACTGCAGCAATGCATCAAGGCTCCTTAGACAGCACTTTCCAAACCCACGACCTTATTAACTAGAAGGACAAGGGCAGCAAATGCACGGGAACAGCACCACCTGCAAGTTCCCCTCCAAGTCACACACCATACTGACTCGGAACTATATCGCCGTTCCTTCACTGTCGCTGGGTCAAAATCCTGGAACTCCCTTCCTAACAGCACATTGGGTATACCTACACCACATGGACGGCAGTGGTTCAAGAAGGCAGCTCACCACCACCTTCTCAAGGGCAATAAATGCTGACCAGGCCAGCGACACTCACATCCCATGAATGAACTTTTAAAAAATGAACCATAGATAAACCAAGATACAATCCATTACTTGCATGTAAAAAATAAACTATACTGACAAGAGTTACTAAAACTAGTTTTCAAGTGGATTACCAGAAAGCCACTAAATGTCCATCCATAAATGTTCTATCTCTTAAGTAAAACAGTTTTGAACCATCTTGAAGCCTACATTTAGAAAAAACAAAACTGCACTAAAAAGTTTCAAAATACCTAATGTGGATAACAGATTATTTTGCACAAAGTACAAATCAGATCATAGTTCAGAGTGCCACCTAGTGTTATAAATATCAACTTAGTTGCAAGTCAAAATCAAAAATTGGCACATAGCAGCCTAATTTAGTTAATTTTTTGTAGCTGAGTAAAAAGTGTAAATATTTGAGTAATTTAAGAATGCTTTACCAGCCTCGCAAATGAAGCACACACAATTTTAATTTTTTTTATTAAGTAGTTCATTCTTGGGATTATTAGACAAGGCCAACAGTTATTGTGAATCCCTAGCTGCCTTCAAGGAGATAGTGATGAGCTTTCTTGAACTGCCTCAGTCCATATGATGAAAGCAGTCCTATAGTGCCGTTAGGCAATGAGCTCCAAGATTTTGGCCCACATATGATGAAGGAATAGCAATATATAGGTGGCAGGGTTGGGAGGTACTGTCCAAGGATACTTGGTGAGTTGCTACAGGGCATCCTGTGCATAGTAACACACAGTTATAGTGCATCAGTGGTGGAGGGATTGAGTATGCAAAGCTTTGGATAAGCTGCCAATCAAGCCAACTGCTTCATCTTGGACGGTGCAGAGCTTCGAGTGCCGTTGGAGCAGCACTCATCCAGGTAAGTGAAGAGTATTCTATCACACTACTGACTTGCGCCTTGTAGATGATAGAAAAGCTTTGCTTGGGGAGCCAGGTGAGCCTCCCCCTGCAGAACACCCAGGCTCTGATCTGCTCTTTTAGCCATAGATTCAGCTGAGTTTCTGAACAGTGGCAACCCCCAGGATGTAGATGTTGGGAGATTTGATGATGGTAATACCATTTGAGTGTCAAGGCGAGATGGTTAGACTCTGTCGTTGGTGGTGGTTGCTGCCTGGCACTTAAATGGCAAAAAATACTCGCACAACATATCAGCCCAAGTCTCAGTCAATTGTATGTAAGCATGAACTGGTCAATTATCTGAGATTGTGAAAGGAGCTAAACACTATAAATCATCAGCAAAACAGCTTCATTTTGAACAGCAATAGCAGTGAGTGCGAGCCAGGGGGCAGCTGGGCAGGTAAATTTCACTATAAAGTACTTACCTAGCGATTCAGCAGCTTTGGCAGGGTGGGAAAAAAAACTGAAAAAGTGACATCACAGGACAGCTGTGACCTGATTGGCTGGTAGGGAATCTATACCGAATTTGAAAATAAAACTGATAAAAATTGATTAAAACACTAATTAACTAATTAATAAGTAGAGTAACTAAACCAGAGGGAGGAGATTACTGTATTTAGACAGCATTTAATATTTATTGTAGAAATCTAGCACTAGGGACCACATAGTGAAGTGTATCATAATTTAGTAAGGATTTAATAAGTATTTATTTATTTTATATCAATTAACTAATTAGTGATAGAAATGACAGTTAGAGGGGTGAAGTGCTTCACCTGTGAGGATGTGGGAGGTCCGTGACGCTTCCAGCGTTTCGGGCAACTACATCTGCAGGAAGTGTACCCAGTTGCAGCTCCTCACAGACTGCATGGATCGGTTGGAACGGCAACTGGATGCAGTTAGGAGCATGCAGGTGGCGGAAAGTGTCATAGACAGGAGTTTTAGAGAAGTGGTTACACCCAAGGTGCAGGCAGATAGATGGATGACCGCTAGAAGGGGCAGGCAGTCAGTGCAGGAATCCCCTGTGGCTATCCCCCTCTCTAACAAGTATACCGTTTTGGATACTGTTGGGGGGGATGGCCTTTCAGGGGAAAACAGCAGCAGCCAGAGCAGTGGCACCACAGTTGGCACTATTGGTCAGCAGGGAGGGACAAAGCGCAGAAGAGCAATAGTTATAGGGGACTCTATAGTCAGGGGCACAGGTAGGCGCTTCTGTGGACATGAAAGAGACTCCAGGAAGGTATGTTGCCTCCCTGGTGCCAGGGTCAAGGATGTCTCTGAACGGACAGAGGGCATTCTGAAGGGGGAGGGTGAACAGCCAGAGGTTGTGGTACACATCAGTACCAATGACATCGGCAGGAAGAGTGATGAGGTCCTGCAGGGGGAGTTTAGGGAGTTAGGTAGTAAATTAAAAAACAGGACCTCTAGGGTTGTAATCTCTGGATTACTCCCTGTGCCACGTGCCAGTGAGGCTAGAAATAGGAAGATAGTGCAGCTAATCACGTGGCTGAGCAGCTGGTGTAGAAGGGAGGGAAGGTAGATGAGGGAAGGGTGGTGGGTGTTGTCTATATGGACTTTAGTAAAGCCTTTGACAAGGTCCCGCATGGCAGACTGGTGCAAAAGGTGAAGTCACACGGGATCAGAGGTGAGCTGGCAAGATGGATACAGAACTGGCTCAGTCACAGAAGACAGAGGGCAACAGTGGATGGGTGTTTTTCTGAATGGAGGGATGTGACTAGTGGTGTTCCGCAGGGATCAGTGCTGGGACCTTTGCTGTTTGTAGTATATATAAATGATTTGGAGGAAAATGTAGCTGGTCTGATTAGTAAGTTTGCGGACGAAACAAAGGTTGGTGGAGTTGCTGATAATGATCAGGATTGTCAGAGGATACAGCAGGATATAGATCGGTTGGAGACTTGAGCGGAGAAATGGCAGATGGAGTTTAATCCGGAAAAATGTGAGGTAATGCATTTTGGAAGGTCTAATGCAGGTGGGAGGTATAGAGTAAATGGCAGAACCCTTAGGAGTATTGACAGGCAGAGAGATCTGGGCGTACAGGTCCACAGGTCACTGAAAGTGGCAACGCAGGTGGATAAGGTAGTCAAGAAGGCATACGGCATATGCTTGCCTTCATCGGTCGGGGCATAGAGTATAAAAATAGGCAAGTCATGCTGCAGCTGTACAGAACTTTAGTTAGACCACACTTAGAATATTGCGTGCAATTCTGGTCGCCACACTACCAGAAGAACGTGGAGGCTTTGGAGAGGGTACAGAGGAGGTTTAACCAGGATGTTGCCTGGTCTGGAGGGCATTAGCTACGAGGAGAGGTTGGAAAAATTCGGATTGTTTTCACTGGAACGACGGAGGTGGAGGGGCAACATGATAGAGGTTTACAAAGTTATGAGCGGCATGGACAGAGTGGATAGTCAGAAGCTTTTTCGCAGGGTGGAAGAGTCAGTTACTAGGGGACATAGGTTTAAGGTGCGAGGGGCAAAGTTTAGAGGGGATGTGCGAGGCAAGTTCTTTACACAGAGGGTGGTGAGTGCCTGGAACTTGCTGCCGGGGGAGGTGGTGGAAGCAGGTATGATAGCGACGTTTAAGAGGCATCTTGACAAATACATGAATAGGAAGGGAATAGAGGGATACGGTCCACGGAAGTGCAGAAGGTTTTAGTTTAGACAGGTATAAAGATCGGCGCAGGCTTGGAGGGCCGAATGTCCTGTTCCTGTGCTGTTCTTTGTTCTTTGAGTGGCTTGGTAGCACCACTATTCACCGAGCTGGCAGAGTCCTAAAGCACATAGCTGCTAGACTGGGTCTGCGGTAGGTGGCAAGAGAGCCAAGAGTAAAGTCCTACTTGGCCTCGCCCTCGCCAAACTACCTGGCGCAGATGCATCTGTCCATGACAGCATTGGCAGGAGTGACCACTGCACAGTCCTTGTGGAGACCAAGCCCCACCTTCACACTGAAGATACTCTCTATCGTGTTGTGTAGCACTACCACTGTGCTAAATATTTCAACAGATCTCGCAACTTAAAAATTAGGCATCCGTGAGGCACTGTGGGCCATCAGCAGCAGAACTGTATTCAACCTCAAGCTGTAACAATCATGGCCCAGCATATTCCCCACTCTACCATCAAACTGGGAGATCAACCCTGGTTCAAATGGAATGTGGGAAGGGCATGCCAGGAGCAGCACCAGGCAAATCTAAAAGTGAGGGGTCAACCTGGTAAAGTGACAATACCAGGACTACATGCATGCCAAAACAGCAGAAGCAGCATGCGATGGACAGAGCAAAACAAACCCACAACCAACAGATCAGATGTCAACTTTGCAGTCCTGCCACATCCACTCATGAATATGCTGGTGGACAATTAAACTACTAACAGGAGGAGCAGGAAGCTCCATACACATCCCTATTCTCAACAATGGGGGAGCCCAGCAGATCAGTGCAAAAAACAAGGTCGAAGCATTTGCGACCATCTTCAGCCAGAAGTGCAGACTGGATGATCCATCTTGGCCCCCTCCAGAGGTCCCCAGCATCATAGATGCCAGACTTCAGCCAATTCAATTCACTCCACGTGATACCAAGAAACGGCTGAGGGCACTGGATACTGCAAAGGCTATGGGCCCTGACAACCTTCCAGCAATGGTACTGAAGATTTGTGCTCCAGAACTGACCAAGCTGTTCCAGTACAGCTAAAACACTGGAATCTTCCCGGCAATGTGGAAAATTTCTCAGGTATGTCCTGTACACAAAAAGGCAGGACAAATCCAACCTGGCCAAGTACCATCCCATCAGTCTACTCTTGATCATCAGCAAACTATGGAAAATGTCACTGACAGTCGATCAAGCGGCACTTACTCAGCAATAACTGGTTCACCGATGTTCAGTTTGGGTTCCGCCAGGGCAACTCAGCTCCTGACTTCATTACAGCCTTGGTCCACATATGGACAAAAGAGCTGAACGCAAGGAATGAGGCGAGAGTGACTGCCCCTGACATCAAGGCAGCATTTGACGGAGTGTGGCATCAAGCAGCATGAGCAAAACTGGAGTCAATGGAAATCAGGGGGAGAACACTCCGCTGGCTGAAGTCATACCTAGCGCAAAGGAAGATGTTTAAGGTTGTTGGAGGTCAATTATCTCAGTCTCAGGACATCACTGCAGGAGTTCCTCAGGGTAGTATCCTAGGCCCAACCGTCTTCAGCTGCTTCATCAATGACCTTCCCTCTATCATAAGGTCATAAGTGGGTACATTTGCTGATGATTGCACAACGTTCAGCGCCATTCGCGATTCCTCAGATACTGAAGCAGTCCATGCCCCCATGCAGCAAGACCTGGACAACATCCAGGCTTGGGCTGAAATGTGGCAAGTTACATATGCGCCACACAAGTGCCAGGCAATTACCATTTCCAACAAGAGAATCCAACTCTCTCCCCTTGACATGCAATGATATTACCATCGCTGAATCCCCCTTCAACAACATCCTGGGCATTGATCAGACCAGCCAGACAAATACTGTGGCTCCAAGAGCAGGTCAGAGGCTGGGGATTCTGCAGCAAGTAGCACACCTCCTGTCTCCCCAAAGCCTGTCCACCATCTAAAAGGCATAGGTCAGGAGTGTGAAGGAATTCTGTCCACTTGCCTGGATGAGTGCAGCTCGAACACCACTCAGGAAGTTCGACACCATCCAGGACAAAGCAGCCTGCTTGATTGGCACCCCATACACCAATGTACAGTGGCAACAGTGTGTACCATCTGCAAGATGCACTGTAGCAACGCACCAAGGCTCCTTCAACAGCACCTTCCAAACCCATGACCTCGACCACCTAGAAGGACAAGGGCAGCAAATGCATGGGAGCACCACCTGCACGTTCCCCTCCAAGTCACACACCATCCTGACTCGGAACTACATCGCCGTTCCTTCACTGTCGTTGGGTGAAAATTTTGGCACTCCCTCCCTAACAGCACTGTGGGCATACCTACACCACATGGACTGCAGTAGTTCAAGGCGGCAGCTCACAACTACCATCACAAAGGCAATTAGGGATGGACAATAAATGCTGGCCTAGCCATTCGACACCCATATCCCTTGAAAGAGTAAAAACATTCAGAACAACCAAGCCAGTCTAGCTTTTGGCACGTGTTTACCTAAGTAAACATACAGCAGCCATCACCAACCCACTGGGGATGTTCTCCCGTTTTAAGTAAATCACCTCTACCTGTCTTCAATAATAGCAAAACATCTGATAGGATTTGATGTTACTAAATCCACAACAAAATGCTGAGTGACTCATCTTGCATTTGATTTTGCCTGTTCTGCTATTTGTAGAATTTGTACCGAAGTTGGATAATCATGGACAATATGATTGTTAACACATCAGCTTATGGAAGGTTTTCTCCATTCGGGGGCTAGGGCAGATATGCACAGTGATTATCTGTGCCATATTTTGTTCATGCTTTGAGGCTGGACAAATTTTAAGTCTTTTAAGTTTAAGTTTTCTCTGTTTGTCCTTTAGTATTGACTGGTGGAACAATTTCAGAATTCATTTGACTGTTTAATTTTTTTCTCAACTGTTTCCTCAATGGTTCAATTTATCTCACTGCACAGTTCTTTGACCTGCTTAGTTGCCTTGTTTGTCAGATCTTGTGCCTTCAGCAGCTCTTCTTCGGGAACCATAAATTATTTTGCTTTTTATTAGTTAGTTGTAGTTCCCCAAATTCACCGGTTTTAATGTATATTCTTAATTCCGTTCCACACTAATATATGAAAAAACACTTTCTGCTACAGGCAACATTCATTCAGGATAGTTTACATCCACCACCATATTCTCAGCTTTCTTAAAATTGAAGTTAAACTTAGCTCTTCGCCATCATGTCGGAAAATTAATGCTTTTTTTGTTTTTTTACATCTGGATATTGTTTAAACTTTTCAAATTTTCTCGGAAAGTTCCAGTTACTTAAGCGCAGGGTGCAATTCTGTCCATTTAATACCTTACATTATCAGACACCCCAACTTGCCCCACCATTACTGAGTGGGAATGTGAAAAACCATTCAACAACTTAGATTTATATAACATCTTTAACATAATAAAACATCCCAATGGCCTTCACAGGAACTTTGTAAAATAAAATGTTAAAACCCCATAAGGAGATATTAGGTCAGATGACTAAAAGCTTGGTCGAAGAGGAAAGATTTAAGGAACGCAAGAAGTGGAGAAATGTAGGGTGAGTATTCCAGAGCTTAGGGCCTAGGCACCTGAAGGCACAGCCACCAATGGTGCAGCGATTAAAATCAGGGATGCACAAGAGGCCAGAATTAGATGAGGGTGGATATCGGAGAGTTGTGGGGCTGGAGGAGATTACAGGGATTGGGTGGGGTGAGACCATGGAGGGATTTGAAAACAAGGAAGAGAATTTTAATATTGAAACGTTGCCTGACCAGGAGGCAATGTAGGTCAGCAAGCACAAAGGTGATAGGTGAATGGGATCTGTGCAAGTTAAGACACTTGCAACAGAGTTTTGCACGACCTCAAGTTTATGGAGGGTAGAATGTGAAAGAATAGCCAGGGGTGCATTGGAATAGTCTAGGAGGTAATAATGGCATGAATGCAGGTTTCAGCAGATAAGCATTTTTCAGGATCTCTGTCCAAAATTCTGAAGGTGTTTCATTCTTCCTCCCTATGTTGTGTAAATCATTCTATGGAGAATCTTTGCTGACTTGGAATTCAATAGAGAAAGCTCACATGTATGCGCTTTGGATACCAAAAAAAGAAAAGCACAAGTGAATCTAAGCTGTACTCAAAGCAAAACATTGTGATGGGATAGGAAAAAGGAACTTGTATTTTTTACAGCACAATTAACTGGTTGAATTTTTTCAACCCTTCCTACGGAATACATCTGCATCTTCGATTATTCAAGAGAATCGTCATAGCTCCTTACTGTCTCCAATACAGCTTGAATATCAAGTTGGTTTCTGAATAACTCCATGAAGAAAAATTGGATAAAAATATAGAAAAAAAGCAGGGCTATTTGCTCCTGGGGATATATGTGCGCAAAATCATTAAAGATGGCAGGGACGGATGAGAAAGCAGTTAAAAAAAAGCATATGGGATCCTGGGCTTTATAAATGGATGCATAGAGTACAAAAGCAAGGAAATTATGAAGAACCTTAATAAAACACTGGTTTGGCCACAACTCGGAGTACATGCTAATTCTGAGTACTGCACTTTAGGAAGGAATGTGAAGGCCATAGAGGGTGTAGGAAATTTACAAGAATGGCTCCAAGGATGAGGGACTTCAGTTACGTGGATAGACTGGAGAAGTTGGGGTTGTTCTCTTCAGAATAGAGAAGGACGAGCAGTTCAAAATCATGAGGGGTCTCGACAGTTTTTTAAAAAATTCATTCATGGATTGTGGGCGTCGCTGGCCAGGCCAGCATTTATTGCCCATCCCTAATTGCCCTCGAGGTGGTGATGGTGAGCTGCCTTCTTGAACTGCTGCAGTCCATTTGGGGTAGGTACACTCACAGTGCTGTTAGGAAGGGAGTTCCAGGATTTTGACCCAGCGACAGTGAAGGAACGACAATATCGTTCCAAGTCAGGTTGGGCGGCACAGTGGCGCAGCGGTTAGCACCGCAGCCTCACAGCTCCAGCGACCCGGGTTCAGTTCTGGGTACTGCCTGTGCGGAGTTTGCCAGTTCTCCCTGTTTCCTCCCACAGCCAAAGACTTGCAGATTGATAGGTAAATTGGCCCTGCAAATTGCCCCTAGTGTAGGTAGGTGGTAGGAATGGTGGGGATGTGGTAGTGAATATGGGGTTAATGTAGGATTAGTATAAAATGGGTGGTTGTTGGTCGGCACAGATTCGGTGGGCCTGTTTCAGTGCTATATCTATAAATAAATAAAATAAATAAAGTATGACTTGGAGGGGAACTTGCAGGTGGTGGTGTTCCCATACATTTGCTGCCATTGTCCTTCGAGTTGGTAGAGGTCATAGTTTTGGAAGTTGCTGCAGTATATCTTGTAGATGGTACACACTGCTGCCACTGTGCGTCAGTGGTAAAGGGAGCGAATGTTTGTGGATGGGGTGCCAATCAAGCGGGCCGCTTTGTCCTGGATGGTGTCAGCTCGAGTATTGTCGGAGCTGCAACCATCCAGGTAAGTGGAGAGTATTCCATCACACTCCTGATTTGTGCCTGGTAGATGGTGGACAGGCTTTGGGGAGTCAGGTGAATCCATGACAGTAGATGGTGAAGTTGCCTCTACAGAGCAGAACACTCAGGCCAGAGGAACAGGAATCATTTCCTCCTGACCAGATCAATGACCTGTGCCACCACCATGACCAATTCCAGTAGCTGCAGTATTCCACACTCCTACAGAAACAGACGGTCAGCTTTGACCTTGGCAAATTACCCCAAGGTCAAAAGGCTTAACGTTATGCACGCTAATGGAGGCAATCTTTAAACCCATTATGGCCGTCTGTTGCTTCCACTCCAGGTGTTGGTGCTAGCCTAGTCCTTGCGTATGTTCCTGCATACCCATAGTGTTCACAAGCTGTTGCACTGTTTTTGAGCTCAGAAAACTGTCCTAGTCGCTGATGGGAGATTCATTCTGCCGGGATGACATCGGAGGTGGGGGCGTGGGTCTTGTAGGCAGCAGCGAGATTTGGATTGTCCTCTGCCAGTGCTGTCTTTCCCTTCTGTTCCTCATCAAGGACATTGCTGTTCCTGGCTTCCCGAGCTGAAATGCACCGAGCCCTTCACTGTGTCCAGCGTTTGAGCTGGGGGGGGGGGGGGGGGCACTTCTCTTCTAGCTTCTTTGTGTTCTGCCACTACCTTTGCTGGTGGTGTCTTTCCTGCCCTTCCTCATTTGATGAGGAGCAGCTGCTGCAGTCCATTTCAGACATTAGCCTCCTCTTGCCACTGGTTTGAGTCTTTTTTGGGCTGCCTTCTTTGTGCTTTTCCTCTTAACCATTTGCCACTCACCTAGTTGTCCCTCAGTTGCCTTCTCTGCCACTGATTCCATCTGCTGAGTCTGCAGCTCAGGGTACAGGGGTGCGTTTGGCAGCGTGCTACACCATCCTCTCCCTTCTTAACCAGATTTTCCTAACTGGGGGGTTTTGTGGAGGTCGGATTACTGGTCTTCGCAGCAGCCGCCACCTTTGCTGTTTCATCCTCGTGTCCATCCTTGATTCTTGCTGCCTGTACATAACTGAGGGAGTGTTTTGGGCAGGTCATGTAGAGGTGGCCTGCCAACCATCCAGGTTGCAGCACTTGCCCTGCTTGCAGTCCTTTGATGACCTTCCTGCTTGCAGAGGACTGTGCAGCAGTTGGCCACCACATAGCCAGATTTGCCATAGGTATGACAAACGCTGGGCTGCCCCACATAGACCAAGTAGCCCTGACATCCCCTGATAGTGAAGCTGAAAGAAGGGTGGAGAATGGCTAAAGGAATAGAGTATAAAAGTAGGGAAGTGCTGCTGCAACTATACAAGGCATTAGTGAGACTGCACCTGGAGTATTGCATACAGTTTTGGTCCCCTTACTTGAGGAGGGATGCAGTTGCATTGGAAGCAGTTCAGAGGAGGTTCACTAGATTGATTCGAGGATTAAGAGGTTTGTCTTATGAAGAGAAATTGATCATTTTAGACCTTTACTCTCTAGAGTTTAGAAGAATGAGAGGAGATCTAATTGAGGTATATATGATTAAGGGGATTGACAAAGTAGAGGTGGAGATTTTGTTTCCTCTGGTGGGGCAATCTAGAAGAGGTCATAGTTTTAGGATAAGGGGTAGCAGATTTAAAACAGAGATGAGGAAAAATTACTTCTCTCAAAAGGGTCGTGAGTCTGTGGAATTCACTACCCCAGAGTGCGATGGATGCTGGGACATTGAGTAAATTTGAGGAGATAGACAGATTTTTTAATTAGTAAAGGGTTGAAGGGGTATGGAGAACGGGCAGGAAAGTGGAGTTGAGGCAGAGATGAGATCAGCCATGATCGTATTGAATGGCAGAGCAGGCGTGAGGGGCTGAATTGCCTGCTCCATGATCTTAGCGTCACCTTGACCTGCTATTTAGTTTAGTTTTAGTTTAGAGATACAGCACTGAAACAGGCCCTTCGGCCCACCGAGTCTGTGCCGACCATCAACCACCCATTTATACTAATCCTACACTAATTCCATATTCCTACCACATCCCCACCTGATCCTATATTGCCCTACCACCTACCTACACTAGGGGCAATTTATAATGGCCAATTAACCTATCAACCAGCAAGTTTTTTTTGGCATGTGGGAGGAAACCGGAGCACCCGGAGAAAACCCACGTAGACACAGGGAGAACTTGCAAACTCCACACAGGCAGTACCCAGAATTGAACCCGGGTCGCTGGAGCTGTGAGGCTGCGGTGCTAACCACTGCACCACTGTGCCGCCCTGGTCCAAATCCTGAACGCTGGTCCTTGACCTCAGTGCTCCTCCCAACCACTTCGACGTACCTGATGCAGGAAGTGAGTAAATCCATGACAGGAATATAGGGGTTGTAGAGATGGATGGTCACCACCCGGTTCCATTGCAAAGGCTGCATAAACAGTGACTCCATGAGAATCAACAGCGTGCCTGGTTTCCTCTCTCCTTGAAGACATTCAGGAACTTCATGCATCTCACCACATTCTTGAACGCCACATTGAAGTAGCCGCTGCTGGGCTGTGATGCACTTTGGGATACCCTGAAGTTATAATAGGCCAACATAACCTAGCAAAACTGAGATAAATAGGGATCAAGGGGAAATCCCTTCCATAGCTGGAGTCATACCCAACAAGCAGGAAGATAGTTCTGGCCACTGGAGGTCAATTGCAAGATTTGCTACTTAAGTGCAACATTGTTGGTCCAACTGTCTTCAGCTGCTTCAGTGACTTTCCCTCCTCCCTCTTATTTACCAATAATTCCAGCATTTAGATCCATTCCTCCAATAATGAAGCAAACAATGTCAGTTAACAGCAGGGCCTGGGCAACATCCAGTAAAATTTATGTCACAAAGTTACTAAACAGCGACCAAACAAAAGCCCAAACAGTTTCCCTGACTTTCAAGTCTCATCAAATTTTGGGGGGGTGGAGGGGGATCACCACTGACAAAGTTCAAAGTTTAATAGTTTAATGTGAAACATCCACACTAGCACTGCAACCACAAGGGTGCAACACAGGCTGAGTACGCTGCAATGAGTGAATAACCTAGTCACATCCTCTAAGAGGAAAACTTAGAATTTTATAGTGCGTTCACAACAACAATTTATACTTATACAGCATCTTTAACATAATAAAATGCCCCAAGGCACTTAAAGGTTTATCAGCAGTGTGCTGGAACACTCACCATTTGCTAGGATTGGTGCAGCCACAACAGCACTTAAAGCTGTCCAGGAGAGCAAACTACCTTGTCAGTGGACTCAGCATCTATCCCTCCACCACTAGCACACTGCAGCTGCATCATATAACATTTAGAGGATGCAATACAGTAATTCACCAAGCTTACTTCAAAATGACCAATCTTCCAACCTTTACTACCAAGGACAACAGTAATACAAGTTCACCATCCTATTATAACGGAGTTAATAATTCTGGAATTTAATACCCAACATTATCATGCGAGAACAGTCACCACAGGAGTACAGTAATTCAGAGATAACCACTACTTCCTTCTCTGGAAGGCTAGGGATGCACACTAAATGTGACCTTACCAATATCCATTGAACAAAGAAGGGCAATGT
This sequence comes from Heterodontus francisci, assembly GCF_036365525.1. NCBI lineage: Eukaryota > Metazoa > Chordata > Chondrichthyes > Heterodontiformes > Heterodontidae > Heterodontus > Heterodontus francisci. The sequence continues at coordinate 92,794,742 of NC_090372.1, read as the reverse complement.
TATAGATCCAGATGGAATAATCTTGGGAAAGTTTGTATCTGGACAATAGTTTTATTCTTCAAAGGTCTATGTCCATGAATTATATAGAAGACATACACACTGGGATGGGCCGAGCAAAACAAGACAGACATTCACAATGAAAGCGGAAACATGCACAAGTGCACAAAGGGGGAAGATGCAGACTAACAAAGGGGAGCCACTAGTACAAAAGTGAAGAGGCAGACCCATACAAAAAGGCAAGACACGTGAACAAAAAAAGAGGACACAACCACCTTCCTTTTATTCTATTTGGGTTCAACAACAAAAATAGGGAAAGTTTCCAAAGCTGTGCTGTGATCTTGTTCCCATACCACTAGGAAACTACTGACATTATGTTTGAGCAATTCAACTTAACAGGAGGATATCTATCTCTGAAAAATTAGTTTTAATTCCTTGATAACATCAGTAACTGGTGGCTGATGCAGTACAAGCCACTGGAAAATCATGAATACATTTTCATTCAATTTCACTAAAAAGATAAAAACACTTGCATTTCTGAATGCCTCTCTCATGTGTATCAGGACTTACTAAAATACTTCAAAGAGAACAAATTATTTAAGTGTGCATAAATGCAACTGCCTTTTTGCACACTCCTAGGTCCTACAAAAACAAATGGAGAGGAACAGATAGTTAATATACAAAGATGTTAAAATATTCCTTTTCAGAATGCACATCCTGTTTAGTTTAATAAAAACAGATGAGACAATGTTTTGCAAACCTTCACAATGCAGTGCTGCATTTCTGGGTGACAGATTACAGAAGAAATTCATAGCTAATGTATTTCTGGGTCTCAAACCCACCCACCCCCAAGACACTACATGAAGGGGCTACTTCAGAGCATCCTGAACAATGTCAGATTCTCTATTTTACACACCTGGAATGGCCTCAATATACATTTTGAATTTCTCCATTCTCTGCCTAATTTTCAAACATGGACAGTTTGCCCATAGATATTTCCTACCTTAGAAGTCTGAAAGAATTTCCCTTTTAATTCTAGATATTTTAAAATAGAAGACTTCTTTTCTCCGTCACAAATCTAAAATTTTGCATTCATCACAAGATGACTGACACATATCAACTCACCATCTGGCTGGCCTGCAACATTTTGATCCTTTAATGAATTTAGTTTGAATACCAAATCAGTTTTCCACATAACCAATTCACAATTACCCGGTCCGAACTCTATGGTACCATATTAACTTTCAGCAACTAGAACAGGAAAAGGCCATAATACTCAAAACACCATTATAGTGAACAAGTCAATTCCTGTTCCAAAACTTACATCCTACACTTAAATCAACTGTGTCTTGAACTCAATTTATAGTACTCCCTTTGGATGACAAAAAAGTTCTACTTGATTTCCCTTACAGGTAATTTCATAATTTCTAGTTTGTGCCCTTGGTATTTGAACTCTTCGAGAAATTTATCTAAAAATCTAAAATTTTGAAAAACTGCCATCTCTTTTCTCAAAGACGATGATTACTTTTTCCTCACATTGATCATTTAAATTCCTCATTATTGACATTTGCTAACTGAAATCCTACTTGTTGCTCTCAAGAACGTAATTTTCCTACAATTAGGTGACCACGCAGCATTCAGTACTCTAGATATATCTATATAGCAATCATACCTCTTGATTTGTACTCTACTTCTTGATGTGAAATGGATATATTAGTAGAAAAAATAAAAGCCATAGTTATCAGTTCTGGAAATTCCACAGATTTATCCACAATAACCCCAAGCATCCCTTCCTTAATCAAAGGGCAAGGTAGTGAACTGGTTATGTTATTGGAGTAATAATCCAGTGGTCTGGAATTATAAACTAGAGTTCACTAAAGTTTAAAATCCCACCATGGCAGTTTGAGAATTTGAATGGGTTAAATAAAATTCTGGAAGCAACGATACATTAGCAGCAGGAGTGACAATGAAAGTCAGATTGTTATAAAAACTCATCTAATTCACTAATATCCTTTAGGACAAGAAATCCACCAACCTTGCCCAGTTCAGCATGTGACTCCAGACCCACACCAGTTATATCAAATGGCTATAAAAAAAAACAAAAGGGTGCCCCCACCAATGTCTCAGGATTACCAAGGATAGGCAATAGGCAATAAATGCTCAACTTGCCCACAACACCTATCCCAGTTGTTTTTTTAAATGCTATATAGGATGCAAGCGCTCCATATTCCTTTTGGTTCCTTATTCTTATAAAATTTCACTTTCATTGAATGACAGCTGTCACGCATTATTCCAATTGGTTCCAAGATCAAACTCTTTGGAATCTGGCTGCATTAGTTACCTTGGCATCATATGCATAGTTGGAATTTCACTCACTGTATTCTCACTCAAGCCATTAAAAAAGCAGCATCATCCTTGTAAAATCTTCCAGTCTGATGGCTACACTCAATTTCCAATTTTTAAATCCAATTCTACCCTCTGCCATACTTTACCTCCTATTCTGTGAATCCTTAACATATGTTAATTTGCTGACATGGAATCTTTGATAGCCTACTGATGATCCAGGTACAGAAAATCTGCATTCCCAAACTCACTAGTGAGTAGGCCAATCCTACCCCCCACCCCCCAACATTTCTAATATCGTCACCCCACACCACATTTAATTGTCCTAAAATCAAGCAAGGATAGGCTGTCGGCCCCAGAGAAGCAGGGAACTATTTCAAGTGCTCCTCCAGGCCCCATACAAATACCTTGGGTCTCCCTTGCTTCTTAGTTTAGAGATACAGCACTGAAACAGGCCCTTCGGCCCACCGAGTCTGTGCTGACCATCAACCACCCATTTATACTAATCCTACACTAATCCCATATTCCTACCACATCCCCACCTATCCCTATATTTCCCTACCACCTACCTATACAAGGGGCAATTTATAATGGCCAATTTACCTATCAACCTGCAAGTCTTTTGGCTTGTGGGAGGAAACCGGAGCACCCGGTGGAAACCCACGCAGACACAGGGAGAACTTGCAAACTCCACACAGGCAGTACCCAGAATTGAACCCGGGTCGCTGGAGCTGTGAAGCTGCGGTGCTAACCACTGCGCCACTGTGTCGCCCACTTCTATTGCAGACTTTCCTTATTTCACCCTCATCCCTTGCTTAGCTTTCCAGGAACCATTGCCATGGGTCCCCAGAGATGACATGAACACCTCTGCCCCCCACATCCACAAATTCTGACTCCCTATAGCCAGCAGAAACATCACACTTGTTGACTTCAGGTGGGACAGAGTGACTAAAAATGCTTTGAGGCCAGAGTTGAAATCCCCCTTGCTTCATACTCTTTGCAGCCAGTTTTCCGCCTGCTTCACCCTACGCCCACACTGCAACGCCACCACCCCCCACCCAAAACATCCTATTCAGAATTTAAAAAAAAAAATCAGTGCTACCATCTCACTATATTTTTTAAAAGTTTATCTGGTTTAACACCACCTTCCCTTAAATCCACGATAAATATCCTTTTTATTTCATTTAAGTCTCTCTCATATATTAATACAAGCAGAAGGGAAAGGAATCTAAAGTCAATTCTAATTCTGTTTACTAAACATGAGTAGGGATACACTTACCTCCCACTGCAAGTGAGGGGGTATATTCCTGATCTGGAGTTTCCGACTCCTGTAGAAAAAAGGAAAGATAAATTGTGAAATGGAACAATGAAGCAAATAGATTTTGAAGATTTAACAACTAAAGGAAAAAAATATTAAAGTTTAAATACATCAAATGAAAGTTTCCTTCCCCGTCCCATGACGCTCATGTTCCATACTACTGTTCAAGGCAACACTTCGTTCAGTGGACATGCCTAAGGTAGCCTACACCACCAGGATTCAAGTTTCTATACATTCTTCATTGAAGATCCTGTAACCCAAAACCCACAAAACCTAATAAGTAAACAACCCACCTGTAGTCTTACCCACAGTGCTCAGCATAAGTGAAAATGTCATAGACAGCACAAGTGAAAACTGCCACATTAGAGATGTGGAAAGTTGAAAAAGCAAAATGAACTCATTCAGAATAGAAATCAGAAAAGAAAGTATGAGCTCATACTAGCACAAACAAGGTGGCTGTGAAACTCTTTAAAAATTGGTTCCTCTAAATGAAAAAAAATACACAATGCCATTATTTGCAACAACCCAAGGGTTCTGCACAACAGATTTGAATTCACATGACATTCACTCCTGGATCAAGAACAGCAATACAATCTCAATTAACATCTGAGATGAGGGGAGAAAGGGGTGGCGGTGGGTGGAAGAGTTTAATCACTGAATAATTGTGAAAAACTTCAAATCCTTACACAAAAATAAGTCATTATTCTAGTACAGAAGTATGCGCATTAGTTAAATCTCCTATGTTCCTTTGCATATTAGCTTTACATTTTTTGAAAAAAAAAAGGGACATTTCCACCATTTCATGCAATTATTTCAGACTGAACTAGTTCCAAACCCTCTCTTCTCTGCAATTACACCCTCCGCCCCAAACACTGAGCTATGCTCAGTGACAAATGATTATAATCCATTCAACTGAACGTTAATACGTCTTCCATGCTACCTTCAAGAGGATAATAATGACTACTGAAAGGGCATATTGCTTTGAATATAAAAGGGTTACATACTAATATTTCTATTTAAGAAAAGGGTTCTTACCTAAGATAATCCTGCAGAAATTTGTTTTATAAACTATCCTCCATTTCATGATTCATCTGTAACTGATCGATTCAATGTGCACACTTTGATGATACCAGTTGGGGGTAGGAACCTCCACAATGACAGCATGTGAATGCATAAAGCAACACAAAATACAGTTTTAGCTATCGTCATTTAGTAATTTTCCCGACTCTACATACCATCAAAAGCTTGTTGAATTTTTTCCTTATTCTGCAACAAGCAGGCCCAAAATTTAAAAATTTCTAACTGGAGTCTGATATAGTACTTCTTTCTAAGGAAGTCTTATTGAAACCAATTCAACCATTTTCAATGCAGCTTAAAAACCAACCTCAGCTAAATAGTTGATTGAAAGTTCTGGGGAAGTGGGAGGGAGGAAAGAAATAAGGAAATGGATTTTTGTGTAAGGGAGGAAAAAATGGTTCAAACGATATGCAACATTGTCACCTAAAAAGCATTTTAAAAACCTTCATGTGCACTGTAACTTACAGTAGCACTTGGAACCATGAATGGAAGACCCAGCATATATGTTAATATCTTTTAACTATTTTAATGAATTGCCAGTCAATTCCAACTATATCTTCCTGAGAAATTCTAATTTCTGATTTGCTCCCAGAAAAATCCAGTTATCAGCAAAAGTCAACTTTTGCGGAATCATATTTAAGCTAACTGGATATACCTCGATGATTCAAAATTTATGTTTTTATTAAAAACACCAACGCAAACGCTTAAATGAACAATTCATTGCACAAAACAAAAAGTGCCTCATTTTGTGATTTGCAAAAAAATCATTTCACATTTTGGATTACAAAATTAGGATTAACATTTGAACCTAAACATGGTTAAAGTGTTATGGCATGTAAAACGGCTTCAGTCACATAAATTGTTTTGAAAGCTAAATTTTTAATAAGAGTTACAATTTGCTATTTAAACCTCTGAAACATTTGTTTCAAGCATTTAAAAAGGAAGCAACTCAAAGTAATTAAGCATTTTACTTAAAAGTAGATGCCGAGATAGGATTTATCATTTATCTCCATAGATGCTGCCTGGCCTGAGTATTTCCAGCATTTTCTGTTTTTGTTTCAGATTTCCAGCATCCACAGTAACTTCGCTTTTTTTTTAAGCATTCAATAGTTCAATTGCTTGTATCTTAAAACTAAGTACCATTAATGTAGAGTAAGTCAGTATCTGAAGGAGAGACAGACAGATCAACTTTTTGGAGATCCTCAGAACCAGAAAATGTTGAAGCACTTTATAGGGATCATCGTAAATCAGAAAACGTGAAAGGTAGGAATACCTCTACTCCCAAGCCGTTGTCCGTGAATTTAATAGTCTAAGAGAGATGAAAAGTACTGGGGAATATAAAAAGCAGTAGAAAAATAAGAGAAACTAGCAGGAAAATGGCACCAAATAGCTGAAAGCCCCATACATTTGAAGTGCATTTCCAGTTTTTACATTTTTATTACAGATTGCAGCAGTTCTTTTTTTAATTCCTTACACCCTCCCAAATTTAAGAATATAGATTTATCCAAGCAGCCTCTACACTTGAAAAACATTGAACAAAATGTTGCATCAAAGTCTTCCAATCCAAAGAAGCAATTTAATTTTGTTGTGGAATTAACTGGATCGTATTCAGACAATGGGACTGACTTCCTGAATTCCAGGCATGCTTGTTCATCACTTAAAGCACCAAACACTAAAAATGAAGAAAGCAACTAAACTCTGGTAATATCAATGGCGTGAATTCAACTATTTTCAGACTTAACATCGAGGTTTTCCAAGTCTTCCAACCCATGTCAACCTAAAATAAAGGTGCATATGACTGCCCTTGACATCAAGGCAGCATTTGACCGAGTATGGCATCAAGGAGCCCGAGCAAAACTGAGGTCAATGGGAATCGGGGGGAAAACCCTCCGCTGGTTGGAGTCATACCTAGCGCAAAGGAAGATGGTTGTGGTTGTTGGAGGTCAATCATCTGAGCTCCAGAACATCACTGCAAGAGTTCCTCAGGGTAGTGTCCTAGGCCCAACCATTTTCAGCTGCTTCATCAATGACCTTCCTTCAATCATAAGGTCAGAAGTGGGGATGTTCGCTGATGATTGCACAATGTTCAGCACCATTCGTGACTCCTCAGATACTGAAGCAGTCAGTGTAGAAATGCAGCAAGACTTGGACAATATCCAGGCTTGGGCTGATAAGTAGCAAGTAACATTCACGCCACACAAGTGCCAGGCAATGACCATCTGCAACAAGAGAGAATCTAACCATCTCCCCTTGACATTCAACGGCATCAACATCGCTGAATCCCCCACTATCGACATCCTAGGAGCTATCATTGACCAGAAACTGAACTGGAGTAGCCATATAAATACCGTGGCTACAAGAGAAGGTCAGAGGCTAGGAATCCTGTGGCGAGTAACTCACCTCCTGACTCCCCAAAGCCTCTCCACCATCTACAAGGCACAAGTCAGGAGTGTGATGGAATACTCTCCACTTGCCTGGATGGTGCAGCTCCAACAACACTCAAGAAGCTCGACACCATCCAGGACAAAGCAGCCCGCTTGATTAGCACCCCATCTACAAACATTCACTCCCTCCACCACCGCACAGTGGCAGCAGTGTGTACCATCTACAAGATAGACTGTAGCAATGCATCAAGGCTCCTTAGACAGCACTTTCCAAACCCACGACCTTATTAACTAGAAGGACAAGGGCAGCAAATGCACGGGAACAGCACCACCTGCAAGTTCCCCTCCAAGTCACACACCATACTGACTCGGAACTATATCGCCGTTCCTTCACTGTCGCTGGGTCAAAATCCTGGAACTCCCTTCCTAACAGCACATTGGGTATACCTACACCACATGGACTGCAGTGGTTCAAGAAGGCAGCTCACCACCACCTTCTCAAGGGCAATAAATGCTGACCAGGCCAGCGACACCCACATCCCATGAATGAATTTTTTAAAAATGAACCATAGATAAACCAAGATACAATCCATTTCTTTTGGGCCTCCTTATCTCGAGAGACAATGGATACGCGCCTGGAGGTGGTCAGTGGTTTGTGAAGCAGCGCCTGGAGTGGCTATAAAGACCAATTCTGGAGTGACAGGCTCTTCCACAGGTGCTGCAGAGAAATTTGTTTGTTGGGGCTGTTGCACAGTTGGCTCTCCCCTTGCGCCTCTGTCTTTTTTCCTGCCAACTACTAAGTCGAAGAGACTTACTTGCATGCATTACTTGCATGTGTGTTACTATGCACAGGATGCCCTGTAGCAACTCACCAAGTATCCTTGGACAGTACCTCCCAACCCTGCATTTTACATGCATTACTTGCATGTAAAAAATAAACTATACTGACAAGAGTTACTAAAACTAGTTTTCAAGTGGATTACCAGAAAGCCACTAAATGTCCATCCATAAATGTTCTATCTCTTAAATAAAACAGTTTTGAACCATCTTGAAGCCTACATTTAGAAAAAACAAAACTGCACTAAAAAGTTTCAAAATACCTAATGTGGATAACAGATTATTTTGCACAAAGTACAAATCAGATCATAGTTCAGAGTGCCACCTAGTGTTATAAATATCAACTTAGTTGCAAGTCAAAATCAAAAATTGGCACATAGCAGCCTAATTTAGTTAATTTTTTGTAGCTGAGTAAAAAGTGTAAATATTTGAGTAATTTAAGAATGCTTTACCAGCCTCGCAAATGAAGCACACACAATTTTAATTTTTTTATTAAGTAGTTCATTCTTGGGATTATTAGACAAGGCCAACAGTTATTGTGAATCCCTAGCTGCCTTCAAGGAGATAGTGATGAGCTTTCTTGAACTGCCTCAGTCCATATGATGAAAGCAGTCCTATAGTGCCGTTAGGCAATGAGCTCCAAGATTTTGGCCCACATATGATGAAGGAATAGCAATATATAGGTGGCAGGGTTGGGAGGTACTGTCCAAGGATACTTGGTGAGTTGCTACAGGGCATCCTGTGCATAGTAACACACAGTTATAGTGCATCAGTGGTGGAGGGATTGAGTATGCAAAGCTTTGGATAAGCTGCCAATCAAGCCAACTGCTTCATCTTGGACGGTGCAGAGCTTCGAGTGCCGTTGGAGCAGCACTCATCCAGGTAAGTGAAGAGTATTCTATCACACTACTGACTTGCGCCTTGTAGATGATAGAAAAGCTTTGCTTGGGGAGCCAGGTGAGCCTCCCCCTGCAGAACACCCAGGCTCTGATCTGCTCTTTTAACCATAGATTCAGCTGAGTTTCTGAACAGTGGCAACCCCCAGGATGTAGATGTTGGGAGATTTGATGATGGTAATACCATTTGAGTGTCAAGGCGAGATGGTTAGACTCTGTCGTTGGTGGTGGTTGCTGCCTGGCACTTAAATGGCAAAAAATACTCGCACAACATATCAGCCCAAGTCTCAGTCAATTGTATGTAAGCATGAACTGGTCAATTATCTGAGATTGTGAAAGGAGCTAAACACTATAAATCATCAGCAAAACAGCTTCATTTTGAACAGCAATAGCAGTGAGTGCGAGCCAGGGGGCAGCTGGGCAGGTAAATTTCACTATAAAGTACTTACCTAGCGATTCAGCAGCTTTGGCAGGGTGGGAAAAAAAACTGAAAAAGTGACATCACAGGACAGCTGTGACCTGATTGGCTGGTAGGGAATCTATACCGAATTTGAAAATAAAACTGATAAAAATTGATTAAAACACTAATTAACTAATTAATAAGTAGAGTAACTAAACCAGAGGGAGGAGATTACTGTATTTAGACAGCATTTAATATTTATTGTAGAAATCTAGCACTAGGGACCACATAGTGAAGTGTATCATAATTTAGTAAGGATTTAATAAGTATTTATTTATTTTATATCAATTAACTAATTAGTGATAGAAATGACAGTTAGAGGGGTGAAGTGCTTCACCTGTGAGATGTGGGAGGTCCGTGACGCTTCCAGCGTTTCGGGCAACTACATCTGCAGGAAGTGTACCCAGTTGCAGCTCCTCACAGACTGCATGGATCGGTTGGAACGGCAACTGGATGCAGTTAGGAGCATGCAGGTGGCGGAAAGTGTCATAGACAGGAGTTTTAGAGAAGTGCTTACACCCAAGGTGCAGGCAGATAGATGGATGACCGCTAGAAGGGGCAGGCAGTCAGTGCAGGAATCCCCTGTGGCTATCCCCCTCTCTAACAAGTATACCGTTTTGGATACTGTTGGGGGGGATGGCCCATCAAGGGAAAACAGCAGCAGCCAGAGCAGTGGCACCACAGTTGGCACTATTGGTCAGCAGGGAGGGACAAAGCGCAGAAGAGCAATAGTTATAGGGGACTCTATAGTCAGGGGCACAGGTAGGCGCTTCTGTGGACGTGAAAGAGACTCCAGGAAGGTATGTTGCCTCCCTGGTGCCAGGGTCAAGGATGTCTCTGAACGGACAGAGGGCATTCTGAAGGGGGAGGGTGAACAGCCAGAGGTTGTGGTACACATCAGTACCAATGACATCGGCAGGAAGAGTGATGAGGTCCTGCAGGGGGAGTTTAGGGAGTTAGGTAGTAAATTAAAAAACAGGACCTCTAGGGTTGTAATCTCTGGATTACTCCCTGTGCCACGTGCCAGTGAGGCTAGAAATAGGAAGATAGTGCAGCTAATCACGTGGCTGAGCAGCTGGTGTAGAAGGGAGGGAAGGTAGATGAGGGAAGGGTGGTGGGTGTTGTCTATATGGACTTTAGTAAAGCCTTTGACAAGGTCCCGCATGGCAGACTGGTGCAAAAGGTGAAGTCACACGGGATCAGAGGTGAGCTAGCAAGATGGATACAGAACTGGCTCAGTCACAGAAGACAGAGGGTAACAGTGGATGGGTGTTTTTCTGAATGGAGGGATGTGACTAGCGGTGTTCCGCAGGGATCAGTGCTGGGACCTTTGCTGTTTGTAGTATATATAAATGATTTGGAGGAAAATGTAGCTGGTCTGATTAGTAAGTTTGCGGACGAAACAAAGGTTGGTGGAGTTGCTGATAATGATGAGGATTGTCAGAGGATACAGCAGGATATAGATCTGTTGGAGACTTGAGCGGAGAAATGGCAGATGGAGTTTAATCCGGAAAAATGTGAGGTAATGCATTTTGGAAGGTCTAATGCAGGTGGGAGGTATACAGTAAATGGCAGAACCCTTAGGAGTATTGACAGGCAGAGAGATCTGGGCGTACAGGTCCACAGGTCACTGAAAGTGGCAACGCAGGTGGATAAGGTAGTCAAGAAGGCATACGGCATATGCTTGCCTTCATCGGTGGGGGCATAGAGTATAAAAATAGGCAAGTCATGCTGCAGCTGTACAGAACTTTAGTTAGGCCACACTTAGAATATTGCGTGCAATTCTGGTCGCCACACTACCAGAAGGACGTGGAGGCTTTGGAGAGGGTACAGAGGAGGTTTAACCAGGATGTTGCCTGGTCTGGAGGGCATTAGCTACGAGGAGAGGTTGGAAAAACTCGGATTGTTTTCACTGGAACGACGGAGGTGGAGGGGCAACATGATAGAGGTTTACAAAGTTATGAGCGGCATGGACAGAGTGGATAGTCAGAAGCTTTTTCGCAGGGTGGAAGAGTCAGTTACTAGGGGACATAGGTTTAAGGTGAGATGGGCAAAGTTTAGAGGGGATGTGCGAGGCAAGTTTTTTTTTTAAAACACATAGGGTGGTGAGTGCCTGGAACTTGCTGCCAGGGGAGGTGGTGGAAGCAGGTACGATAGTGACGTTTAAGAGACATCTTGACAAATATATGAATAGGAAGGGAATAGAGGGACATGGGCCCTGGAAGTGCAGAAGGTGTTAGTTTCGGCAGGCATCAAGATCGGCGCAGGCTTGGAGGGCCGAATGGCCTGTTCCTGTGCTGTACTGTTCTTTGCTTGTTCTTATTTATGACCCAGAACAAATTAAAAAAGGATAAGTTGCTTTACAAAAGTCATTTATATACACACAAACAGCAAGAATGCTTAAAAACCAACTGTATAAAATCACAGTATTGTTACAGCACAGAAGGAGGCCATTCAGCCCATTGTGTCTGCACTGGCTCTCCATAAGAGCAGTTTATCTAGTACCACTCCCCGTCCTTCTCCCTGTAGCTCTGTACATTATTCTTTTTCAGTTCACGGACCAAATGCTGGAAAGTGGATTAGGGTGGGCAGCTTGTGTTCCCCCGGCTGGCGCAGGCACAATGGGCCAAGTAGCCACTTTCTGTACCATAAACTTCCTATGACTCAATCCAATTCCCTCTTGAATGCCTTGATTATACCTGCCTCCTTAACAGGCAGTGTATTCCAGATCCTAACCACTTGCTGTGAGAAACATTTTTTCCTCATGTCGCTATTGCTTCTTTTGCCGTTTGCCTCAAATCTGTGCCCTCTTGTTCTTGATCCCTTCACCAATGGGAACAGTTTTCCCCCCATCTACCCTGTCCAGAGAGCTCATGATTTTGAATACTCTATCAAATGCCCACACTGATCCTTACTTCAACTCTTTTTTTTTTTTAAAAACCTTTATTTTGTTAGCATCAGAACCACAATTGATAACAGGAAGTTCTTCCATAAGTGCAACTCAGTCTACCTCCAGAAATCATATTGGATCCAAATCAGCACAGCCAGTACAAGTGCAAGTCCCAGTACAGGTTGCACATGCAAATAACATGCATGTCATGATATTGTTGCACATTCGGAGACAAGATGTACACGCCCCAAATTTGAAATATGTCAGCAGACATTAGTCAGGGCAGACCTGCTCCCCTAAAAAGGGCTGCCAATCAAGCACCTGATGATTCTTGTGGAAAAAGAGGGGCGCCAATAATACAGCACTATGAAACTATTCATTAAGGCACTAGGGAAAGCGCCCAATTTCCCACATAGCCAGTCCATTCCTGGATCCAGTATAACTACCATATACTATCATAAATCTTTCAGAAGCTTATCAAAAGCCAATGAAGCGAAAATTTTCCCAAATTACCTACTACGGAAAGTTACGAATACAAGAAGCTGCATTTTTTGCTTTGATAGATTTAAGCAAATGCCTCCACGTAATTTTCAATTATGTTCTGATCAGTTATTAATGTGACTCCTCAAGGTGCTACACTGTTGGAGATGCCATCTTTCAGACGAGATGGAAAACCAAGGCCCCATCTCCTCTCTCAAGTGAGGGTAAAAGATTCCATGGCACTATTTTGAAGAACAGGGGAGTTATTCCTGGTGTCCTAGCCAATATTTATCTCTCAAATCAACCAGAGAAATTATCTGGTCATTATCACATTGTGTACAGCGAACTCTGTTCTGTTCAAGATGGCTCCTGGGCTGGAAGCTCCCTAGGAAGCTCCCTTGCTGTTCAACTCTATCCATGGCCATCTGCTGCCATCCCTAACGTTTTCTCCCCCAATCTGCCCTCTTAAACTGTTTAAATTCCCCTGGCTCTTTAAATCAGTTCATTTTAGACCTATCTAAAAGTTAACAGTTAGTTTTAGTGTATGTTACCTGGGCCCACAGCCCTCCCCCAGCCACACCTGCTCTTTGTTTTCTCAATGAAATTGATCCGGATGAAACTGACGAGCACAGCTGCCGATACTTCAATCTCCGATCCTGCTGTCTTCACAGTCCAGAGTGTCTGCAGCCACGGCATGCGGTAAGTCCATTGAGGTGAAGAAGGAGCTGCGGGACCCGAGAGAAGTCCTGTGAAAAGGTGCCCCGAACACCCAAAACATCCACGAACGGCCCCCCCGGCCGCAACTTCAAAGCGCCCGCGGGAGATGGCTCGGAGAGCATCTGCAGCGCACTGTCGGCAATGCTGCATGCTTTTATTTAAACCACTGCCAAAAAAAACCCTTAGCAAATGTAATCACCTCTAAGTCTGCCAAATGATGCTTCACCTCCCGAAGGACGTGGATGAGCTTTCCGGACGTCGATGGTGGGCACTGAGGAAATGGCTTATTACCTGCACCAGATTCCACCCCCCCTCCCCCCCCTTTTACCCCCCTTCCACCCCCCCCCCACCCCCGTCCCCTTCCCTGCTCCACCCTCTCAGCTCACCCCCTTCACAACCCCGTCCCAGCCCGCCCCCCCCTCGCACCATCTTCACCCCGCACCCCCTTCCCCTGCACCCCACCCCCCCTCCCTCTACCCCTCCCCCTTGCATCCCCTCCTCCCACCGGCACCATCCTACACCTGTGTAGGGGCCCCAACAACCCCACTGCCTTGTGGGCGTCTCGGGAGAGACCAAGGCTAAGGGAGTAAACCCTAACAGAAAATCCGGAGCGGAACCCCGTAGGCGGTCATGTGTCACCTTTGGCATGTTTCCGGCAGTTCCTGCAGCCATACTGGTGCCAAACGTCGTGTCCTGCACTCCTTTGGACCCCACCAGAAAGGCCGAGAGGGGGGTTTTGACGACTGGGCAATTCTCAACCTCCATAAATTTGCCCAGGCATGCGCCATGGAGAGGTCACTCCATAGTTGCCTCACAGCGACTAAAACAACACGGAAGGCAGCAGTTACGGGTTATAAGTCCAGATAAATTGGCGTAGAAACTGGGCGCCACGGGTTGCCTTTGTCGGTGGGAGAGGTCATTGCACCTCACTGGACAGCTACCGCCCGCCTCAAACCGGGCAGCCCCCGGTCAATAAGGTTCTGTCCCGCCACAGTCTGCCTGCTTCAATGGGTGCTTGGAGCTCAGGGTCATTGCCCGAAAGGTGGACTGATACACCGCACCAAACAACATGAAAAAAGGAAAGAAGGTACCAGCCCTTCGCTTTGCAAGCTGGAACGTCAGAACTATGTGTCCTGGCCTGTCGGAAGACCTTACACAAATCAACGATTCTCGGAAGACCGCCATCATTAACAACGAGCTCAGTAGATTCAATGGGGACATTGCAGCACTTCAGGAGACTCGCCTCCCCGCGAGTGGCTCTCTAGCAGAGCAAGACTACACCTTCTTCTGGCAGGGCAGGGATCCTGAAGAACCAAGACAGCATGGAGTGGGCTTCGCCATCAGAAACTCCTTGCTCAGCATGATAGAGCCTCCCTCAAATGGCTCGGAACGCATACTGTCCATCCGACTGCTCACCACCTCTGGTCCAGTACACCTACTCAGCATCTATGCTCCAACACTCTGCTCCGCACCTGAAGCTAAAGACCAGTTCTATGAACAACTCCATAACATCATTAGCAGCATCCCCAACACCGAACACCTATTCCTGCTGGGGGACTTTAATGCCAGGGTTGGGGCCGACCATGACTCATGGCCCTCCTGCCTTGGGCGCTATGGCGTTGGAAGGATGAATGAGAACGGGCAGAGACTGCTTGAGTTGTGTACCTATCATAACCTCTGCATCACCAACTCGTTCTTTCACACTAAACCCTGTCACCAGGTTTCATGGAGGCACCCAAGATCACGTCGTTGGCACCAGCTAGACCTCATTGTCACAAGGCGAGCCGCCTTAAACAGTGTTCAAATCACACGCAGCTTCCACAGTGCGGACTGCGACACCGACCACTCCCTGGTGTGCAGCAAGGTTAGACTCAGACCAAAGAAGTTGCATCATTCCAAGCAGAAGGGCCATCCGCGCATCAACACGAGCAGAATTTCTCACCCACAGCTGTTACAAAAATTTCTAAATTCACTTGTAACAGCCCTTCAAAACACTCCCACAGGGGATGCTGAGACCAAGTGGGCCCACATCAGAGACGCCATCTATGAGTCAGCTTTGACCACCTACGGCAAAAGTGCGAAGAGAAATGCAGACTGGTTTCAATCTCATAATGAAGAGCTGGAACCTGTCATAGCCGCTAAGCGCATTGCACTTTTGAACTACAAGAAAGCCCCCAGCGATTTAACATCCGCAGCACTTAAAGCAGCCAGAAGTACTGCACAAAGAACAGCTAGGCGTTGCGCAAACGACTACTGGCAACACCTATGCAGTCATATTCAGCTGGCCTCAGACACCGGAAACATCAGAGGAATGTATGATGGCATGAAGAGAGCTCTTGGGCCAACCATCAAGAAGATCACCCCCCTCAAATCTAAATCGGGGGACATAATCACTGACCAACGCAAACAGATGGACCGCTGGGTTGAGCACTACCTAGAACTGTACTCCAGGGAGAATGCTGTCACTGAGACTGCCCTCAATGCAGCCCAGCCTCTACCAGTCATGGATGAGCTGGACATACAGCCAACCAAATCGGAACTCAGTGATGCCATTGATTCCCTAGCCAGCGGAAAAGCCCCTGGGAAGGACAGCATTACCCCTGAAATAATCAAGAGTGCCAAGCCTGCTATACTCTCAGCACTACATGAACTGCTATGCCTGTGCTGGGACGAGGGAGCAGTACCCCAGGACATGCGCGATGCCAACATCATCACCCTCTATAAAAACAAAGGTGACCGCGGTGACTGCAACAACTACCGTGGAATCTCCCTGCTCAGCATAGTGGGGAAAGTCTTTGCTCGAGTCGCTCTGAACAGGCTCCAGAAGCTGGCCGAGCGCGTCTATCCTGAGGCACAGTGTGGCTTTCGTGCAGAGAGATCGACTATTGACATGCTGTTCTCCCTTCGTCAGATACAGGAGAAATGCCGTGAACAACAGATGCCCCTCTACATTGCTTTCATTGATCTCACCAAAGCCTTTGACCTCGTCAGCAGACGTGGTCTCTTCAGACTACTAGAAAAGATCGGATGTCCACCAAAGCTACTAAGTATCATCACCTCATTCCATGACAATATGAAAGGCACAATTCAACATGGTGGCTCCTCATCAGAGCCCTTTCCTATCCTGAGTGGTGTGAAACAGGGCTGTGTTCTCGCACCCACACTTTTTGGGATTTTCTTCTCCCTGCTGCTTTCACATGCGTTCAAATCCTCTGAAGAAGGAATTTTCCTCCACACAAGATCAGGGGGCAGGTTGTTCAACCTTGCCCGTCTAAGAGCGAAGTCCAAAGTACGGAAAGTCCTCATCAGAGAACTCCTCTTTGCTGACGATGCTGCTTTAACATCTCACACTGAAGAATGCCTGCAGAGTCTCATCGACAGGTTTGCGTCTGCCTGCAATGAATTTGGCCTAACCATCAGCCTCAAGAAAACGAACATCATGGGGCAGGATGTCAGAAATGCTCCATCCATCAATATTGGCGACCACGCTCTGGAAGTGGTTCAAGAGTTCACCTACCTAGGCTCAACTATCACCAGTAACCTGTCTCTAGATGCAGAAATCAACAAGCGCATGGGTAAGGCTTCCACTGCTATGTCCAGACTGGCCAAGAGAGTGTGGGAAAATGGCGCACTGACACAGAACACAAAAGTCCGAGTGTATCAGGCCTGTGTCCTCAGTACCTTGCTCTACGGCAGCGAGGCCTGGACAACGTATGCCAGCCAAGAGCGACGTCTCAATTCATTCCATCTTCGCTGCCTTCGGAGAATACTTGGCATCAGGTGGCAGGACTATATCTCCAACATAGAAGTCCTTGAAGCGGCCAACACCCCCAGCTTATACACACTACTGAGTCAGCGGCGCTTGAGATGGCTTGGCCATGTGAGCCGCATGGAAGATGGCAGGATCCCCAAAGACACATTGTACAGCGAGCTCGCCACTGGTATCAGACCCACCGGCCGTCCATGTCTCCGTTATAAAGACGTCTGCAAACGCGACATGAAATCGTGTGACATTGATCACAAGTCGTGGGAGTCAGTTGCCAGCATTCGCCAGAGCTGGCGGGCAGCCATAAAGACAGGGCTAAATTGTGGCGAGTCGAAGAGACTTAGTAGTTGGCAGGAAAAAAGACAGAGGCGCAAGGGGAGAGCCAACTGTGCAACAGCCCCAACAAACAAATTTCTCTGCAGCACCTGTGGAAGAGCCTGTCACTCCAGAATTGGCCTTTATAGCCACTCCAGGCGCTGCTTCACAAACCACTGACCACCTCCAGGCGCGTATCCATTGTCTCTCGAGATAAGGAGGCCCAAAAGAAAGAAAAGAAGAAACAGCGAACTCACACGAACAGCAATTTGGTGCCACATTTTCTACATTACAACAGTGACTACACTTCAAAATAGTTCATTGGCTGTAAAACACAGACACCTGGAAGTCTTGAAAAGTTCTATATAAATGCAAGTTTTTTAAGTTATAGAAACTGTACCTAACTCTCAAATTAGCCCTCACTTAAACTTCTGGCCTAATGTATCATCACCAATATGTCTTTCCCATGGCTATCACCATCTATCGCACAATTCTGGAACTCTGCTTTCAAACTGAAGTGAATTGTCTCACCAATGCTATGGTCATCTCCAAAGCCTTTGACATGGCCTAGCATCAAACACTGCTGAACAAGTAATCATATAGTTTATCAAAGGCATGCTCTTCACTATTCAGCTTCCTCTCCAAGTGCTCCCGGCATAAATCAGCATTTGGTGACAGAATTATAACCATCAATAGTATTTCATGATGCACTACAAAATATTCCTAAGGTACAACCCAAGTTTGAGGATAAGAGCTATACTTATACTGCTGGGTGTTTTTCATAACATAGAAGACCAAATTGTGCCCTCATTATGGACAAAGGCAAAAAATGTGGACCTCCCAGCATATCAAATCTTTGCACTAGTCACATATTGCCAAATGATGACACACTGGAGCATGCCTTTGGCTTCATCAAAGCATTTCTGCTAGAATTAAAAAAGGTGCAGGGTTCAAACCCCATTGACAGTCCTAACTCTGAATTCCAGGTTTACATCCAGCAGGATACACTCAACTAATGAGTATAGGTAATTTTTGGAAATTAAAATTATCTGAAATTAAATTTTTAAACCTACAGATTTTAATGCAAGTGCTCACTGTAATGCTGTATAATCAGTTTTTAAAAAACTAGAAAACTACAAGACTAGAAAGTTCTGATATTTGTGAATAAATGCCAGTTATGAACTAGCCTCATGCCAGCCTTAACTTTCCGTTGGCCTTTCCAGTACTTGCAAGCCTACATCATCTCCTCCTTTGCATAAAGTTAGAAACTGAAGGTAGCTACTATTCCCTCCATGACAATCTTCCAATGGCTCAGTAGTTAAAGGCACTCAGAACAGGACTGAGCCATATAGACCATGATAACAGATTTGATCTTTGGATTGTGCTGAGAAGGTGGGACGCACACTCGGCCTTAGCATCCCTGGAACAGAAATATTCACTTTGGATCCGAAAATTACTAATTTGAATGACCTCACACTTCCACACATTGAACTCCAGAACAATTGCCGATGCAATGCCACTGACCACAAATATTAGCTTAGTTTCTCTCTTCACAGAAACTACCTGACCCGCTGACGGTTTCAGAATTTTCTGTTTTTATTTCAATTAATTGAATAACAAGCATTTTCTTTTTTTTTAAAAAAAACGAACTCAACATGCAATCATAGAAACCTACAGCCCAGAAAGTAGTGATTCGGCCTGTCATGGCTGCATTGGCTTCCTGAAAGAGCAGTCGTGTTTAGTCCCACATCCCTACTTTTCATCCATAATCCTGCGAGTTCTTCAATTAGTACCTACCCAACTCCCTCTTAAAATTATTCACAAAATAAATTTCCACTACCTTTTCATGAAGAGCATTTCAGATCCCAAGAGCAGGAAAAACTTCTCTTCATCCCCTCGAGATCTTCTTCAAATTATTTTGAATCTATTATCTCTAGTTATTGACACACACCAGGGGCAGTATTTTTCCCCTATTAAAAGGTATCAAAAACCTATTAGGTCACCTCTTAAATTTTCTCTGTTCCAAGGAGAACAGTTCTAGCCTTGCCAACCTCTCCTCATAACTGAAGTCCCTCATCTCTGATAATTTCGTAGCAAACCTCCTCTGTATCCCAAGGCCTTTACATCTTCTCCGAATTGTGGAGCCCAGGATTGTCTACGTGAGGCCTAACCAGTATATAAAGTTCAAGCATGATATATTTGCTTTTATATCCCATGTCTCTCTTTACAAACCAAAGTAGCCCATATGCTTTATTAACCACATAGTCAACTTACCCTACCTCCTTTAAGGATTTGTGTATATGGACATCAAGGTCGCTCTGCTCATCTACACTTTTCAAAATCATGCCAATTATAGTATAGGTTCTTACCATATTGTCATGCTAGGCCCCCACCTGCCAAGAATGAGGCATATTAATTTCGCCAAGGACATTAAATTTCAAATTGTTGCTAGGAAGAGGAGAAGGCCTGTTACATGGGCTGCCAGACACTTAGCTGGAAGACATTTACATACCAACAGGGACCAGAGAGGTTACTTCCCTTATCCGTATAACCCACAACCGACTTTGAGCAGACATTAAAAGGCAGGGAAGCGCATTCCAGGCCCTGCAAAGATGATACAATCCACAGAGCCAAAACATGGTCAGACCAGCTAGTCACATGACTAACCTGCTTGGCAACCTGGGTTTTTTCTGAATTGTACAAACGGTTTGAACTGAGAGAAGGATGTTTGCTCCTGGACTGTAAACACCTTCCCTGGCTGGCTCGCCACAGCCTCTCCTTGTCTGCTCCCATCTCTTTTGCACCGAACTCCAAATCCATTGAAGACACATGACGGATTGGGAAATGTTACTTAAAGGGATGACAGTGGATAGGCAATGGCAAACTTTCAAACAGCACATGGATGAACTGCAACAATTGTTTATCCGTGTCTGGCGCAAAAGTAAAATGGGAAAGGTAACCAAACCATGGCTTACAAGGGAAATTAGAGATAGCATTAG
This sequence comes from Heterodontus francisci, assembly GCF_036365525.1. Classification (NCBI taxonomy): domain Eukaryota; kingdom Metazoa; phylum Chordata; class Chondrichthyes; order Heterodontiformes; family Heterodontidae; genus Heterodontus; species Heterodontus francisci. The sequence goes on along the minus strand of NC_090372.1, from coordinate 92,774,263 downwards.
ATCCAAGGAAGAGACATATAGATTTGCCAGGAAAAACAGACCTGAGGATTGGGAGCAGTTTAGAAGTCAGCAAAGGAGGACCAAGGGATTGATTAAGAAGGGGAAAATAGAGTACGAGAGCAAGCTTGCAGGGAACATAGAAACTTTTTGTCAGTTTTTATAGGTATGTGAAGAGAAAAAGATTGGTCAAGACAAATGTTGGTCCCTTACCGTCAGAAACAGGGGAATTTATTATGGAGAATACAGAAATGGCTGACCAACTAAATGCATACTTTGGTTCTGCCTTCACAAAGCAGGACACAAATATCATACCAGAAATGTTGGGGAACACAGGGCTTAGAGAGAGAGGGAAGAACTGAAAGAAATCAATATTAGTAGAGAAATGGTGTTGGGCAAATTGATGGGATTGAAGGCCAATAAATCCCCAGGGCCTGATGGTATGCATCCCAGAGTACTTAAGGAAGTGGCCCTAGAAATAGTGGATGCATTGGTAGGCATCTTCCAAGATTCTATAGACTCTGGAACAGTTCCTACAGATTGGAGGATAGCTAATGTAACCCCACTATTTAAAAAGGGAGGTCGAGAGAAAGCAGGGAATTATAGACCAGTCAGCCTGATGTCAGTAGTGGGGAAAATTCTACAGTCCATTATCAAAGATTTTATAGCAGAGCAATTAGAGAACAGTGGGAGAATCGGGCAGAGTCAGCATGGATTTACGAAAGGGAAATCATGCTGGACAAATCTATTAGAATTCTTTGAGGATGTAACTAGTGGAGTTAATGAGGGGGAGCCAGTGGATGTGGTTTATTTGGACTTTCAGAAGGCTTTCGAGAAAGTCCCACATAAGAGATTAGCATGTAAAACTATAGCGCATGGGATTGGGGGTAGTGTATTGCAATGGAATGAAAATTGCTTGGCAGACAGGAAACAAAGAGTAGGGTTAAATGGGTCTTTTTCCAAATGGTAGGTAGTGACTAGTGGGGTACCGTAGGGATCGGTGCTAGGACCCAAGCTATTCACAATATACATTAATGATTTAGATGAGGGAACTAAATGTAATATCTCCAAATTTGCAGACTACACAAAACTGGGTGGGAGGGGGAGTTGTGGAGGATATAGAGGGGCTTCAGGGTGATTTGGACAAGTTGAATGAGTGGGCTAATGCATGGCAGATGCAGTATAATGTGGATAAATGGGAGGTTATCCACTTTAGTAGCAAAAGGAAGGCAGATCATCATCTGAACGGCTACAAAAAGGGAATATGCAGCCAGACCTGGGTGTTCTCCTACACCAGTCGCTGAAGGTAAGCATGCAGGTGCAAACAGGCGGTAAAAAAGGCAAATGGTATGTTGGCCTTCATAGCAAGAGGATTCGAGTACAGGAGTAGGGATGTTTTGCTGCAGTTATACAGGGCCTTGGTGAGGCCACACCTGGAATAGTGTGTGCAGTTTTGGTCTCCTTATCTGAAGGAGGATGTTCTTGCTATAGAGGGAGTGCAGTGAAGGTTTACCAGACTGATTCCTGGGATGGTGGGACTGACGTATGAGGAGAGATCGAGTCGTTTAGGATTATAGTCGCTGGAGTTCAGAAGAGTGAGGGGGGGGGATCTCATAGAAACCTATAAAATTCTAACAAGACTTGACAGGGTAGATGCAGGAAGGATGTTCCCGATGGTGGGGGAGTCCAGAACCAGGGGTCTTAGTCTAAGGATACGGGGTAAACCTTTCAGGACTGAGATGAGGAGAAACTTCTTCACCCAGAGAGTGGTGAGCCTGTGGAATTTGCAACCACAGAAAGCAGTTGAGGTCAAAACATTGTATGTTTTCAAGAAGGAGTTAGATGTAGCTCTTGGGTCTAAAGGGATCAAAGGGTATGGGGCGAAAGCAGGAGTTGGATGATCAGCCATGATCATAATGAATGGCAGAGCAGGCTCGAAGGGCCAAATGGCCTACTCCTGCTCCTATTTTCCACATTTCTATCCCGAGAGAGAAAGGTCTCCTACAGATAACAAGGTTCAAGAAGAATACTGGGCCCCAACGAAGGGCAAGATCTATCTACGATCAAGGACTCTACAGTGAGCTTGAAGAACCGTAACAAAAATTCTCTTCAGAGATTGCCTCAAACTTTTCCACTTTATTTTCTTCTGCTCTTTTCTGTCTCGATCTGCATGTGTGTATTGCATATGCATGCTGGCGTGGGCACATTGTGTATCTGTAGGCGTTAACCGAATTGGAGTTTAAGGTTCAATAAATTTCGACTTCTTTAAACCTAAGAAAACCTGTTCGTGCTAGTTTCTTTGCCTTAAAATTGGAAAGCAATGAAAAAGGATTCACCAAGGGGGAGCTAAAAACACTGTTTAAAATTAAACAGTGCTACGCTAAGACCAGGCAAAGGCTGAGGGAACCCTAGCCACTTTCTCACCTGGTCGTAACATTATATTAGCCTTCCGAAGTGCATCACTTTGCACGTCTTCACACTGAACTCTATCTATCATGCAAATCGGAAGCCTATAACTATCCTCATCATGATTGATTACATTGGAAAGTTCATCTGCAAACAATAGAATCTGAGAATGGTTACAGACAGAAGGAGGCCATTCAGCCCAACATGTCCATGCCAGCTCTCAGAGCAACGCAGTTAGTCCCATTCCCCCACCTTTGCCTCGTCGCCCTGCAAATCTTCCGTCTTCAATTATCCAATTCCAATTTGGAAAACATAATTGAATCTGCCTTCAACATGCTCTCCAGCTGTGCATTCCTGATCCTAACCACTTGCGGCACAAAAAAAATTCTCTCATGTAGCCTCTGGCTCTTTTGCCAATCACCTTAAATCGGTGTTCTCTGGTTCTCAACTTTTTCACTAATGGAAATAGTTTCTCCCTATTTACTTTGTCTAGACTCCCTGATTTTGAACACCTCCATCAAATCTCCTCTCTAAAAAAGGAGCAGAACTGCCCCAGCTTCTCCAATCTATCCATGTAACTGAAGTTCCTCATCCCTGGAACCCTTCTCGTAAAGGACGGCGCAGTGGTCAACACCGCAGCCTCACAGCTCCAGCGACCCGGGTTCAATTCTGGGTACTGCCTGTGTGGAGTTTGCAAGTTCTCCCTGTGTCTGCGTGGGTTTCCTCCCACATGCCAAAGACTTGCAGGTTGATAGGTAAAATGGCCATTATAAATTGCCCCTAGTATAGGTAGGTGGTAGGGAAATATAGGGACAGGTGGGGATGTGGTAGGAATATGGAATTAGTGTAGGATTAGTATAAATGGGTGGTTGATGGTCGGCACAGACTCGGTGGGCCGAAGGGCCCGTTTCAGTGCTGTATCTCTAAACTACACTAAATCTTTTCTGCACCTGCTCCAATGCCTTCATCCTTCCTATAGTGTTGTGCCCAGAATTGGATACAATACTCCAATTGAGGCCAAACTAATGCTTTATAAAGGGGCACCATAAGTTCCTTCCTTTCTTTTGTATTCTATGCCTCTACTTATAAAGCCCAGGATCCCATATGCATTATTAACCACTTCCTCAACCTGTCCTGCCACCTTCAATGATTTGTACATACACACCCCCAGGTCCCTCTGCTCCTGCACCCCCTTCAGAATGGTATTCTTAATTTTATACGGCCTTTCCTCATTTTCCTACCAAAATGTATCAATTTACACTTCTCTGCATTAAACTTCATCTGCCAGGTGTCCGCCCATTCCACCAGACTGTCCAAGTCCTCTAAGTCTATCACTATCATCCTCACAGTTCACAAGTGTTGCTAAATGCCAATTTTGAAATTGTGCCCTGCAAACCCAGGTTTAGGTCATTAATATAGCTCAAGAACAATATCAATATCAAGAACAAGAATATTGACCAAAAGTACAGAAAGTCCTCATCAGGGAACTCCTCTTTGCTGACGATGCTGCATTAACATCTCACACTGAAGAGTGTCCGCAGAGTCTCATCGACAGGTTTGCGGCTGCCTGCAACAAATTTGGCCTAACCATCAGCCTCAAGAAAATGATCATGGGACAGGACGTCAGAAATGCTCCAAACATCAATATTGGCGACCACGCTCTGGAAGTGGTTCAAGAGTTCACCTACCTAGGCTCAACTATCACCAGTAACCTGTCTCTAGATGCAGAAATCAACAAGCGCATGGGAAAGGCTTCCACTGCTATGTCCAAACTGGCCAAGAGAGTGTGGGAAAATGGCGCACTGACACGGAACACAAAAGTCCGAGTGTATCAAGCCTGTGTCCTCAGTACCTTGCTCTACAGCAGCGAGGCCTGGACAACGTATGTCAGCCAAGAGCGATGTCTCAATTCATTCCATCTTCGCTGCCTCTGGAGAATCCTTGGCATCAGGTGGCAGGACCATATCTCCAACACAAGTCCTCGAGGCAGCCAACATCCCCAGCTTATACTCACTACTGAGTCAGCTGCGCTGGAGATGGCTTGGTCATGTGAGCCGCACGGAAGATGGCAGGATCCCCAAGGACACATTGTACAGCGAGCTCGCCACTGGTATCAGACCCACTGGCTGTCCATGTCTCCGCTTTAAAGACGTCTGCAAACGCGACATGAAGTCCTGTGACATTGATCACAAGTCGTGGGAGTCAGTTGCCAACTATCGCCAGAGCTGGCGGGCAGCCATAAAGGCGGGGCTAAAGTGTGGCGAGTCGAAGAGACTTAGTAGTTGGCAGGAAAAAAGACAGAGGCTCAAGGGGAGAGCCAACTGTGTAACAGCCCCGACAAACAATTTTTTCTGCAGCACCTGTGGAAGAGTCTGTCACTCGAGAATTGGCCTTTATAGCCACTCCAGGCGCTGCTCCACAAACCACTGACCACCTCCAGGCGCTTACCCATTGTCTCGCGAGACAAGGAGGCCAAAGAAGAAGATAGATCAAGAAAAGTAGTGGGCTGAATATCGACCCCGAGGGAACCTCACGGTATTCTGTCCTCCCGACTGAAAAGAACCATTCACCAACTTCATTTAATTACTTATCATGCAAAGCCCTTGATACTCATACCTTTTTTTTTAATTCATTCATGGGATGTGGGCGTCACTGGCCAGGTCAGCATTTATTGCCCATCCCTAATTGCCCTCGAGAAGGTGGTGGTGAGCTGCTTTCTTGAACCGCTGCAGTGCATGTGGGGTAGGTACACCCACAGTTCTGTTCGGAAGGAAATTCCAGCATTTTGACCCAAGGACAGTGAAGGAACGGCGATATAGTTCCAAGTCAGGATAGTGTGCGACTTGGAGGGGAACTTGCAGGTGGTGGTGTTCCCATGTATTTGCTGCACTTGTCCTTCTAGTTGGTAGAGGTCACGGGTTTGGAAAGTGCTAAGGAGCCTTGGTGCATTGCTGTAGTGTATCCTGTAGATGGTACATACTGCTGCCACTGTGCGTCGGTGGTGAAGGGAGTGCATGTTTGAGGATGGGGCGCTAATCAAGCGGGCTGCTTTGTCCTGGATGGCGTCTAGCTTCTTGAGCGTTGTTGGAGCTGCACCCATCTAGGCAAGTGGAGAGTATTCCATCACACTCCTGACTTGTGCCTGGTAGATGGTGGACAGGCTTTGGGTGAATCAGGAGATGAGTTACCCGCCACAGGATTCCTAGCCTCTGACCTTCTCTTGTAGCCACGGTATTTATATGGCTACTCCAGTTCAGTTCCTGCTCAATGGCGGCTCCTAGGATGTCGATAGTGGGGGATTCAGCTATGGTAATGCCGTTGAATGTCATGGGGAGATGGTTAGATCCTCTCTTGTTGGAGATGGTCATTGCCTGGCACTTGTGTGGCGCAAATGTTACTTGCCACTTATCAGCCCAAACCTGGATATTGTCCAGGTCTTGCTGCATTTCTACACTGACTGCTTCAGTGCCTGAGTCATCGCAAATGGTGCTGAACATTGCACAATCAGCGAACATCCCCACTTCTGACCTTACGATTGAAGGAAGGTCAGTGATGAAGCAGCTGAAGATGGTTGGGCCTCAGACACTACCCTGAGAAACTCCTGCAGTGATGTCCTGGAGTTCAGATGATTGACCAACAACCACAGCCATCTTACTTTGCATTAGGTATGACTCCAACCAGCGGAGAGTTTGCCCCAATTCCTATTGACTCCAGTTTTGCCACGACTCCTTGATGCCATACTCGGTCAAATGCTGCCTTGATGTCAAGGGCAGTCACTCTCACCTCACCTCGAGTTCAGCTCTTTTGTCCATGTTTGAACCAAGGCTGTAATGAGGTCAGGAACTGAGTGGCCCTGGCGGAACCCAAACTGAGCATCACTGAGCAGGTTATTGCTAAGCAAGTGCTGCTTGATGGCACTGTTGATGACACCTTCCATCACTTTACTGGGCTCAGAGTAGACTGATGGGCCGGTAATTGGCCGGGTTGGACTGGTCCTGCTTTTTGTATACAGGACATACCTGGGCAATTTTCCACATTGACAGGTAGATGCCAGTATTATAGCTTTCCTGGATCAGCTTGGCTAGGGGCACGGCAAGTTCTGGAGCACAGGTCTTCAGTACTAGTGCTGGAATGTTGTCAGGACCCATAGCCTTTGCAGTATCCAGTGCCTTCAGTCATTTCTTGATATCACGCGGAGTGAATCGAATTGGCTGAAGTCCGGCATCTGTGATGCTGGGGACATCAGGAGGAGGCAGAGATGGATCATCAACTCAGCACTTCTGGCTGAAGATTGTTGCAATTCTTCAGCCTTATCTTTTGCACTAATGTGCTGGGCTCCCCAATCATTGAAGATCATTAATTAAATGTCAATCTGTGGAGGGAGAAAGGAGGGAGCCAGTACTGCTCCCTGCACCCAAGGCTGTCAATAAAAATTGCAAAAAGTATTGGGCCAAAAACTGACCTTTGGGGAACACCACTGCAAACCACCTCTAGTCTGAAAAACATCCATCCACCAGAACTCTCATTTCTGTAACGCAGCCAATTTTGTATTCATACCACTTTCCCCTTAATATCATAGGCTTCCTTCTTAATAAACCTCCTGTTACAAACATATGCTATGTCGAATGATGGTTTCTTTAATCCATCGGCTGGAAACCTGAATTTTATTTTAAGAAACGCAACTGCTAGCAGTTAAAATGGCCACCAAAATTTGCACCAAAATCCCTTGCATTCCACTGCATTAAGGGGGGAGTTGAATTGTCTGGCCTGTCCCTCCAGAACAATTACTTTTAAAGTTTGGAGTGCCTCACCTGGCCAGCAATCTTGGGACATTAAACTGGTGGAGACAGACCACTCAAAAAGGTAAATCGCTTGAACGATTGTCCCCTGATGGACAGAAGGAAGTCCCAGATATGAACTAATTAGATTGCAAGAGGAAATATGCATTGAGCCATCATGGAGCAGGCCCACCATCTGTGCATTTTAAACTGGCATTTTTTCTCTTTGCAGCAGACAAGCAACTGACTGATCAGAAGAGACCCAAGCAAGGGTCCCCCTCTCTCCCCACAGTCCATCTGGCAAGTTTCAAACCCTGCCTGATGGCCGTAACCACCCAAGCATTACTAAGGCAGAGACGCCCTGTGAAGGAAGTCACCTGCATACCTATTTTCCAGAACCACTGAATCTGCTGGCCACATCTACAAGCCAGAAGCCTCAGGACAGAGCTCAGCCAGGAAACAACAGAGTCACCAAGCTCCACAGACTGTATACCCTTTTTCTTGCTCTGGACGCTAATCCGACCAATCTATCCTTCCCACTCTAATGTGCGTGCGCAAATTGGAGCATAGTTTATTATTTTACTTAGATCGGTTTAGGTACAATAAAGCTAACCTCTCAAGCAGACCTGTCCATATTGTTTCTTTTATGATCATAGCAAGTAAATAGTGAAACACTCACTGAATTGCCAGGCACATTCACTTTAAAAAAAACCCCTGCTGCAGTCAAATAAGGAAAGGGAAAACAGGGGAGCCCTTCAACCCCTCCTTACCTGATCGTGACACCTCCTGTATGGCACTTTGTTAAATGCCTTCCAAAAGTCCATATATACTTCTACTGCACAACCTCAATTAACCTTCTTTGTTACCTCAAAGAATTCTATCAAGCTCGTCAAACACAATTTACATTTAAAAAGTCCATGCTGGTTCTCCCTGATTAACCTGCTCCTTTCCAAATTGAAGTTTATTTAGTCCCTGATAATGGGTTCCCCACCACTGTTGGCAGGCTGACTGGCCAGTAGTTTCCTGGTTTACCTCCCCTTTGAGTTGTGGTATAACGTTAGGAACCCTCCAGTCCTCTGGCGGGGACGACGGTGGCATAACGGTAATGTCATGGAACTAGTAATCCAGAGGCCCAGACTAAAAGCTGGTTTCAGTAATGGTACCATAAAACTGCCGATTGTCATTAAAACCCATCTGGTTCACTAAAGTCCTTTAGGGAAGCAAATCTACAGTCCTTACCTGGTCTGACCTACATGCGACTCCAGACCCACTGACTCTTAAATGCCCAAGCAAGCCACTCAGTTGTCAAGGGCCATTACAGACAGGCAACAATGCTGGCCTTGCCAGCGATGCCCACATCCCATAAAAGAATTTAAAAACCTACTCCTGGGTCCAATGTGGATTGAAAGATCGTGACCAATGCTGTTGCTATTTCTACCTTTGCTTCCTTTAGCAACCTGGGATGCATTCCATCTGGATCAGATGTATTCCCAATTTTCAGGGAAGTTAATCTTTTTAGTGCATCTTCTCCATTATCCTGTCCATAACTTCCTTCTCCTCAGTGTAACCTTCACATCAATAATGCCATCCCCACCATCTCAAAAGACAAACTTTGAGAGAGATTTGGTATAAAATGAGCTATTTTATTCAAACATATACCAATATCTCACACTGAAGAGTGCCTGCAGAGTCTCATCGACAGGTTTGCGTCTGCCTGCAATGAATTTGGCCTAACCATCAGCCTCAAGAAAACGAACATCATGGGGCAGGATGTCAGAAATGCTCCATCCATCAATATTGGCGACCACGCTCTGGAAGTGGTTCAAGAGTTCACCTACCTAGGCTCAACTATCACCAGTAACCTGTCTCTAGATGCAGAAATCAACAAGCGCATGGGTAAGGCTTCCACTGCTATGTCCAGACTGGCCAAGAGAGTGTGGGAAAATGGCGCACTGACACGGAACACAAAAGTCCGAGTGTATCAGGCCTGTGTCCTCAGTACCTTGCTCTACGGCAGCGAGGCCTGGACAACGTATGCCAGCCAAGAGCGACGTCTCAATTCATTCCATCTTCGCTGCCTTCGGAGAATACTTGGCATCAGGTGGCAGGACTATATCTCCAACACAGAAGTCCTTGAAGCGGCCAACACCCCCAGCTTATACACACTACTGAGTCAGCGGCGCTTGAGATGGCTTGGCCATGTGAGCCGCATGGAAGATGGCAGGATCCCCAAAGACACATTGTACAGCGAGCTCGCCACTGGTATCAGACCCACCGGCCGTCCATGTCTCCGTTATAAAGACGTCTGCAAACGTGACATGAAATCGTGTGACATTGATCACAAGTCGTGGGAGTCAGTTGCCAGCATTCGCCAGAGCTGGCGGGCAGCCATAAAGACAGGGCTAAATTGTGGCGAGTCGAAGAGACTTAGTAGTTGGCAGGAAAAAAGACAGAGGCGCAAGGGGAGAGCCAACTGTGCAACAGCCCCAACAAACAAATTTCTCTGCAGCACCTGTGGAAGAGCCTGTCACTCCAGAATTGGCCTTTATAGCCACTCCAGGCGCTGCTTCACAAACCACTGACCACCTCCAGGCGCGTATCCATTGTCTCTCGAGATAAGGAGGCCCAAAAGATACCAATATGGTTTGGCAGTTTTGTTTTAAGATCTCACCAGTGGTTTATTTAATCTCTAACAGGTCAGAGCTCTTCACAAAAACTATATTACTCCATTTGAAAATGCTTTACAAAAGAACTTAAAAATATCATACCGGTTTGTCAGTTGTGCATTCTGTCTCAGAGGGCCATGTTCATCAGCCTAGTACCTCGGATTTGTGGAGTTGGTGAATTAGGGAGATTTCTGGGGAATATTCTATTTTGATGGACAGTTCTGTAGCCAAAAATTTCCTAAAACTCCATGCTTTTGCTAGTTCACCAAATCTCTTCAGTACTGCCATAGGTTCATTAATGTCCTTCAGTAAAGGAACCAACCTGGTCCACCCTACATGTGGCCCCAGTCATACATTACATGGTTGCCTTTTAATGCACTCAGGGCAACCAGGTATGGGAAATAAACACTGGCAATAATACTATTTATTGTGTGCCAGAAATTTAGTGTAATTAAGCAGCACAAAATCATACAAATGTATGGCACAGAAGGAGGCCATTCAGTCCATTGCATCCATCTCAGCCAGAAGAGCTAGCTATCCAGCTTATTCTTACTTGCCAACTCTTGGTCCACAGCCCTTTATGTTACGGCACTTAAAGCATATATCCAAGAGTTTGTTTTTTTTTTAAAAAAGAGCGTTTCTACATCTACCATCCTTTCAGGCGGTGAGCTCCAGACCTCCACCACCCTCCGGGTAAAATAATTTTTCAACTCTCCTCTAATCCTTTTGCTAATTACTTTAAAATCAATGAACCCTGTGTATTGACCTCTCTGCCAAAGGCAATCGGTCCTTCATATCCACTCTAGATAGGCTCCTCAATTTTATACACATTGATTAAAATCTCTCCTCAGCCTCTTCTGTTCCAAAGGGAACAACCTCAGCCTATTCAATCCTTCCCCATAGCTAAAAATTTCCAGTCCTGGCAACATCCTTATAAATCTCCTGCACACCCTCTCTAGTGCAATTACATCCTTCCTGTAATGTGGTGACCAGAATCATAAGCAGTACTCTAGCTGTGGCCTAACTAGCATTTTATAAGTTTTAGTATAACCTCCTTCTTCTTGTATTCTATGCCTCACCTAATAAAAGAAAAGTATCCTGTATGCCTTCTTAACCACCTTATCTAACTGTCCTGCTACCTCCAGCGATCTATGGACATGCACTCCAAGGTCCCTCTGGTCCTTTACACTTCTCAGTATCCTACTTCTTATTGTGTATTCCTTTGCCTGGTTTGTCCTCTCCAAATGCATTACCTCACACTTCAAGATTGAGTTCTATTTGCCGTTTTTCTCCCCACCTGACCAGTCCATTGCCATCTTCCTGCAATCCACAGTTGTCTTCCTCACTATCAACTAGAAGGCCAATTTTTGTATTATCTGCAAGCTTTTTAATCATGGCTCCTGCATTTACTGAGCCCTGTAGAATCCCACCAGAATCAGCCTTCCAGTCACAAAAACATCAATCGACCATTGCCTTTTGTTTGCCGACACTGAACCAATTTTGGATCCAACTTGTGTCTTTTCCTTGGATTCCATGGGCTCTTACTTTTCTGACCAGTCTGACATGCGAGACCTTGTCAAAAGCTAAAATCCACGTAGGCTACATTAAATGCACTACCTTCATTAATTCCTTGTTACCTCCTCAAAAAAAAATTCAATCAAGTTAATCAGACCTCCCTTTAAATGCATGCTGACTGTCCTTGATTAATCCGTGCCTTCCTAAATGTCGATTAATTTTTTTTCCAATAATCTACCCATTACAATACTTAGGCTGACTAGCCTGTAATTACTCAGTTTACACTTTTCTCCCTTTTAAACAAACAGTACAATGTTAGGAGTTAAATATTGGTAAGACCATCATTTTCAGTCCCTGTTCCAAACTCTATCCCTCTCCCTGGCAACAGTCTGAGATTAAGTCAGTTTGTTCACATTTGACCCAGAGATGAGCTTCCGACCACATATTCACATCATCACTAAGACCACCTATTTCCACCTCCATAATAATCGTCCAACTTTGTCCGTCTCAGCTCATCTGCTGCTGAAACCCTCGTTCATGCCTCAGGTCACCTCTAGACTTGACTATTCCAACAGACTCCTGGCTAGCCTCCCACATGCTACCCTCCGTAAACGTGGTGATCCAAAATTCTGCTGCTCATGTCTTAACTCGCACCAAGTGCCATTCATATATCCCCCCTGTGCTCGCTGACTTACACTGGCTCCCAGTCAAGCATAGTTTTAATGTTAAAATTCTTATCCCGATTTTCAAATCCCTCTATGGCCTCACCCCTCCCCCATCTCTAATCTCCTCCAGCCCCCACAACCCTTGAAGATACTGGCGCTCCTCTTATTCTACCCTCTTGAGCATCCCCAATTTTAACCACTCCACCGTTGGTAGCTGTGCCTTCAGGTATCTCAGCCCCAAGCTCTGGAATACCCTCCCTAATCCTCGCCATTGCGCTTTCCTCCTTTAAGACACTCCTTAAAATCTACCACTGTGACCAAGCTGCTGGTCATCTGACTTAATATCTCCTTATGTGGTTCAGTGTCATTTTGTATTATGATGCTCCTGCGAAGTGCCTTGGGAAGTTTTATGATGTTAAATGCACTATATAAATACAAATTACTGTTGGAGTCTTCCAGCACTACAACTGTAGCAAAAGATTAGAAAATGATAATCAGAGCCTTTGTTATTTCCTCCCTTGCTTCTCTTAGCCTGGTATGTCAGAGCCTGCTTATTTATCTACCTTCAAAGGATGCTAAACACCTTAATATTTCCCCTCACTGTTTATCCCATCCAGTATTATACACTCTACCTCCTGAACTACAATGTCTGCCACACTACTCTCCTCGGAGGACAAATGCATAGTATTCATTAAGAACCATGCCCACCTCCTCCACATGCAGGTTACCTTTTTGGCCTCTAATAGGTCCTACTCTTTTTAGTTATTCTCTTGCTCTATGTATTTCTAAAAGAGAGTCATCTTTGGGTTCTCTGTTTTTAAACTTGCCAATATTTTTTTCCTGCCCTCATGCTTGCCTATTTCCTTTTCAATTTCACCCTGCATTTTCTACACTCCTCTAGACTCTGTAGTATCTGACATAAGCTCTTTATTGCCTTATCCTACTCTATGCTCCTTGACATCTCAGGGGGCGGGGGTCTAGATTTGGGGACTCCTTTTTCCCCCAGTGAGAATTCAGAACTAATGTTCCCACAATCTCTTCCTTGAATACCTGCCACCGATTTACCTTCAAGTAGCTGTTGTCAGTCCACTTGTGCTAAATCACATCTCAGCTTAGTAAAATTGGCCTTTCCCCAATAGAGGGCTTTTACTCCTGACCTATCTTTGTCCTTTTCCATAACTACACTAACTAACTGAATTATAATTACTACCAAACTGCTGTCCCACTAATATGCCTTCTATCTGCCCAGCTTCATTCCCAAGGACCAAGCCCAGAACTGCCCCCTCTCTTGTTGAGCTTGCTACGTCATGGCTTAAAAAAAAGTTCCCAATGCATGGTAAGAATTCAGAGACCTCTATAACTTTAGACACTGACACTATCCTAATTATTAGGGTAGTTGAAATCCACTATTACTGCCCTATTGTATTAGCATTTCAGAAAATTTGTCTACATACCTGTCTGACAGCCTATAGTACATTCCTGACAGTTTGATCCTTTTTTGTTCCTCAGTTCATTCCATATGGCCTCATTTGATGATCCTTCTAGCATATTATTCCTTCTCAAAGATGTGATCATTTCTTTAGCCAATATTGCAACACCCTATCAAAGCCGAAAACCTTATAACCAGCAATGTTGAGCTGCCATCCCTGCTCTTTAAGCAATGTTCCAGTAACAGCTACATTATATTTCCAAGTGCCTGCCTGTTCCCTCATCTGTCTTATTTACAAACTCCTTGCATTGAAGCATATACAATTAAACACTGCCAAACGCTTTTGTCATCATTACACATACACACAATTTTCTGCCGTCCATTTCCATCTTTGCTTCTCTCCCTTCTGAACCAATGCACAGGTTCCCATGCCCCTGCCAAGCTAGTTTAAACCCTCCGGATGACAACATTGGTCTTGACCTCGTTGACATGTAACCCATCCGGGTCCCACTTCCCCCAGGAATCCAAATCCTTCACCATTTCTCCAGCCACACATTCATATGCATTATCCACCTATTCCTATACTCATCAGTATGTGACACCAGGAGTAATCTGCAGACTGCTACCTTTGGATATCTTGCTTATTTCTTTCCTACCTCCAGGACCTCATCCCTCTTTCTACCTATGTCATTCGTACCGCTATGGACCACGACCTCTGGTTGTTCACCCTTCAGCATGTTCTGCAGCTGCTCAGTGACATCCTTGACTAGGGAAGCAACATACTATCCTGAAATCATATCTGCGACCACAGAAACTCCTGTCTGTTTCCTTGATTATTGTATCTATTTTATTCCTGACCTTCCACTTCCCCTCAGTACAGCTAACACACCCATGGTGCCATGGGCTTGGCTCTAGCTCTACTCCCCACAGGAACTATGACCCTCACCAGTACTCAGAACTGAAGACCGGTTAGAAAGAAAGATACACTCAGGGCATTCCTACACCACCTGCCTGGTGGTTGTCTGGCAGTCACCCATTCCCTGTCTGTCTGCACATTAAGTTGCAAAGTGACCATGCCCTGAAACGTGCCAGCCACATAGCTGAGCCTCACAAATGCACTGCAGTGATACCAGCTGCTGTTTTAAGCTCTGGACGCCAGAAATCCAGCTGATGGCATTTCCTGTACCCATCATTGTCCAGGACACGAAGAAGCACCCTGGAACTCCCACACGAAATAGGCTGCGAATTCGACAGGACCGATCGGAGGTGCCCATCATGCCTCTTAATGGACTATCTAAAGTTCCAAAAATAAACTGAAGACTTGACCCTGATCTGGATAAAAAACAATGCAGCAGCTACACAATCAGCTCCTTCCCTTGTGATGTTATTTTAGGTGCCTTTTTTAGTTTAAAAAAAAAACCTCTCTTCCAGACCTTCGAGCTCCCTTGCCTCTTAGTCTATATTTATGCATAATTTTTTTAAAACTGACATCCAAAACACAAGTGCTAACCATTAAAAACACTAACCAATAACTCAATACTGGTCTGAATTGTAAAAACAAATAAGCTGGCAGGTAAGTTCAGTTAAAAGCAATTCAAGTGTTTTTTTTTTCAGTGACCTTTTGTTGCTTAGGCCCAGAATAGAAATATTTCGTACTGATGCCATTGTCATTTCTTAACTATTCTTGGTGAGTTTCCCTGAGTATATGTTAAACAATACTTCGACATCAAGAATATACTTTGATATATTTGTTTCAGAAATGCAAGGAAGATTAACAAATTTCAGAAAATGGTAAGAGTATGCCAGAAAACCATTCCATCTCAACATCAATTGCCTGTTTTGCTCCCATTTTCCCCATGCTGTGTGCTCCCCAACATTTCTTCCTCCTTGGGATTGACAACAAAAGCTAATGAGTACAATATGGGAGCCAGAACTAGTTTGAAACCATAGAAAGAAACACCTTCAGTGGTGGATGTGAAAGCACATCTCATGATACACACAAGAGTTCAGGAATGTCAACCACAGCCACATCAAATAGATGTTCAGCTCTTCACCTACAGATGCACGGAGGATTGCGCCCAGGAGTAGTTCAAAACTCCTTCGACAGCATCTTCCCTCCTTCGACCTCTACCACCTAGAAGGACAAGGGCAGCAGATGCATGGGAACACCACCACCTGCAAGTTCCCCTCCAAGTCACACGCCATCCTGTCTTGGAACTATATCACCGTTCCTTCACTGTCGCTGTGTCAGAATCCTGGAATCCTAACAGCACTGTGGGTGTACCTGCACTACATGGACTGCAGCAGTTCAAAAAGGCAGCTCACCACCACCTTCTCAAAGGCAATTAGAGATGGGCAAAAAATAGTGGCCTTGCCAGCGAAGCCCACATCCCATGAATGAAGAAAAGATGATAAAAGAAGCGAAAAGTGAACATGAGCGAGGAGACAGATTTGAAAAGTGAGGATGTTATGACAGAAATGAGAGGAGTGATTGGCTGGAATGAAGTGACTGAAATCAAAAAGTATGACAAAAAAGTGATCGTGCTGAGAAATTAGATGGGATTGTAACAGGCATCCACTTACTAAGAGAAGCTACAGCAAAGAAGTAGGCTCCAGATGTCAGGAGAGAAGCAGATTGTAAAGCAAACAGGGGTGTCAGGCAAGCGCCCCACCTGCCAAGCATGAGGAAAATTAATTTTGCCACATGAACATTGCTTGTGGACTGTTATTGGTGAAGAAAGAACTTGCTTTAGAAAACTGGAGACTTTGGTTGGAGACACATATTAGCATAACAGACAGTACTTCAAAAAGGAACAAGAGGCTATTCCCTGCTACAATTTAATCCACAATGGACTTTTGGTTACCAGACATTGAAGGTGGAAAGGTTAGCATTCCAGGTTAACTGCTAAGATGGCTGAATACACACACAGACGTGGTCGGACCAGTTTGGGTCACATGACTAACTGACCGTTGGAATTTTTTGAATTTGAACTTCCAACAAAGGAAGTTGAAATCAGAAAGCGGTTTGCTCCTGGACTGGAAAAGACCTCTCTCCTGTCTGCTCTCATCTCACTCTCACATATCTTCAATAGTTTCTGAAGCTAATGAACGCCAAGAGAGAAAAGTCTCCTACAGTGAACACAGTTTACGAATACTTGGCCCCAACAAAAAGCAAAACTACGTATGGCAAGCTCAAAAGCACAGTAAACAAAAAAAAAAAAACCTCTTCAGAGATTGCCTGAAACCTCTCCATTTATTTTTTCTTCTGCTCTTTTCCGTCCCTATTTGCAAGTGTGTATTCGTAGGCGTTAACTGTATTAAGAGTTTAAGTTTTAATAAATTTCACTTTTCTTTAAATCGAAGAACACCTGGTTATGCTCATTCCTTTGTCTTATAATTAATTGGAAAGTGAAGGACTCAAAGGGGGGAGCTCAAAACATGGAGTGAGAGCGAGAGAATGGAAGAACATACTTCAGGACTGGGTACAAGATGTGTTTTTTGAGAAGCTGGTAAAGCAGCTAAAATGACCAGCTGAGACTCGGTCTCTCTTACTGCAAAGGAAACTAAGTGGAAAAGCCCATGAGGTTTATTCCTTCTTGCCAGATAAGGGTTCATCAAATTATGAACTGACCAAAAATGCTATCCTTGGGGCATATGAATTAGTACCCGAAGCCTATCGCCAAAAGTTTAGAACCCTCAAAAAGCAAGCCAATCAAACTTATCTGTGGTTTGAAAGTTGTAAGCAGCTGGCTTCTGACCAGTGGCTGAGGGCTTTAAAAATACAGCTCAGCTATGAGACTCAGAGAAGTAATTCTGTTAGAGGAATTTAAAAACTCTCTCCCACTCTCAATAAAGACCGATGCGGAGGAGCAGCGGGTTCAGGGAGCCTGGCAAGCATCCGTTCTGGCCGATGAGTTTGCTTTAATTTATGTTGGTTTCCCGGGAAAACCCTTTCCTAATCACCACCACAAATCCAAAAAGGACAAAGGGTGGGAAGGTGATATCTACCCAGGCAGTCCTGGAAAAGAAAGGGAAACAGGAGACACAGGGGACCCTCCTCCAGACAAAAAGGAAGGTGCTGTGAGCAAAAGTGAGACCCGGAGACCTGTGTGCTTCCATTATAATAAGGCAGGACATTTAAAAGCTGACTGCTGGAAACTAAAGGGAAAGCCGATAGGGTTAATCAGGGCACACTGCTCAGTGAAGACGGGGACCATGATGGAACGCACAGAGCAAGCTGTGGCTTTAAATGCAGTAAGAGTGCAACCCAGGAAGCTTACTACAGCCAGTTCAGGAAAAGTTAATAGTATTCCTGAAGATTATCAGGGTTTTGTGTTTGAAGGGAAAGTAACCCCATATCCCTCGAGTGGGGCAAGCAAGTCCTTAGTAATTCTCAAGGACACAGGGGCAACTAGATTCCTTTTACTGGGAAAAGGCCTGACCTTTCCCCCAGAGAGTGCAGTGAACACCACAATGGTGGTGAATGGTATTGGAGGGCAGTGCATGCCTGTACCTGTACACCAGGTGCATCTGGAGTGCAACCTAGTTTAAGGACTGGTGACAGGAGGGATTGTCCCTAGTTTGCCTGTGGACGGGGTTGACCTGTTCCTAGGTAATGATCTGGCGGGGGTGAAGGTGACTGCGCCCCCGGTAGTGACAAGAGACAGACCCCTGCAGTTTCCTTGTGTAGTGGGTCAGGCCATGATCAAATCAGCTCCCCTAGAGGAGACTGCATTGACACTGCAGGCAAATGATCATAAGGTCTGCTGTCCGAGACCTTCTTGGGGAAGTTAGGAGACCCAGGGAATGAATTAAATGGATTTTCCCTAGCTGGGGCTCAGCGAGCTGACTCAGTACTGCGAGATTTAGCACAGTCTGCCCAATCTGAAAGTGAAGCAGAGGGAGTCCCTGACTGCTACTATTTAAAGAATGAGGTACTAATGAGGAAATGGAGTTCTCCACACAGACCTGAGGGCAAAGAGTGGACAGTAGTTCACTAGTTAGTGGTGCCACAGAGGTACCAGGGAAAAATATTAAGGGCCCACGAGACTAGACTGTACATGCTGATATACGAAAGACCAAAGCCCGCACAAGACAGCAGTTTGACTGGCCAAAACTACACAAAGATGTGGTGGAGTACTGTAGGAGTTGCCACATGTGCCAGGTTGAGGGGAAACCCCAACCTACAGTGAAACCTGCACCCCTAAGTCCTGTACCTGTATTAGGAGGACCCTCCAGCAGAGGACTGGTGAAGGGACCCCTGCCGAGAACAAAAGGGGACAGGCAGGCACATGGTTGATAAAAGTTTAGAAAAAGGGGAAAAAAAGTGACTGAGAGGGCAGGTTAGAGGAAGTCCAGGAGGAATCCCAGATGAAAACCCTTACTGTCTGGTCAGCCAACCCCGAAAAATGGGAAATGTTGGACCCCACATCCTCCTATGTAAATGAAGACTCTAGAAGCATTCCACCAGAGTTGCTAACAACATTTACAGGAACCTGCAGAGACAAAGAGAGACCTCTATGGGGCAGAGAAACCATGAGGGTGATGCCTCACCTCGGCAAAGTGTCACAGGAGAGTGCAGTCAAGTCTGCACAAATACCTGCAGGTAGGAGTATTCCCGAGAACAAAGGGGAGAGTAAAGGAGAATTCTCCCCCACAGTCAGAGGAAAAAGGAACCACCCATCCCCTGAAGT
The DNA here is from genome assembly GCF_036365525.1 of Heterodontus francisci. Lineage (NCBI taxonomy): Eukaryota > Metazoa > Chordata > Chondrichthyes > Heterodontiformes > Heterodontidae > Heterodontus > Heterodontus francisci. The sequence goes on along the minus strand of NC_090372.1, from coordinate 92,755,114 downwards.
CAAAAAGTCTTTGCATGGCTCAAAATCAGGACAGACCCGCCCACTACTATCTCTCCTGAAAAAAAAGGGAAATCAAAGCATCACTGGCACCGAAATGACCATATTTAATAAGCTTCAAGATTGGTGAATGAATGGAAACGAATGAGAGAAATGCATAGTTTATCTTTCTGTATCTTATATTTCTCTCGAATGCTGTAATGAAATGCACCCTTTTTTTCAAATCACATTTGGGTGCAAGCCCTCCCATCTGCCAAGAATGAGGAAAATTAATTTTGCCACACGAACATTGCTTTTGGACTGTTCTTGGTGAAGGAAGAACTTGCTTTAGAAAACAATTGGAGAGACATATTAGCATAACTGACAGTATTTCAAAATGACAAAGAGGCTATTCCCTGCTACAAATTTAATCCACAAAGGACTTTTGATTACCAGGCGTTGAAGGTGGAAAGGCTGGCATTCCAGGTTAACTGCTAAGATGGCCGAATATACATACACACACACGACCAATTTGGGTCACATGACTAACTGACTGTTGGAGTTTTTTTAATTTGAATTTCCAACAAGGAATTTGAAGTCAGAAAGCAGCTTGCTCCCGGACTGGAAAAGACCTCTCTCTTGTCTGCTCTCATCCCCGCTCTCACCAGCTTCGGAAACCACTGAAGACATAGAAACCCCAAGAGAGAAAAGTCTCCTACAGTGAACAAGGTACACTTTTATACAAAAACTCCCACCTGACCGCAGCAAGTCTAACAGTGGGAAGCACATGTCACTCCACATGGTCATAACACTTGTGTCATTTGTTTGTGCATGGAGAGCCCAATGCCTCCATTTCCAGAAGGAGAGAGAATCCAATAACTTCTTTCTGGAACTTGGAGACACAGCCACTGGGCTGTGATGCTTGGGCCAGCGGCTGCTGGCCATCAGACTCATCCTGCTGCTGGTTACCATACAACACAGACAAATCAGTAACCATAGAAGCCAATGATAAATGCACTGTGTTCGACAAGAGACTCAAACTGACACATCCAGTTCCGAATACAAATCTAGTGCCACTGACAATCTAGGACTCCAACACCATGATCCCTCTTGAGATGCAGTTGGTGAAAAACCCTGAAACATTCACAGCCCTCTCACGCAAGAGGCTTGATTATACTGAGAAACCTGCAAATTGGCGCATCAGTATCATCTACTATTTTTGTGAAGACAGAAGCGAATTGCTCATTTAATCCTCCAGCCATGCCCTCTGCCTCTCCATGAACATTTCCCTTTGGGTCTTTAATAGGTCCAAACTTTTCCCTGGCAAACCACTTCAATTTTGTTTATACAATGTTTTAGGGTTCACTGTAACGACGCCTGCTCATATTTTCTCTTAACCTCTCTACCCCCTGTACCTTCCATAATATTCCTGGTTATTAACTGAATCTTGCTCCTGACATTTGTCATAACCCTCCTTTTTTCCATTATTTTCTTTGTCATCCAAGACACTTTGACTGTTATACTTTTCCCTTCAAAAAGGAATATGCCTAATTTGGACCTGAACAGTCTTCCCTGAATACCTTCTTGTTACAATGAGGTGAGAAAAAGAGTTCTAGGGGTCCCTTTCAGCCTTCACTTGGTCTTACTGTAACTTTTTTTTGAAAAGAAACCCCAAGAGTCTTTTTAGCTCCCTCTTGGTGAATCCTCGTTCACTGCTGTCCAATTATAAGGCAAAGAAACCAGCAAAAAAAAAAAAGCTTTAAGTTTAACAAAGGTGACATTTTATTAAACTTAAACTTCAATTCAGTTGACAACTATGGATAACATGATGCGCCCAGGCTAGCATGCATACGCGATACACACATGCAAATAGAGACAGAAAAGAGAAGAAAAATTAAAGTGGAAAGGTTTGAGGCAATATCTGAAGAGTTGTTGTTAGAATTAGAATTAGAACATTACAGCGCAGTACAGGCCCTTCGGCCCTCGATGTTGCGCCGACCTGTGAAACCATCTGACCTACACTATTCCATTTTCATTCATATGTCTATCCAATGACCACTTAAATGCCCTTAAAGTTGGCGAGTCTACTACTGTTGCAGGCAGGGCGTTCCACGCCCCTACTGCTCTCTGAGTCAAGAAACTACCTCTGACATCTGTCCTATATCTATCACCCCTCAACTTAAAGCTATGTCCCCTCGTGTTTGCCATCACCATCCGAGGAAAAAGACTCACTATCCACCCTATCCAACCCTCTGATTATCTTATATGTCTCTATTAAGTCACCTCTCCTCCTCCTTCTCTCCAACGAAAACAACCTCAAGTCCCTCAGCCTTTCCTCGTAAGACCTTCCCTCCATACCAGGCAACATCCTAGTAAATCTCCTCTGCACCCTTTCCATAGCTTCCACATCCTTCCTATAATGTGGTGACCAGAACTGCACGCAATACTCCAGGTGCGGTCTCACCAGAGTTTTGTACATCTGCAGCATGCCCTCGTGGCTCCGAAACTCGATCCCCCTACTAATAAAAGCGAACACGCCATATGCCTTCTTAACAGCCCTATTAACCTGGGTAGCAACCTTCAGGGATTTATGCACCTGGACACCAAGATCTCTCTGTTCATCTACACTACCAAGAATCTTCCCATTAGCCCAGTACTCTGCATTCCTGTTACTCCTTCCAAAGTGAATCACCTCGCACATTTCCGCATTAAACTCCATTTGCCATCTCTCAGCCCAGCTCTGCAGCCTATCTATGTCCCTCTGTACCCTACAACATCCTTCGGCACTATCCACAACTCCACCGACCTTAGTGTCATCCGCAAATTTGCTAACCCACCCTTCTACACCCTCTTCCAGGTCATTTATAAAAATGACAAACAGCAGTGGCCCCAAAACAGATCCTTGCGGTACACCACTAGTAACTAAACTCCAGGATGAACATTTGCCATCAACCACCACCCTCTGTCTTCTTTCAGCTAGCCAATTTCTGATCCAAAGCTCTAAATCACCTTCAACCCCGTACTTCCGTATTTTCTGCAATAGCCTACCACGGGGAACCTTATCAAACGCCTTACTGAAATCCATATACACCACATCCACTGCTTTACCCTCATCCACCTGTTTGGTCACCTTCTCAAAAAACTCAATAAGGTTTGTGAGGCACGACCTACTAGTCACAAAACCGTGCTGACTATCGCTAATGAACTTATTCTTTTCAAGATGATTATAAATCCTGTCTCTTATAACCTTTTCCAACATTTTACCCACAACCAAAGTAAGGCTCACAGGTCTATAATTACCAGGGCTGTCTCTACTCCCCTTCTTGAACAAGGGGACAACATTTGCTATCCTCCAGTCTTCCGGCACTATCCCTGTCGACAATGACAACATAAAGATCAAGGACAAAGGCTCTGCAATCTCCTCCCTAGCTTCCCAGAGAATCCTAGGATAAATCCCATCTGGCCCAGGGGACTTATCTATTTTCACACTTTCCAAAATTGATAACACCTCCTCCTTGTGAACCTCAATCCCATCTAGCCTAGTAGCCTGAATCACAGTATTCTCCTCGACAACATTTTCTTTCTCTACTGTAAATACTGATGCAAAATATTCATTTAACACTTCCCCTACCTCCTCTGATTCCACACACAACTTCCCACTAAGAGTTCTTTGAGCTCACTGTAGAGTTCTTGATTGTCGGTACTTCTTGCTTTTCATTGGGGCCCAGTATTCTTAAACCTTGTTCAATGTAGGAGGCTTTTCTCTCTTGGGGTTCATGTGTCTCCAGTAGGTTTTTAGAGTTCCATGAGAAAGAGATGGGAGCAGACAGGAGAGGCTGCGGTGAGTCAGCTAGGAGAGGTCTTTTCAATCCAGGAGTAAACAGCTTTCTGCCAGTTCAAACACTGTCTCTACAATTTAAAACTTCCAAGTTGGCCAGCAGGATAGTCTTGCGACTAACTGGTCTGACCATGTCCGTTTGTGGATTGTATTGGAGCAGGGAATAGCTCCTTTGTTCCCAAACACTGTCTGCTAATATCCAAAAATGTCTTTCCCACCCAGGGCCCGACAACCCCTTGTAACAGGCCTTCTCTTCTTCCCAGCAACAATTTGAAATTTAATGTCCATGTGGCAAAATTAATGCACCTCATTCTTGGCAGGTGGGGGCCTGCGAGACACCTCCTATTGTTCCATTACTCCTTTACCCTGGCGTCAGCTTCCCAAACTACTTGTGCCAAGTCCCTTCTTAAAAATCACTGAAACCCGGTTGTGCATTTTTATCTTTGATAGTTTCTGGTCTCTTTCCATAATTAATTCATTTTAAAAGTAAGTTGTGGTCACTGTTAGCTAGATAATCTTCTCCGGTAACACACTCCACTTGCCCTACTTCATTTTCCAGAACCAGATCAAACACTGTCAGACTGGAGACATTGATCAAGAAATTTCTTCTTTCCCTACTTTTAGCAACAGGTTTCTCCCCCCACCCCCACCCCAGTCTAAAGAGGGTAATTAGATCCCCAAATATTACTGCACTATTTTGGTCTTTGAAATTTGAACATTTTTTGGACCTCAATATAAAACTCCCCCTCTGTTCATCTACTCAGATTCAGTCAGAGAACCATCTGGTAGATCCTTTCTAGTTAGGACTTTAACATCCTTAGTCAATACAGTCGCACCCCCTCCTCTTTTGTCTTCTCATCATTTCTGGCCTTGTTTGAGCCATGTCTCTCAATGCAACCATGTCATAATCCCATGTAGCAGCCCACAAGCCTCATTAGTTAAAACAGGCATTGGACTACATAGAATTTAATATCTCCTTCATAACTTTCTCTATTTTCCTCAGTCTGGCCGCTACAATTTTTGGGATATTACTCATTTTACTTGTTTATATCTATCCTCTTACTTCTGCTCCTCTCTGCTATGTTCCAGTTCCCTAACATGAGTAAACTAAAAGTGGTATTTCTGCAACAAAATGTGGTAGTCAATCATAGAAAGATGGTCTGGAATGGGCAAGGTTGCACAGGAAGACACATCGATTTGATATAGGCCACCCTGGTGCAATAATCTGTAGCACCCAGTTGATCACTTGTGAACCACATACCAGGAAGTAAAGATCAAATGTAGTCTTCAGTAGAAGCGAGATAATTTGACCAGGGGATGCAGATGTAATTCAATCCTCAAATTAAAGTCAGTCATTTTTATACTGCCATTAAAAAATTATGTTTATAATGAAAATGCCACTAATTTTCCATTCTTGCCAGTGTAATTTGGTAGTCTCGTTATAAGACAGTCTTTACTTATTTTGAGTGCGGCCAGGTGGAAGAAAAAATAAATTGTAACCTGACTGTCCCACAAACATTTAAAAATGGCAACCAGAGGCTCCTTGAAAGTCCTGACCCCAGTCAACTTTCACCCACGACAGCCAGCAATGATCCAGTAAAACAAAAATACTAGTATGCTGAAGGGTCTGAATTTAACTAAAAATGTCCTAGATAGGTGAAGCCCCCTCATCAACAATGCAATATTCCCAAGACCAGTACCCAAAGGTGGATCCAGAACCTAATGAGAATTGAATCAAGAGGACAGGCAAAACACTCAAGACCAAAATACGACTTTCCAAAACAAAACTTAAGAAGATTCAGCACACCTTCAGAAGAACCGATGAAATTCCAATGCACATCTTCAATTTAAGCACTGTAGAAGCGAGTCCAAAAGGATACATGGAGTCACCAGATAACCAAGGAGAAACTTACCAGAATTAGATCTTCAACTTCATGTGCAGCAAAATGCAAAGCCAAAAGAAAATTACAAGATATGACACCAACTCCAATCCTGCACCACCAACCCACACAAAAGAAAACAGGTGAACAGTCAAGGTTACAGGCAAAAGGATTTATTGCTACAAATTTTGGTAATAATCTCAAGCCTAATTATATTGGGTAATGTCCCAAGGAGGCCACAAAAACTATCAACTCTATAGCAACTTTTTCTGTGTGTCTTGTGCTTTCTCATTGAAAATAGTACTGGTACATATTTCTCTCCTAGAAGGAATAGGTCCTGTAATCCTTACAGCAAATATGGAGCGAATATCTACTAAATGCCAATATCAATTGGGTTCACATCCTTCCATCTACAAAAGATGATAGATATGCAACAAAGAATCCATTTAGATGGGGTATCTTGGTGCACCTTTGTTGTTGACTGTGAAGGCCAATTCTCGAGAGGCAGGTTCTGCCACAAGTGCTGCACCTGAAGCTGCCAGATGATCAGAGTTGTTGTTTTTGACATTGGCAACTGTTGCCAAGCTGCTGTAGCAACTGATCATGGTAGTGCACACCCATTCACAAGAGTGTCACCATTTCCCTCTTTTGCGAGCGAGTGACTCCCAGGTGCAATAGTCGACATTTTAGGACTTTCATGTTACGCTTGCAAGTGTTCTTGAAGCACAGCTTTGGGCATCCCACTGGTCGTCTGTCCCCTGCTATATCACCATACAGAAGATCCTTGAATATGCGACCGTCGTCCATCCTGCGGACGTGTCCGATCCACCGGACCCGCTTCTACTTGATCAGTGCCAACACATTTGGGAGCTCTGCCACATTTGTGATTTTGTCCTGCCAGGATTTACAAATAATGTGCAGCAGACAGCGAACATGGAAATTATTGAGCCTCTTTTCCTAGTAGCTGCAAGTCACAGCCAAACAGCAAGTGCTGAGAACACAGGCCCTATAATTAATCAGCTTGGTCCTAAAAGATCAGCTTGGTGTTATCCCATACACATTTCGCAAGTCAGACAAAGGTGGCAGCTACTTTCCCTATGCGTGTATCGAGCTCTGCATCGAGGGACAAATTGTCTGTCACCGTGGACCCATGGTAGCAGAATTTGCTAGCCACTTCCAGTGGGGTGTTACTTAGTGAGATGAGGGGCGGAGATGCAACGCCTCGCCCCATGACCACAGTTTTCTTGACGCTTAAAGTCAAGGAGAACAAGTTACAGGCACAGGAAACAGTCCACAAGTTTCCACAGAGTTTCTATGTGAGCAACTAGCACATCATCAGCGTAGAGGAGTTCTCTACTCAGGACATGATGTGTGTTTGCCTTCACTTTCAGCCTTGGATTGTAGAGCTTGCTGTCTGACCTAGTGTGCAAATAAAATCCTTCCATATCTGCAGGGAAGGCGAAGGTCAAGAGCACGGAGAAGATACCAAACAGAGTGGGGGCTATGACACCACTCTGTTTCACCCAACTCTTCATTCTGAAACTGGTTGGAAATGGAGCCATCAAAACTGTGCAGTGCATGTCGTCATGGAAGGAGTGGATGAGACTGAGGAGCTTCAGTGGACAGCCAATTTTTCCCAAAAATCTTGTACAGCCCTGCTCTGCTGGTGGTGTCGAATGCCTTAGCGGAGAACCACAAAAGTAAGGTAAAAGAGGTATACTCTGTTCTCTAAACTTCTCTTACAGCTGGCGTATACAGATGATCATATCCACAGTAGATCTGCCAGCACAGAAACCGCACTGCGCTTCCAGGTATACTGGGTCTGCAAGTAAATGAAGTCTTTTAAGTATGGCCCGAGCAAAAGCCTTCCCAGTGATGCTAAGGAGCGAGATGCCCCTGTAGTTGTTGCAGTCTCCTCTGTTGCCTTTGTATAGGGTGATGATTTTGGCATCATGCATCTCCTGTGGAACAGAGCCTACTTCCCAGCAGAGAAGGTAGTCGTCATAAAAGGTGTGGCAATGGATGGGACTTTCCATGCTTGAGCAGTTCGGCTAAGATTCCGTCCTTGCCCGGTGCCCTTCTGTTCGCTAGGCGGTCTATGGCCTTCAAACTCCAGCGATGAGGGTTCTTTATCTAACTCATCCATGACAGGAAGTTGTGGGAGAGCGTTGAGCACAGACTGGGAGATGTCTGACTCACAGGAGTCCAGCTCACAATAATGTTAAGCCCAACGGGACATCTGTTTACTTCTGGTCAGTGAGTACTTCACCATCTGCCGACTTCAGGGGAGCAACTTTGGTGATGGCAGGGCCATGCGCCCTCTTGATCCTTTCGTACATAGCTTGTGGATTTCCTTTGTCACATGCAGTTTGGATTTCTGACATAAGCTGATCCAGTGTTTGTTTGCATCCTTTGAATGGTTGTCTTGGTTACTTTCAGTTCATGCAGTGTCTTAGCTGTTGGGTTTATGTTGTGCATCACGTAGGCTTTGTTTCGTTGCATCAGTGACATACCATCTCATCTGAGTAGGTCTCAGACCAGCCCTTGTTGCGGGTTCCACCTTTGCCAAATGATGCTTCTGCTGCATCATTGATGATTGAAGCTTGGAAGTCACGAAGCTCATTGATGCCAATATCAATATAGATGACAGATTACCCAGGGTACAAGAAATACCAGTGATGCAAGCCACATCACCCCCCAAATTTATACAAGGATGAATCACTTCATCTCAAGACTGAAAAGAGCAACAATTCATTTCATCAAATCTGCACCTTTCAGGTTACAGCCAAACATTTCAATCTTATCTGCAAACAGCTATACATGTTCTTCCACATGCCATATAAACAAATTGCAAAAATAAACAAAATTTGAGAAAAGAAAGGGAAGACATAAACATGGTAGAGAATGGAGAACAAGCAAGCCAATATAAAGATATACATGTGATCAAACTGTATAGTCCCCAGGTCAGACCACATGTTTAGCTCTGGTCCTTGAGGGACAAGACACACATTTCAAGCACTGGAGGCAATAGAGAAGAGCCATGGATCTGAAGATTTGAGTTTTGAGAAAACCCTGGGAGAAACTGGAGCTCCTTAACCAAGTCAGAAGATCATGGGTGCAATTTTTAAAAATAAATAAGCAATGGGAACCATACCAGAAATGATTTAAAGCACTTTTTTTTAAAAATTACTTTCTATGGTATTTAAGAAAACATCTGCCACAGTATCAGGGAGACTCCATTTTTCTGTACAGTGGTGGAGTATCAGCCTAGATGATAAGGTTATGGCACAAGCCAATGAATTACAAACTCTGAAAATTTGAAACACCTCTATCAAAGGAGAGAACAGATGAGTTAACACTTCACGTATAGAAACTCCATCAGAACTGGAAAATATGAACAGCATTTAAAAAGAAACCGGGTGGACGAAAAAAAAGGACACACAAAAAGTAAGTTAAATGGTCTGTAAATTGCTTAAGTGGAAAACAGGGAGATAGTTAAATGACTGAAGTGATATTAGCATGAGACAACCAGAGGCACAAAGAAAAGAAAGAATGATTTACAAGACATAGAGCATGCACATAGCTGGGGGTGGGGGAAGAGGGGAGAAAGAGAATGGAAGAGCATGGTAAACAGGACAAAAAAAAGCTTTGGGGGGGGGGGGGGGGGGGGGGGGGGTGGAGAGGAGGAAAAAAAAAAAGTGAACACCATGGAAGCAGACAATCCCAACAGTATTCAGATGGAGGATCTCCAACCCCAGAACCTCACCTTATCGCTTCCTATATGAAAACCAACACATTCATACATACAGCCAAGGACTTTGAGAAAGTGGGAGCTTAGGTTAATACAACCTGAGCACGAGTAGGCCATTCAGCCTTTTGAGCCTACTCCACCATGGCTGACCTTCTACTTCAAGCCCACTTCCCTACACCACTGGCCCCCAATACCTCAATTCCCCTAGTACCCAAAACATTTAATCAACTTCTGTCTTGAATGTACTCAATGGCTGAGCATTCACAGTTCCCTGGGGTAGAGAATTCACAACTCTTTCAGTGAAGAAATTTCTCCTCCCAGTCCTAAATGGTCAACCTCTTATTTTGAGATTGTGACCCAGTGTTCTCGCCTCCCCAGCCAGGGGAAACATCCTTCCAGAATCTATCCTGCCAAGCCCTTTAAGAATTTCACTTGTTTCCATAAGATCACCTTCCATTTTTCTAAATTCTAAGGCAGAGGCCCAGTTCTTTCAATTTCTCCTCATACAATTCCCTCATCTCAGAAATTATTCAAATTAACCTTAGTTGCACTCCCTCCAAGGCAAGTATATCCTTCAACCAAAACTCTTCACTGTATTTCATGTGTGGTCCTACATCAAAGCCAGATATAATTCCAGTAAAACATCCAAGGTGCTTCACAGGAGCATTAGGAGATATTAGGGCAGATAACCAAAAGCTTGATCAAAGAGGTAGGTTTAAGGAATGTCTTTAAAAGTAGAGGAAAGCGAGATAGAGGAAATTCTAAAGCTTGGGGCCTGGACAGCTGAAGGCACAGCCACCAATGGGAGAGAAATTAAAATCTGGGATGCTCAAAAGGCCAGAACTAGAGGAAGAGAGATCTGGAAAGGTTGTGGGGTTGAAGATCAGAGATGGGGAGCACTGAGACCATGGAGGGATTGGAAAACACGGATGACAATTTAAAAAAGAGGCATTGGCAGACTGGGAGTCAATGTAGGTCAGCAAGCATGGGGTGATGAGTGAATGGGACTTGATAGTTAGGATACTAGCAGCAAGGCTTTGAATGAGCTCAGGTTTATGTAGGATGGAAGGCCAGCCAGGAGAACATTAGAATTGTGAAGTCTAGAGATAAAGGCATGGATGAGGGTTTCAGTAGATTAGCTGAGACAAAGGCCAGGCCTTATGGTCATACCTACTTCCAAATGCCTGCCCACCAATCCCCTATCCCTTTCTCTCTCTCATTATGCATCAAGCCTCCATTTTGTGTCAATTCTATCTGCTTCAACTACTTTATTCAGCAAAAAAAAAAAAATCAGCATTTTTACTACTCCATTCATTATTTGATCTTTTAGTTGTTATCTTATAATTGTGCTCCTTTAGTCTCGACTCACCTACGTGGAAGCAGTTTCTTCACATCTACCCTAGTGGACCCCTCTTTCACTTTGAAATCTATCAGGTCTCCTCTTAGTCCTATCTTTTCCATATTAAAAAAAAGCCCCAGCCCACTCAACCTTTCATAACTCAGTTTTACAGCAATGGAGAGGGCCATTTAGCCCACCATGCCGGTGCCAGCTCTGAAAGAGCTATCCATTTAATCCTATTACCCTGCCCTTTCCCCGCCCTCTTGTAAATTCCTCTTTTTCAAACTATGTATCCACTTCACGATTGAAAGCCATTATGGATTCTATTTCCACGAGTCTTTCTGGTAGGACATTCCATGTCTTTCTAGCTGTTTTCATAAAATAATCTCTCAACATCTCCCTTCATTCTTTTAATTACCTTAAATTTATGGCCTCTGGTTACCAACTTAACCAGCGTGAACAATTCTGACCAATATACTTTTATCAGAACTCGCATCTTAAACTTTATGAAACATCCCAGTTTCTCCTGATGACTAAAGCCCTTGATCACAATATCATTTTAGTGTAAATCTGCTGCACACCTGCAATGGCCTGGGCATCCATCCTGGAGTAGGACATCCAAAAGTAGGCGCAGCTAGGAAGTTTAGTCGTTTAAAAATGATCTCTTTGCTTTGGTATTCTACACCCTATTTATAATATCTAAGATCACAGGCCTAAAAATAAGACTAGTACAAAGATTCATGTATCTGAATCCTTAAGTCTCTATGCCCAAGTACTAATTTAGTATGGTTGTACAAATTTGTGCATATGTCCTCCTTTTATTCTTCTTCCCAAAATCTATTCCTACCTACTTCTCCACATTAAATTTTCCTCAGACAGTTGTCTAATCTACTAACCTACCTATGTCCTGCTGTAGAAAAAGTCTGTACTCAAACATATTCCTAGTAGAAAGCTACAAGATTTGATCAGAGGACTGTAATACTTTGAAATTAGACTCTTTAAAGAGTATAAACTGATTGAATGCTAAACTTGTGTAAAACACCTTTGTGAAAATAATGGATTAAGGATATTTAATTCAGCATTCAACATTTAGAGAACCTAAAACTTCAACTCAATGGATTTGTGATCAGCGTCATGGAGAAGGGAAAAATTACTTTCATGCACTTCCACTTATATTCTGTCCAGGAGAGAATGAGGTGTACTAAGATAGCAAGAGAGTTTTTGTTCTTTAAAGTAGAAGCACACCCTACCAAACAGTACTTAAATCAACATAATTACAGTAGCCATTGGAACCAATTCTATACAGGTTGTTTGAGTTGGAAATGTAATAACTTAATCAAGTTCAAAGTGTTTTTGAATTACTAAATTTGGTTTCCAATATTTATGTTAGCATTCTGAAGTTTTTTTTTAAACTTCACTATAGACAGACATTCAGGCAAATACATCGAATTCCAATTGTGGTCTACTTAAGATTCTCAGTTTTTCCAAAGGAGATCTCAAATCAGACAGGCCAAATTATAAAAAAGGTTTTTAAAAGACGACTTTCTAGTACTTAATTTTGTAAATAGAATGTGAAGTTGTTGTCTATTTGATCAAATTACATGTAGCAGACATCTTTTCTTCCTATTTCCCTCCTCCCAAGGTTTGCCATTGGCCAAGGTGCATTTAGTTCAAATTCTGTGACCCCCACAGGCTTCAGCAATGCATTTTTCTTCAATTTCAAAAGCAACATAAAGCATTAATATTCAGTACAAGTATTTAGAAAACTGAATTAAACTAATTCAAAGCCATGAGATTACAACTGGCCAATTTAATGAACTTTTAACTACATCTTTGATCTCAACCTGGGCTCAAAGTTTTATATTTTCAATATAGATGCCATAAAACAGCATACAAGACTATTAGTTCTATTATCTGCAACTTCATAAAACTAAATTAGCCCATTTAATGTTTCAAATCTATAGCAAAATCCAATTAGAAATAAACAGAATTCAAAGTTTGCAAATTGCAAAACAGAAATTAAATTATTTTGTTAGGAACCATTTTGCACTGCAACTTTTCCTTAAGCAATTACAAAACTTCCAATCTGAATGAAGAGCAAGATCATACTCAGCAAATGTGTAAAATTTGAGAGTCAAGACTAATTTGTTACACATCAGAATGATCAATACTAAATATGCCAGGCAAGTCTCATTAGAAAGCACAAAACTTAAATTCAACAAACACAAACTATCTTCCAAGACAAAGTGGGGTTTGTTCATGGCTGTCTTGCTTTGAAGTTTAAAACTCAATCTTGACATTCGACTAGACCAGGTGTCTGCAACTTTTTTTTTTAAAAACCTGAAGAGCCTTTTCTAGAATAAAAGCTATTGGCAGCTGCAAGACAAACATTCGGCATTTCTAAACCAAATACTTGGAAATTGCCAAGTGTCTCTGGTAGAATGCATAATTGGCATGTATAATAAATGCATGCATTGAATTTATGTATCAATAGAAAAATCTTAATTAAAATAGAATTAACCCAGAATTGTGCTTTTCACTTTAAAAACTATAATTTTGTCAGTAAAGTCATTATTAAAACAAACTAACAAGATTCATAGAATTAGGAACATTCTGGCCATCGATTCTCATGATTAAAAAATAGCTAACAGCACATTCAGAATAATTTATCACCTCATCTATATTAGAAAGAATAAGGGTCGCAACCATAAAACCCATTCCTCGAATCAAAGGCATTATCTATAACTATGGTGCAACTCAAACAAGTTTATTTAGAACACAATGGATTTTATTAAAATAATGTTACGTCAATGGGTTTTGTTGAAGGATAATTTTCTTTAATCTGAATATTTTAAAAAGATTTTTAAAACAACAAGTTGACAAAGTCATCCTTTCAGTTTATGATCACCTGATTTGCAACACTGTATCCTACAATGTAATGCTTATGAGAGATATGAAATGTCTGAGAGTTACCAGGATTTTGTATCCAGAGGAAAAGTGACCCCATACCGCTTGAGTGAGGTGACTAAGCCCATTGTCATACTTAGGAACACAGGGGCCACCCAACCCCTTCTGCTGGGAAAAGGTATGACCCCCCAGAGATTGCATTGAATGCTAGAGTGCTAGCAAACAGTATTGGAGGAAAGTATATGTCTATACCTTTATACTGGGCGCGCCTGAAGTGCGACCTTGTTTCTGACCCAGCAACCATGGGGATTGTCCCTAGTTTACCTGTGGACACGGGTCGACCCCTGTTCCTGGGTAATGATCTGGCAGGGACGAAGGTAGCAGCTTCCCCAGTGGTTTTAGAGATCGAAAGAGGTCAGGGAGACAGAGCAGTTACAGGAAAAGGCCCCTGGCATTTTTCCTAACTGTGTGGTGCCCCAGTCCACAGTCATACAAGCTCCATCAGAGGAGGCTGAACTGGCGCTGCAGACAGATTACCCTACTGTCTGGTAATCAGAAATCTTCTTTGGGAAGTTAGAGGATCCAGAGGAGGAGTTAAACAAGCCGACCCAGGATTTTAAAAAAAGTTAGCACAGACTGCCCAAACTGAAGCTGAAGCAGAGGGATTTCCAGAGTGCTACTATTTAAAGGATGAGGTGCTGATGAGGAAGTGGAGACCTCCTCTCAGGCCTGCAGACGAAGAGTGGACACTGTTTCAAATAGTGGTGCTGCCGAGGTACCATAGCGAAATATTGAGAATAGCCCACGAGATTCCAATGGCTGGACGCGTCTATCAGAAAAACCCAAGCCTGCATCAGACAGCATTTTCACTGGCCACAACTCCACAAGGATGTGGTGGAGTTCCACAAGACTTGCCACACATGCCAGGTTGTGGAGAAGCCTCAACCTGCATTAAAACACCACTAATTCCCATACCAACTTTTGGGAAACCATTCAGCAGAGTGCTGGTAGATCATGTATGACCTCTGCCGAAAACAAAAAAGGGGGCTACCAGTATCTTCTCACCATTATGGATGCGGCTACCTCCACCCCACCCCCCCCCCCCCCCAAAAAAACCTATCTCGGCCATACAAGGTCCTGAGGGGTCTTGAGAGGGTGGATGTGGAAAGGATGTTTCGCCTGTGGGAGAATCTGGAACTAGGGGTCACTGTTTAAAAATAAGGGGTTGCCCATTTAAGACGGATGAGAAAAAAAAAATTTCTGAGTGTCATGAGTCTTTGGAATTCTCTTCTTCAAAAGGCAGTGGAAGCACAGGCTCTCGGTGAGCCATTCTCGGAACACGGAAATGTAGTCCAACAGGGAAGATTCGCCCCGGGTCCCAAAAACCTCTCCTTGATTAGTTTTAGAGGACCTCTCACCTCGTGTCCATAAACTAATTCAAAGGGACTAAAGCTAGTGGACTCATTGGGTGAGTCTCTGATAGAAAACAGAAGAAACAGCTTTCGAGAGGCTGAAAGTCATCTTAACCAATGAACCGGTGCTGGCAGCTCGAAGCTTTAACAAACCATTTAAAGTGGCAGTGGTTGCTAGTGACCTAGGGGTAGGTGTCTCCTACTCCAAGATGATGAGCTAGGCATTAAGATACCAGTATGGTAATTCTCCAAAAAATTAAATGATCAAAGGAGATACTATACTGTGGAGAAGGAAGCCCTGGGACAGTTGCTCAAAAATTTGGAGGCATGTCCAAAATGGACAGAGAGAGACCGTAGCTTATACTGACCACAATCCTTTGGCCTTTATAGAAAAATTCAAAACTCATATTGCGAGGCTTTTTCGTTGGAAAGAGCGAGAGCGAGAGCGAGAGCGAGAGCGAGAGCGAGAGAGGGGGAAGTGTGAGTGACGATAATTAGAGAGGAGAGAATTGTTTATTTTATTAGTTTGGTTTAGGTACAATAAAGTTAACCTCCTTGTTAACTCAAGAAAACCTGTCAGATTACATCTCTGACACTTCCCTTCCCTTCCTCGACTTCTCTGTCTCCATCTCTGGGGATAGGTTGTCTACTAATATCCATTATAAGCCCACCGACTCCCACAGCTACCTCGACTACACTTCTTCACACCCTACCTCCTATAAGGACTCCATTCCATTCTCCCAGTTTCTCCGTCTCCGAAGCATCTGCTCTGATGATGCTACCTTCCATGACGGTGATTCTGATATGACCTCCTTTTTCCTCAACCGATGATTTCCCCCCACTGTGGTTGACAGGACCCTCAACCGAGTCCGACCCATACCCCGCACCTCTACCCTCACCCCTTCCCCTCCCTCCCAGAACCGTGACAGGGTTCCCCTTGTCCTCACTTTTCACCCCACCAGCCTCCATATCCAAAGGATCATCCTCCGCCATTTCCACCACCTCCAGCGTGATGCCACTACCAGTTGCATCTTCCCCTCCCTTCCCCGGTCAGCATTCCGAAGGGATCGTTCCCTCCGCAACACCCTGGTCCACTCCTCCATTACCCCCACCACCTCGTCCCCGTCCCAGGGCACCTTCCCCTGCAATCGCAGGAGGTGTAATACCTGCCCATTTACCTCCTCTCTCCTCACTATCCCAGGCCCCAAACACTCCTTTCAGGTGAAGCAGCGATTTACTTGTACTTCTTTCAATGTAGTATACTGTATTCGCTGCTCAGTGTGGTCTCCTCTACATTGGGGAGACCAAGCGCAGACTGGGTGACCGCTTTGCGGAACATCTCCGCTCAGTCCGCAAGCAGGACCCTGAGCTTCCGGTTGCTTGCCATTTCAACACTCCCCCTTGCTCTCATGCTCACATCTCTGCCCTGAGATTGCTGCAGTGTTCCAGTGAACATCAACGCAAGCTCAAGGAACAGCATCTCATTTACCGATTAGGCACACTACAGCCTGCCGGACTGAACATGGAGTTCAATAATTTCAGAGCATGACAGCCCCCCGTTTTACTTTCATTTTTAGTTATTTTTTCTTCCTTTTTTTAACATTCTTTTTCACAATCTTTTTTTTTTGCATTTATTTCATTTCATCTTAGTTTGTTCAGTTTGCTTACCCACTGTTTTTTTTCAGGTTTGCACTTGCTGCTGTTCAATATTCAGTGTATTTACACCTAATCTGTACTAATGCTTTGTCTTTCAACACACCATTAACATATTGTTTGCCTTTGCTCCGTGACCTTTTGGTCAGCTATGTGGCCTGGTCCAATCTAGACCTCCTTTGTTATCTCTTGCCCCACCCCCACCTCACTTGCTTATAACCTGTGACTTTTCTAATATTTGTCAGTTCCGATGAAGGGTCACTGACCCGAAACGTTAACTCTGCTTCTCTTTCCACAGATGCTGCCAGACCTGCTGAGTGGTTCCAGCATTTCTTGTTTTTATTTCAGATTTCCAGCATCCGCAGTATTTTGCTTTTATATTACTGTCAGATTACTTACTTGCTGTGATCATAACAAGAACCAACGTGATATTTTCATGTTCATACAGTCCAACTAGAAAAAAAGGTTGGAAGCCGTAAATAAGATGTTAAAGAGCCTCTACGTCCCTTTCCTCAAACTTTGGGAGGGCTTGTACAAAGTTAAACAGCTCTCCACTTGGCCCTGAGTTGGAGTCAGATCTTTCATCACCAGAATTTATCGGTGTCAACGCCACCTGTTTTTTTTGATTCTTTTTTTAAATGGTAATATCCTTTCTTGCTCCCTTTCCTTTTCTCTCTCCTGCCACACTGCTTGCTCCCTTTAAATTCTAGTTAGAGTTTTCTCATTTCTCCTTCCTGTTGAAGCTGCTTCATCTACAACTGAATTCATGCTCATTCAACTGAATCATCTGGATTGCTTTTTCCTTCTTCCAATTTCAAAGGCTGTGCTGTTACCTCAATTACATCTGCTTTCTTAGCCCCTGGTTTTTACTCGAACTACAACTTTTCAGCCAATTCTTTTAGCCTAGCCTTGGTTAAGTTTTTCAAATCACTCCGGGATGAATCCTCCCTCTCCAGAAAAATCATAGTACTGACAAAGCCATTCCAGTAGTGTAAACTTTACTCTAATACACAAGAAACCTGGTGTTTTCCTTTCCCCCTTTTCAGTTATTATTACCCCATTTGCAATTGCATGTCGTCGGCTTGGATTATTCCGCACAGAGCCCCCAATTATATGTTACGACCAAGGCGGGAGGAGTGCACGGTCTTGCTCTAGTTCCACTTCTCCACAGCTCACAACATATTTAAATGTTTACCCAATTAGCGATATGGCAATTATGTATTTTACTCTGAAATAATAAAGTATACAAACCAGGTTTCTTTAATAAACAATTATCCACTCAGTATAAAACAAGACTTATTCTATAAAGATGCAAAGCTTTAACAGTTTGAAATATGACAGTAAATATATAACATTCCCTCCTAAATACCTGACACACAGGTTAAAGAAAGATTAAAGAAATTTTCTTTGCAGATATTTTTTTGTTTAAACAAAAAAATACTTTGGCCAATACTTGTTAACTTGAAGGAAAAGGGAAAGATTTGGAATGACAGATCAGTTGTCCCTTTTGTCAAGCTAGGTCCCCACCTGCCAAAAATGAGGCACATCAATTTTGTCATGAACATTAATTTTTAACTGTTGTTGGAGTGAGGAAATGACTTGTTAAACAGATCAGCCGCGGCTGGAAAAAAAAACATTTACATACTAACAGACATCGAAAGTGAGGAAGCACATTCCAGGGCCTAAGGAGGATACAATCCATAAGAGCCAGGACTGGTTAGACCTGCTGGTCACATGACAATCTGGCTGTTCCAGGGTTTTCTTTTGAACTGGCCACAGAGAGTTTGAAGGCAGAGTATCTGTTTGCTCCTGGACTGCGATCTCTCCTGTCTGCTCCCAACTCTTTCTCACAAGTCTCTGAAGCCACAAGAATCCCAAGAGAGAAAAGTCTCCTACAGTGAACAAGGTTTAAGAATACTGGGCCCCAACGAAAATGCAAGATCTACCTACAATCAAGGACTCGACAGTGAGCTTGAAGAACCGTAACAAAAACTCTTCAGATATTGCCTCAAACTTTTCCACTTTGTTTTTCTTCTGCTCTTTTCGGTCCCTATTTGCATGCGTGTATCGCGTATGCACGCTAGCATGGGCGTGTCGTGTATCCGTAGGCATTAACTGAATTAGAGTTTAATAAATTTCAACATTTCTCCTTTAAACCTAAGAAAATCTGTTTGTGGTGGTTTCTTTGCCTTATAACCAGAAAGCGGTGAACAAGGATTCATCAAGGGGGATGCTAAAAACAGTGTTTAAAAATTAAACCCTGTTACGGTAAGACCAGGTGAAGGCTGAAAGGGAACCCTAGACCTCTTTCGCACCTGGTCACAACAGAAATTTGGGTGCTAGCGTCTGGAACTTTACCCACAGACAAATGAGAGAAATTGGAAGTGGGAAGCCAAATTGTTCCCAAGCAATAAGAAAGCAAGATTTCAATACAGGTTTTCTCATGGTTGTGCGTGATTGACTATTAACATGTCTACGACTGAAGCTAGTAACTCTCCAAGCCTGGGTGAAGTAACTTGGGATAAGTTAAAAGCACTGTCAATGGAGGAGTTGAGGAAAATGGCTGAGCAGTACATGGCAAGGCTAGGATGTCTGAACTCATAAGGCTAGTGGCCAACGATTTTTCCCTTGAATCTGAAGCAGAAGCAGTGACCAAGACAAGGTACTGCTAACAAAGACACAATTGGAACAAAGGAATTTTGAATTAGAAGACAGGGAAAGAGAAAGAAAGGGACAGAGACACAGGAGAGGGAAACAGAGCACCTCCCAGAAGGAAGGTGAAGAAAATGAAAGATAGAAGAACGAGAAAGTTTTTTTTAATTTTGTTCCTGGGATGTGGGTGTCGCTGGCTAGGCCAGCATTTATTACCCATCCCTAATTGCCTTCGAGAAGGTGCTGTTGAGCTGCTTTCCTGGACTGCTGCAGTCCATGTGGGTAGGTACACCTACAGTGCTGTTCAGAAGGGAGTTCCAGGATTTTGACCCAGTGACAATGAAGGAACGGCAATATAGTTCCAAGTCAGGATGGTGTGTAGCTAGGAGGGGAACTTGCAGGTGGTGGTGTTCCCATGCATCTGCTGCCCTTGTCCTTCGAAGTAATTGAGGTCACGAGTTGGGAAGGTGCTATCTAAGGAGCCTTGGTAAGATGCTGCAGTGCATCTTGTAGATGGTATACACTGCTACCACCGTGGAGGGAGTGAATGTTTGCTCATGGGGTGCCAATCATGTGGGCCGCTTTGTCCTGAATGGTGTCGAGCTTAGAGTGTTGTTGGAGCTGCACCCATCCAGGCAAGGGGAGAGTATTCCATCACACTCCTGACTTGTGGATGGTGGACATGCTTTAGGGAGTCAGGAGGTGAGTTACTCGTCGCAGGTTTCCCAGCCTCTGACCTGCTCTTGTAGCCACGGTGTTTATATGGCTACTCCAGTTCAGTTTCTGCTCAACGGTAACCCCAGGAAGTTGATAGTGGGGGAATTCAGCAATCATAGTGCCACGGAACGTCAAGGGGAGATGGTTAGATTCTCTCCTGTTGGAAATGGTCATTGCCTGGCACTTGTGTGGCACAAATGTTACTTGCCACTTACCAGCCCACGCCTGGATATTGTCTAGACCTTGCTGCATCACTACACGGACCGCTTCAGTATCTGAGGAGTCGCAAATGGTGCTGAACATTGCACGATCAGCGAACATCCCTACTTATGACCTTATAATTGAAGGAAGACCACTGATGAAGATGATGGTTGGGCCTAGGACACTACCCTGAGGAATTCCTGCAGTGATGTCCTGGAGCTCAGATGACTGACCAACAACCTTAACCATCTTCCTTTGCGCTAGGTACGACTCCAACCAGCAGAGAGTTCCGCCCCCACCACCCCGATTCCAGTTTTACTAGGGCTCCTTGATGCCATACTCAGTCAAATGCTGCCTTGACGTCAAGGATAGTCACTCTCACCACAACTCTCGGGTTCAGCTCTTTTGTCCATGTTTGAACCGAGGCTGTAATGAGGTCAGGAGCCCTGGCAGAACCCAAACTGAACGTCACGCAGCAGGTTATTGCTAAGCAAGTGCCGCTTGATAACATGTCAATGACACCTTCCATCACTTTACTGATGATTGAGAGTAGACTGATGAGGTGGTGATTGGCTGGGTTAGACTTGTCTTTTGTGTACAGGACATATCTGGGCAATTTTCCACATTGCCAGGTAGATGCCAGTGTTGTAGCTGTACTGGAACAACTTGGCTAGGGGCACTGCAAGTTCTGGAGCACAGGTCTTCAGTACTATTGCCGGAATATTGTCAAGGGCCATAGCCTTTGCAGTATCCAGTGCCTTCAGCCGTTTCTTGATATCACGCGAAGTGAATTGAATTGGCTGAAGACTGGCATCTGTGATGCTGGGGACTTCAGAGGAAGCAGAGATGGATGAACAACTTGGCACTTCTGGTGGAAGATTGTGGCAAAGGTTTCAGCCTTATCTTTTGCACTGATGCGCTGGGCTCCACCATCACGGAGGATAGAACCATAGAAAAATTACAGAAGGAGGCCATTCAGCCCATCACGTCTGCGCCGGCTGAAAAATCGAGCCATCCAATCTAATACCACCTTCCATCATCTGGACCGTAGCCTTGCAAATTACAGCACTTCAGGTGCAGGTCTAGGTACCTTTTAAATGAGTTGAGAGTTTCTGCCTCCACCACCGTCCCTGGTAGTGAATTCCAGACACCCAGCACCTGGTGGGTGAAAAGGTTTTCCCGTCCAATCCTTCTACCAATCACTTTAAACCTGTGCCCCCGACAACCGACCTCCACGAGGGGAAAAAGGTCCTTCCTGTCTACTCCATCTGGACACCTCAATTTCGTACACCTCAATTAAGTCCCCCTTTAGCTTCCTCTGTTCCAAAGAAAACAACCCGAACCGATCCAATCTTTCCTCATAGCCGCAACTTTCAAGCCCTGGCAACATTCTCGTAAATCTCCTCTGTACTCTCTCCAGACCAATTATGTCCTTCCGGTAATTTGACAACCAGAACTGTACGCAATACTCCAGCTGTGTCCTAACCAGCGTTTTACACAGTTCCAGCATTACATCCCTGCTTTTGTATTCTATACCTTAGCCAGTAAAGGAAAGCATTCCATATGCCTTCTTCACCACTTTAATCTACCTGTCCTGCCACCTTCAGGGACCTGTGGACATGCACTCCAAGGTGTCACTTCTTCTACCCCACCCCCCTCAATATCCTCCTGTTTATTCTGTATTTCCTCGCTTTGTTTGCCCTCCCCAAATGCATTACCTCACACTTCTCTGGATTGAATTCCATTTGCCACTTTTCCACCCACTCAACCAAACCATTGATATTCTGGAGTCTACAGCTATCCTCTTCACTATCAACTACATGGCCAATTTTTGTGTCATCAGCAAATTTCCCAATCATGCCTCCCACATTTAAGTCCAAATCATTAATATACACCACAAACAGCATGGATACCAACACTGAGCCCTGTGGAACGCCACTGGAAACCACTTTCCATTCGCAAAAACATTTATCGACTACTACCCTTTGTTTCCTGTCACTCGAGCCAGTTTTGGATCCAACCTGCTACATTCCCCTGTACCCCATGGGCTTTCACTTTACTGACCAATCTGCCATGCAGGACCTTGTCAAACGCCTTACTAAAATCCATGTAGACCACATCAATCCTCCTTTTTATTTCCTCAAAAAATTCAATCAAGTTAGTATGAAATGACCTTCCCTTAACAAATCCATATTGACTCTCCCTGATGGATCGGTGCCTATCTAAGCTTATCCTGTCCCTCAATCAATTTTCCCACCAGTGAGGTCAGGCTGACTGGCCTATAATTATTTGGCCTACCCCTCGCACACTTTTTTAAACAATGCTATAACGTTCACAGACCTCCAATCTATTCTAATCCCATTTTCCTGCACTTGGCCCGTAGCCTTGTATGCTATGGCATTTCAAGTGCTCATCTGAATACTTCTTAAATGTTGTGAGAGTTCCTGTCTCTACCACCCCTTCAGACAGTGTGTTCCAGATTCCAACCACCCTCTGGGTGAAAAGATTTTTCCTCAAATCCCCTCTAAACCTTCTGTCCCCTACCTTAGATCTATGCCCCCGGGTTAATGACCCCTCCGCTAAGGGAAAAAGTTTCTTACTATCTACTCTATCTATGCCCCTCATACGTTTTGTATACATCAGGTCCCACCTCAGCCTTCTCTGCTGTAAGGAAAACAACCCTAACCTATCTAGTCTCTCTTCATAGCTGAAATGCTCCAGCCCAGGCACCATCCTGGTGAATCTCCACTGCACCCTCTCCAGTGCAATCACATCCTTCCTATAGTGTGGTGACCAGAACTGTATACAGCACTCCAACTGTGACCTAACTAGCATTTTATACAGCTCCATCAGAACCTCCCTGCTCTTATATTCTATGCCTCAGCTAATAAAGGTAAGTATCCCATATGCCCTCCTAACCACCTTATCTACCTGCGTTGCTGCCTTCAATGATCAATGGACAAGTACACCAAGGTCCCTCAAACCCTCTGTACTTCTTAGGGTCCTACCATCCATTGTACATTCCCTTGCCTTGTTAGTCCTCCCAAAATGCATCACCTCACACCTCTCAGGATTAAATTCCATTTGCCACAGCTCTGCCCATCTTACCAGCCTATCTATATTGTCCTGTAATCTAAGGCTTTCCTGCTCGCTATTTACGACACCACCAATTTTCATGTCATCTGCGAACTTATTGATCATAGCTCCTATATTCACGGCTAAATCATTAATGTACACAACAAACAGCAAAAGTCCCAGTATTGATCCTTGCAGTACACCACTGGTCACAGGCTTCCAATTGCAAAAAGTATTGCAGAGATGGCATGGAAGATTAACTTGCCAAAGCTACAGACACAAAATGTTGTTATTAAGGGCAGAAATTAGACCAAGGAGGAAGCATTAAAGTTTCATTTCATCAAATTCTGTTTGATAATGCTCCTGTGAAGTGCCTTGGGATGTTTTGCTACGTTAAAGATACTATATAAATGTAGCTCCTTGTTGCACATAGGTTTCTGTTACGTGGAGCTGGGTAGCAATGACAAAGTCAGGTGAGCTATATTTCCAACCACTCACCACCACTGTAGAATAGCCTGGCGACTCTAAAGCCTCAAGTGAATAATACCCACTTAAACAAGTTACGAAAGAGCAGTGGGCACGAGTGAAATCTTACTCCAACAAGTAGCAAATGGCAATGGAAGAGGGGAGGAAAAGAGAGAAATTTAAGAAAACACCAAGCTAAAATGGAACTTATACAAGCGTTATGTGCTATTAAAACTAATGTTCTGCCCATTTTAATAGCAAACCACATATCTGAAATGCAATTAAAATTTTTTAAAGTTTACAATTGAGAAGAGATCCAACAGTCACTTTTTAAGCTTAACTGAAAACTACATGCAACAACTTGCATTTAGATAGAGCATTTAACAGTCAAACATCTCAAGGCACTTCACAGGAGCATGATCAAACAAACTAACAAAAAGTAACCTAGAAATTAAACCTTAATGCCATGTTTACATATTTTAAAACAAAGTTCTGAAAAATGTGAACATTAGCAAATGTATTAAATTTCATATTCTAATACTTCGTTCATTTATGTTAGGCAAACAATATCTTTTATGCAATGAGCTTAAATAAATTCACTCAATTCAAAGTCTTCAGTTAAAAAAAAGTTCATGGATGTGCTGTACACCTTTTTCTGCAAAGAACGTAACACTCAGCCTACAATCATAACTTTCACCCAAATCCCTTTCTTCCCCAAATTTTAAGGCTGCTTTAGACTTAAAAGGATACTTTCAGCCGTTTTAATTTCAAAATCACGTTATTCTGAAGCAGTTTCAATTTGAGAATCTCTAATTATTGAGTTACTCCACACAAGTGTAAATCTTAGCATCTTAAAATGAATTTGTTGAAAATTCTCAGTTAAAATGAACAAATTTTAGAACAAATATTTAAACTGTGCATTTAAATACAAGCAGTCATTAACCCTACCCAACCAATTTTTAATGAAAGTCTTGGGTACATTCAGTAGTCTGGGTTGATTTACCCAATCTTAGCCAGAGCAGCAGTAAAAAGGTATTGCAATTTGTCTCAGTACCCCTAGTTTAGGAGGAGAAATAACACCAGTAATTTGGCTCCAAAACATGATTAGATGACCCCTGCTGAAAGCATACGATGGGACAAGATCAAGTTCAGCTGGGATCCCTCTATTTGATTAAGTCACTCATACCCTGGCATAAAGAATAAAAACTTTATATAGCATTTTCAACATAGTAAGAAGTCCCAAGGTGCTTCACAGGAGCATTAATCCAAAAAAAATCTAACACGAGCCACACGAGATAGTAATGCAAATGACTAAAAGCTTGGGCACAGAGGTAGGATCTTGGCAGCATCTGAAAAAAGGCAGAGAGAGAGGCAGGGAGGGGAAGCAGCAAGATTTTCAGCAGAGGAGAAATTAAACCCATGAACAAGTTAAAAAATAATGAAAATTTGCTCTGGCAAGCTTGACTCAACATGAAATTTATTTTAATACCAACATTTTAATTTTTGTATAGTAGTCAGTTTGATCAAAGTAATTTCTTAATCTAACACAATGCTTAATGTAATTAAATCTTTTGGAACAGATCAAAACTTTGACAAGTAATTTAAATTGCAGTACTAAACTCTAATTTATTGCACATTTACAACATGCTGATGAATTGAATGAAGAGATTCAAAGAGTGGAAATTTAAATTCAGGAAAGCTCAACATTTTCAACTTCACTTTAAAAATCTCAGCAACTTACTTTTCATTTGCCCTCTCTATCTCCATTGCAAGCTTTTAGACAATGTGCAACTCAAGTGGTTGTCATAGACAGACAAAATATTGCCATTTGCACCACACAATTCAACATTTGATCAAAGCTCATGTCATTTAATTTACAAAAAAGCAGGACAGATAATTAAAATATTTACATACAACTCTGTACAGAGCACAATATTTAAAGAGTGTCCTTCAATTTGATAATTTTCTAAAATTATTAACCTAAATGTCAGGCAATAAAATGGCTACCAGTAAGTCAACAGTACACTAACATTTTTATTGTACTTTTGGATAGCTTCAAGCAGATTTTCTTGCAACAAAAACTTCAATGGATACAAACTATTTCAAACTAGATGCTAGCTAAAAACAGAAAGTTGTTTTTTTAGATACAGTATTATTCAGTTTAGGGTCAACATTGCATGCAAAATGGAGATTTACAAATATAGTAAAACTAACTGTACAAGAAAATTTGTAACACTAGGATAGTTAAATTTAAAAATCAAATTGAAATATAGGACTGAACAATAGCCATTGCCGTAGTGTAATTAGTATATTATGCAAATTTAAAAAGTTGATAAATTGGCCTTCTTTGGATTTTATTTCCCAATTTCCACTGGACCATACAGATGACCAGTTTCCTTCTGGGTTTAATATTGTTTCTCCCTTTAAGTACATGGCAATACCTCTAGTTTTGGATTTTTTTTAATTACCATTTGTCAAGTAATAAGCTAGACATCTAAAAAGGTTCTATTAAATATCCTACAGCAAAAAAAACACTTAAATTGTGTACACACATTCCTAGAGTTTTATTGATTCTTGCTATTCACAGTCTGAGACTGAAGATTTGAAGGAATTAAGCCATTGATATTGATCAATTCAGTTTTTTTTTTTAAACTGAAATCAAATTTCTGAACATAGATGAATGTTAAATAAAACTGCATAGCTCATGATTCAGCCTTTTGTAAAAATATATCCGGTGTACCATGCATGATGAATGCCACTTACCTACTCTTCATATTCACATGACCAGAATGTTTTGAAAACAGTAAATGAGAAATCAAAAATGCTCCATATTTACATCACTAAACTTAAATATATAGGGCAGTGTAACCAAGGAAATCCTATGGATTTATGGTTTAACTTCTCATTTCAATTTTAGTAAATACCAAGCACGCCATCACACAAGTTAGCCAGTTCCACATCTTAATATGTGCAGCATACAAGAACAAAATTCTAAACAATTGATAGAGGAAAGAGATGAAAAAGGTATCAGACAATTCTCAGTGGTTAGGAGAATGTGGCTATATTCAGAACACTCAACCATGTTATAAAATAAACTCAGAAGTTAGCCAGAATAAAAAGTCCTTTCAACTTTAATTTGCATTGTAATTAACATGGTTGCAAATTTTTCTGTAGAGCATCATTAAAAATTTGGAATGGTTATAGAACATATTCCATTAGATAAGTACACCATGTATTTATTGTCCAGTGTCACATCTGATAAAGGTTTATCAGTTCAATCTGAATTAAAGTGTCCAATGCACAGCTGTATATTGAAGATTTCTAAATCAGCTTTTGATGCAAATTCAATACTGCTAATTTAAAAATATTAGCATGAGGATTCAAAATGCAACTATCAACTGATCGGTTCCGCGTTATCTTGTATCCCACAACCGTTGTTCTAAATAGTTTCAAAATATTCTTTATTGCCCCCACCATAGCCATTTTCAGAAATGTTACAAGTGTGAGCAAGCACACAAGGTATTTCAAAGTATTCATACAGATGTTGACTAATCTGATACTAAGTACACTTCACCTGAAGCATGATTATGTGCCTGGCCTAGAGGTCTAGAAAATAAGATTGAAAAAGTATAAATCAGGCTAATACATTCTTGTGGATTAATTTATCAGATGTTCATAATGCAAATACTCATTTGGATACACTTTGCAGTTTCTAAAATTAAAAAAAACCATGTGCAATTGATTGCAATACATTGACATCTAATCCAGAAGAATGTGTTAGCCTGACTTAATACATTTCACCTTATTTTCTCGGCATCTAGTAAAGGCACAGGATCATGTTTCAGTGAAGTGTAGTTAGTAACAGATCAGTCAAAATCCCCACCAAGAATAGCTGCTCCTATGTTGTAACAGTAGGCCATTAATACATCATGCCACATCATTTATTGGTGAGCAAAGTTTTCATTGAAGAAAGCTATTTTAATTGCAGCCATTTGCTCATTCCTGCAATGTCACTACGACTACTGTGGGTAGATTGTAAAGTTCAAAATACCCAAAGATAGTTTACATCTGCTTTTGCCTGCTTTCTGGTAGAAAGAAACGGATCCCCTGTCACTCAAAGGATCTGCTCTATGAAATACCCCTACAATTTCCTTCTAGCCCAAGGAAAAAAAAAAATTTAGTAAGCCATACCCTATTCATAGTTTAAAATCACTTTATGCAAACCTTCCTGAATCAATCCAAATAAAATTTAGAAATCTAGGATAGTTATATATTAAAGGTTTAAAAAAATCTAAGACATTTGACCAAACATGTGAGGTGGTGGTTCAGTGAAATTAAAACTTAGACCACACATGAGCAATTCTCCACAGACATGTTCTTGCAGTCAGAGTGGATCCAGGAATCTGATTAAATTTCTATTGCCCTATCCCTAAAAATAATTTCGATCAACTAGATGCAAGAGATGGAGTGCATGATGTTGAAACTTGTGATACGCATTTTTAAAACTTATGTCTGAAATAGGTCTCATTGTTCCCTTACCAGTTAAGTGCTCAAAAAAAAGACACTAAAGTTAACTGTAGGAAATTTGTAATGGAAGTGAGCCACACAGATTGAAAATAAAATACATAAAGGTGAACAATGAAACCAGTCTTAAAATACAATGAAAAAGCTGTTAAGTTTGTTCAGTATAGTGATTTTAATTGCTTGTCAGACTACATTAGCCATTTTCTCTGCATTTAGCAAATTCCTGCTCCAAGACTATACCAGAGTGCACACACTTCTACCAGACCCAAGTCTTCACAAACTTACAGCAGTTATTTAATTTATATGTTAATAAACAGCATTAAGTGATCAGGATTAAAAAAAACTATTTCCACAGTTTTAACCCTAGAATACCTACAAAACAGCAAAAAAAAGGTAATGGCTGGAGGAAGCCACAACAGACATCCTGGGTAGCACTACTTATCAAAAGCAGTCAGCTGCCTAGTGTGCAATGGCTGCCCCCTTTACTGATTGCAGTTAGAGGTCAAGGAGGAAGTCACCTTAGACAGAGGAAAGAACACCCACTTCACAACCATTTTTCATTACCTTACAGACAGAGCAAAAATCAATTTGGGCCTCAAGCTTCACTCACCAAGATGCACATGAAAGGAACTTTTTTTTTAAAAAGTATTTACAATTTCCTTCCAGGAAAATAACTACCATTAAGAAAATACTTGGTTTTAGTTTTCTTACAGTTGTAGGACGAATGCTATCAAAACTCTGGAGAGACATATTTTAACCCCAGGTGGCAGGCAGGGGCAGATCTATATCCATCCCCCAAACTAAACTGTCCATTGCACAAATGACAGCAGGCAGTTTGCATAATCAGATTGCAAGCATGTACATTGTCCACCAGCTGCTGCGATATCACAGCAAAGTGTACAACTCTGCTACGAACATATGTGAGAGAGAGAGAGAGAGAGAGAGAGATTTAAATAGAATGGAACCTCAGTTGGGAATTCATTAAAGTTAAATGATTTGACAATCATTGGGTAGACTTTTTTTCCCCAATTTATTTCCAGTAACAGCTTGTCCCAAATGTACTCATTGAAAAAGAACCTGCACAGCTGACAAAGATGCATAGTTTGGTTGTGCATTTTGAAAATTAACAAGGCATATATTCAAGCATGAGGCCTAAAAGGCATCTTAAACACTTACCCCTCCCCCATTACATACACCCACACTTCTACCAAGACTGCTCTCACCAACAACAGTGAGGAGTCTTTCATCCTTTTAACGCTTCACTAAGTGCTCTATGGCACCATATTCCCAACCTGCCTTTCACAGCAGGTACAAAGGTCACTTTTGCAATGGTGGGCGTACCCACGTCAGTTCTGAACGTTCCAACGTGAGCTGGAATGCAGTGACTGCTGGGCCCAAGAATTTCACTTTGAATAACAAATTAAGCACACTATGTCCCCATTGGTTCTCTGGCCTCAACACAACTTTATGGAAACCCTTACTGACACCACCTCTTGACCTTTACGTGATGAGGATGTGGATTAAAAGTACCTCCGAACCTTGAGGCAAAGTGAGCAGAACGAGGAAAGCTACTTGCTGCTCAACTATCCACATCTCAAGTCACAAGAAAAAAAAAACTAGATAATTCAAACTGAATTTCCCCAGCTTGAAACATGAAAATATGCAGGACTCTGGCATTTGGATAAATATGCACATTGTGCATTGATGAAAACTGAGCAGGAAGACCAGGGTGAAACAGTTGCATATATCAATTGTTGCTCTGTTATTAGTTAGGGAAGTTTTTTCCATTTGGAACTGCTGACCATATCTAAATATAGTTAAACCCCAACAAAGTGAGGGTTAAAAACCAAATTGTGCAAAAAAAATTGCAAATACCAAAAAGGTATATTCACTAAATCCAGTCATTTGGACCAAAGTGAATATTTGTGTAGGAAAGGCTTTAAGTACAGCTCACAGAATTCACATACCAGCAAACTGGGTGGGCTTCTGTACTGGTACATATGCAAAATTCCAAATATTGCAGAAGCAAAGTTACTGTATAAAGCTAAATAACTGATCAATCTTTTCCAACACATTACAACAGCTATAGATTTACACATGAAGCTCTATCAGGCACAATGAGGGATGTACATAAACACATCTTCAAACAATATTACTGATTTTTTTTTAGGCAATATTTTGGCAGCATACCTAGATCAATTCCAATCAAAATAATGGTTAAAACCCAAATCCACATAATATGCCTTTCAACCTGTACAAAAACTTGTATTTATAGAGCACCTTCAACATAAAACATCCCAAGGCCCTGACCTTTGAATATAGAATAGTTTTATATATAATCATAAAATTAAATGCTACCCAACTAAGGTCACATC
Organism: Heterodontus francisci; assembly: GCF_036365525.1. Taxonomy (NCBI): domain Eukaryota; kingdom Metazoa; phylum Chordata; class Chondrichthyes; order Heterodontiformes; family Heterodontidae; genus Heterodontus; species Heterodontus francisci. Next base: position 92,724,349 of record NC_090372.1, on the reverse strand, counting down.
TGGACTTACTGGAAAGTTAGATTTAAAAATTTGAATGCATCTGATTTGACATGCAAATACAATATAGGCTTGGCCGAGTAATGCAAGTCTCCTTACCCTCCCTCATCTCCAAAGGGATATTTACACAACTCAAAAAAATCACATTAAATTTAATCATCATAACCATATGTATAGAATGCCAAGATGTTTACACATATAGAAATGAAGTTCAGAATATTTAAAATATCTTTGAATTATGTAGTGCACAAACAGCTAGTGAGTGGCTTTTATCCTCTCCATGCTCACCACAAATTTAGCTGAGGGCACAATTGTTTGGGCCAAGAGCTTCTTTTAGATTTAGATTTTTAGTTTTAGATTTAGAGATACAGCACTGAAACAGGCCCTTCAGCCCACCGAGTCTGTGCCGACCATTAACCACCCATTTATACTAATCCTACACTAATCCCATATTCCTACCACATCCTCACCTGTCCCTATATTCCCCTACCACCTACCTATACTAGGGGCAATTTATAATGGCCAATTTACCTATCAACCTGCAAGTCTTTGGCTTGTGGGAGGAAACCGGAGCACCCGGAGGAAACCCACACAAACACGGAGAACTTGCAAACTCCACACAGGCAGTACCCAGAATTGAACCCGGGTCGCTGGAGCGGTGAGGCTGCGGTGCTAACCACTGCGCCGCCCCACAGTGTTCTTTTTAAATGTGGGGTCCATTAAAAGATAACATTTAGAGTCGATTGAGAATATGTTGTACTACAGCACTGACGGAATTGGCAGAATGCAAAATGTGGCCAGACCCAAGTAGTTCTGCAATCTGCAAATTGCACCCTACCTGCCAATAAAGCATGCATGTTTAGGTGCATGTGAAGTTTCACTTCTCCTAGTAAAGTCTCTATTAGGAGATAGCATACCTTAGTGTCTGCTTTCTCAAACATTAAAAGAAATCCACGATACTAAGCGTACAATTGCCAGGAGATCCAATGGATGACAGCAGCACTTAATAGCTTTGCATCAAGATTCAATGTATACTATCCCATTGTGAAACTCAAGATGGTCTCTTAGGAGACTGCACACCGCACCTTTTTTTGTAGGCACAGAAGTCAAATTGGTGCCTAATGCCCACATTATACTTTCAGCTTCATATCTGTGTGACGAGGTTTCAATTTCACACTGGCACAAAAGGGGATCTAAAATCAAACTTTAGAACATACATGATTGTGTTTTCAAATGGGTGTGTATTATGTTGCACATTTCAGAATACATTTATCCATATTAAGTTCATAGCGTTCACAAATATTCTTCATTTGTAACTCAAACAATAGCTTTCTAAACTAGTTCAAAACAGAAATGGACACAAATTTTAAACAAGTGATGCAAGGGCAAGAAATAGGAAGTCAAAATTACAAGACTCAGTTGAGATTACTGATCTGGATTTTTTGAATCTTGCTAATTTAGGGCAAAGCATTTCATATCTGATAATCTTAGTACTGATTTTTACCATTTTAAACAGTTATGCACCCTTGCAAACCAAGTTTCAAGAATGGAACTAACATTTTCTGAAGATTTAAAAGGAAAATCCAAACATGAAATAGAAGTGAGGAATTAATTTGGTCCAAAACTATTCAAACTTTGCATATATAAAATAAATGAAGTCTTAAATCAAGAACTGTAATACAAATATTAGTCAAATGATGAACACAATAGTTGTACCATCCCTACTTTTCATGCTAGGAAACCAAATGTCATAACTTGTTTAAAAACACGGAAAATCTTAAGTAATTTTCATTTAAAACTAGATGAAGGTACTTTAAAAACATTAAATGATTCATTCAGCAGATCAGCCTCATTTTACATCCAGTTTTAAATGGCATTGTTTGCAAAGTTACATCATTTTTGGATTCAAATCTTTAGGCTCCTAAACATCAAATATTTCAAATTCTAGATGATTTGTAAATAAAATAAAACACAAAAATGATTTAGTCACATTGCATTAATTAACTAGAGGTCATGGAATAAAAAGTAGTGTAGACTGAGTTTGAACAAACTTATGTGGAAGGGGTGAAAAGAAGAATCAATACACAGGAAACTATCTCAAGTGCCTCCCAAGCTCAATTTTCTCCATTCAACCATTTATATCTTAAACACAGCACATTCAGCAACCTTGAGAACCAACCACCTCACAGCGCACCACACAAATAGTCAAGTTACACTGAATTAAAAGCTTCAGCACAAAAAGTGAAGACTTACTTTGAAGACTTATGAAAACAATTTTATCCAATCATGTTTCAAAATTTGTTCCCTTTTTCTTTAACAGAGAAACTGAAAAAAGCACAGTCAGTGGAAAACATATCCTAGCCAAAAACTGCAAACCAGTAACTTGGTACAATAAAAGTATCCCATCAAAACAAATCAACTTGTAGAAATCCAACTAAAACGTTTAAACCAGCAAACGCCAATAGCGATTTTTATTTTCAAAAATTTGCAACAGTTGACATTACTTTCCAAAGCTATAACTTACTCCAACTCCTGTTTGTTTTAGGATGTTCAAAACGGTCTCTAAAGATGGAGAAATAATGTTTAACTCCAACTTTAGGGAAAAAAAGTATAAAACCCTAAATGCAGTCCATCATTTATATATTTGGAAAGATTTTTGAATTCTCCTATAACTCGATGAATGATTGATTGCACGTTAATGTTTATGTGAACCGCCTCTAAATACATTTAGGTCTTTGCCTTCCATATAAAATCATTTCAACTACATTCGTGTACAATAAATGGAACATTTGATGTGATTTTCGCAGTTTTTTGCTACCGAGAACTCCTCACGTGTTTGTCGGTTAATATAATGCAAAGCTTCTCAGATCATTTCCTGCTGACGCCCAAACTTTTGAAAAATACTGCACCAGGTCCTACAGTTTTAGTTAAAATACAGTTTTATCAAATACATGAGTAATTTAAAGAAACAAGAGATTCATTATGAACAAAATACATGCCCCAAAATAGACATAAAAGTGGCAAGTTCAAACGATAATTATATGCTAAATGAAGTACACCAAGTCAAGAGACTTGTACGGTTTGGATAACGTTTAATTCCAAACAGACATACTTACTAATTAGGGAGCTTTTTTAGCTTAATTCTACCTGTTCAGATAGAAACCTGATACGAATTAAACCTTTTACCTTTGTCGTTTAGGAACGGAGTGCTCCACTTCTATAGATTTTCCGTGCAGTTCCACTTTACCTGAGGCAATACATAAAATGTAGGGTGCCTGTTAAACTGCTGCAAGTTAAACATTTAAAAACAAACACTCAAAATTGACTGTTCCGCCAAGATCGTTTCCAATGCATTGATCCTAAGCGTTAAGTTTGTATATCTGATTAACAACTTGTTATAAATCTCGAAATCGGGTTAACAAGAAAATTCGGTGTAAATGTAAAGATGCAATCCCAAAACTGATGTAAACAAGCACATAAAAAAAATTAAGTCGTGAACTCAATTGTTCTGTACTCTAATTTTCAGCCATGTTTCTAGTGGTCGAGTCCTAAAGGACACTTTTGGGACTCAGTATGGCCGACTAAAAACGCATTCGCGCTGTCAGATAGAACGAACGAAAATAAACGTGATATTGTCAACAGTTTTTGGACAGTGGGCTTTTGTTTGTGTTTATTGTTAATTTTTAAAAATGAGTACAAAAGCTGAAATGTGCGTTCTTTTCCTGGACGCGCATTGATTTGAATGGTGGCTCCGAGCTGCTGCCTGGATTGTTAAAGGCCTACAATTACCAAGAAGGTTCAGTAACACGGGCTGAATTTTTTTAGTAGTATCTTATACCCAGCACAACTCCAGTAATTTAATAAGCAGCGAGTAAATCAAAGCATTCCGTACAACAAGTATCTTCGTTTAGTTACTGCCAAGCCATTGAACGCTCCAAATATTTTTACAAACCAATGAGGGAGAAAAGACCGCGTGCAGATGTAAAAAGATGGGCCGGGTTTCACCAAAAATTGGTTAAATTAAGATTAAAATGAACATTCCTAATTTCTTCTGTGAACGGCTGAAGAAAGTGCGGTTTAGGCGCGGATAGTGGAAATGGGTATTTTTGAAGCACTCGGGAGTCAACAGCCTCCTCCCCCCAGAGTCAGTTTGTGCGAAGCTGGTGCGCAAGGAGCTGTTTTAGGCCTCTCACCAAACAAGGTTTACGGCAGTTTACCTCAAAACTTGAGATGATATCGCAGTCTATGGGATTAAATTGCTTACCTGACAGGATATCGATAGCCTTCATAGCACAGTTATCATCTGGGCAATCGACAAACGCATAACCAGTTTTCACCAGAAACTGTCCAGTGAAGGGAATCTTCCATTCCTTGAACAGACTTTCCAAGTCCACAGTGGTTACGTTTTCGGTAAGATTCCCAATATAGAGCTTGTTCATGTTGCTAAAAAGCAAAGATCTTTCCGTCCTATCTTCCCCTTTGGAGAAATAATCGGTCGATTTCAATATAAAGCTGGGAGGAAGAGGTCTCACAAAAAAATACGATGATAAAATAAATTCCCAGAACAAGGAGTAGTAGAATGGCGGGCTACAAAGAGGAATAAACTATTTTTTTTGTCTTTCCCCCAAAACCCCTTTCGCAAACAGGCTGTGGAAAATGTCACACTACGTTACTAATAGCACCGCCTCTGAATAAAATACAGCTCCAAAAAATCCATGAATATTCCGGCTGAATGAGCCACGTGGTCAAACTATACATCAACTTCTCACGTGAGGAATGCTAGCTATTCAATGATACTGGGAGAGAGAGGAAGGGAGGGACAAGCTTTCCTCCAAGAATCCGAGAAATATATTGATTGTGGAATAACAGTTGTTGGAGCGCTGTCTTTTTTTCCCCTTTCTGACTTCTCATTCGTACACAGTCTGACTCTTGGATCCTATCAAGCGTCTTAAGCCTCGTTACCATTGAGCAAGTTTTTTTCTCTCTGCCTGCAGATTTCATTCATTGGTTTAAGTCAGGCTGCCATTTACATAGGTGATGGCGCGAAAATTCTCCTGACTGATGCAGTTCCCCAATGTGGTTGTGTGAGAAATTGGTCTCGTTGAGTGCTTTCGGGAGGGGGGAAGGGGAAGTGTATTTTTGCAGTGATCTGTGCATCCTGCGCCTCCCCTCCCCGTTGAAGCTGAATAATGTTGAAAGGATACCACGCTCAGGAGATGCATAACGCGGTCGCAACCAAAACTGAAACGTTGTAATGGCTGCTCCTTAATAAATGAGACGTAGATACTTTTATTTTAAAATTTTTAAGCTACGTTTTTATCCCTCGATCTTGGTTGGTGATGGGAACCACCAAAAGGATAATTACATTATCGCATCGAAATGTTGGTCGAAAAAGATCTTTTGAAAGTTCGAGCAGTTTCGCCGCTTTCTTATTCTATTCAAGCCAAAGAACCTAGTACACTTGTTTGCATAAGGCAACGTTGCCGCTTTTAAATATTGGAACTAAAGGTCTTTGTCTTTGAAGGTGGCTGGTTTTAACATTTGCTCACAGAGATGTTGCAGTAGGTTTGTAAAAATAAATGTGAATTAAATCTGTAACAACTCGTGCCGAACGGTCTTTTGTCCAGATTTCTTTTATAAATGGAGCATTTTCGTATTTGCGAAGGGAACAAAAATAGTTAAATAAATTCACATTGCACAACTTTATTAGCGGAAGTGCTCGGAATGAACGAAAATCGGCATCCGAGATTCACACCCATTTGCTTTTCTTTGTTGGCAGGCGCGTAGGTAAGAAATTCGGTATTGTCGATTTAAAATTTAAAAGCTAAATCGCCTTTTGCGACAAACCGCCCGGTGTGAGGACGGAAGCTTTCCTGCAAAAAGAAAATAATAATCGTTAATAGATGAATTTGTACCTTACAATTATTCTTCATGAATATAGCTCTTTAATTTAATGGACTTCTAGCGGATATCACGTTTTTATGTTTTTAAAATTGAACTAAAACGTGCAATTAAAGTGCATTTCGTTCACGTTAGTTACTGTTAAATCTTTTGTTTCGATTGTATATTCCGTTTGCCAATCAGTAATTTTTCTCTGGAAAATTATAACCATTTTCATTAAGTTAAAGCTATATCGATTTGTAGTGAAGGATCTGTAGTTTTGTTCTAAACGATATGAAGGTGTAATTTTGTTGGTGCAATTTACAAAATACTTTTTTAAATTGTAATTGCTGCGCATTTAATGTGTTTGAAAATCGGAGCAGCCAAGACAAAAATATTAATCTGATTAATTGAATATTAATCTATATAATTACTGCAGTGTGAAAATTTCACTCCAGTAAGGGTCAGTGGGGAAAATGGCTGTTGTGGAGTGAGTTTTTAAAAAAAAGTTTAATGTGCTTCAAGAAGCTCGCAAAATATGAAAATATCGACTTAATTTGGCTAACATGTTAAATGATCAATTCAAGCATCAAAGCTCCACTTTAAATGAAGGAAGATCCAAAATGGGGGAAGGGGGACCTTAAATGAGTTGCATTGTTTTTTTTTTAAATTGCCTGGAACCGGGATAATTCATTATGAACAGATTATAACATCCAAGATCTGACACTCTGTAGAAGCTTACTTTATAGCAGAAAAGAAAAACAAGTTTAATATGTCTCAGTGTTGTAGCGGTATCTATTAAATCTTTGTTCTACCAATAGTCAGTTCAAACTTTCTACAGTTCCTTCAGGCCTTCTCTGCATTACACAATCATCAACTCCACTTGAATCGGTTTTAAATATCACAGATGTCAATGTAGTTCATTTTGAAATTATCAAAAACTGATCCCAAATCTGTATTCTTAATAACATACTTCCTTTTTAATGCTTTTTAAAAAAATTTCAAATGAAAATGTAAGATATTAACTGGCTCTTCCAATAAAAAGTCTTTATTTTCAACTTTAATATATCTTGAAAACAAATTGCTGAATATTGTAATGTTTTAATGTTGTAAAGCATAAAACATACTTTAAAAATAGTAAAATACTTCTGAATAAACAAATTGCAGTCTTGTTTGATTTAAAAAAAATAAATGGCGCAGCTGTCCTCTAAGATTTCAAAAAAAATGTAAACCAATAACTTGCTATTTTAGACATACACAAAGCTTGTGAAAATCCTATGTTAGTAGGGTTTGAATTTTCTTCCGTAATCTTTTAAAATCAAATTTTTTAAATGTTGAATTGATAAACCTATTTTTCACTAAACCATATCTAATTTTGTTTTGCACAATACACTTTTTCATTATTTGAGTAGCTTTTATAGTGTCTACCAACAATTATTTAAAATGCTAAACTTTTTCAAAAGTTGAGTAAAACCAACATTACAGAAGGATAAATGAAGTGGAAATTAATAAATCTGATCCCCAAAAAATTTGTACATTATAAACAGACCATATATACTTATGATTAAAAGTATGACTAATTTGTTGTAGTTAAGGTAATTTTGATAATGGATTTAACTGATGTACATTAAAGTAACTTGCTCCTGAATGTCTGTGTTCACAACTCCAAAAGAGATTTTTTATTATTTTGAGGTGCTGTAAACATTGTACAGAGCAGCACTTTTGTTTTGACCACTGTACTTCACTGAAAAAAGTGATATCACATTTGTTTAGTGCATGGTAAATAATTATAGATTATTGAAACTGTTTATCAAAGTTCCATTGTCTATTAATAACATTAGGGAACCTACCCAGAATTTTGAATGGAAGAGTAAAAATTAATTTGAAAATTATTTGGGATATTCTTCATCAAAATATAAATCAGATTATGTCCTTTCTGTTTTCTTGGTGCTTCTTTTCTGTAGAAAAATGAAAAACCTTTTCCATTTTAATGAAGTGTGCAATTAGATATTATGAAAATGTTAATATTTGTAATAGCAAATGCTGATGCATTGTCTGGGCATAGAAACATAACAGAACTGGTCCATTGTAGACTACATAAATTGGTTTAGGTCTAGATAGCTTCAAATTAGATTCAGTTAGACAAACTCAGTTTTGGTTTTAATTCTAAAGGCAATTAGAATTGGATAAAATAAAGATCCATGTCCTTATGTGCAAAGCTCATCAGAATTAAGGTTTTCTTTTAGCTCAAGACTGTTTCATTCACATTATCTAAAATTGGTATTTATTTTGTTGTCCAATGGGACTTTTGCTTTCCTTACTATCGCCTTTAATCATTAATTGTGAACTTATCTATTAACTTCACTGATGTTTTTGTAATTGCTTTTACAACTATCTAACTATTGAATTGTGCATTATAATCCAAATTCTATAAGTTTCTAATAAAATGTTAAGCAAATAGAAAGACTGAGATTATATGTGCTCTGAGCCATGCAAGCTTTGAGAACAAAATGGACAGTATAGTCTATAATAATATCTTATCAAACTGTTGCATTTTACACCGAAGAAGAGTATGTTCGTTTGAAGTAAGATAAATATGAAATCAATGTCTTTAAATAATTATTCAAAATACTTGAAACAATATGGTCCAAAAATAAAATCTAATCATTGCAGGATAAGCTTTCCTGATATTGACAAAATATGAAGTCTTTCAACTTTCTCTAAAGAAGAAAAGGTTATTATCTAGTTATTCTACATGCTGTTGCTACGATTAAAATATTTATTCTTCATTTCCATATTGAATTTTATAATCCTTGATATAAAATGTGAAATACAAAACAAATCCTACTGAGACCTTACTCTTTTTGATCAAATTATCTGCTATTATACCATTAGTTAAAATGTTCAATCCTTTCGTAAATAAATTAATTAAGTTAATTGTAAAAAGTTCCAAATCGGTAATTCCTAACTTTGAACAAATCCTACTTGCATAGTGTCTTGATGGACATGAAAAGATTATGAGCCTGTTAGCTCTCCAGTAAAATGAACTTAGGAAAATAAATCTGTATACCTTGTGTCTCAATTATAATAGTCTTGTGGAGGAAAAGAAATTTCTTTTTCGTCTTGTGGAGGGGAATAAATCTCTTTTCAGAATAAATCAGGTAATAAGGAAGGCAAATGTAATTTTGGCATTTATTGCTAAAGGAATAGAGTATAAAAGTAGGGAAGTGTTGCTGCAACTGTACAAGGCATTAGTGAGACCGCACCTGGAGTATTGCATACAGTTTTGGTCCCCTTACTTGAGGAGGGATGTAGTTGCATTGGAGGCAGTTCAGAGGAGGTTCACTAGATTTATTTCAGAGATGAGGGGTTTGTCTTATGAAGAGAGATTGAGCAGTTTTGGCCTTTACTCTCTAAAGTTTAGAAGAATGAGAGGAGATCTAATTGAGGTATATAAGATGATTAAGGGGATTGACAAAGTAGATGCAGAGAGGATGTTTTCGCTGGTGGGACAATCTAGAACAAGAAGTCATAGTTTTAGGGTAAGGGGTAGCAGATTTAAAACACAGATGAGGAGAAATTACTTCTCTCAAAGGGTCATGAGTCTGTGGAATTCACTACCCCAGAGTGCGGTGGATGCAGTGACATTGAGTAAATTTAAGGAGGAGATAGACAGATTTTTAATTAGTGAAGGGTTATGGAGAACGGGCAGGAACGTGGACTTGAGGCCGAGATGAGATCAGCCACGATCGTACTGAATGGCGGAACAGGCTCGAGGGGCTGAATTGCGTACTGCTGCTCCTAGTTCTTATGTTCTTATATTCTTTTTACTTGACATTAATGGGTGGTGAAGAAAAGTTGATTTTATGTTTTTAAATCAACTTTTGAAATAAATCCAAAACATGTTATCTTCAGTTGGTGTATGTCTTTTGAAACTACCATTTATAGATGTATTCATTTAAGAATTGTCAATTTTTAATGGCATTTTTATCCCATTTATTTGATTTGAGTGTTTATGTATGTATCCCTTTTTGGATCTTTCCCCAAGTTTTCGTCCTTTTATTGCTGCTTTTTTTCCTATTTCTGTTTGAGCTGTTTTCCTCCTTAGTTTTTTTAAAATTTCTGTTTCTTTATCCTTTTTTTTCCTTTTCTTATCTTAACTTAATCACTTTTTCCATGTTAATATTTTTTGTTCTTTCTCCTTTGTCTTTTACTTGTTTTCATTTCTCAATTATTTTTGTTTACGAAAACTAAAATAATTCACCACTAAGGTGCATCTACCTGCGTCATTATGTCAATTATCTCACAACTAAAAAGCAGACAATTTTCTTTTTTTTTAAACCTAGTGCAAAGCAAAATATTAATTTAGATGTTTTTTGATTCATTTTATTATTCAAATAAAAGTTTAAGCTTTGTTTGATGTAAACTAGTGCTGTGGCAGTAGCAACTGTTGTAATGTCACAATAATGATGACAATGTCCATGTATCTATATTGGTAAGTCTGAGATGGAAAAGGGCTTTCCTGGGAGATCAAATGGGCACAAGGTAGCCAGCAGACAGAATAAATGGGATCTGTCTATTAAAAAATATATGTCCAAAGAGAGGAAATAATGGCCAAAAATTAGGTTAGAATAATAAGGCACAACATGGAGGACAAAACAAAGGAAATCTGACTGCAGGGAAGGAAAGAAAGAAGAAACTTGAAGATAATTGATGGACGGCCCAGAAATGGTCATGTTCAGTCAAGGAAGGGCAGATAGCAAATTAATCAAGTATCTTTAGTGCCTTCCGATAGCTCCTATAGTTAATGCTGATTACTAACTTTGAAACAACTTTTCAAAAAGGTTAGAGCAATGAAAATAGGCTCTGTATTGGCTGTCAGGAATCCTGTTTGCTTTATCTGAAGTATTGACAAATGACTTGCATATTGAGATCCAAGGTGTTACATGATGGTAAGTTTCCACTATATATTTGTTTATTGTTTGGGGTAGCTGTCACCCCTTTTTACTGGACTGTATTACTATTATCTGAAAGGGTGTTCCAGAGTTTCACCAAAGGTCTTCTGAGGCAGTTGACAGGTGATAGCCAGAACTCCAGACAACTTCTTTTTGATATTCCTCCACTCCTGTGTGGGGAAGTATTTGGTTTCTGCTTAGTACCTTTTCAAAACAACATAACTTAAGAGAACAGAGATCAAATCTGCCCCTCAACCCCCACCTGCTCCCCCCACCCCTGCCCATGCTGGGTGTTGATGCATCAATAATAAATATACAAAAGGTTCAATTCTTCTCAAATAGATTATACATTTAAAGAGAAAGTCTGATAAGATTGATGACAAAACACTTGGTTCTTCAAAAGGAGAAAGAGTTTGGTGGCGAAGAAGTTTCCTATTTGTTTATTTTTTTTAAAAGCACATTGTTAAGAAGCATGCATCAATGGAATGAATTACCATGAACATATCCCCTAATTACTGTATTGTTTAGTTGAGGTAAAGAATGACCTAGTCTTTCAACTTTGTGAAGAATTTTCATCATTTTAGTTCATTATTTATATTTATAATGATTAAATAGAATCATACAGGAGATCATTCAGCCCTTAATGTCTGTGTCAGCTCTTTGAAAGAGTTATCCAATTAGTCCCACATCCCTGCTCCATATCCAATTCCCTTTTGAAAGTTACTATTGAATCCACCATACTTTCAGGCAGTGCATTCCAAATCATAACACACTGCATAAAATATTTCCTTTCAATAAAAGCAAATAGCTATTACTTGCTGAAATATTAGTTGAATGGTGGTTGACAATCTTAGTTCAAAGATGAGTATTGTTCGAATGCTTATTTATGGTATGGTTTCCTAGCACATTCTGAAATGTTTGATTATGTAAGAGAAAAGCTGTAGTGATGTGTTTTTAAATGTGTAATTGTGAATGTTTAGGATGAGCAGGTAAGTATTTAAATACCAGAAAAGATTGAGAAAATCCACTTCATTGTATAAAATTAAGTTTATCTATTTAGTAAGTTGTTCAGAAACCTTAAAGATTGAAAAGTTAAGGAAGTTTTGGTTTGATAGTTTGTTTGGAAAATGATTCCTAAAGTTAACCTCATCACTACACGAAAATGGATTGAATATTCAAAAGTAGTGTATGGGTCTTAGTCAACTGTGAATAGCTTAAGTCAAACACTTGAAATTTAGATATATCTCAGAAATGAAATAATTCTTTATGGTGTAAGGGTGAGGGTTTGCCTCAGTACCCAAAAACGCCTTGAGAATTGGATGTCTTGTCCAAACGAGCAATCTTTATTATAAGCATGCAAGGAGAAGTCCTACTCTCACGAATGATCATAGGGATTCTACTAGTACAATGTTTGAGCAGTCAATTTATACAGTTTACAGGAGCTTTACTTGAGCAGCTGTTTCTTTAATTACATCATCTTCCTATGTCACTCTCTTCCCTGATCTCATCTTTCCTTGATCATCCTTCCTTGATCATATTATTCACCTCGTCAACCTCTTGATTAGGTTATTCATGTGATTCCCTGTGTCTTCCCCCTGACCTCGTCTACCTCTTGATTAGATTATTCATTTTGTTCTCTGTGTCTGACAGATGAGCTTTTCTCAAGTTTTAGCATCTTTGGTTTTACGCCAAGTATCCCATGATCCCCATACGCCAGCCTCCCCTTACAAATGAATTTGTGAGAGTACAAATAGTTAGTTTACAAAAATCTGTCCTTAAAATAGTTTCTCTTAGTTCATTCCAACTTGAGATTTTTTCTGACAAAAGTTCATTCATAATTTAAAAAAATTTGTATCCACTTACTGCTATTATCAGAAATTGAATGGAGATTATTATTTTCTTAAGGATTACATTGTAGCAATAACATCTGTTTCTTTAGAGATTAAGTATTTGTGCACATCAGTGTTTGTTACAAGTTTACCTGCTAACTACCTTGGTTACATTTTGGACCAGTGTGCAAAAACAACAGTTATCAAATTGAAAACTTATCACAGAAAGAAATGCTGTAGTTTGTCTATAAATCCAATCCCAGAAGTACCTGAAACTTAACCTACTTCAGTTTGGCAACATTTTTGTTCTCTGATGAGCTGCAAGATGCACTGCCACCTAAATAAGAGAATGACCGTATAATATATATAAGGTGGAAATATCATGTAAATGACGTGAGGTAGTGCCATAATATATAGTATAAATAAGTTGACAGACTGGGTGACTAATTGAAAAGATGTAAAAAAGAATGAATCAAATACAATGGAAATAGAGATGGGTTTCAGGAAAGATGTAACAAACTGATACAGAAGGACTGTATAGGACTAGGCAATTGGATGAGATTTATTTACTTAAATTGATATTTTAAATGAGGAAGGGAGAGAGAAAACATTAAATGAAAAATGATGGTTACATTTGTTCCTGTAGAGTAAGTAGTCATAATGAAGGTGGTGAGGCATTAAGAAATATGGAGGTTGAAATCAACACGTATACCTAATAGTTAAGAATTTTTATATATTTACATTAATGCTGGCCATACATTGACATGAACTGATACTGGGAGTTGGAGAAGCAATATTTTTCACCTGAGGATGGAGATGAGTTTTATATTGGAGTTTCGAATGTTTCAGAAAACATGAGAATAAATTGTTTCACAACGACACAGCAATAATATAATGTCATGCAGACCCTCACCTGCCAAGAATGAGGTACACATTATTTCGCCACATGAACATTAAAACTTAAAATTGCTGCTGGGAAGAAAAGAGAGCCTATCACAAGTTGCCAAGCTCCTCACTAGAAAGACCTTTTTTGCATACTGGCAGACAGTTGGAACAAAGGAGCCACTCCCTGCTTCCCCAGTACACAGAAGACCTGGTCAGGCCAGTTTAGTCACATGACTAACTGGCAGTTGGAGTTTTTTTAATTTGAACTTGCCACAGAGTTTTAAAATTCAGAAAGCTGTTTGCTCCTGGACTGAAAAGACTTCTCTCCTGTCTTCTCCCATTTCTTTCTCACGGAACTCCCATTGAAGACACATGAGCCCCAAGAGGGAAAAGACTCCTACAGTGAACAAGGTTTATGAAGAATACTGGGCCCCAACGAAAAGCAAGACTACCTACAAAAGGACTACAGTGAGCTTGAAGCACTGTAACAAGAAACTCTTCTGATATTGCCTCAAACCTCTATATTTTTTCTTCTCTTTTCTGTCTCTGTTAGCATGTACATATCGCGTATGCATGCTAGCGTGGGGTGCGGCGTGTATCGTAGGCGTTAACCGAATTAGAGTTTTAGTTTTAATAAATTTCACTTCTCTTCTTTAAACCTCAGAAGGCCTGTTTGTGCTCATTTCTTTGCCTTATAATTGGAAAGTAGTAAACAAGGATTCACCAAAGGGAAGCTCAAAACACCGTATGTTGAAAATTAAACCCTGTTACAATAAGACCAGGTGAAGGCTGAAAGAGAACCCTAGACACCTTTCTCACCTGGTCGTAACAATAACCTTAGGTGCGGAGAGAACTGTGTTGATGCAGGTATTGATAGAAATAAACTGGGAATTATCCTAGAGCAAGGGTGGAGGAACTTACAAAGCTTGAGCCAGAAAAACAAATTGGACACTGATGAGTCAAGTTTGTGTTTACAGAAAAGGTCCATTTCCTATGATATATAAGTATCCTGCCAGTATATTGCAGTCTGTATTTCAAACTGGTGGATATATATCCTAGGTCCAGGCTATGTATTGTTAAGTAAAAAGAGGACAAATCGAGTGCAAGAATTTTAACAACAAATTTTAATACTCAACATCTTGTTATCTACCTCTATCTTGCATCTAATGTGGACCTGTCACATTGAGACCATCTGATCAGCTGCCTCTGCCGCTTTGGTCCCTTCACCTAGTTCACCGGACTAAACTTCCTCTAAAGCTCCCTGCTGTCCTAGCCTGAACTTGCATGTTCTCTAGTTTCTCTCCTCCTTCCCCTCATGCCCTCTCCAAGCTCATCTTGCCCTTGAGACACATCTCCTGCTCCCTTGACCCTATTCCCACAAAGCTGCTGACCACCTAATTCCCTTCCTGGTTCCCATGTTAGCTGATAATGCAAGTCTTTTTATATGGTTAATTAGATTAGATTAGAGATACAGCACTGAAACAGGCCCTTCGGCCCACCGAGTCTGTGCCGACCATCAACCACCCATTTATACTAATCCTACACTAATCCCATATTCCTACCAAACATCCCCACCTGTCCCTATATTTCCCTACCACCTACCTATACTAGTGACAATTTATAATGGCCAATTTACCTACCAATCTGCAAGTCTTTTGGCTTGTGGGAGGAAACCGGAGCACCCGGAGAAAACCCACACAGGCACAGGGAGAACTTGCAAACTCCACACAGGCAGTACCCAGAATCGAACCCGGGTCCCTGGAGCTGTGAGGCTGCAGTGCTAACCACTGCGCCACTGTGCCGTCTCTCTCTTCTTCCAAACTGTCATCATCACCCCTCTCCTCAAAAAAACATCCTTTGACCCCACCGTCCTTGCAACTACCACCCCTTCTCCAACTTCCCTTTCCTCTCCAAAGTCCTTGAACTTGTTGTTGCCTCCTAAATCTGTGCCATCTTTCTTGGAATTCCATGTTTGCCAGCAACTCCATCCCTCAACCTGGGAACTGTCTGACGCTGAACCAGACTGTTCGCAACCTTGGTGTCATACCTCCGACTGCATATCTGCACTGTCACTAAGACCGTCTATTTCCACCTCTGTTACGTTGCCCAACTCTGCCCTGCCTCAGCTATCTGCTGCTGAAATCCTCATCTAGGTCTTTGTTACCTCTAGACCTGACTATTCTAATGCACTCCTGGCTGGCCTCCCAGATTCTGCCCTCCATAAACTTGAGGTCATCCAAAACTCTGCTGCCCCTGTTCATACCCACACCAAGTCCCGTTTCCCCCATCACATTTGTGCTTGCTGACCTACACTGGCTCCTGGTTAAGCAACACCTCAATTTTAAAATTCTCATCCTTGTTTTCAAATGCCTCCATGGCCTCGCTGCTCCCTATCTCTGTAATCTCCTCCAGACCCACAACCCACTGAGATTTCTGCACTGATTTAATTCTGACCACTTCAACATCCCTGATTTTAATTACTCCACCATTGCTGGCCATGTCCTCAGTTCCCTTTGTAAACCTCTCTGCCTCTAAGAAGCTCTTTAAAACCCACTCCTTGATGAAGCTTTTGGTCATCTGCCCTAATATCTCCTTATGTAGCTTGGTGTTAAATTTTGCTTTATAATGCTCCTGTGAAGCACCTTGGGATGTTTTATTCCATTAAAGGCACTACTTAATACAAGTTGTTTTTGTTACACTTTAGACATTGTGCTTCAAAGGATCAAATACATATAAAAAGAGAGGGCAAAGTAGTCAATCATCCTGGTTTCTTCTGACTGCAACTGGAAATTTATAAGTATCTATGAACTTTCCCTACCAACACATATTGAGCAGCAATTGACATAAGCATGTGCCCATTTAGAATTGGTCCATGTGACTTTAAAGGGAAAAGCCAAATTGAACACAGTCACTGCAGCCTCACAGCTCCAGCGACCCGGGTTCAGTTCTGGGTACTGCCTTTGTGGAGTTTGAAAGTTCATCCTGTGACCGTGTGGGTTTCCTCCGGGTGCTCCGGTTTCCTCCCACATGCCAAAGACTTGCGGGTTGATAGGTCCATTGTAAATTGCCCCTAGTGTAGGTAGGTGGTAGGAGAATTGAGGGAAGGTGGGGATGGGAGAGGGAATTGGGATTAATGTAGGATTAGTATAAGTGGGTGGTTGACAGTCGGCACGGACTTAATGGGCCGAAGGATCTGTTTTGGTGTTGTATCTCTCTATGACTCCTTAACTGTACACTGTCCTCCAAAATGGTATAACAATCCTTTCTGTATGTAAAAACAATATATATACCAAATATATCACTCACCAGCCTTGTCAATAATACATATTTTAAATCTCAAAACTTATAACAGTATTTATAAGGTTGAGGATTCATACACTCTAATTAAACTCTAAAACATTTAAATACAAAAACTTCAAAATAACTTACAGCCATGTTACTAATTTGTTAGCCCAGTTTTGGGGCTAGTTTCATGACTTAAATTTACAATGCTGAAACTAACCAACAAACTCTTTACCATCTTGTTTAGTAAAATATGAAGATGCAAATAATCTGGTCATGAGAGAGGACAAAGTTTAATGTACATCTTCAAATTCAAAACATGGGTGTGTGGTAAGAAGATGCCAACATGGCTGGTCATGTACAAAGACAAATAAGATGTAAACAATTTTTTAATATATATAAAACAGCAAAACAAAGACAAGTACCTGAGACATTTTTTTAATATGGGCTAATATGGCTGCTAGATGAGCGAAAAGATTAATGGAGAACAGAATACTGGACAACTATGCTTGCAATTGGGAAAATATTTTTCAGTTGCGATTCATTGAAAGAGGGCGGCACAGTGGTTAGCACTGCAGCCTCACAGCTCCAGGGACCCGGGTTCAATTCTGGGTACTGCCTGTGCGGAGTTTGCAAGTTCGCCCTGTGACTCGTGTGGGTTTTCGCCGGGTGCTCCGGTTTCCTCCCACAGCCAAAGACTTGCAGGTGATAGGTAAATTGGCCATTGTAAATTGCCCCTAGTGCAGGTAGATGGTAGGGAATATGGTATTACTGTAGGGTTAGTATAAATGGGTGGTTGTTGGTCGGCAAAGACTCGGTGGGCTGAAGGGCCTGTTTCATTGCTGTATCTCTAAATAAAAATAAAATAAATAAAAGTTTAGAAAGGGCTCTCAGGATATGGCAGAGATACTAGATGGGCACTTTGCTTCACACTTCACTCTTAAAGATGCTCATCTAACAGAATTAAGTGGTGTTAATAAAAAAATTCTTGAATGAGGAACTTAATGTAATATTTTTAGCTCCTTGCTTACCCATGAATTCTGGTGTGTAATTTGTGTCTTCTACTGTGAAGACAGATACAAAATATTTTTCAATGTCTCTTGTCATTTCCTCACTCCCCATGATAGTATCTCATGCCCCTGCCTCTAAAGGGCCAATGTTTACTTTAGCTACTCTCCTTATATACTTGTAAAAGCTCTTACAATCTGTTTTTATATTCCTGGCTAGTTTACTCTCATTCTATTTTTCCCCTTTTTAATCAACCTTTTGGTGGCCCTTTTCTGGTTTCTAAAACACTCCCAATCCTCAGGCTTACTATTCTTTGCAACATTATAAGCCTCTTATTTTAATCCAATAACCTCCCTAGTTAACCATGGATGGATCTTTCTCACTGGGTTTTTGTTTTATGATGGAATGTATTTTTGTTGAAAATTTTGAATCATTTCTTTAAATGGTTCCCACTGTTTATTTACTGTCATGCCTTACGCTCTACTTACCCAATCAACCTGAGCCAGCTCTCCCCTCATGCCTAGGAAATTGGCTTTGATTTAAGATTCATGTTTTGGACTTTAGAATGTTGATCTCAAACATAATATGGAGTTCAATTGTATTATGATCACTTTTTCCCAGAGGATCTTTTACTATGATATTACTCACCAACCTTGCCTCATGGCACAATACTAGATCTAAAAGAGCTTTGTCCCAAGTTGGTTCCACAATGTATTGCTTTAGAAAGCTGTCGTAAAAGCATTCTGCTGTGATGGAGCCCTCATGTGCTGATTGCGTTCTGTGCAGCTGCCTTGTTGAGTTCTGTGACTTTGGATTCAAAGTGTGTTTTTTTGAGATAGACCCTGATATGACTATGAAACTAAAAGCTTCAATGTTATGGGAGGTCAGAAACAGGTTAACAAATCAGGTGTTTTACCAGAGACATGTGATTGGAGCTCAGGTTTTAGTTTTAACAAGAAGAAGCTGGAGGGTGGAAGCCAGCTGAAAAGCTGGGTGTTGTTTTTAAAAGTTTCCCAGAGCTGCTGAACAGAAACTGCCGAGAGCTGTTGGTTTTATTAAAAAAAACAAGTTCTTTGAATTAGAACCTGTTTTCTGGGAGCTGATCCTTGGAAAATACAAGTTGCTACTATTGTTTTCAGTGCCTTAAAGAGTTACATAACACAGGACCAGAGAAGCTACACTGCCAAGACTGCAAAGAGAAAAACCACAGAAGTTCTGGAAGGGTGGATCAGTTTTTATGGAGGCAATACGCCAAAGATTTGCAGGTTGATAGGTAAATTGGCCATTGTAAATTGCCCTTAGTGTAGGTAGGAGAATGATAGGGAATATGAGATTAATGTAGGATTAGTATAAATGGGTGGTTGATGGTCAGCACAGACTTGGTGGGCCGAAGGCCCTGTTTCAGTGCTGTATCTCTCTATAATCTATAATATCGGTGAGGTTCGGACTGCTGACACACTGCTATTGAGTGGAAACCGGCTTTTGCAACTTGGGAGACGGGAGTCTGGAGATCTACTTAAAAAATTCAAAGACCTGAAGGACTTTGATGATTCAGCATCATCCTGCTGATAGGACTGCCAAAGGACTTGTGAGATACATCCTTGTTGCATCTGACAATTGATGTGCAACCTTTACGATATACATACACAGATTATGATCTAATTGTTAGTTTATGTTTAATTTATGTTGGTTTTAGTTTGAGTGTTAAAGTAACATTTATAAAAGTGAACTCTTGTCTGTTTGGGTTTTGTTTCCTAAATTGGGGTCAGTCGGTGGATTTGATTCTTTTAGTTTGCTGGTGGTTTCCACGGGAATCACAACAAAATTGGGGGCTCGTTGGCGATCAGTCCAGATTAAGCCATGAAACAGTTTCGCTGGAATTTTTCGGAATTTAAACAAACAAGATTTCATATTTACTTTGGCTGTGTTTAGTGGGAAATCAACATGAGTACCTTTGATGCTCAGGACTTTGTGGAGAAAAGGAATTTGTCTCTTAGTGCCTTGAAACAGTTGACAAAAGAAAATCTGAAGGCTATAGCAGGGAACCTAGGGGTCATCTTAAAACCAGGGGCTAGGAAAGCAGAGATACTCCAAGGATTGTTTCCTCACTTAAAACGTGAGGAAACTTGACAAAATCTCCAGATTCCCGTCTCCCAAGTTGCGAGTATTCAAGTCGAATTAGCCAAAATTGAATCAGAAAAAGGAAGAGAAAGGAGGCAATTCGAACTAGAGAAGCTGAGAGTATAAAGACAAGAAAAAGAAAGACAAAGAGAAAAAGACAGACAATTACAGCTTAAACTGAGAGAACTTGAATTTGAAGAGAAAGAGAAAAAGGAAGACAATTTGAAATGAGAAAACCTGAATTTGAAGGGAAAGAAAGAGAACAAGAAATATAAAAAGTTGCATTAAACCTCAAATGGAAAAAGGAAAGGCTCCAAGCTGGTGGATTGGAGCTGAAAGATGAGAATGACCCAGAGGAAACGCCACATAGTTTTGATTTGGCAAATAATATTCACTTGGTGCCTAAATTTAGTGACGAGGGAGTAGAAATGTACTTTGCATCATTTGAGAAAATTGCCATGAATCTGGATTGGGCTAAATAATCTTGGGCAATGCTCCTGCAGAGCGTTTTCATAGGGAAAGCATTAGAGGTGTACACATCTCCTTCAGGTGATCACTCACATGACTATGACAAAGTAAAGACTGCTGTTCTCAATATCTATGAGTCGGTACCAGAGGCCAATAGACAAAAATTCAGAAATTTAAAAAAGGAAACAGGGCCAGACAGGTATGGAATTTGCTCGAGAGAAGGAAATGGTGCTTGATAGATGGTATAGATCAATGAAGATTGCACAAGACTTTGAGAGCCTTAGGGAAGTAATTCTGATGGAAGAATTCAAAAATTGTGTCCCTTCAGGAATATGGAATAAGCTGGAAGAACATAAAGTTTGTCAAATAAAGGATGCCACAGTAATGGTGAATGATTGCAAATTGATTTATAAAAGTAGTAATTGCAGGCCCCAGTTTGGAAACTTTCAGAGAAGTTGGAGAGATAGGAAGTTTGAGTGGCACTATTGAGAAAGATGACAAAGAGACAGACACACCTCCACTTAGTAAAAGAGAAAGCCAGGAGGAAAAGTTTGGTTGGACATGCTACTTCTGTCATAAGGAAGGACATGTGATGGGTGATTGTTGGAAGTGGAAAAACAAGCCCATTGCATGTGCTCAGTCGAAGGGTGATTCCCCCAGGAAATACTGTCGTAATGGATAATGATCATAACAAGCAGGTATTTTCTCCCACGTTCACTGAGAGTGAATCAGTTTGCAGAAGGCTATAGAAGTTTTCTGTTTAAGGGTGAAGTATCCCCACATTTGTCTAATGAGGCAAGCAAGCCAATTGTTATTCTAAAGAGACACAGTGGTAGCACAGTCACTGATGTTTGCAGATGACATGAATTTTTTCCCGATAGTTCGCTGAATGCAAAGGTGTAATCCAAGGGATTTGATGGAACCCATTTATCAGTTCCCTTATATAGGGTTAATTTAAGATGTGACTTGGCCACTGGTCCTCTCACCATTGGTGTCATTCCTAGTTTGCCTATTGAGGGTGTAGATTTTCTGCTAGGAAATGACTTGGCTGGGGATAAGGTATAGTCGGCTCCAGTAGTTTCGGAAAAGCTAATTGAGGCTGTTGAAACTGAGGTTTTTCAGGAAGAATTTCCCAGAATATTCCCGGATTGTGTTATGACTAGATCCTAGGCTCATAGGGTTAAACAAGATGAGAAGGACTCAGTTGTTGTGGAGGACAATTTGGGCGTTTGGTTGGCTGAAACATTTTTCAAGGATTTTGATGGGGATCTTGCTAATGGAGGCTCCAAGGCTAGCAATGGTGAATTGTTTAGCAGATCCTCTTTGTTTGAGGCACAATAGGCAGACCCTGACTTAAGAAACCTGTCTCAGACAGCGTTTTCTGAGGCAGAAGCTGAAAAGATCCCCGAGTTTTATTGGGTCGGGAATGACATTTAGAGGAGGAAGTGCAGACCTCCCCAGAGGTCCACTGAAGTGGACTGGATTGTAGTCTATCAGATTGTTGTCCCTCCTTGCCATCGCAATGACATTTTGAGAATTGCCCGTGAGATTCCAGTTGCAGGTCATTTGGGTTTTCGGAAGACTCGGGCCAGGGTAATTATGCATTTTTACTGGCCATAGCCGCACAGGGATGTGATTGACTTCTGTAAGACATGTCACACGTGTCAGATGGTTGGGAAGCCACAGCTTTCGATTAAGCCAGCCCCATTAATACCAATAACTGCATTTGACGAAAGGGTAGGGTTCTTGTGGATTGTGTTGGACCCTTACCTACGACTAACTTGGGTCATTAGTATCTCCTGACCATCAGGATTTGTCCATTCAATTTCCAGAGGCTGCCGCCTTGAACCGTTGAGGTCCATGTGCTGTAGGTACACCCACAGTGCTGTTAGAGAGGGAGTTCCAGGATTTTGGCCCAGCGACGGTGAAAGAGCAGCAATATGTTTCCAAGTCAGCATGATGTGTGGCTTGGAGGGGAACTTGCAGGTGGTGGTGTTCCCATGCATATTGCTGCCCTTGTCCTTCTAGGTGGTGGAGATTGCAGGTTTGGAAGGAGTCTTGGCGAGTTGCTGCCGTGCAACTTGTAGATAGTAAACACTGCTACCACTGTGCGCTGGTGTAAACACGGCTACCACTGTGCGCTGGTGGTGGAGGGAGTGAATGTTTAATGTGGTGGATGGGGTGCCGATCAAGCAGCCAGCTTTGTCTTGGATGATGGTAAGCTTCTTGTGTGTTGCTGGAGCTGCACTCAACCAGGCAAGTGGAGAGTATTCCATCACACTCCTCCTTTGTGCCTTGTAGATGGCGGACAGGCTTTGGGGAGTCAGGAGGTGAGTTACTGGCTGGTCCAGTTAAATTTTTGGTCAATGGTAACCCACAGGATGTTGATAGTGGGGACTCAGCAATGGTAATGCCTTTGAATGTCAAGGTGAGATGTTGAGATTTTCTCTTGTTGGAGATGGTCATTGTACAATAATTGAGTGGCGCGAATACAACTTGCCACTTATGAGCCCATGCCTCAATGTTGTCCAGGTCTTGCTGCATGCGGGCACAGAATGCTTCGTTTTTGAGGAGTTGTGAATGGAACTGAACAATGTGCAATCATCAGTGAACATCCCGCTTCTGACCTTATACTGGAGGGAACGTCATTGATGAGGCAGCCGAAGATGGCTCTGCCTAGTATACTACCTTGAGAAATTCCTGTAGCAATGTTCTGAGGCTGAGATGATCGGCCTCCAACAACCAGAACCATCTTCCTTTGTGTGAGGTATAACTCCAACCAGTGGATAGTTTTCCCCCTGATTCACATTGACTTCAATTTTGCTAGGGCTCCTTGATGTCACTCTCGATCAAATGCTGCCTTGATGTCAAGGGCAATCACTCTTACCTCAATTCATTGAACAGCATCTGAAACTAGTGATGCAATTGGTAGTAATGGCATTTGAAGATACATTCACTGATGTTGGTCACTCATGTGAGGTCATTGAACTGCTTGGGGCAGTGCATCCAGGTACTCTGGGCTTGACTCCTGACATTGACCTCCATGGCTATCTGCTGCCACTGTAATTTGAGGGTATATCTGGTGGGCCTCCAGGTCCCCCTGCAGATACAGAACATCTCTCCTCCTTTCCACTTGCACCAGTGCAGCATACAAAATCCTTGGCGCTCACTCTCTCCCATAATGTGTTATTCTTCACTGTTTCCTGGATCAGATTCAATTCTTGTATGTCTGCCAGCATCTGTTCCAGCCACAATGCACCTCCCCTTCAAGAGGTGCAGGCTAGCTTTAACTGATGCTAGAAAGTTATGATTTTGGGCCCCTTGCTGATGCATACAGCAATTATTCAAATGAACAGACAGCACAAAATTGGTGTGTTGATAGCACATCACAATTCCCATGCCCAATTCAATTTAGCCTGCACTGTACCTTATCAATTTAATTGAATTTCTTTGGTTAGTGTATAATGATAACCCAGTAAACATTGTCAACCTGAACTTTCAGAAAGCTTTCAATCAGGTACCACATTAGACGCTTCTCTCCAAGATAGAATCTTGTGGAAATAGTGATAATCTGTTGCAGTGGCTTGAGAATTGGCTGAATGATCATAGGCAGAAGATGATTGTTTCTGTGTTTGGATCTGCTTGGAGACGAGTTACCAGTGGTGTCCCATCCGGATTGATGCTGGGATCTTTGCTATTTACTATTTTCATTAATAATATAGATGTAGATGTTGGGGAATGATCCACAAGTTTGCAGACAATATCAAGATATGTGCAAGAATTAGAACTGTTGAGGGTGCTCAACTACCAGCAGATCTTGATGTGTTGGGGATAGGGCAAATGTTTGGCAAATGATATTTAAACTTAGAAATGTCATGTTATACACATGGGTGGATCAAATCAGAAACTCAATGCAAATTATGCAATTTGCAGATATTACTGGACTAGAACAAGCATTGGAATAAAAGGAGGCAGCTTAGAAATTACAGAATGAGTTGAACAAATTATGCATGTGGGCAGAACAATTGTTGCTTAAATTTAATGCAGACAAGTGCAAAGCATTACTCAGAGAGAAATAAATGATGACATGCATATTCCATGAATGGTGTTGAATTATTTAAAGATGAGGATTAAAGAGAATTAGGTGTCTTAGTAGAGTCAATACTTAACATGTCCAATCATTACAAAGCAGCAACCAGCATTATGTTAAACTACATAGCCAGTTCAATAGGATATATGTTAGAGGAAATCATGATCAAAATATAGTGCTCTGGTCAGACTGCACCTTGAGTGCCATTTCTGATCACCAAGACAGAAGGGACGCATTCAAGGGATGTATTGGAGGCAATCTAGAGAAGAACCATGAAGGTGATCTCTCACATCAAGGAGCTGTATTGTGGGAAAGGACTAGAGGAGTCTGTGTTTTCTAGCCTGGAAAGGAAGCATTCGAGAGATGAACATATAGAGGTCTATAAGATAGTTAAGGGAATGAGAAAGATAATTCCAGAATAGTAATTAAAATTAATTGTGGCTAGGATGAAGCTAGTAAAAGGTAAATTTAAGACTGTTATCAGTAAGTACTTCTTAATACAATATGATAAACTCTTGAAATTGACTTCCAAATAAGAAGTACAAACCCTGGAATCATCTAACAAACAATTGGATGCTGAAATGAGGAACATAAACATCATTTTTCTGGATGGATACATTAAGATAGTTGGGTGCCTTTCCTGAACTGTAGTAATCTGGTGATTTTGTGAGATTATACTTTTGATTCGAAGTGCTCAGCAAATATATCTGGGATGATACTTAACGAATAAATTCAGCTACACTGAGAAATATTAAATATATTTAGCAAGCCTTCTGTTTATAACTAGCCCAGAATTGCTGATCAACTAATTACATTTTTATTTGCATTAAACCTGGTGAGGATGCAAATGGTATTTTAAATGGGCATCTAGTTCCAATTGGTCTCTGCAATCGTCATTAAAATTTGAAGAAATGTTTAATATTGAAGTAAAGAAAGAACTTGCATTTATATAGGGCTTTTCACAACCCTGGGATGCTTGGAAGAGTTTTACAGCCAATGAAGAAATTTCGAAATGTCGTCACTGTTGTACTGTAGGTGACCTCCAGGTTCACTGACCTGTCTCCAATGCCACTCGACAATCACCGTAGGTTTTTCAGTGTCCCTGGCAGAGGGACATCATCTTTTAACATAAGGAAGTTGGTGCGCGGTCAACATCCACACAATAGGTGAGAGCTCAATGGCTCTGCCGTGTAGTACCTTTCCACTGGTACTGGTCGTCACATCCCGGGGAGGCAGACTGGTTGTGGCTCTGCTTACAGCATGTCTTTCCACCGAGACTGCCCTGGCTAAAACCTGCATGAGGTAAACCTGCTGCATGGATCTAGAGGGGCAAACCTCAATAAAAACAAGGATTTCAAGTCCTCAGCAGTGGAACAGGTGGATGAATGAGGCGCATGTGCACATCAATGCCCGTGAAGGCGGATAAAGGCTGCAGTGGGATTGACACTCTCCAGTCATCATGGCTTGACATACCATTGGGTAAAGATTGCCAACCCATCAAGATTGTACGGTTGTCAACAGTAAACCGACTTCCTCCCGTTAAAAGAGAACACGCACAACCCTCTGCCAGGGACACCGAAAAGCCCTACAGTGATGGATGAGTGGCATCAGAGATAGTGAACCTGGAGGTCTCTAGTCTCAAATCTGTATGTAGATGGTGGACGCCTGATGGTCGCTGAGCTCTTGATTTGGGACAGAAGTAGTTCCCCAGTAGCAGCATCCACGACTGAGCAATCCTTTTTAGGGTCCCCTCTGCTCACCTCACTTGGGGAAGAGGCGAGAAAAGGTGCCTCAAACATATGCTGTTCCAAGCTGTCCTGACCAGGGAAATGCACCCGATGGGATCACCACCCTTGCGGTTGAAAACACAAGCAAAAAACCACATGAATTTCTGTACTTGGAATATGCGCACCGTTATGGACAATCCAAACAGTGAATGCCCTGAAAAGAGAACTGTTATAGTTTCTTGGGAGCTTGCAAGATATAACATCCATGTTGATGCTCTCAGTGAAACCTGACACCCAGCAGTAGGCCATCTTATAGAGGAAGGAGGAGGATACACTTTCTTCTGGAAGGGGAAACCAGAGGAGGATCATCGTATCCATAGAATAGGGTTCGCCATCAAAAATAGAATCACAGATATATTTACAAAACATCCAATTGGCATTAACGAACGGCTCATGACCCTATACCTTCAGCTTAGTGGCAACTAATTGGCCACAAACATCAGTACTTATGCCCTCAGTCTCAATTCTACTGATGAAACCAAAGAGCTCTTTTATGCAGATCTGGATTCTGTACTGGCAGCCGTCCAAAACAAAACAAATTAATTCTACTGGGAGAATTTAATGCCAGAGTCGGACGCAACTATACCATTTGGAGGGGCATCATCAAGAAAGGAGTGGGGAAATCAAATGCCAATGGCCTCCTCCTCCTCACCAAGTGCACTAAACATGGGCTCACCATCACAAACACACTTTTTTCAGAAAGGTAAATACAAGTCAACATGGAAACATCCCCGTTCTAAGCATTGGCGCCTCCTGGACTGCATCATTGTCTGAGCCTGGGATAGGAAAGATGGGCACATCATCCCAGCCATCTGGTGTGCAAATGATTGCTGGAGAGACCACAGACCTGCACACTCCACCATGAGCAGAGGCCTGGCACCCAGACATCAAAGATCCTCAAAGAAATCCAGGAGAATATTTAACATTCATACCAGGATATGAAAACCAGAGAACAATTCCAGGTGCAATTTTCTTCCTGTCTTGCTCTCACAGGCTCCAATGATGCCAATGTGGCAGGGCTTTGGGACAAGCTTAAATCTGTGATCCAAAAGATAATCGGGTTTGAATCTCTCAGACACCAAGACAGGTTCAATGAGAATGATAAAGAAATATGCAAACTTCTGCATTGGAAACACAAAGCCTTTCTTCTATGTCAAAATCAGTCTACATCACAGCAGAAATGAGAAGAATATTTACTACTCAAATCTGAAGCTCAGAGAATGATACGCATCATCACAAATAAGTGGTGTGTAGAGAAGGCCAATGAAATTCAACACTACATAGAACAGCATGACATGCCCAGCTCCTTCCAGGCCACCAAGACCATATACAGTCCAGCCCCCCCCCCCCCCCCCCCGCCCCCTCAAAGCTGAAGACAGCAATACACTTCTCAAAGACAATGCAGCCATCTGAGTCTGTTGGAAGGGGCACTACTGGAACCTTCTCAATCGGGAGTCTACAATATCGGACAAAACAATCAAAATAATCCCTCAATAGCTTGAGAGATCATATTTAGGTTTGCTTGCTTGCTGAGATACTAAATGCTATCCAACAGATGAAGAACAACAAAGCCTGTGGTCTGGACAACATTCCTGCAGAGATCTATAAAGCTGATGGTCATGAACTGTCACTCAAACTCTCAGACCTTTTTACAAAAATCTGGGAAGAAGAGGTACTGCCTCCTGACTTTCACAATGCCATCATTGTCTCGCTTTTTAAGAAGGCTGATAAATCTATTTGTGGGAAGTATAGCGGCATATCTCTTCTCTCCACTGTCTGGAAGATTCTCATACGAATCCTCCTGAACCACCTCCTACCCGAAAGTGAAGAAATCCTTCCAGAGAATTAATGTGGTTTCCGGCCATCCAGGGGGACCACAGACATGGGCTTTGTCACTCGATAAATTCAAGAAAAATGTCTGGAACAACGCAAAGAGCGCTACATGGCCATTATTAATCTGTCAAAGACATTTGGCTCCATCAATTGTGAAGCCTTTTAGAAAGTTCTCCAGAGACTTGGATGGCCAGCACTATTTACTATTCTGCGACTTTTGCATGATGGTACGACAGCAACTATCCTTTGCAATGCATCATAGACCGAGCCCTTTTGTATTTGGATGAGCATCAAGCAAGGCTGTGTGATTACATATATTCTCTTCACTATTTGCCTCAGCCTGGTCATGGAACTCATTTGTGATCACTTCAACAAGGGTTCACAATTGGGTTTTAACTCAACAGGAAGCTTTTCAACCTCAACAGGCTGAGAGCCAACACTAAGGTGACCCTCCAGCACATCCATGACTTACTATATGCTGACAACTGTGCAGTTGTAACCCACACTGCAAGTGACATTCAGACTACTGTCATGCTAGGTCCCTACCTGCCAAGAATGAGGCACATTAATTTTGTCATGTACATTGATTTTAAACTGTTACTGGAGTGAGGAAATGACTTGTTAAATAAGTCAGCCCTGGCTGGAAAAAACATTTGCATTTTAACATAAGGTGCTTGTGTAGACGAAGGACCATTCCCTGACACATTCAACCCACAATGGATGTTGATCACCGGACAGTGAGGGGGTGGGGAAGCGCATTCCAGGGCCTGCTGGGATGATGCAATCCACAGGGGCCAGGACTGGTTGGACCAGCTGGCCACATGACTGACTGGCTGTTCCAGGGGTCTTTTGAACTAGCCACAGAGCGTTTGAACTCAGAAAGACTGTTTGCTCCAGGACTGAGAAAATCTCTCCTGTCTGCTCCCATCTGTTTCTCACAAGCCTCTGAATCCACTGAAGACACATGAACCCCAAGAGAGAAAAGTCTGCTACAGCGAACAAGGTTTAAGAAGAATACTGGGCCCCAACGAAAAGCAAGATCTACCTACAATCAAGGACTCTACAGTGAGCTTGAAGAACCATAACAAAAACTCTTCAGATATTGCCTCAAATGTTTCCACTTTATTTTCCTTCTGTTCTTTTCTGTCTCTATTTGCCTGTGTGTATCGCGTATGCATACTAGCATGGGCGTGTCCTGTATCTGTAGGCGTCAACCGAATTAGAGTTTAAGTTCAAGTTTAATAAATTTCAACTTTTCTTCTTTAAACATCGGTGGCGAATTCCTGTCTGCCTAAGGTAAATTCCAGCCCATAAGCTCTGCTGCAGAGAAGTGGCAAAAGTGGAAGGAGAGAATAGAACTCTGGCTTGAGAACCCCCCACTTCCTCAGGAAACTCTTGGCCTCTCTGCCAAAGACCTGTGGCTCCAGGACTGACCTGCTGAGTCACCTGAGGACACACATCATGAAGCCTGGCCGACATCATCCTTGTTTTGAGGGACTGACAACAACAATTGCAGGTGAATGGAGCAGCCTAGAAACTTTCTGGTATACTGTTATGCAATTAAGAAGCTTAGAAGAGAATCATGCTGAATGTAGTATCTCCAATCCTACACTGTAGTGGAGATAGATATTATCAAGTATATCCCAGTGTTGTTACTAAGATTTTAGTAAAGCATTATGGTGGGTACATGAAATTAGTGTGTTATGTCTACTTGAACAGTAAACATATAGCAGTACAAATAGTATTTGAACCAAAACAATGGAGTGAAGGACTGGCTGTTGCTGGTCTTTCACCATTTATGAGGTTGCAGGAAAAATGTGAGTTGATGGTTTAAGAGTAACACTCAAAAAGAATATTAAAATGACGGCAATCATGAGCAAAGCTGTGATTTTTTTTCTATGGTGATCCTATAACATATTTGTACCAGAGTGCTAAATAAGCTGTGACAATATTGTTATACATTGTTAATTGCTAATGTAGGTAGTTGGCATTAATTGGGGATTCACCTGTTCTACTATATATAGAGAGGCAGGCTGAAAGTATGGTTGTTGGTTGGAGGTGTACAGTATGTAATGTGTGTCTCTGTAAGTAAAAGCTTGTAACATAGGAACAAGAGTAGACCATTCAGCCCGTTGAGCCTGCTCCAGCATTCAATTAAGTCATGGCTGATCATCTACCTCAACACCATTTTCCTGCACTATCTCCATACTTCTTGATATCATTTGTCTCCAGAAATCTATCGATTTCTGTCTTGAACATTCTCAATGAATGAGCTTCCACAGCCCTCGGGTAGATAGTTCCAAAGATTCACCACTCTCTGAGTCAAGAAATTCCGCGTTATCTCAATCTTAAATGGCCTATCCCTTATTCTGAAATTATGTTCCCTGGTTCTAGACTCTCCAGCCAGGGGAAACATCCTATTTACATCCACCCTGTCACGCCCTGTAATAATTTTGTAAGTTTCAATGAGATCACCTCTCTAGAAACTCTAGAGAATACAGGCCCAGTTTCCTCAATCTCTCCTCATAAGACAATCCCGCCATCCCAGGGATTAGTCTGGTGAACATAACTTGCACTCACTCGATGGCAAGTATATCCTTCTTTCGATGAGGAGACCAAAACTGTACACAGTCCTCCAGGTGCGGTCTCACCAAGGATCTATACAATTGCAGCAAGGCATCTTTACTGCAGTACTCATCCCCTTGCGATGAAGGCCAACATAACATTTGCCTCCTTAATTGCTTGCTGCACCTGCGTACTTTTAGTGACTCAAGAGCAAGGACACCCAGGTCCCTTTGGACACCAACACTTCCCAACCTCACACCATTTAAGAAATATTCTGTCTTTCTGTTTTTTCTACCAAAGTGGATAACTTCACACTTATTCACATTATATTCCATCTGCCATGTTCTTGTCCATTCACTTAGCCTGTCCAAGTCCCCTTGAAGCCTCCTTGCATCTTCCTCACAACTTACATTCCCACCTAGTTTTGTGTCATCAGCAAATTTGGAAATATTACAATTGGTCCCCACATCCAAATCATTTATGTGACTTCTGAACAGCTGTGGCCCTAACACTGATCCTTGCGATACCCCACTAGTAACAGCATGCCATCCTGAGAATGACCCGTTTATTCCTACTCTCTGCTTTCTGTCTGTTAACCAATTCGCAATCCATACTAGTATATTATCCCCAATCCCATATGCTCTTAGTTCTCCATTCTCCCTCTCACTCCCTTCTTAAATAGTGGGGTTACATTTGCTATTTTCCAGTCTGCAGGAACCTTTCCAGAATCTATGGAATTTTGAAAGATAACCACAAATGCATCCACTATCTCTAAAGCCACCTCCTTCAACATTCTGGGATATGGTTCATCTGGTCCAGGGGATTTATCAACTTTCAATCCAGTTAATTTTTTCAAGTACTACCTCTCTATTAATACTAATTTCTTTCAGTTCCTCAGTTTCACAAGTCTGTTGGTTACCTAATATTTCTGGGAAATTTTCTGTATCTTTTTCCATGAAGAGGGACACAAAGTAATGGTTTAGTTTCTCCGCCTTTTTCCCATGTTCCACTATAAATTCTCCTGTCTCCACCTGTAATGGGCCCACATTTCTCCTTGCTAATCTTTTCCTTTTCAGATACCTAAAGAATCTTTTACAGTCAGCCTTTTTGTTTCTTGCTATCTTGCATTCATATTCTCTTTTCCCTTTCTTTATCAGTTTATTGGTCATCCTTTGCCGGGTTCTAAAGTGCTTCCAATCCTTAGGCGTACCACGTTTTCTGGCGTCCTTATAAGCCACTTCCTTTGATCTAATGCAATTTTTATCCTCTTTTGTTAGCCATGGTTGATTCACATTTCCCATTGGGTGCTTGTGCCTTAGAGGAATACATATCTGTTGTACACTAGGTAGTACTTCTTTAAAATAAAAGCAAAATACTGTGGATGCTGGAAATCTGAAATAAAAACAAGAAATGCTGGAAATACTCAGCAGGTCTGGCAGTTCGGAACCGAAGAAGGGTCACTGACCCAAAATGTTAACACTGCTTCTCTCTCCACAGATGCTGCCAGACCTGCTGAATATTTCCAGCATTTCTTGTTTTTATTTCAGTACTTCTTTAAATGCTAGCCATTGCCTGTCTAGCATAAAATCTTTTAGTATATTTTCCCAATCAACCATAACCAACCTGCCCCTCATGCCTTCAGAATTTCCCTTGCTCAGATTTAAGACCCTAGTTTCAAAAGGAACTATATCACATTCAAACTTAATGTGAAATTATATCATATTATAGTCACTATCTCCCAAAGGCTCCTTTACAGCAAGGTTATTAATTAGCCCTTTCTCATTACATAATACTAAATGTAAAATAGCCTGATCCCTAGTTGGTTCTTCAATGTTCTTCAACTGCTCCAAAAACCCATCTCGTACACACTCCAGGAATTCATCCTACACGCCATTAGTGCTGATTAGGTTTACCTAGTCTATACGTAAATTGATGTCGCCCATTTTTATTATATTACCCACATTACATGCATCTCTAATTTCCATGATTTATACCATGCCCAACATTACCACTACTGTTTGGTGACCTATAAACAACTCCCACCAATGTTTACTGCCTCTTGTTGTTTCTAAGTTCTACCCAAACTGATTCCACATCTTAATCCTTCGACCTGATCATCTCTCACTAATGTACTTATCACGTCCCTTATTAAGAGCGCTACCCCACCTCCTTTTCCTTTTTCTTTTTACCTATTCTTTCTAAATAATGAATATCCTTGGATATTCAATTTCTAATCTTGGTCACCCTGTCGCCATGTCTCTGAAATGGCAAATAAATCATACCCATTTACTCAATTTGTCCCTTCAAATCATCAACCTTGTTGCGAATGCTGTGTGCATGCAGATGGAGTGCCTTTAATTCTGCCTTTTTAATATTCTGCATTCTGATCCCATTTGATTCTTGCCTTTTCTTCGTCTGTCTTCTAATTTCACTTATTACTTTCCTACTTTCTGTTAGCAGTTTTGCTTCCCTCCAATCTGAGCTCCCTCTCAGGTTCCCATTCCCCAGGAATCTAGTTTAAACTCTCCCCAACAGCACTAGCAAATCTCCCTGCGAGAATATTAGTCCCAGTCCTGCCAAGATGCAACCCATCCATCTTGTACAGGCCCCACCTGCCCCAGAACTGGTCCTAATGCCTCAGAAGTACGATGCCCTCCCTCCTACACCAGTTCTCCAGGCATGTGTTCAATTGCTCAATTCTTTATACCTATGCTCACTCGCACATGGGACTGAGATTACTGCTTTTGAGATCCTGCTTTTTAATCTCCTTCCTAATTCCCTAAAATCTGCTTTCAGGACCTTATCCTCTTTCCTACCTATGTCGTTGGTCCCAACATGGACCACCATCTCTGTTCACCCTCCCCAGAATAATGTCCTGTAGCCACACTGTGAAATCCTTGACCCTGGTGCCAGGCAGGCAACATACCATCCTGGAGTCACGTCTATGGCCGCAGAAACGCCTGTATGTTTCCCTAACTAACAAATCCCCTTTCACTACTGCTCTTCCACTCTTCTTCCTCCTCTCCTGTGCAGCTGAACCACCTGTGGTTCCACAAATGTGGCTCTGACTGCACTCCTCAGAGGAACCATTCCCTCACCAGTATCCAAAACAGAAAACCGATTAGCGAGCGAGATCGTTTCAGTGGACTCCTGCACTACCTGCCTGGTTCTCTTAGACTGCCTGGCGGTCACCCATTCTCTGTCTGCCTTCATGCTTCTAACTTGTGGTGTGACCAGTCCCTAAACGTGCTATCCACGTAGTTCTCTACTTCACAGTTGCACTACAGTAACTCCAGCTGCCGCTCGAGTTCCGAAATCCAGAGCTTAAGCTTGTGCAGCCAGTGACATTTCCTACAGATGTGTTTGGCTGGGACACATGACTTCCCACATGCCACAGTCTGTACATTCCACTCGGTCGAGTTGCCCTGCCATACCTTAACTTTACTTTATTTAATATAAGTGGAATAGCTTACCAGTTACTTACCAACCAGCTCCTCCACTGCACTGAAGTAAGAACCAAATACTGGATGGTGGAAAAAGTACAAAAAAGGAGCACCTCCTCCCCCCTTCACCGAACTCCTCACTCACCAAACACGCATCTGTATGCTCTGCTTACAATCTGCACTCTGTAAATGTATAAAGAATAGGCTACAGTTCTATCCTACCACGCAAAGCTATCTGAGTTGTAGCATACATCACTTAAAAATGTTTCCAATAAATGCTTTTTCTGTGCAAAATAATGAGGTTATGGTTTAGTATATCTCCGAAAGGTGGCATTTTCAGAAATGCAGCTCTCCCTCAGGACTGCTTCTCAAGAAAGATTATTTTTCAAAGGTACTACACAACTTGAGTAAAAGAATCCGATTATAATATCTCAGTTATTTCATTTGCCCTGATTTGGATAATTAATCATGCAAGAATATCTTTGCATTTTTGGACAGAAATACCGATTCAATTAATATGATTAGTAGTGCAACATTCAAGTTACCCTTCTAAAATAGCAACTATAAGCCACAGAATAGCTAAAAGAAATAAAAACTACCTTTTATCTGTATATTAGTCATGAATTTAATTCTATCTATAATATTTATGCACAATATTAACTAAAGATAGCAATGAGTAGTGTTTTACACAAAACTGTTTCATATCATTCTATATTGTAATTTTGAAATAATTTACTTAATACTGTCAGAATGTATCTTTCTAAATTTTTAATAAAATGTATCAACTTTACTATTTCAAGGGATCAAAACAGCTTCTTCTAATTGCTGATTTTGATGGTAATGGTAGTTAAAAACTATTCCTGCAGAACATGAATTACTTTAATCTGAAACCATTAACTGGAACATGACTTCAAAGGGTTAGTCCAGACTGGAAGTACAAATTCGAAGAGGATTTAACCAGAAAATCTGCCAAGATCACAGTAGATATGGTTTTCTCCTACCCGCTGGAAATTACTTTGTGGTATATTAACAGTGGATCACACCTGCCTTGTGCAAAATAGCTCCGTTGATTTGCCACTACTATGCTTTCATTTCCCATGCTTCCATTTGGTAGGTTAGGGATTGAAAGGCACTGATGCACCATTTCATGGCCATTGTGAGTATGATAATTCAGGAAATGCTGGGGACTAAATTTGGTTACCCCTGAAAACAGGCACAGGGATTGAAACACACAATTAACCTGTGCCTGTTGTTTACAATGTAGACAGCATGCCAACTTCGTGCTGGCTGCTCATTTCAATGATTTCAAAGTTTGATAAAGTGTTTACCTTGTCTTATCAACACCTCTTTTGTTAGCTCTTGCCCCACCCCCGCATTACTTGCTTAAAATCTTTTACATTTCCTATATCTGCCAATTCTGAAGAAGGGTCACTGACCTGAAACGTTAACTCTGCTTCTCTCTCCACAGATGCTGCCAGACCTGCTGAGTTTTTCCAGCACTTTCTGTTTTTATTTTACTTTTATAACTTGTACTTTAATAATCAAACCAAGAGCAACATAAATTTAACATGAATTAGCAGACCAATCATAGACAATATAGATATTACAAATTACATCTTAACCATCAGATGCAATAAAGTTAGATCTCACTGATTTACTGGGCAGTCCACTCAGCATATATGACACCAATTACAGCCTCAAAACTCTTCAATGCTCTGAACTTCCTCAAGTAGATGTCCAGCTTCTTTCTTGAAAGATGTAGCCACCAATTCTCATCCAACAGCAGTTCCCTTTCAACCTGAACTCCATGGGTATGCTCTTCACCCAAAATGGCACACTGCTCCAGAACCTCCTCATTTCTGCTCACAACAGTCTTGATGGCATGGATCCACCAGTGTTATTTTTATTGGAGTCCTTCAGTGACAATCCTATGCACTGTATTGCCGAGTCTGGTTAATCAGTTTCTTTAAGTAATAGAAACAGCTCCTGCATCCAGCCGACAACTTCTTAAGCCTGCCAGTACTCCACTCCTGCATGATCTGGGCTTGAATGGCTCTGCGTCCCTTTTATTTGGTTCCAATCACTTTTAGTTTCCCCAGAAACCCAAAGTTTCTGTTTCTGTTTCAGTTACTGTTTCAGTTTTAGTTTCCCTTTCAGTTAGGGTCGTTCGCAGAAAAAAAGCTTTGAAACCAGGGTCTGTGCATCTAACAGAACATTCAACAAGTCATATGTTCAGACAACAGCTCGCACATGCTCCCCCACTGATCCAGCAGACTGTAGACTCTATCACACTTCCACCACCACCAAACCCCCTCACCCCACTCCTCCTTTCCAATGATTTGCAAATAAAGGAAGTTTTAATATCATAAACATTTTTACAAATAGCTTATTACATACTGTACAGGTAACAGTTTAATAGTCCACAATTATACATAATGTATTTATAAAATAAGGGCTTAACCAATAACAAAACCAAATAAATGTGACAATTAGGATTAGTAGGATTCAAACATCATAAAATTATCATTGCTCAGAGCCTTCCTTCTCTCTTACAGCCCTTCTTTAAACTCTGGACAGAATGTCAGTGAGTACATTGTTTTTCCCTGCAACATGCAAAATTCTTAGTGTAAATGGCTGTAACATCAAACTCCAATGAAACAGCCTGAGGTTCTTTGTTCGGCACTTTTCTAGAAACACAACTAGGTTGTGCTCTGTATAAACCAGTACTTCCCCTTGACTATTGTTTACTTATACTTCAAACTGTTGAAGAGCAAATACAAAAGTTAAAGCCTCTTTCTCGATGGTCAAATACTTTCCATGATGTTTATTAAGCTTCCGAGAAAAGTAGCTCCTACCCCTACATCACTAGTGGCACTAGTCACCTTGAATGGATTACTAAAATCTAGGGCTGCAAGACCTGGCTCCTTTTATCAAAATGACCTTGAACTTCTCAAATGCTGTTTCTTCATATTTGTCTTTTACAAATTTGTCAATTGAATGACTACCATGCTGAAATTAGGGACAAATTTCCTGTAGGACCCACACATTCCCAGAAATCGTAATATTTATTTCTTTGTCTTGGGTACAGGAAAGTCTATTATCACCTGAACCTTGACCATGATCCACGATATGTCCTAAATAAGTGACCTTGGCCTTGCTCTTTGCGAGGTTTATGACAAGGTCGTTTTTGGCCAGCCAGTCAAATCGAGCTGTCAAATGTTGGACATGACCACTCCACGTGTCACTGTACACCAAAAGGTTACCGATGTGCACAACAATTACTCAACCCGGCAATCACTTGGTTGGTTAATCTTTGAAAAGTAGCCAGTGCATTTTTCATACCAAATGGCATGGCTTTACATTGGAACAGACCATCTGGTGTCACAAAAGCAGAAATTTCTTTGGCTTGGTCAGTCAAGGGGACTTGCCAATATCCCTTAAGCAAATCAATCTAGCTAACAAGGCCCAAGTTCCCCACTCTATTAATACAATCCTTAAGCCTTGGAGTCAGATAGGAATCTTTCTTAGTTACCACATTAACCTTTTGGTAATCAATGCAGAATCTTTGCGAACCATCTGGTTTTGGTACCATAATGACAGGAGATCTCCAACTACTTTGACTGGGTTCAATTATATCATAATTTAACATGTATTGAACCTCCTTCCTTACTTTGGACAATTTGGTGGGATTGAGTCTGTAGAGTTTTGTTAAATTGGTGTATCACCTCATCCAGACCCTCCAACACTTCTGCATTCACCAACTTCACTGCAGGAGGCTAAATCTGAGAACCCTCAGTTTCAGACTCATCATCTGGTTCACCATGTGCACCAGTGTCACCATCTACATTTTCTACCAACTATGCTACACCTACTGGCTGACTATGCTCACGGTTATAGTACCACTTCAGTATATTCACATAATGCACTCTTTGACTTTTCTGTCTGTCTGGAGTCTAACTACATAATTCACATTTCTGAGTTTCCTTTTGATACAGTAGGGTCCATTAAACCTAGCTTTCGATGGTTTGCCAGGCAAAAGCAACAAGACCAGTACCTTATCCTCGGGTTGAAAAATACGTGCCTTAGCTGTTCTATCTGCTTGTGCTTTCATTGCTGATGAGTAGCCTTGAGATGATCTCTGGCCACCACACAAACATTTGAGAGTCTTTCTTGGAACTTTGACACATAATCTGGGAGGGTAGTTTCCTCCTCCTGTGTCAAAAATCTCCTTAATGTGTTTAAGAGGGCCCCCAACCTCTTGCTCATAGACCAATTTGAAGGGACTGAAACCAGTGGACTCATTTGGCGTGTTCCTAGTCACGAATAACAAGAATGGTATCCCTTTATCCCAATCTTGGGAATACTCACGACAATATGCCCTAATCATATTCTTTAGGGTTTGGTGATACCTCTCCATAGCACCTTGGGACTGCAGATGATAAGCAGACAACTTGACTCACTCCTAAATTACACAAGAGCTCCTGAAATATATCTGATGTGAAATTTGACCCCTGGTCAGATTGAATTTCTTTTGGCAATCCATACCTAGTGAAAAACTGGACCAATCCCTCAATCACAACTTTCACGGTGATCTTCTTCAATGGTACTGCTTCTGGTAATCGAGTTGACAAATCCATGATGGTCAGAAGATACTTATGACCCACTTTAGTCTTAAACAAGGGTCCAAAACAATCCACTAAATGCTTCATCATATGCAGGTATCAGTATGAAGGGGGCTGGCTTAATCGCAGGCTGTGTCTTCCCAACCATCTGATATGTGTTACCCATCTTACAAAAGTCAACCACGTCCTTATGCAGCTTTGGTTATTGAAAATGCACCATTACCCTAGTCTGAATCTTCCGAATAACCAAATGACCTGCGACTGGAATTTCATGGGAAATTCTCTAAACTTTACTGGAGTA
Source organism: Heterodontus francisci (assembly GCF_036365525.1). Taxonomy (NCBI): domain Eukaryota; kingdom Metazoa; phylum Chordata; class Chondrichthyes; order Heterodontiformes; family Heterodontidae; genus Heterodontus; species Heterodontus francisci. Next base: position 92,685,283 of record NC_090372.1, on the reverse strand, counting down.
GCAAGGAGGGATAACAATTTGCTGGATTATAGCCCAATTCTCATTGGTGGGCCTCTGGGGAGGTCTCCATTTACTCATCAAAATGTCATTCTTGACACAGCCTCTGCCTCAGAACCTGGGTCAGTGCACCCACAGAACATTTGACAAGTCATCAGTTCAGACAACAGCTCACACACGCTCTCCCACTGGTCCCGCAGACTGTGGATTGCATTGCAGCACAATGAGAGTCAGGATTTGAGGTGGTCTGCTACATGCTGTACAACTTTGCCATCATGAGAGGGCAGCCCTTGCTACCAGCTATACGGTGAGCAGCAGAGGAGCGGGAGCATGAGGAGAAGTAGGAGGAGGAAGAGAGGAGGCAACCTAGACAGTCCCTTTTTGGCCAGGCTGTCTATGAAGAATTCAACTGAGTGTAACCACCATTCATCCACAATCCCACACGTTACCTTTTCATCTATCACTGACCATTCCTATACAGTGCTAGTAGGTGAAGCAGAGCTGGTGGAAGGCTGTTGACTTTCAGTGGAGGAGACTGCAGATGGCCTTGGAGGATGGCCCCAAATATCTCTAGGCCTAGAAGGCCCGGCTGCATATTACACCATCTTGGCATGACAGGCAACAGCAAGGGTATTGGCAGAGTTGCCAATGCAGGAGGACTAATGCTGTTTTCCTTAGAAAGGACAGCTGGTTCATGCTCCATGGAGCCACTGTCACCCACCCTGGGGTGGCACCTTAACAATCCTAGTAATCTGTTGAAGGACAGATTGCTGGACTGCTGTGACACCTTGCAAGTTACTTTGCACAATGTAATCAAATGCTATGATGGCAGCAGTCTGAGCTTACATAGCAATAAGTTGTTGCATCTGCTACAGAAAATTACGAGAGTCGATAATTAAGGTTAGGGTGACTGAACACATTGAAAATTTTCAGCTGATCAGAAGCAGCAGCATGGACTTGTAAGGGGGTAGGTCGTGCCTAACAAAGCTAATTGAATTTTTTGAAGAGTGGCTAGAATAGTGGATAGGGGAATGTCTATGGATGTTATTTATATGGACTTCCAGAAGGCATAAAGAAAGCTAAACTTAAAGCCCATGGAATTGAAGGCAAGTTTTTGACCTGGTTAGGAAATTGACTGAGCGGCAGAAAACAGTAGGGATAATGGGCAGATACTATAATTGGCAGGATGTGACTACTGGAGCAGAATTTTTGTAGGGCAGTGGAGGCAGGAAGGAAGGCGGGCGGGATTGGAAAATAGCACTGCCAAGAAGCGTGACTGTTTCCTGACGCAGTTCTGACATGCTGCAATGTTTGAAATGGAGTCGGAAAGCAGGAAGCCCAAAAATGGCGGGTCTGTAATTAAACATGCAAACAAGCTAATTGTCAGCTCTTTGAAGGGCAGTTAGTAATTTTTGAGAGGAGGCATGGGAAACATGGAGGGTCTCCAGCCCATCGATAAGGAGGAGGTGGAGGGAGCCAGTCATGGACATTGGTGTTAGTTAGAACAGAGCATAACAGGGGGAAGGCTCAGGCGTCACTTCATTCATTGACACACAGTAGCCATCACGCTATCAATGTTCCCTGAGAGTTTAATTAGTGAGCACTGGGGCAGTTGGGGGGGGTTAGGGAGTGAGACTGAAGGGTGCATAACGGCACAGCAGGGCGATCCTGAAGGCCGTGATAGTCCAACTGGAGACAAGCAAGGCCATTCCTACAAATGGGGATTAGCTACTCCAAACTAGAGATGAGGAGCAGTCTCAGCAGCAAATGCTGGCCATGAGGGACTCAGAGGTGAGGAACGAAGGGCTGGGAGACAACGGAGGCAATACCCTCACAACAGCGTGTACTGACAAAGAATAAGCTTCCTAGAAATGTCAGAACATCAGTGCCGCAGGAGGCCGCATCTATTCAGGCAATTGGTTGCTGGCTTGTGTGCCTTCGTTGAGAATCACCTCAGGCCTAGCAGGTCTCATGGGCACACCCTGTCAGTAGCAGTAAAAATCACAATGGCTCTGAACTTCTTCGCATCTGGGTCATTTCAAGAATCGATTCATGACCTGGATAGCATTTCTCAAGCATCTGCCCATCGTTGCATAAGACAGTTCACAAATGCACTGTTCGAGAGGGCCGTGGCTTGCACAGAGTTCCAAATGGATAGTGCAACACAGGCACAGAAGGCAGTCGGATTCACCTCCTTCGCTGGATTCCTTCAGCTGCAGGAGGTCATCAATTGCACCTATGTGGCCATCAAGACACCAACTAAGCAGCCAGGGAGATTCCTCAATCAGAAGGGATTTCACTCCCTAAATGTCCAGCTGGTCTGTGACCACAACAAGCATTTCATGCAGGTGTGTACATGATATCTAGCCTGCTGCCATGATTCTTTCATCCTTACGCAATCGCAGGTGCTGCAGCTCTTTATGACACCCAATAAACTCCATGGATGGCTGTTGCGGGACAAGGGATTTCCCCTGAAGAGATGGCTACTGACACCAATGCAACGGAGGCACACAGGTGTAACAACTGATGCCATCTCATCACCAAGATCACCATCGAGCAGGTCATGAAACTTCTGAAGATGCAGGTCTGGTGTCTTGAGCAGTTGGGAGGTACCCTCCAGTACCCTCCCTCAAGGGTCTCTTGCACTGTGGTTGTTGGCTGTGCTTTCCATAACATGGCTTTCCGGAGAGGTGTGGTCCTTGAAAATGGAGAAGCAAGTGGAGCAGCACATTTCCTCGGAGGAGGAGGAAGAGTCAGTGGAGGACAGGTCCATGCTTTGTAAGGTCTTCCACAGGAGGTCAAGGCATTGCGCAGAATCACAAGGAAACACAGGCAGCTGTTATCCAGGAACTTTTTCCTGAGGGTGTCTTATCCTAGAAAGCAATTGCCTCTGATACCTTCATCTAAATAAGCTAGCGCTTCCACAATGCACACAACACAGGAATTTTCCATTGCTCCCCACAATGTAAGGCACAAGTCTCCTCCGACCACACATTTACCCTGAGCACAAACCCTTTCATCAAAGATTGGAAACACACAGGTCTCAGTTCAAATTATACCATATCCATTGTATTGAGTTCTTATAACTTTACTCAAACACATCACATCACCCAAGTGAATCACAAATGAAATTATCGACGTGGAGCCCTGCATTTGCGGCTGTTCCTATGGGGTTCTCCCCCTGTGGCTGGGGGTAAGGTGGAGTCAGCCTGTTCTCTTGTGTCTGCTTGCAGCTGAGATGGCTGTGGTGGCTGTTCCTCGTCTTGGAGGTGCCAATGGATGCATCTCCACAGGCTGCTTCACCGGAATCAATGCAAGGGACAGGGCCTTGCTGTGTAGTTTGTTCCACAGTCAGAGGGGCCAAGGTGTTGGATGCTGAGGATGGTGCCCCATGAGGGATGGCCCCCTCAACATCATCTCTGATTCCCTCAATCCCTTTCATGGAGTGCTTGAGTATCTGAGGGAACCACCAGCTGGGGCGCAACAGGCATTCACTCCATGCATCTTTGCACAATTAGCACCACTGACCAGTCAATGCTATAGAACGTCTCATACATTCCGTGCATGTTAGTGCGCTGTTCCTGCATACGCTCCGAGTGATGCTGCATGTGGCTGTCCGCTATGTTGGCCACTCTGTCAGTGGAGGAGCTCATGCGCTCAAAACCCTGAGACATGACAGTGCACATGTGATGAATAGAAGCTTCCATTCTGTGTCCATGAGGTGGTGTCCACACCAGATCACATGAGGGCCCATCGAGGTGAGTTTATCTGCAGTGGTGGAGGGTGCACTTGACTGGTGTGACGGTACAGCCTCACTCGCTTCTTTCTCCTCTGCAGACAACAACGAAAACGTCCCCCTGGTCTGCCATGGATCCGTCTCCACATCTGTGCCTGTGGGAGACATAAGAAGGTGGTCAAGCTAAATCGCCTTTCTTAGCAGCACCTCTGCAGAGCTGAAGCAGGCCCGGGGAGGAGACAGTTCCGACCCTGCCACCCGAAGAAGTTCAGATCTTTTCACCCTTTCTTAGATGGGCTCCACTCTCGTATTGCCCAGTCCCTCATGTGCTGCCACCTGACCAAGTCAAGGGCCACCTGCTCCATGGCCGTCAAAATGGCCAGATTTGGCACTCCACCATCCAACCAAACCCTTTCTCTGGTGTTTCTTCTGCTGCAAGGTCAAGCGGGTGAGAGTTAGGACTATAGAGCATTCCTTCACTACTTCCAGTTGCACTAACACATATGATGTTACTGTCTTCAGTGTTGCCACTGCACTTTTGCTAGTGACATGAGCTTTGCCCACGGCTTGGTAATGCTCCTAGGCACACAATAAAAGTGGGTGTATGACGCATGTCAGGTGAACTCTTCAAGTGAGAACCAGATCAAATACAATAAGTTGAGAGGTGAAGTGAAGAGGCAAATACGACTGGCAAAAAGAGAAAATGAGAATAGAATGGCAGCAACATAAAAGGAAACCAAAAATCTTCTACCAGCATGTAAATAGTAAGTGGGTAGTAAGAGGCGGTGTGGGGCTTATGAGGGACAAAGAGGGTGATATATCCTTAGAGGTGCAGGGCAAGGCTAGAATACTCAATGAGTACTTGGTATTTGCGTTTACTAAGAAAGTGGATACTGACAAAATATCGATAGAAGTGGAGATGATAGAGGTAATGGATGGTGTGAAAATTGAGAGGCAGGAGGTAATGGAAAGGCTGGCTGAAATTGCAGGGAGATTTGAGGTGTACAAGATTATGACAGATTTGGATAAGGTAGACAAAGAAAATTGTTCCCATTAGCTGATGGTACAAGGACCAGGGGACACAGATTTAAGGTTTTGGGCAAGAGATGCAGAGAAGATTTGAGGAAAAAGTTTTTTACGCAGTGACTGGTAATGGAACTTGCTGTTTACGAGGGTGGTGGAAGCAGAGGCAATCAATGATTTCAAAAGGAAATTGGATGGACACTTGAAGGAAATAAACTTGTAGGGCTATGGAGATAGAGCAGGGGAAATGGAACTGAGTGGATTGCTGTACGGAGAGCCGGCATGGACTTGATTGGCTGAGTGGCCTCCTTTGATGCCATAAATAACTCTATGACTCTGTGACATGTTTTGACTGTTCTGGCAGCCTATGCACCTTCAGGCTGCTCATCTCATACGAACATGCAAACATATGAATTAGGAACCGGAGTAAGCCACTCAGCCCCTTGAGCCTGCTTCGCCATTTAATAAGATCATGGTTGATCTGATTGTAACCTCAACTCCACATTCCAGCCTACCCTTGATAACCTTTCACCCCCTTGCTTATCAAGAATCCATCTACCTCTGTCTTAAAAATATTCAAAGACCCTGCTTCCACCGCCTTTTGAGGAAGAGAGTTCCAAAGACTCACGACCCTCTGAGAGAAAAAACTTCTCATCTCCGTCTTAAATGGGTGACCCCTTATTTTTAAACAGTGGCCCCTAGTTCTAGATTCTCCCACAAGGGGAAACGTCCTTTCCACATCCACCCTGTCAAGAACCCTCAGAATCTTATATGTTTCAATAAGACCACCTCTCATCCTTCGAAACACCAATGAATACAGATCCAACCTGTCCAACCGTTCGTCATAAGATAACCCTTTCATCCCAAGAATCAGTTAAGTGAGTGAACCTTCTTTGAACTGCTTCCAATGCAATTATATCCTTTCTTAAGTAAGGAGACTAAAACTGTACACAATACTCCAGATGTGGTCTCTCCAATGCCCTATATAACTGTGGCGAAACATCTCTACTTTTCTATTCCATTCCCCTTGGATTAAATGACAACATTGCATTTGCCTTCTTAATCACTTGATGTATCTGCGTACTAACCTTTTGTATTTCATGTACTAGGCCACCTAGATCCCCCTACATCTCAGTTCTGCAATCTCTCTCCATTTAAATAATATGTTGCTTTTCTATTTTTCTGGCCAAAGTGGACAAGTTCACATTTTCCCACATTATACTTCATCTGCCAAATCTTTGCCCACTCACTTAACCTATCTATATCCCTTTAAAGACTCCTTATATCCTCTTCACAACTTACTCTCCTGCCTATCTTTGTGTCATCAGCAAATTTAGCGAACATACTTTCTGTCCCTTCATCCAAGTCATTGATATAGATTGTAAATAGTTGAGGCCCCTGCACTGATCCCTGTGGAACTCCACTAGTTACAGCTTGCCAACCAGAAAATTACCCATTTATGCCTACTGTCTGTTTCCTGTTAGCTAACCAATCCTCTATCCATGCGAATATGTTACTCCCTACACATGAGCTCTTATTTGGTTTAGTAATCTTTGATATGGCACCTTGTCAAATGCCTTCTGGAAATCCAATACACCACATCCACAGGTTTCCCTTTATCCATGTTGCTTTTTGCTCTCTCAAAGAACTCTAATAAAATAGTCAAACATGATTTCCCTTTCACAAAACCATGTTTACTCTGCCTGATTGCATTGAGATTTTCTAAATGACCTGCTGTAACCCCTTTAATAATAGATTCCAGCATTTTCCCTGTGACAGATGTAAAGCTAACTGGCCTGTAGTTTCCTGCTTTCCTGTATCCCTCCTTTCTTGAATATTGGAGTTACAATTGCTATTTTCCAATCTTATGGGACCTTTCCAGAATCTAGGGAATTTTGGAAAATTAAAATCAATGCATCCACTATCTCAGCAGCCACTTCCTTTCAGACCCTAGAATGAAGTCCATCAGGACCTGGAGACTTGTCAGCTTTTAATTCTAATAATTTTCTCAGTACCCTTTCTCTGGTGATGGTAATTGCATCAAGTTCCTCCCTTCCTTTCAACTCATGATTCACAATTATTTCTGGGATGTTATTTGTATCCTCTACAGTGAAGACAGATGCAAAATGTCTGTGCAATTCCTCGATCATTTTCTTATTTTCCATTATTAACTCCCCAGTCTCAGTCTCGAAAGGATCAACACTCACTTTGCTTACTCTTTTCCTTTTTGACTACCTGTAGAAACTGTTACTATCCATTTTTATATTTCTAGCTATGTTTCTCTCATACTCTAATTATTCTTTTAGTCATTCTTTTCTGTTTTTTATATTCTGTCCAATTCTCTGACCTGCCACTACTCTTTGCTGAATTGTATGGTTTTTCTTTCAATTTGGTACTATCTCTAACTTGCTCAGTTAGCCACGGCTGGTGCGTCCTTCCCCTAGAGTCTTTCTTTCTCACTGGAATGTATCTTTGTTGAGTGTTATAGAGTCATAGAGTTATACAGCACAGAAACAGGCCCTTTGGCCCATCGTGTCTGTGCCGGCCATCAAGCACCTAACTATTCTAATCCCATTTTCCAGCACTTGGCCTGTAGCCTTGTTATGATATATCTCCGTAAATGTCTGCCATTGCATCTCTACTGACCTATCCCTTAACCTAATTTCCCAGTTTACTTTAGCAAGCTCTGTCTTCAAACCCTCATAATTACCCTAATTGAAGTTTAAAATACTAGTCTTAGATCCACTCTTCTCACCCTCAAACTGAACACGAAATTCAATCAGGTTGTGATCATTGCTACCGAGGGGAGGCTTTACAATGAGGTCGTTAATTAATCCTGTCTCATTACACATTATCAGATCTAGAGTAGCCTGCTCTCTGGTTGGCTCCAGAACAAGCTGCAGAAACTACAGAAACTGTCCCGAAAACACTCCATGAACTCATCTTCCAGGATTCCTTTGCCAGTGTGATGCATCCAATCTATTTGTAAATTAAAATCACCTATGATTATCGCCGTACCTTTCTCACAAACCCCCATTATTTTTTCCTGAATACCCTGTCCTACAATGTGGTTACTGTAAGTGAACCTATAAACTACTCCCACAAGTGATTTTCTACCTTTACTATTTCTTATCTCTACCCAAACTGAATCTATATCTTGATTTTTAGAACTAAGGTCACCTCTCTCTATTGTACCAATCTCATCCTTAATTAACAAAGCTACCCCTCCACCTTTTCCTAGTTCCCTGTCCTTCCAAAATGTATCCTTGAATATTCAGGTTCCAGCCTTTGTCATCTTGCAGCCATGCCTCTGTAATGGCTATCAGATAATACATATTTATTTCTATTTGAGCTATCAATTCATTTTTGTTACAAATGCGACGCGCATTCAAATACAGAGTCTTTGTTCTGTCTTTTTACTATTTACGCAACCTCTATTCTGAGCTGCTTGCATGCACTCTTAATTTTGTACATTCTGTCCCTTCCTGCCATGCTCTGATTATTATTTCCCTTATTGCTACCTTTCTCTCTTGCCTGTCCTTTCTCTTTAATTTATCATATCTTCTGTCACTTGATCCCTCACCCCCACTATTTAGTTTAAAGCCCACTCTACTGCCCTAGTTATATGACTTGCCAGAACACTGGTCCCAGCATGTTTCAAATGAAGACCCTCCCAATGTTGCAGCTCCTACTTTCCCCAGTTCTAGTGCTCGTACCCCATGATTCAAAACCCATTTCTCCCACACCAATCTTTGAGACATGCATTTAACTCTCTATTCTTAATTAACCCTACTCCAATTTGCCAGAGATTATTACCTTTGAGGTTCTACTTTTTAATTTAGCCCCTAGCTGCTCATACTCTCTATGCAGAACATCTTTCCCAGTCCTAACTTGTCATTGGTACCCACATGGACCACAACAACTGGATCCTCCCCCTCCCACTGCAATTTCCTCCCCAGCCCTGAGCAGGTGTCCCGAAACCTGGCACCCAGCAGGCGACACAGCCTTCTGGACTCTCGATTTTGACTGCAGAGTACGGTATCTATTCCCCTGACTATACTGTCCCCTACTACCATTACATTCATATTTACTCCCCACTCTTGAATGGATTCCTGTACCACGGTGCCATGGCGAGTTTACTCATCCACCCTGCTGCCCTCACTCTCATCCATACAAGCTGAAAGAACCTCAAACCTGTTTAAAGCCCTGACTGACTTCACAATCTTTGCTGGATTTGATTAATTAGCTGTGTCTCTGTCTCTATTTTTATTTCTCTTTTTTCCTGGTCAGAAAGGACCAGAGCCTTCATAATACAATGAGTGTGAAGTGTGTTTAATTTCCGAGACATGCTAACGAGTTTCTTATTATTTACAGTCTATGGGGAAAGAACAGCAATACTTAACCTATTTGCATAATTGTCTCAGTGCTTTATTTAAACTTATGTCAATACACTTTGCTTTAAAGCACAATATTTAACAGGATTTGTTTTTCCAAATTTTTGTTTTTGATCTTTGCCGTGTTGGAGGCCATTGCATTTAAACCTTCATTTTCTCTGTTTTTAGGTACTTCACAAGATGAGCCCAGATAAAGTAGAGCTCCCTGGACTTTACAGCATATTGTGCCATGCACTGCCCTTGCCTCCAGCACCAGCAGATACTAGCACCCTGGAAAATGTCATGAATGGCTTTGAGGAAAGTTTACAAGTGAGGAGAAACAAGCGATTGCAGCCCATTGAGCTGGAGTGACCAGCATTATCCTGATGAGTAGCATCAGCTCCAGATGTCCACTCCAGGCAGCCTCCTCAAAGGATTGAGGAAGTTGTAGAGAGTGAGAAGCAACTTGCAGCCATTGATTCATCAAGCATGGCTCTGGCTGTTTGCAGACGTGTTTTTCCAACTTCTGCTTCCCTGTTGGGAGCACATTTTGGAAATGTGAGGTCCTGCTGCATATGATCTTCTAACCAATCATGGCAAGACAGTCAATGTACATCAGAATTTTTGATCGGCAAGGCTCCTTGCCAGAGGCAAGGAGCAGAATTTTAATGAAACTGACCCGCTTGCAGCGGGGGAGCTGGCAGTAGGTCGGCAACCCTATTGTTACTGGAGTGGGCCATGCTGTAACTGTTTAACTCAGCTACGGCAATCGCATCGTGGTTCCAGGTTCCCGACCAATCACAGAGTGCGGGTGTGATGAAGCAGCACACCAAAGAAAGAATTTCTATTTAAAGGGATCCAGGCAGGGTTAGAATGGCTGCATTCTGCATTGATTCTGTTGGTTTTAATAAGGGCAAGAATAGGAGCAAGATGTGGGAAAGCTGCCCACCCCTGTTTCTTTGACTCTTCCTTGGAGCTGATGCTGGAGGCTTTGAGGACCTGCAGAGAAGTGCTGTTTCCCACAGACAGGAGGAAGAAGCTAGCCTTTCAAAACAAGCAGTTGTAGCTGGAAGTGGTGGAAGCAGTGAGCAGCAGGAGTGTGGTCCCTAGACATTGGATGCCGTGCTGCAAGAGGTTTAATGACCTTATCAGGGCAGGAATGGACTGAAAATTCAGTCTGCCACTGCAAATAGGATGGAGGAAAGCCTTACCTTGGCCTCATTGAAGTTCAAAGTGTTCTTCAGTTGTGAAGAGCAGGGAAATGCAGTTGGACCATGGGCTGAGATTTCAAATTAGGTTCAGAAACCCAACGTCCAGATAATTTCTGGGTCTCTATGCCACGCCCTGTCTGCATCGCTCACATTTTTATATGTTAATGCCCTAATTAGGCAGGAGGTGAGCTCGGTGCCCAATTAGTGACGCCGACTGTCTCCAGGAGGTGGGAGCTGCCTGCAGAGTGTGAGCCTTGCCAAAGAGAGCAGGCAGCTCCTTAGTGGGCCAGCAGCATAAAAGAGGAAGACATTGTTGAAATATCCAAATCTTAGGTCATGCCCATGATCAGGTACAAGGTCCCCAAAGGCCCCATAACTTTAACCTTATGAAAGAAAGTTTCCCTTCGCCCGTGAATTCAATAGCTGTGCACTTATGGGCACCAGATTGCTCGGGTTTGCTGAAATCCAAATTGAAAATGGCAGTCCTGACCTCCCCAGTCCCTTAACAAGCTCCTCCGGGAGCCTAATGGCCATTAATTGAAGGCAAGCAGGTTCCCCGTTTCTTCACCCCCGCCCTCACTTTATAGATTTAAGTCAGTCCTGGGAGCATTAGGATCCGGAGCTGTCCTCCAGGACCACAATTTTTAAATTGCATCCGGACCCAGTCCCGATCCTGCCAGCATTTGAAAATCCAGCTGTGTGAGAGGGAAGATGGTGAACTGGCACTTGGAAGTGGGGATCTGCACAAGGCACTCACACTTTTTATCCCTTGCCCCCACCCCCACCCACCCCAAACAGAGCCACACATGCTATCTTCATAGTCCAATGACTGAGTCTACCCCTACACAGGTGCAGATGGGAAGTCTTTGGCAAGGCCCTCACAGACCCCAAAACACAGAGGACATCCACCACGAGCATCTCATCTGTCAGAGCAGGAGAATGAGCAGCCTGCCTCCAGCTCTGCTGAAGCCACAGGAGCCTAATGGCCATTAATTGAAGGCAAGCGGGTTCCCCGTTTCTTCACCCCCGACCTCACTTTAAAAATTTAAGTCTGTCCTGGAAGCATTAGGATCCAGAGATGTCCTCCAGGTAGTCCTCCACTACGTAGTATTAACAGAAAGCGGAAGAGGAAAACTTCTTGGTTGCACAAGGAGTTTCACTTGAGTGTTTACAACAATGTTAATATCATTAGGTATATGAAAGTTTCAATGAATCAAGCAATTTATTACAAGTCTCCATTGTCCAGCCATCTCCATTGTTGCCTCCCAAATTCCAAGTGCACATTGGCCTTCAGGAGAATGGTATGACTGGAGGGGAAGACAAGTAAAGGGTGTGAATATGATGAAGGGATTCTTGACTGTGGGGGTGATTTGTGTTGGGATGGGGAAGGGGTTAGTGGCTTTAACATTGTTGTGCCATATGGCTTCACACAATCAGGTTCTCTGAACCGTACCTGGAAGAGTGCATCATGAGCTTCTCTGTCAGTGAGGTAAGTGGCTGCAGGCATCCTGGACATGTCCAAGGATGAGGTGTGGTCATCACCATCCTCCTCCTGCAGTTCCAGTCCTCTCTGCAGTGCAATGTTGTGCAAGGCACAGCAGACCACAACCGTAGGACACCGTTGTTGGTATGTACTGAAGGGCACCCCTAGATCTGTCCAGGCACCTGAATTACATCTTTAGCAACCCAATGGCTTGCTCAATGATTGCCCTTGTACTCATGTGTCTTCTATTGTACCTTTCCTCTGCATCATTGGTAGGGATTCTCAAAGATGTAATCAGCCACATCCTCAGAGGGTAGCTCTTGTCTCCATGGAGCCACCCACTGACTCTGCTTGGAGATATGAAGATCTGTGGGAGATGTCACTGATGCACAATGAAGGCATCATGGCAATTTCCAGGATATCTTGCACAGACATGAATGAAAACCTTCTGGTGGTCACATACCAGCTGAATATTGATGGAAGGGAATCCTTTTCAATTGACAAAGACTGCTGGTTATTCTGAGGGTGCCTTGATTGCCATATATGTGAAATCTATGACTCCCTGCAGCTGTGGAAATCCAGCCAGTGCAGCAAATGAGAGCCCCCTGTGTCTGACTGGCCTCATCAGTATCAAAGTGGACATAAGTGACTGTCCTTGCAAATATTGCATTGGTTACCTGGGAGATACGCTTGTTGGCTGCAGATTGTGAAATCCTGAAGATGTCACTCAGAGATCCCTGGAAGGACCTTGACCTTGATGGTCGCTGACAATGCTTGGCCACCTGGTCCTCTTGGAAGGAGGATTTGTTTCAGGAAGCTGCAAATGTCAGCAATGACCTGCCACTAAAGCCTGAGCCACCTGAGGTACTGTTGCTCCGTCATGTTGAGAAAACTGATTCTCTGCCTGTATACCCTCTGCTCAGGGTATCACCTCCTTTGAGCGTGATCTCTGTATCCATCCCCTCTGTCATGTGGAGAAGACAGCTTCTGCTGTTGATGTTGTTGCTCCTGGTGCTGTTGGTGTTGCTGCTCCCCTTGGTCCTCATCAGAGGTCCAAAGTAGACCTGCATAAGTTGCCCTCATGCTACAGTGAAGGGTGAAAGCAGGGAAGTACAGATCAAAGTGGACAAAGTCCAAGATAGGTGAAATGTTAGAACTCACCTGTAAAACAGTGAATGCACATTCAGAAGTCCTATGAGCACATGCCTTTCACATAGACAGGGAAGCAGCAATGCAGTTTCACTCTTTAAAGGCTTCCCAGCCTGCCAATTTAATTGAACAATGAGTCCCTGCTGTGTTTTCACCTTCTTGACCCTGGCGAGTTCCACACAGCTTGGGAAATCTGTGCACTGGCTGTTAAACCAGAATTCTGGGTTAAAGTCTGCATTAATTGGCTTTTTACATATTTAAATTAGAGACCAAAAATCTTCACGGGAGTTTCCCGCACGACTCCAAATGCGTCCTGGTAAAAGGCAGAAGTGAGCACGATCATGTCGGATTTCCAACACGCTGACATTATTTGGCGATTTAATCCCATCCCCTCCCCCCCACCCCCTGTCTGCAGTCAAATCCACACCCTCTTAGCAGTTAAAATTCCGCCCAAGATGTCTGCAAAGTATGGAACATTTTGCATCTCTCTGAAATGATTCCCTATCAGAAGTATCTAGGATTTTGTGACATCTAACTTTCAGTTATGACTTTTCATTTCACTTTGTTCATCCCACTATGTCCTGGGGAAATATATGTGCTGTTATATTTTGATTATATGTAATAGTCCACATTTTTTTATTATTCTACCTAATGTAACACATACACTTTGTTGTATTGAACATCATGAACATCAATTCAACTACCACCTATGGCACAAAATAAAATGTGAAAATTAGTTTACCCTCATAGAAATGACTCAAGGATCAAAAAGGCTCAGTTTACTGAGTTATCGTGGCATAGGTACAACAAATTCCATGGTATTATTATCACTATATAAAGGTAACAAAAGACAGACTAGATGTCTGTATATTTATGTATGAAATTATTGTGTGTTGCATAAATTTAAAAGCTACGGCAGGGAAAATTTAAGATGGACCCTCAGTTCAGGCACTTCTGGTTTCTTACAGATGAATTTTGTCTTCAAATTTTATACAGCAGTTATATGTTCGTTAAGCCAAGAGAATATTCCTGTCTCCTGGTGATTATTTAATCAATATTGTTTTAATTTCTGACGAAAGGTCATTAACCTGAAACATTAACTCTGTTTCTTTCTCCACAGGTGCTGCTTGAGCTGCTGAGTATTTCCAGCATTTTCTGTTTTTATTTCAGATTTCCAACGTTCACAGTATTTTGCTTTTGTTTTATGTCCACGTAGAATGTATTGTCAATTCCAGTCATTTCAAAGCCTGGGTCCTGAGAAGAGAGAAAGAAACCGGAACCATAAGATATGGGAATCAGAGTGATCCTGAAATGAAACTGAAAGTGCATGCTGGAGCATCATGCAGTGTTGCTAAAGGGACTATTATTACAGCGACCACTATCAGGAACAAAGTGTAGTTTTAAAATTAGGCCATTTACTGCTGTCATTGTCTTTAAGCTTGTGGTGTTCTGTATGTGTCCTAGTTGATTAAATTCTGTAAATATGTCGAGTTAGTTCTTTCCGAATCTAAGGCCAGCTTGAATGTAGTGTATTTATAATAGCAACTCCAGAAAGGCTTAGAGAAATAAAGTATAAGTGGAACTCGCAATCTAGGATAGTGAGATTCCTAAAGGTCTCTGCAGCGGCAGAAACCAAAAAACTGGAGCTTCTGGGTCATAGGGATGTGGGGTCTGCTTATGGGAAGGGCAATGGGACTATGAAAGTCACCTCATATAGATGACATTGAATCGAGAGAGTTACAAATCCTGTCACTATAAGTTTTGGAAGTGTGGTAGCTTTATTTAACACATGTTTGGCTACGTAATTTGAATATGTATCAACAATAAATAAAATATAGATTTGCACATTGAAACAGAAAGCACTTAATTTGAAGTGCCTTGTTTGTCTTATGTACAAATTGCTTTGTATAGCCAGAATTGAGTACATAATACCTTCCTAACTTGCCTGCCTTGCTATTTACAGGGAGGCAGTGAGGGTGTGAGAGAGGCCAAAAATGCCGAAGCACCCAGCATAACTGGAGCGGGAAGTCCTCTTGAACTTAATGGAAGGTCCTTATTAAAATTTTTTGTTCTATTTTTCAACCAGCAGCCACAGAATAATAGAATAGTTACAGCATGGAAGGAGGCCATTCAGCCCATCGTGTCCGTGCAAGAGCAATCCAGCTAGTCCCAATCTCCCTGCCCTTCCCCCCAGCACTGCAATTTTTTTCCCTTCAAGAACTTATCTAATTCTCTTTTGAAAGCCATGATTGAATCTGCCTCCACCACACTCTCAGGCAGTGCATTGCAGATCATAACCACTTGCTGTGTAATAAAAAGTTTTTCCTCATGTTGCCTTTGGTTCTTTTGCTAATCACCTTAAATCTGTGTCCTCTGGTTCTAGACCCTTTCGCCAATGGGAATAGTTTCTAACTATCTACCTTGTCTAGACCCCTCATGATTTTCAACAGCTCTATCAAATTTCCTCTCAACCTTCTCTGCTCTAACAATCCCAGGTTCTCCAAATTATCACATAACTGAAGTCCCTCAACCCTGGAACCATTCATGTAAATCTCTTCTGTACTTTCTCTAAGGCCTTCCTAAAGTGAGATGCCCAGAATTGAACACAATGGGCTGAATTTTATCAATGCATGCTGCAGCCACTGTGAAAGCGGCGGCCTTCCGACACGGAAGTGCTGCCACTGAGCCCCCGCGATATTATCATTTAAATAGAGGAGGCAGAGCGGCCACCCCCAATGGCATAGAGGGGGCGGCTGCCGCATCCCCGGTAATGGCGTCCAGCGCCATCACGTTAGCACCAGCGCCATTTTTAAAGGGCTTCAATCCCTTCAGTGACATTTAAATTTTTAAAGGTCCCGGTTTCCGGGAAATAAAAATAAAATTTTAATTCAACTTTAAATCCCATCTCCCACTTCCCCTTGCTCCGCCATGGGTAATCTATATATAAATTGCCCTCTTCCCCCCAGAAAAAGCTTTTACTGATATCCCGAACATCCCCCCCGAAATTTGTTCCCTTTGACCCTCAACCCATTCCCACCATTGCTGCAACCAATAATAAGTGTTTTCCCCGCTCTCCCACCACCCCCCCCTTCACCGCCCTGATAATTTTATTCCACCCCCCCTCCCCACCAGTGTCTCGCCTCGGAGCTCAGTTCCGAAGGCGTGCAAATCGTGGTCGGGTAGCCGTAAAATCAACGTGGGACGGCTGCCATCGGCAGGTAAGTTAATTTGAATGTTAATTATCCTCATTTTAATATTTTAATCAAGGCGGGGCCGCACCGAGACTTCGCCGCCACTAATATCTGACGGGGCCTTCTCGGCATCGGGGGTCAAGGCGGGCTGCTCCTGCTAGCATTTTACGGGCCTCCCCACCACGACCCATGGTGTCGAGGGGCTGATAAAATTCAGCCCAATACTTCAGTTATGGCTGAACCAGTGTTTTATAAAAGTTCATCATCATTTTCTTGCTTTTGTACTCTATACCTTTAATTATATAGCCCAGAATCCCATGTGCATTTTTAACCACTTTCTCAACCTGCCCTGCCCACTTTCAACAATTTGTGCATATGTACCTCTCAGGTCTCTGTTCCTGAAACCTTTTTAGAATTGTATCCTTTATTTTATGTTGCCCCTCCTCTTCATGCCAAAATGTATCACTTCAGACTTCTCTGCATTAAGTTTCATCTGCTGTGTGTCTGCTCATTCCACCAGTCTGTCTATGTCCTCTTGAAGTCTATCACTATCCTCCTCACTTTCACTACACTTCCAAGTTTTGTATCACCTGCAGATTTTGAAATTGTGCCCTGTACACCCAAGTCCAAGTCATTAATATATTAATCATGAAAAGCTGTACCGATCCTGGGGAACCTCTCTGTATATCTTTTTCCAGTCTAAAAACCGTTCACCACTACTCTCTATTTCCTGTCCTTTAGCCAATTTTGTATCCATGCTGCCACTGCCCCTTTCATTCCATGGGCCTCAGTTTTGATGACAAGCCTATTATGTGGCACTTTATCAAATGCCTTTTGGAAGTCCACATCAGCCACATTACCCTCATCAGCACTTCATCAAAAAACTCAATCAAGTTAGTTAAACAGGATTTGTCTTCAACAAATTTGTGCTGGCTTTCCTTAATTAATCCATACTTGTTCCAATGACATTTAATTTTGACCTGGATTATCGTCTCCAAAAGCTTCTTCACCACCAAGGTTAAACTGACTGGCCTATAGTTGCAGGGTTTATCCTTACACCCTTTTTTGGACAAAGGTGTGATATTTGCAATTCCCCAATCCTCTGGCACCACCCCCAAACCTAAGGATGATTAAAAGATTATGGCCAGTACCTCTGCAATTTCCACCCTTACTTCCCTCAGCAACCTAGGATGCATCCCATCTGGACCTGGTGACTTTTCTACTTTATACTTTGACAATATCTTCTTCCTTGGTAAAGACAGATGCAACGTACGCAGCCATGCTTCTGCCTCCTTTTTGGTTCCTAATCAGCCCCACCCCTCCTCTGACTACTCATCTACTATTTATATGCTTATAGAAGACTTTTAAATTCCCTTTTACATTAGCCACTAGTCTATTCTCATATTCTTTCTTTGCCTCTCTTATTTCCTTTTTCATTTCCCCTCTGAGCTTTTGATATTCAGCCTGGCTCTCACTTGTATTAACAACCTGACATCTGTCTTTCGTCCACTATTTCTGCTTCATCTTACGCTCTATCTCTTTTGTCATCCCAGGTGCTCTGGTTTTGGTTGCCCTATCTTTCCCACTCTTGGGAATGTACCCAACTGTACCCTATCCATCACTTCTTTGACCAGGAATCCTCCCCCCGACCATTGGACCCATTCACCCGTCTCCAGTATTCTATCTCCACCTGGACCCCTCCCTCTGGCCTCTTACCTGCCTTTGATCTTTTCCATTGAGGACTGTCGGCATGACATCAGCCGTCTTAATTTCTCTGCTCCCCTCACTCACTCTAACCTGTCTCCCTCTGAAGTTACTGCACTCTGTTCTGTCTGGTCTAACCCCGACATTGTGATCAAACCTGCTGATAAGGGTGGTGCTGTTGTATGGCGTACCACCCTCTAACTTGCAGAGGCTGAACACCAATTCTCAGACACTTCTTCTTACCTCCCCCTGGACCATGACCCCACCACCAAACATCAAGCCACTGTCTCCAGAGCCGTCACTGACCTCATCTCCTCTGGAGATCTTCCCTCTACAACTTCCCACCTCATAGTCCTGAAACCCTGAACAGCCCACTTCTTCCTCCTTCCCAAAATCCACTAACAGGACTTTCCTGGTAGACCCATTGTTTTTGCATGTTCGTGCCCCATTGAACTTATTTCTTCCTTGCTTGACTCTATTTTTCTCCCCTTGTCCAGTCTTTTCCCATCTATATCCATGACTCTTCTGCCTCCCTCGGTCATTTCAACAATTTCCAGTTTCCTAGCCCTAACTGACTCCTCCTCACTATGGACTTCCTTCCCCCACCAGAGGGATCTCCACTTCGTCCTTGAACAGAGGCCCATACAATCCCCATCCAGCACCACCCTCCTCTGCCTGGCTGAACATTCCAAGATTAAACAACTTCTCCTTCAACTCCACTCATTTCCTCCAAATAAAAGCTGTTGCTCTGGGTATCAGCATGAGTCCTAGTTATGCCAGTCTTTTTGTGGGGTATGTCGAACATTCCTTGTTCCAGTCCGACTCAGGCCCCCTCCCCCAACTCTTTCTCCATTGCATTGATGACTGTATCAGTGCCGTTTCCTGGTCTTGCCTGGAACTGGAAAACTTCATCAACCTTGTGTCCAATTTCCACCCTTCTCTCACCTTCACATGGTCCACCTCCAATAGTTCCCTTCCCTTCCTTGATTCCTCTGTTTTCATTTATGGGGATATGCTGTCTATTAACATTCATTATAAGCCACCACCTCCTACAGCTACCTCGACTACACTTCCTCACACTCTGCCTCCTGTAAGGACTCCATTCCATTCTCCCAGTTTCTTTGTCTCTGTTGCATCTGTTCTGATGATGCAACCTTCCAAAACAGCGCTTCTGATGTGTCTTCCTTTTCCTCAAGCGAGGAATTCCACCCCCACCCCCCCACACCGCCCTCCCCACCACTGTGGTTGACCCATTTCCAGCACTTCTGCTCTCGCCCATACTGCTCCCTCCCACAGATGCGACAGGGTTCCTGTTACGACCAGGTGAGAAAGGTGTCGAGGGGTCCCTCTCAGCCTTTACCTGGTCTTACTGTAACAGGGTTTAACTTTAAACACACCGTGTTTTTAGCCCACCCTTGTTGAATCCTTGTTCACTGCTTTCCAATTATAAGGGAGAGGAACCAGCACAAACAGGCTTTCTTAGGTTTAAAGAAGAAAAGTTGAAATTTATTAAACTTAAACTCTAATTCGGTTAACACCTACAGATACACGATGTGCCCATGCTAGCATGCATACGCAATGCACACATGCAAGTAGAGACAGAAAAGAGCAGAAGAAAAATAAAGTGGAAAGGTTTGAGGCAATATCTGAAGATATTTTGTTACGGTCTTTCGAGCTCACTGTAGAGACTTGATTGTAGGTAGATCTTGCTTTTCATTGGGGCCCAGTATTCTTCCCAGGCCCCAAACACTCCTTTCAGGTGAAGCAGTGATTTACTTGTACTTCTTTCAATGTAGTATACTGTATTCACTGCTCACAATGTGGTCTCCTCTACATTGGGGAGGCCAAACGCAGACTGGGTGACCGCTTTGCAGAACATCTCCACTCAGTCCGAAAGTTTGACCCCGAGCTTTTGGATTCTTGCCATTTCAACACTCCCCCCTGCTGTCATGCTCACATCTCTATCTTGGGATTGCTGCAGTGTTCTAGTGAACACCAACGCAAGCTCAAGGAACAGCATCTCATTTATCGATTAGGCACACTACAGCCTGCCGGACTGAACATTGAATTCAATCATTTCAGAGCATGACGGGCCCTCCATTTTACTTTTATTTTTAGTTATTTTTTTCTTTTTTCTTTTTTTCTTTTTTTTGTGTTTATTTTATTTTATCTTAGTTTGTTCAGTTTGCCAACCCACTTTTTTTTCATGTTTGTACTTGTGGCTGTTCAGTTTGCAGTCTGTTAACACCCTATCTGTACTAATGCTTTGTCTTTCAACACACCATTAACGTATTTTTACTTTTGCTCCATGACCTTCTGGTTGGTTATTCTCTGTGACCTTGTCCTATCTACACCCTCTCCTTGTTATTTCTTGCCCCACCCCCACTTTACTTGCTTAAAACCTTTCATATTTCTAATATCTGCTAGTTCTGAAGAAGGGTCACTGACCTGAAACGTTAACTCTGCTTCTCTCTCCACAGATGCTGCCAGACCTGCTGAGTATTTCCAGCATTTCTTGTTTTTATTTCAGATTTCCAGCATCCACAATATTTTGCTTTTATTCTTCTTAAACCTTGTTCACTGTAGGAGACTTTTCTCTCTTGGGGTTCATGTGGCTTCAGTAGATTGAGTCTTGTGAGAGAGAGATGGGAGCGGACAGAAGAGATCTTCTCAGTCCAGGAGCGTTCTGCTTTCTGCCCAAACTGTTTGCACAAATTCAAAAAACTCAAGTTGCCCAGCAGATTAGTCATGTGACTAGCTGGTTTGACCATGTCCGTTTGTGTACTCGGCCATCTTAGCAGTCAACCTGGAATGCGACCTTCAATGTCTGGTGATCAAAAGCCCATTGTGGGTTGAATGTGTCAGGGAATGGTCCTCTGTCCTTTCCAAACACTGTCTGTTAATATGCAAATGTCTTTCCAGCCAAGATCTGGCAATTTTTTAAAGCAAGTCCTTTCTTCACTTCAACAACAATTTGAAATTTAATGTCCATGTGGCAAAATTAATATGCCTCATGCTTGGCAGGTCCCCTTCTCCTCACTTTCCTGCCCACTATCCTCCACATCCAAAGGATCATCCTCCGCCATTTCTGCCACCTCCAGCGTGATGCCACCATCAAACACAACTTCCCCTCCCCTCCCCTGTCAGCATTCTGAAGGGATCGTTCCCTCCATGACACCCTGGTTCACTCCTCCATCACCCCTGATACCTCATCCCTTTCCCACGACACCTTCCCATGCAACCGCAGGAGGTGTAATACCTGCTCTTTTATCTCCTCTCCCCTCACCATCCATGACCCCAAGCATTCCTTCCAGGTGAAGCAGCGATTTACTTGTACTTCTTTCAATTTAGTATCCTGTATTCACTGTTCACAATGCGGTCGCCTCTGCGCTGGGGAAACCAAACGCAGATTGGGCGACCGCTTTGCGAAACACCTGCACTCAATCCACAAGCATGACCCTGAGCTTCTGGTTGCTTGCCATTTTAATTCACCACCTTGCTCTCATGCCCACATTTCTGTCCTCCAGTGAAGCTCAACGCAAGCTCGAGGAACAGCTGCCGATTAGGCACTTGAAAGACTTCTGGACTCAATATTGAGTTCAACAATTTCAGACCGTCACCCAGTCTTAAACCTCTTTTTGCTTTCGGCCAGAGCTGTTCATCATTCTGCCATTCACACTTTCGCTGGCAAATGCTTTGTCTTTTATTACAACTATTACCACTCCCTTTGCCTTTTATTCCATGACATCTTTGTCATTTAGTCCCTCCCGCCCCCCACCCTATCACAGACTTTCCCTTTTGTTCTTCTTTCCTCCTCCCCCCTTTCACTTGCTTGAAACCTATTACATTTCTAACCTTTGCCAGTTCTGATGAAAGGTCATCAACCTGAAACATTAACTCTGTTTCTCTCTCCACAGTTGTTGCCATACCTGCTGAATATTTCCAGCACTTTCTGTTTTTATTTCAGTTTTTCAGTTATCTCCCTAACTAATTAGTTTAAAACCCTCCTCACAGCATGAGTGAACCACAAGGACATTGGTCCCAGCTCTATTGAGGTACAACCCATCAGTCCCACTTCCACCAGAACCGGCCCCAGGAATCTAAAATCCTTCTTCCTGCACCATCTCTCCAGCCACACGTTTATCTGCTCTCTCCTGTCTTTTTATACACGAGCACATGGCACCAGGAGCAATCTGAAATTACTACCTTTGAGATCTTGCTCATTAATCCGTTTCCTAGCTACCTAAATTCTGCCTGCAGGACCTCATCCCTCTTTCTAACCATGTTGTTGGTGCTGATATGGACCACAACCTCTGTCTGTTCACCCTCCCCTCTCAGACTGTTCTGCAGCTGCTTAGTGACATCCTGGACCCTGGTACTAGGTAGGCAACGTACCATCCTGGAATCACATCTGTGGCTGCATGAACACCTGTCTTTTCCTCTAACTATTGAATTGCCCATCACTATTGCATTCCAAATTTTCCACCTCCCCTTGTACAGCTGAGCCACCCATGGTGCTGTGGGCTCAACTCTAGCTGTACTCCCCAGAGGAATCATCGCCCTCACCTGTATTCAGAACTGAACAACCAGCTAGAGCGTGAGATGCAGTCAGGGGACTCCTGCACTATCCATCTGATCCTCCTTGTTTATCTGGCTGTCACCCAGTCCCTCTCTGCCTACACTCTCTTAAGCTGCAGTGTGACCATGTCCTGAAATGTGCTATCCACATAGCTCTCAGTCTCGTGAATGCATTGCAGTGACATCAGTTGCTGCTCAAGCTCTGAAACCCGGTGCTCAAGCTTCTCCAGCTGACACTTCCTGCACTTTCTGTGGTTGGCTAGAGTACCCACATGGCACAGGATGTAATTATGGTCGACTTTCACCTGGATATAGATTGGGCAAATCAAATTAGTCACAATACCATAGAGGAGGAATTCTTGGAATTCTTGGAGTGTATATGGGATGGTTTTCTGGACCAATACGTCGAGGAACCAACTAGAGAACAGGCCATCCTAGACTGGGTATTGTATAATGAGAGAGGAATAATTGACAATCTAGTGGTGCGAGACCCCTTGGGGACGAGCGACCATAATATGATAGAATTCTTCATCAGGATGGAGAGTGAAGTAATTGATTCTGAGACAAGGATCCTGAATCTTAGTAAAGGAAACTACGAAGGTATGAGGCGCGAGTTGGCCATGACAGATTGGGAAATGTTGCTTAAAGGAATGACGGTGGAAAGGCAATGGCAAACATTTAAAAAGCGCATGGATGAACTGTAACAATTGTTTATCACTGTCTGGCGCAAAGGTAAAACGGGAAAGGTAGCCAAATCATGGCTTACAAGGGAAATTAGAGATAGCATTAGATCCAAGGAAGAGGCATATAAATTTGCCAGGAAAAACAACAGACCTGAGGATTGGGAGCAGTTTAGAATTCAGCAAAGGAGGACCAAAGGATTGATTAAGAAGGGGAAAATAGAGTACGAGAGCAAGCTTGCAGGGAACATAAAAAGTGACTGTAAAAGTTTCTATAGGTATGTGAAGAGAAAAAGATTAGTGAAGACAAATGTAGGTCCTTACGGTCAGAAACAGGGGAATTTATTATGTGGAGTAAAGAAATGGCTGACCAACTAAATGCATACTTTGGTTCTGTCTTCAAAAAGGAGGACACAAATATCATACCAGAAATGTTGGGGAACACAGGGCTTAGTGACAGAGGAACTGAAAGAAATCAGTGTTAGTAGAGATGCGGTGTTGGGGAAATTGATGGGATTGAAGGCTGATAAATCCCCAGGGCCTGATGGTATGCATCCCAGAGTACTTAAGGAAGTGGCCCTAGAAATAGTGGATGCATAAGGTAGATAAGTCCCCAGGGCCTGATGGGATCTACCCGAGAATACTGAGGGAGGCAAGGGAAGAAATTGCTGGGGCCTTGACAGAAATCTTTGCATCCTCATTGGCTACAGGTGAGGTCCCAGAGGACTGGAGAATAGCCAATGTTGTTCCTTTGTTTAAGAAGGGTAGCAAGGATAATCCAGGCAATTATAGGCTGGTGAGCCTTACGTCAGTGGCAGGTAAATTATTAGAGAGGATTCTTCGGGACAGGATTTACTCCCATTTGGAAACAAATGGACTTATTAGCAAGAGGCAGCATGGTTTTGTGAAGGGGAGGTCGTGTCTCACTAATTTGATTGAGTTTTTTGAGGAAGTGACGTAGATGATTGATGAAGGAGGGGCAGTGGATGTTATCTATATGGACTTCAGTAAAGCCTTTGACAAGGTCCCTCATGGCAGACTGGTACAAAAGGTGAAGTCACACGGGATCAGAGGGGAGCTGGCAAGATGGATACAGAACTGGCTCGGTCATAGAAGACAGAGGGTAGCAGTGGAAGGGTGCTTTTCTGAGTGGAGGGATGTGACTAGTGGTGTTCCACAGGGATCAGTGCTGGGACCTTTGCTCTTTGTAGTATATATAAATGATTTGGAGGAAAGTGTAGCTGGTCTGATTAGTAAGTTTGTGGACGACACAAAGGTTGGTGGAGTAGCGGACAGTGATGAGGATTGTCAGAGGATACAGCAGGATATAGATCGGTTGGAGACTTGGGCGGAGAAATGGCAGATGGAGCTTAATCCGGACAAATGTGAGGTAATGTATTTTGGAAGATCTAATGCAGGTGGGAAGTATACAGTAAATGGCAGAACCCTCAGGAGTATTGACAGGCAGAGAGATCTGGGCGTACAGGTCCACAGGTCACTGAAAATGGCAACGCAGGTGGATAAGGTAGTCAAGAAGGCATACGGCATGCTTGCCTTCATTGGTCGGGGCATAGAGTATAAAAATTGGCAAGTCATGCTGCAGCTGTACAGAACTTTAGTTAGGCCACACTTAGAATATTGTGTGCAATTCTGGTCGCCACACTACCAGAAGGACGTGGAGGTTTTGGAGAGGGTACAGAAGAGGTTTACCAGGATGTTGCCTGGTCTGGAGGGCATTATCTATGAGGAGAGGTTGGATAAACTCGGATTGTTTTCACTGGAACGACGGAGGTGGAGGGGCGACATGATAGAGGTTTACAAAGTTATAAGCGGCATGGACAGAGTGGATAGTCAGAAGCTTTTTTCCAGGGTGGAAGAGTCAGTTACTAGGGGACATAGGTTTAAGGTGAGAGGGGCAAAGTTTTGAGGGGATATGCAAGGCAAGTTCTTTACACAGAGGGTGGTGAGTGCCTGAAACTTGTTGCCGGGGGAGGTGGTGAAAGCAGGTACCATCGAGACGTTTAAGAGGCATCTTGACAAATACATGATTAGGATGGGAATAGAGGGATATGGGCCCCGGAAGTGCAGAAGGTTTTAGTTTAGGCAGGCATCAGGATCGGAGCAGGCTTGGAGGGCCAAATGGCCTGTTCCTGTGCTGTACTGTTCTTTGTTCATTGTTCATTGGTGGTCATCTTCCAAGATTCTATAGATTCTGGAACAGTTCCTACAGATTGGAGGATAACTAATGTAACCCCACTATTTAAAAAGGGAGGTAGAGAGAAAGCAGGGAATTATAGACCAGTCAGCCTGACGTCGGTAGTGGGGAAGAGTGGGGCAGAGTCAGCATGGATTTACGAAAGGGAAATCATGCTTGACAAATCTACTAGAATTCTTCAAGGTTGTAACTAGTAGAGTTGATGAGGGGGACCCAGTGGATGTGGTTTATTTGGACTGTCAGAAGGTTTTCAACAAAGTCCCACATAAGAGATTAACGTGTAAATTTAATGCGCTTGGGATTGGGGTAAGTGTATTGCGATGGATAGAAAATTGGTTGGCAGATAGGAAACAAAAAGTAGGGATAAATGGATCTTTTTCCGAATGGCAGGCAGTGACTCGTGGGGTACCGCAGTGATCGGTGCTAGGACCCCAGCTATTCACAATATACATTAATGATTTAGATGAGGGAACTAAATGTAATATCTCCAAATTTGCAGATGACACAAAACTGGGTGGGAGGGTGAGTTGTGAGGAGGTTGCAGAGAGGCTTCAGGGTGATTTGGACAAGTTGAGCGAGTGGGCTAATGCATGGCATTTGCAGTATAATGTGGATAAATGTGAGGTTATCCACTTTGGTAGCAAAAACAGGAAGGCAGATTATTATCTGAACGGCTATAAACTGAGAGAGGGGAATATACAGCGAGACCTGGGTGTTCTCGTACACCAGTCACTGAAGGTAAGCATGCAGGTGCAACAGGCGGTAAAAAAGGCAAATGGTATGTTGGCCTTCATAGCAAGAGGATTCGAGTACAGGAGCAGGGATGTCTTGCTGCAATTATACAAGGCCTTGGTGAGGCCACACCTGGAATATTGTGTGCAGTTTTGATCTCCTTATCTGAAGAAGGATGTTCTTGCTATAGAGGGAGTGCAGTGAAGGTTTACTAGACTGATTCCTGGTATGGTGGGATGTATGAGGAGAGATTGAGTCAGTTAGGATTATATTTGCTGGAGTTCAGAAGAGTGAGGGGGGATCTCATAGAAACCTATAAAAATCTAACAAGACTTGACAGGGTAGATGCAGGAAGGATGTTCCCGATGGTGGTGGAATCCAGAACCAGGGGTCGTAGTCTAAGGATACAGGGTAAACCTTTTAGGACTGAGATGAGGAGAAATTTCTTCACCCAGAGATTGGTGAGCCTGTGGAATTCGCTACCACAGAAAGCAGTTGAGGCCAAAACATTGTATGTTTTCAAGAAGGAGTTAGATATAGCTCTTGGGTCTAAAGGAATCAAAGGGTATGGGGGGAAAGTGGAAACAGGCTACTGAGTTGGATGATCAGCCATGATCATAATGAATGGTGGAGCAGGCTTGATGGGCCAAATGGCCTACTCCTGCTGCTATTTTCTATGTTTCTATGTTTTTATGTAGGATGTGCATTCAACAGGACTAAAATGCCTTGTCATGCCTCTATTTGTTAGACTACCAACCAAATTTATCAGAAATAAAACATAAGACTTAAAACCTCCCAATTTTTAAACCGGGTTTAATTATTCTAATTCCTTATCTTAGATCCATACCTCAATACTTACTTTCAATCATAATCTTAGTTCCTTCAGGCTAAGTTCCCACTCCTCGCTTCTGATGTAATTTGTTCACTTTTCACATTGTGATTGTTTGTGATGCTCTCACAATATAATGCCCTCTGTCACTCTCTCCGCACCTGTACTGTATTTATGCTCCTCGATCCTCACGCAACATGCTTTGTCGCTCTCTCCACACCTGCACTGTATTTATGCTTCTCGATTCTCCTACAATGCTTTCCAAATTCCAGTCAAATGGAAAGACTGGCCGGGTAGCCAGAAGGAAACCACAGCCAGGAAGTGTGGAGCAAAGTGAGATTGGGGTACTGAGTGCTTCGTAAAGAGTGCTAACGTCAGAAATTTGGTGCAACTGGGAATTCAGTGCAAATGGGGAAGGTGATGCTTATTCGTATTCCAGTTTTTTACCTCCAGTAACTGGTTGAATGTTTTTCCTTCTGCTGTAAGCTAGGAAACTGTAACTTGCTATTACTTTTCTTTACTTAATTAGTAACGAATTAACTGAACAAATAAATTAATAAATATGGTTAGACAGACATGCAGGGCAGATGGTATGCCATAACTGCAATATGTAGGCATTTTTGGAGAGCATTGTGATCCTTGTCAACCATATTTGTGGTAAGTCACTGCAGCTTGAGCATCTTCATCTCATAGTTGTTGAGCTGGAGCCCGAGCCGCAGACATGAAGAGCATTAGGGAGGGGGAGAGTTACCTGGACTCTTTGTTCCAGGAGGCAGTCATGCCCCTCAGGTTGAGTAGAAATTTAGAGTTGGCCAATGGTCAGGGACACGAGGGTGCGACTGTGAGTCAGGCAGCAATGGGAATTCAAGATGTAGTGATGGAGGAGATTCGGCCCTTGACTTTGACCAACAGGTCTGAGGTACTTGCTACCTCTGCAGAGGAGAACAACGATTGCAGGGCGGATGAGCAAACCGACTATAGCACCATTCTGTAGAAGCCCATTCAAGTGGAGGGAGTGAAAAGGAATATGGTAGTGATAGGAGACAGTATAATCAGGGGAATAAATACTGTTCTCTTCAGCCACGACTGGGAGTTCTGAAGGTTATGTTGCCTGCACAGTGCTTGGGTTAAAGACATCTCCTCGTGGCTGGAAACAAACTTGGAGTGGGAGGGGGAGTAGCCAGTTGTCATGGTCTACATAGGAACCAATGACATAGGTAGAAGTAGGAATGATGTTCTGCTGAGAGAGTTTGAGGAGTTAGGGTCCAAGTTAAAATGCAGAACATCAAAGCTTCTGATGAAGGGTTACAAACCTGAAACATTAACTCTGTTTCACTCTATGCAGATGCTGCCAGACCTGCTGAGTATTTCCGGCACTTTCTGTTCTCATTTCAGAGTGCCAGCATCCGCAGTATTTTACTCTTATCAAAGGTAATAATCTCTGGATTATTAGCTGAGCCATGTGCCAATTGGCATAACGTCAAGCAGATTAGAGAATTAAACACGTGGTTCAGTGGTGTTGCAAGAAGGAGTTTTAATTCATGGGGCACTGGCACCAGTACTGGGGAGAGACAGAGCTGCTCTGTTGCGTTGGGCTCCACTTAAACTGGGCTGGGATCAGTGTCCTGGTGAATCATATAACTAATGCTGTGGATAGGTCTTTGAACTAAAAGGGGCAGGAAGGGGCCAGACGAAGGGAGAATTAGAAACTTAAAGAGAATAGTCTAGGCAATACTTGAGTAAAGGCAAGCAGAGTGGGAAAGGAAGGGAAAGAGAGTTTAACAGTAATAGAGTGGCAACAAATAAGGTCCATACAAAGAAATAAAAGAAATAATAATGTTAAAGGCTCTTTATCTGAATGTACAAAGCATTTGTAACAAGATAAACGAACTAGCAGCACAAATAGAGATAAATGGGTTTAATACAGTCGCCATTACAGAGCCATGGTTGTAAGGTGACCAGGGTTGGGAAATAAATATTCCAGGATACACAACATTTCAAAAAGACAGGCAGAATAGAAAAGGTGAAAGAGTAGCACTGATAAAAAAAAAGGGTGTCAAAAGGACACTAGTAAGAGAGGGTTTGAGCTGAAATCAGGAAGCAAAATCAGTATGGGTGGAGGTTAGGAATAATAAGGGTCAGAAAACACTGATGGGAGTAGTTTATCTGCCCCCTAACAGTTGTTATACCATTGGACAGATCATTAAGCAAGAAATAATTGGAACATGTATAAACGGCAATGTAACAATCTTCATATAGAGTGGGCAAATCAAATTGGCAAAGGTAGTCCAGAAGATGAATTTGTAGAATGCTTTCACAACAGCTTCCTAGAACAATATGCTGTGGAACCAACCAGAGATAAAGCTATTTTTGATCTAGTATTGTATAATGAGGCAAGGTTAATTAGTAATCTCATAGGAAAAGATCCTCTGGAAAAAAGTGATCATAATACAATTGAATTCCATATTAAGTTTGACAGCGACATACTCCAGTCCAAAACAAGAATCTTAAACTGAAACAAAGCCATTTACATAGGTTATGAGGGGAGAACTGGCTAAGGTTGATTGGATAAATAAATTAAAATGTATGGCGGTAAACAAACAGTGAGAAACATTTAAAGAAATGATTCAAAATGGTCAACAAAAATACATTCCATTAAAAACAAAAACTCAGTGAGAAAGATCCATCCATGGTTTACCAGGGAAGTTAAGGGTAGTATTAGCCTAAAAGAAGATGCTTATAATGTTGCAAAGAATAGTAGTCAGCCAGAAGATTGGGAGAGTTTAGAAACCAGCAAAGGGCAGCCAAAAAGTTGATAAAAAGAAGGAAAAAAAAGAATATGAATAAAGTAGCCAGGAATCATGAAAATGGATCGTAAGAGCTTTAACAACTATATAAAAAGGAGTATGGTAGTTAAAGTAAACATTGGTCCCTTTGAGGCAAAGACAGGAGAAATTATCTTGGGGAATGAGGAAATGGCAGTGACGTTGAACAAACATTTTGTGTCCGGTTTCACAGTAGAAGATGCAAGTTACGCACCAGAAATAGAGGGCAACAAGAGGCTAATAAGATTGAGGAAATTTAAATAATTAATATCAGCAGAGAAAAAGTATTACAGAAACTTAAGGGACTAAAGGCCAACAAATCCTCAGCACCTGATGGACAACATCTTAGGATTCTGAAAGAGGTAGTTACAGAAAAACTGATTATGATTTTCCAAAATTCCCTAAATTCTAGAATGGTGCCAGCATGTTGGAAATTAGCAAATGTAACACTGCTGTGCAAGAAAGGAGGGAGAAAGAACACAGGGAACTACAGGCCAGTTAGCCAGGAATCAGTTGTCAGCAAAATGCTGAAATCTATGATTAAGGAAGTTTGAACAATGCACTTAGAAAATCATAGTATGATTAGAACAAGTCAACATGGTTTTACAAAAGGGATACTGTGTTTGACAAATTTATTAAAGTTTTATGAGGATGTAACTAGTAGGGTAGATAAAGGGTAGCCAGTAGATGTAGTAGACTTGGGATTTCCAAAAGGCTTTCAATAAGGTGCCATACAAAAGGTTAATATACAAGATTAGAGCTCATGGAGTCGGAGATAATATATTAGCATGGATAGAGGATTGGTTAACGGACAAGAAGCAGAGAGTAGGAAGAAAAGGGTCATTTTCAAGTTGGCAGGCTATAACTGTTGAAGTGCCACAAAGATCAATGCTGGTGCCTCATTTATTTACAATCTATATTGATATCATAGACGAAGAGACTGGGAGTAATGTATCCAAATTTGCCGATGATACAAAGCTGGGTGGGAATGTACGCTGTGAAGACGCAATGAGATATGGACAGGTTAAGTGAGTGGGCCCCAAATATGGAAGCAGAGAAAATAGGGGCAGAAGTAGGCCATGTGGCCCTTCAAGCCTGCTCCGCCATTCATGATGAACATGGCTGATCATCCAACTCAGTAGCCTGTTCCCGCTTTCGCCCCATACCCTTTGAACCCTTTAGACCCAAGAGCTATATCTAACTCCTTCTTGAAAACATACAATGTTTTGGCCTCAATTGCTTTCTGTGGTAGCTAATTCCATAGGCTCACCACTGTCTGGGTGAAGAAATTTCTCCTCATCTCAGTCCTGAAAGGTTTACCCTGTATCCTTAGACTCTGACCCCTGGTTCTGGACTCCCCCACCATCGGGAACATCCTTCCTGCATCGACCCTGTCAAGTCCTGTTAGAATTTTATAGGTTTCTATGAGATCCCCCCCTCACTCTTCTGAACTCCAGCAAATATAATCCTAACTGACTCAATCTCTCCTCATACGTCAGTCCCACCATCCCAGGAATCAGTCTGGTAAATCGAGGCTGCACTCCCTCTATAGCAAGAACATCCTTCTTCAGATAAGGAGACCAAAACTGCACACAATATTCCAGGTGTGGCCTCACCAAGGCCCTGTATAATTGCAGCCAGACATCCTTGCTCCTGTACTCGAATGCTCTCGCTATGAAGGCCAACATACCATTTGCCTTTTTTAGCACCTGTTGCACCTGCATGCTTACCTTCAGTGACTGGTGTACGAGAACACCCAGGTCTCGCTGTATATTCCCCTCTCTCAGTTTATAGCCATTCAGATAATAATCTGCCTTCCTGTTTTTGCTACCAAAGTGGATAAGCTCCCATTTATCCACATGTGACTGCATCTGCCATGCATTAGCCCACTCACTCAACTTGTCCAAATCACCCTGAAGCCTCTCTGCATCCTCCTCACAACTCACCCTTGCACCCAGTTTTGTGTCATCTGCAAATTTGGAGATATTACATTTAGTTCCCTCACCTAAATCATTAATGTATACTGTGAATAGCTGGGGTCCTAGCACCGATCCCTGTGGTGCCCCACTAGTCACTGCCTGCCATTCGGAAAAAGATCCATTTATCCCTACTCTTTGTTTCCTGTCCGCCAACCAATTTTCTATCCATCGCAATACACTTACCCCAATCCCATGCGCTTTAATTTTACATGCTAATCTCTTATGTGAGACTTTGTTGAAAGCCTTCTGAAAGTCCAAATAAACCACATCCACTGGGTTCCCCTCATCAACTCTACTAGTTACAACCTTGAAGAATTCTAGTAGATTTGTCAAGCATGATTTCCCTTTCGTAAATCCATGCTGACTCTGCCCGATTCTACCACTGTTCTCTAAGTGCTCTGCTATAAAATTTTTGATAATGGACAAAGTTGGCAGATGGAATATAATATGGGGAAGTTATTCAGTTTGGTAATAAGAATAGAAAAGCAGAATATTTTTTGATAGGCATTAACATTTTAAATGTTGATGTTCAGAGAAACTTGACTGTTCTTGTAGAAGGAACACAGAAAGTTAGCAGGCAAGTACAGCAAGCAATTCGGACAGCAAATGGCATGTTGGTCTTTATTGCAAGGGGACTGGAGTACAAGAACAAGGAAGTCTTGATGCAATTATATAGGGCTTTCGTGAGACCACACCTGGAGTACTATCCGCAGTTTTGGTTTCCATACCTATGGAAGGATACACTTGCCTTGGAGGTGTTACAGTAAGGCTCACTAGATTGGTTAGAAGAATGAGAGGTGATCTCATTGAAAGATTCTGAAGGGATTTGACGTTGAAAGGTTGTTTCCCCTAGCTGAGGATAAAGGGTTGATTATTTAGAACTGAGATAAGGAGAAATTTTCTTCACTCTGAAGCTTGTGAATCTTTGGAATTTGGTTGTGGATGCTCCATCATTAAATATATTCAAGGCTGAGTTGGATAGATTTCTGATCGCTCCGGAATCAAGGGAAAGTGGAGTTGAGGCAGAAGTTCAGCCATGATCGTATTGAATGGCGGAGCAGGTTCGAGGGGCCGTATGGTCTACTCCTACTCCTATTTGTTGTGTCTTATGACCCTTGGGGATGAACCCCAGCATTCGGAAGCAGAGAAAGTGGCCATGATTGGGTTGGTGGCGCTGGATGGAGGAGAGACTATGATCAGGACAGCTGGGGAAGGGAAGATGAACAATTAAGAGGGTTGGTGGGGGTGGGGGGAGGCTTGCAATTGGCCCTGAGGAAGGCCAAAGACTTGAGAGGCTGAGGTCAGAAGGAGCACTCCTGTTCCTCTGGCCCACAAGGAGTGCTGAAAAAGGCACTTACCTTTTCGAGCTGGAAGCTCCCACTTCCTTTTCACAGTACTGCAATAGCTCTTATCAAACTCACAAATGACATCCTAAGTGTCTGTGAGAAAGGTAAACTATCCCTCCTCGTCCTTCTCAACCTGTCTGCAGCCTTTGACAAGGTTGACCACACCATCCTCTTCCAATGCCTCTCCACTGTTGTCCAGTTGGGTGGGACTGCACGCGCCTGGTTCCATTCTTATCTAGCTAATCGTAGTCAGAGTATCGCTTACAATGTCTTCTCTTCCTGCTCCTGCACCATTACCTCTGGAGTCCCCCAAGGATCTATCCTTGACCCCCTCCTATTTTTCATCTACATGCTGCCCCTCGGTGACATCATTCGAAAGCACAGCGTTAGTTTTCACATGATCACTGATGATATCTAGCTCTATCTTAACGTCATCTTGACTCTTCCACTGTTGCTAAATTATCAGACTGCTTATTTGACATCCAGTACCGGATGAGCAGAAATTTCCTCCAATTAAATATTGGGAGGACTGAAGCCATTGTTTGCAGTCCCCACTCCAAACTCTGTTCCCTAACTACCAACTCCATCCCTCTCCCTGGAAATTGTCTGAGAGTAAATCCGACTGTGCCATACTTGACCCCAAGATGAGCTCCTGACCACATATTTGTGTCATTACTGTGACCACCTATTTCCACCTCCGTAACATCACCTGACATCACCCTTGCCTCAGCTCATCTGCTGCTGAAACACTAATTTATGCCTTCGTTACTCTAGACTTGACTATTCCAACACACTCCTGGCTGGTCTCCCACATTTTATCATCTGTAAACTTGAGGTCATCCAAAATTCTGCTGCTTGTGGCCTTAGTCTTACCAAGTCCCGCTTATCTATCACCCCTGTGCTTGCTGACCTACGTTGGCTTATGGTCAAGCAACAGCTTGATTCTAAAGTTCTCATCCTTGTTTTCAAATCCCTCATGGCCTTGTCCCTCCCTATCTCTGTGACCTGCTCCAGCCCTACAAACTGCAAAGACATCTGCGTTCATCTAAATTCTGGCCTGTTGAGCATCTGCAATTTTAATTGCTCCATCATTGGCAGCCATGCCATCAGCTGCCTATGCCCTAGACTCTGGAATTCCCTCCCCAAACCTCTCGGACTGTCTACCTCTCTTTCTTCCTTTAGAACACTCCTCAATATCTGCTTCTTTGACCAAGCTTTTAGCCATCTGTCCTAATATTGCCTTATGTGCTTGATGTCTAATTTTGCTTTATAAGGCTCCTGTGAAGCGCTTTGGGACATTTTATTGTGTTAAAGGAGCTATATAAATATAAGTTGTTATTGTTTTTTCACTGTTGAGTTTTCCGAGCCCTAGGAAACTGCGCAGCAGCAGTTACTTTTAAATTCAGCTCCAATTGCACTGTAAGAGCCCAATTTAAATGTGCTACTGAAGTGCCTTGCCTTTCCACAGCATGTCACTTGGATGCCCTGATTTCCACCACCATAAAAATTATCGAGGCCACTGCTTCAGTGTGGATAATAACTGAACTGACAGAGTAATTTTCACCAACACAAAAATTGCTTACTCTCAAAGATGTCCACCACTGATTATGAATCTGCCCAATGGACTTGTAGTTTATTACATTGCACTGGCAGCAGAACAAGCATGCTCTGGCCCATCTGGTACTCCAATGCCTAGCATTGTGGTTGTATCAGCTTTTCTGATGGCCCCACACAAGTTCTAGATCCTCCTGTGTGTGTTTCGCCAACTGAGTTACAGCAACCCTCAATTTGGGCACATTTTTCACAACATTTTTTCACAATGGTGATCCCTGACCAAGCCTCTCGGATTAGCATTAATAGGCTGCACGCCTGTGTCTTTATAACAATATAAATTGTTGGCTCGGTGCTATGGAAAAGCAGAGGACTTGGGATCACAGATTCACAGAATATTAAAGGCAGCACCTCAGTTTGAATAGGTTGTGAAAAGAAGCTAATAAAATTCTAGGTTTATGTGAAGAGGTACAGAATATGAAAGCCAAAAGGTAATTATGAGCCTATGTAAAACCTAGTAAGACTCCAGTGTTATGCCAATGTGTTTTGTTGAATGATAATTTCTTTTGGTCCAAAGACTTGAGATCTGAATTTATATTTTTTTTGAAGACATTTAAAAAGAACATTTAAAACAGGATGACTGCTGGCAGCTTAAGATGAGCACCTGGGTTGCTACACTGTATCCTACATTGCAAAGGACTGTGAGGAGGGAAATGAAATGTCTGCTAATTCCCCAGCAAGAACCAAGACCCAGGAAGTTTAAAGAGAACTGTTTGTTCTCTTTCTTTCAGCAAGAAGAAGAAATACTGCTAAATGCTATGTTTGAATCACTGTGACAAGCCCCTCCCCATCTGTGGTTTTAAGCGGGTGTTTTCTCTGCAGCAGAAGAGAAGCAACTAGACTCTGTCATGAGCAGACCCTAAGTGGGGTCCTCTCTCTCTCCATTCCAGCTTGTAAGCTTTCAAATCCTGCCTGTTGACTGACCACCTTTACACACTCCGGCTACAATCAGAAACCCCATTGGAGGAAATCATCCACATCGCTATCTCCAAGAGACTCACCAAACCAGTCATCTACCTCTTCAAGCTAAAAGTCTCAGGACCACTGAATTCAGCTAGGAGCCAGCTGAATCACCAAATGCCACAGACTGTATACCCCTTTTATATGGCCTCTTAACTCAACCAATCTACCTTTCCTCACTCTGTAACCTATGTGTGTGTGACTAAATCTCTAGTGTGTGAGAGTGAAAGTTGGCACGTTGTTTATTATTTTATTAGGTACAATAAAGTTAACCTCTTTCTTTGTTAACTTAAGCAAACCTGTCCAGTTGGTTCTTGTTATGATCATAGCAAATAAGTAATCAAATACCTACTGAATTGGCCAGTGCAACTACTTTAAGAAAGAATTATACCTGTTGTGGTCTAACAAGGAGAGGGAAAATAGGGAAGCCCTTCAATCCCTCCTTGTTTGACCATAACACCAGTTAGTTTACTAAGTGCGGTAATGGGCTGCACACTATAGGAAGGATAGTGAGGTTCATGGTCACTCCACTCACTGAAGATTCCAAAAATATTTGCAGTAACTGGCTGACCTGCGGAGGGCATCACTGGGTTACCCCCCCCCACCGCACTCCCCCACCCCCCACCACCAAAATACAAGGACCCAGGTTTTGCAGTCCGTGGCAAACAAATGTCGGTGGCTGTTCATTACAATGACACTCGCCCACAGTTTTTCTGTGGGCTTTTGTACGGCAATGCAGTAATTAGAAATCTAAAGCAGTGCAGCACCCTCTAGAAGGGATCTGGGAACCGTGTGAACAGGTTGGGCAATTGGATTGAAGAATCGCTACTGAGATACCCAGGGCCAGTCCTGTGGAGGTGGGTTTGGAGGTGGGGCCAAAAGCAAATTTCAAAAGTCGTGTGTCAGGTCGGCCTCCCAATGCGTTGTCACCTCTGAGTGATCTTGCTGGCGGTGGGGTCATAGTGGCAGTGGCGGGCAGATAGTCGAGGCATTAATTGAAATAATTAGCGGCCATCTATTGAAGAGTCTGAGATTTTGCCAAGGGCACACAGGACCCCCATTTTGTCTGCAGCTCGCCTATTCACAGGAGACGAGAGCAGAGTGGGAGGTCAGGGTGTCGTGCAATCAGCATGAGATTTTAGTTTTGAGGGAACAATCTGGAAACCCTCAGGTTTTCCTCCAGCAAAGGCTTGCAAGTGGATTCGATCTACCAGAGAGTGCTGGGTGGGTGGGATAAGCTGCCAGTCACATAATGAGAACCACACCTCCATCTTGTGCTGCCCTCGCCTGCTCCATGCAGATCAGCAACAGCACACAGCCTTCAGAGTGGGGCTGGCAACAACCCCCCCCATTTACCTCGGGCGCTTTCATTGGCCCTCCTGCCTGCACAGCCCACCTGCCGTCCCTAATTGAACCTCAACGCAGAAGCAGCCTGTTAATTGGCCGCCTCCAGGAGGATCTTGCAGGTGGGCGGACAACAGATACCACTGGGGTTGGGACCCAGAAATGGTCCCACGTCTGTGATTCTTCAAGTCCAGAAGTTTCCACCTGGTGAGTCTAAACCAGGAATGGTAAATTGGAATATTTAATTCAATGTAAATTCATGCAGAGAAAGCAAAATAAAGAGAGGGAAAGAAAAATGGGATTAATAGAGAGAGGCAAAAGAAACAGAAAGACAAAAAATTATAAAATTTACATTCTTAAATTTTTTAAAAGCTCCTAATTAAAATTTGAAGGAATGAGACCTCACATTTGTAAAAGTAAATTTCCCATTGCAGAGACGTTGTCAATAGTAACTAAGACTTATCACACTGTAATAAATTCACTTACTCTGAATGGACAAGCCCTCACTTTTTCTGGCGTGTTTAATAGGTATCTAGTGGGTAAGTACAGCAACATTTTACCTTTCAGGTATTTGAATGCAGTGTCTCATAGTACAGATTCCAGAGGAGCAGGGTAACTCAGACAGTAACATCCTGATTTCCGTATTTAATTGCTCATGTGCATTCTTCTGGGGGAGGGTGAACAGCCAGAGGTTGTGGTCCACATTGGTACCAGTGACATAGGTAAGAAGGGGAATGAGGACCTGAAAGCAAATTTTAGGGAGCTAGGAAGGAGGTTAAAAAGCAGGACCTCAAAGGCAGTAAGCTCAGGATTACTCACAGTCCCACATACAAGTGAGCATAGGAATAGGAGAATTGAGCAATTGAACATGTGGCTGGAGAACTGGTGTAGGAGGGAGAGCATCAGATTTCTGAGACATTGGGACCAGTTCTGGGGCAGGTGGGGCCTGTACAAGATGGACGGGTTGCATTTTAGCAGGACTGGGATGAATATCCACGCAGGGAGATTTGCTAGTGCTGTTGGGGAGGGTTTAAACTAAATTGTCAGGGGGATAGGAACTAGATTGGGAGCTCATATTGGAGGGAAGCAAAACTGGTAATTTGTTTGGGGTCTGGGAACCAGGAGGTATTAGAGAGGAATACCAAGGTGCACAGACTACTGGAGGAGATAGATAGCACAAGAGTAGGGAATAGTAAGTTATTCAGTCAGAGTAAGGGAGAAAGTAATAAAGTCTGATTCAGGGTTAATGTGCATGTATGTGAATGCATGGAGTGTGGTTAATAAGACTGGTGAGGTACAGGTGCAGATTGCCATGTGGAAATATGATGTTGTGGCTATAACAGAGACCTGGCTCAAAGAAGGGCAGTACTAGGTGTTAAATATTCCTGGATACAAGGTGTTCAGGAAAGATAGGAAAGGGAAAAAAGGGGGAGGAATGGCGGCATTGATTAAGGAGAGCATTGCAGTGCTGGAGAAAAAGAATGTCCCAGAGGGGTTGAGGACAGAATCAATTTGGCTAGAGCTAAGGAACAAAAAAGGTGTGGTTACCTTGCTTGGTGTTGTCTACAGGCCACCAGCTAGTGGGAAGGACGTGGAGGAACAAATTTGCAAGGAAATTACAGAGAGGTGCAAAAATTATAGGGTAGTTATAATGGGGGACTTTAATTATCCAAGCATAGAATGGGATAATAGTAATGTAAAGAGCAGTGAGGGGCAAGAGTTCCGAGAGTGTGTTCAGGAAAACTTCCTCCAACAATATGTTGCTAGTTCAACGAGAAAGGAGGCACTGCTAGACCTGGTTCTTGGGAATGAGTTGGGCCAAGTGGATCAAGTATCAGTAGGAGAGAATTTTGGGGTTAGTGATCATTGTATCATAAGGTTTAGGCTGACTATGGAAAAGGACAAAGAGCAATCCAGGATAAGAGTAATTAACTGGGGGAAGGCCAACTTCAATGGGGTAAGAATGGAGCTGGGGCGAATAAATTGGAGTCAAAAGCTGGCAGGAAAAATAATAGGTGAACAATGGGCTACCTTCAAAGAAGAGATAGTTCAGGCACAGTCAAGGTATGTTCCCTCAAAGGGGAAAGTAGAGCAAACAAATCCAGAGCTCCCTGGATGACAAAAGAAGTAGAGATTAAGATGAAGAAAAAAAAGTGTGCTTATAACAGATGTCAGGTAGAAAATACTATTGAGAACCAGGCTGAATATAGAAGGTCCAGAGGGGAAGTAAAAAAGCAAATAAGAGAAGCAAAGAGAGAGCATGAAAAGAGACTGACAGCTAGCATTAAAGGAAATCCCAAAGTTTTCTATCGGCATATAAATAGTAAAAGGGTGGTAAAAGGAGGAGTGGGGCCGATTAGGGACCAGAAAGGGGGATTTACACATGGAAGCAGAGGGCATAGCTGAGGTATTAGTTCAAGGCATCTGTCTTTACCAAGGAAGAAGATGCAACCCAGGCAATGTTGAAAGAGGAGGTAAGGCAGACACTAGAAGGGTTTAAAATTGATAAGGAGGATGTATTAGATAGGCTGTCTGTATTTAAAATGGATACACACCGGGGCCAGATGAGATTCACCCAAGGATACTGAGGGAAGTGAGGGTGTAAATTGCAGAGGCACTGGCCATAATTTTTCAGTCTTCCTTAGACTCGGGGGTGGTGCCAGAGGACTGGAGAATTGCAAACATTACATCCTTGTTCAAAAAAGGGTGTAAACATAAGTTCAGCAACTATAGACCAGTCAGTTTAACATCAGTGGTGGGAAAACTTCTAGAAAAAATACTTTGGGGCAAAATCAATAGTCACATGGACAAATTTGAGTTAATTGAGAAAAGCCAGCATGGATTTCTTAAGGGAAAATCATGTTTACCTAACTTGCTGGAGCTTTTTGAGAAGGTAACAGAGAGGGTTGATGAGGGCAATGCTGCTGATGTGATGTACGTGGACTTTCAAAAGGCATTTGATACAATGCCACACAACAGACTTGTGAGCAAACTTGTAGCTCATGGAATAAAAGGGACGTAGCAACATGGATACGAAATCGGCTGAGTGACAGGAAGCAAAGAGTAGTGGTTAATGGATGTTTTTTGGGCTGGAGGAAGGTTTGTCGTGGAGTTCCCCAGGGATAAGTGTTGAGACCCTTGCTTTTCCTGATATATATTAATGACCTAGACCTTGGTGTACATGGGACAATTTCAAAGTTTGCAGATAATACGTAACTTGGAAGCTTTGTGAACTGTGAGGAGGTTGGGTAGAACTTCAAAAGGACATAGACAAGATGGTGAAATGGGCAGACAAGTGGCAGATGAAGTTCAATGCAGAGAAATGTGAAGTGATTCATTTTAGTAGGAAGAACATGCAGAGACAATATAAAATAAAGGGTACAATTCTAAAGGGGGTGCAGGAGCAGAGGGACCTGGGTGTATATGTGCATAAGTCATTGAAGGTGGCAGGACAGGTTGAGAGAGTGGTTAATAAAGCATACAGTATCCTGGGCTTTATTAATAGGGGCATAGAGTACAAGAGCAAGGAGGTTATGTTGAACTTGTATAAGATATTAGTTCGGCCTCAGCTGGAGTATTGCGTTCAATTCTGGGCGCCACACTTGAGGAAAGACGTGAGGACATTGGAAAGAGTGCAGAAAATATTCACGAGAATGGTTCCAGGGATGAGGAATTTCAGTTATGAAGATAGATTGGAGAAGTTAGGACTCTTTTCCTTGGAGAAGAGAAGACTGAGAGGTGATCGGAAAGAAGTATTCAAAATCATGAGTGGTCTGGACAGAGTAGATTGAGAGAAACTGTTCTCACTCGTGAAATGATCAAGAATGAGAGGGCACAGATTTAAAGTATTTGGTAAGAGTAGCAAAAGTGACATGAGGAAAAACTTTTTCATGCAGTGAGTGGTTAAGGTCTGGAATGCGCTGCCTGAGAATGTGGTGGAGCCAGGTTCAACTGAAGCATTCAAAAGGGAATTAGACAGTTATATGAAAAGGAAGAATGTGCAGGGTTACAGGGAGATGGCAGGGGCATGGAACTGATGGAGTTGCTCTTTCAGAGAGCTGGTGCAGACATGATGGTCTGAATGGCCTCCTTCTGCGCTGTAACAATTCTGTGATTCTGTGCAGTTGCCAGAAGTTGCTGCCTATTGTTACGACTGACCACTCCAGTCAAAGCCCCCAATCAAAATGTACAATTCTGATTGTGGTCGGACCAACGCACTGTTAATTCAATCCTGTTGCTCCAAAGATTGGCTAACATATCATTTAAAACTTTCCAACTTAAAGAAAGACCCAGTCAAATTGTACCATCTATTAATCCCCAAATGAGGCTAACCAAACCAGGTGTCTTTAAATCAACAAATTAACTCTTTAATTAGAAGAACTAAATTCTTAAACACTATGAAGATACAAACAACATTTAAAATAGAAAGATTTAGAGTCCTTGCAAATTTACAGTCCAATGTTGCTTGAAGTCCTCACAGAATGTTGCTCGACATCCTCACAGTCGTCTGATGCGGGAAAAAAAGTTCTTCCACAGTAGAACAGTCCATAGTCTAACTTTAGCAGCAGGTGATGCTTTCCTTCTCCAGCGAATTTCAACAATCAACGACTTGCAAACACTTTCAACAGAATCAGTCTGACTTTAGAGTTTTTGAGGGATGCAAGATTGTCACAGTCTAACTTCCCTTTCTTCAATTTAAATTACCAGAGACCTCTGTTTTGGCTTGATGTTTTAGAATTTTCAGAGAAAATAATTAAACAGACTAAAATCCTCTTCCTTCAGTTTAAATAGTTGAGAGCTCTTTTTCAGGTGTGCTAAACACAACTGTTTCCTCTGTGTCTGTGTGTTCTGTCATCAATTCAAAGCCAGTTCAAAACTGAATTGTAACAAATGTATCACATGAGACTCACTCCCAGTGGCTGTTTCCATGTTATTGAGAATGCACCCTTTGAATCGCAGTCTCGAAATGGCTGTTTCTAAGGCAACGAAAGTGCACCTTTCGATAACTCCTGAGGCTTGTTGGTTCTTAAAGCATTACTGATCCTTTGCAAACCTTAAATGTAAACCGCATATTCCCAGAAAAAAAAACGACAGGACCATGATACCTCCACCCCTAGATGAATGAAACGCCATTCCTGAAATGCATTTCATTACAATGGGTAAAAAAAATACAACTTGAGAAAATGCGAACTTTTTTTAATGCATTTACAGATATACACATTTGTAAAAAAAATGTTTAGACTACAGCAACAAGTTCCACCAGAACATTTCAGCTTTACATTTTCAAAAGGTTGTTCTAATTAACCCATTTCAACTTTACAAGCATAGTCTTTCAATTGTTTCGTGTTTTCCTTCCAAGTGTCCCTGTTGTCCATCACCTCAGCCAGGTGGGCTGCACAGCTAGGAGCACTGACCACTACTGGGTTCACTATTCTCTGAGAAGTTTCTCGAGTACCCCTTAACCTATGTGGCATCAGTTGACACTGGAAAACCCTGCCTGGTGTAACAGAAGCTGATTTTTTCTTACCCTGGGGTGTCAAAGGAATTTGCCAGTATCCTTCCAACACATCTGTTGATTTAACACACATGGTGTTGCCCACTTTGTCCATACAGTCCTTTAAATGAGAATTTGGGTAGGAGTCTGCCTTCTTTACCACAGTGACTTTTCTAGAGTCTATGCAAGTTTGAGCCGACCCACCAGGTTTAGTCATCAAGACCATCTGCGAATTCCAGCTGTCCTGACTAGGTTCATCGAAGCTGCCTGCCAGCATGCATTGTACCTCTGCTTCCACTTGGGCCTGTCTGTCTGGACCTAAGCGACAAGGATGTTGTTTTAAAGGAATGGTTCCCCCTATACCCACATCATGTGTGGCTAAGGTTGTACCTCTTGGTTTATTCCTACAAACTTTTTGAAATGTTGTGAAAACCCTGGTTAGAACTTCACCTCTAAGTGTAAAAGCCTATTGTTTAATTTTCCTAGCCATTCTGCATTCGCTAATTGGATAGTTGGAGGTTCAATCTGAGAATTTCCTAGACCTACTTCTGTCTCATCCTCGCTATCCTTTTCCTTCTCAACAGTCCCGATTACCTGACATACCTGTACTGGCTTATCCTCCTCCCTGTGGTAATATGATTTCAGCATATTAATGTGACACAACCGGTTCTTCTTCCAGCTATCAGAAGTGTCAATCAAGTAATCTACTTTACCCACTCTTTTGATCACTGTAGTCGAAGAGACTTAGCAGTTGGCAGGAATAAAGACAGAAGCGCAAGGGGAGAGCCAACTGCGAAACAGCCCTGACAACCAATTTTATCTGCAGCACCTGTGGAAGAGTCTGTCACTCTAGAATTGGCCTTTATAGCCACTCCAGGCGCTGCTCCACAAACCACTGACCACCTCCAGGCGCTTACCCATTGTCTCCCAAGACAAGGAGGCCAAAGAAGAAGATATGGGCCACTGAACCATGCTTTCACTGGTTCTCCCTGTGATGGTGACAACACTAATACCTCATCCCCTGGTTTTATGGTAGGTTGTGGTTTTTCCACTGTTTGACAGGTGTGGCATGCCCTACAAAATTGTCTCACATTCTTTGTAAGACCCGGCCAGTAATAATGTTTGCTTATGTGTGATTTGGTCTTCCGAATTAGCCCATGTCCTGAAAAAGGAATGTCGTGTGCTAACTTGTCGATATTTAGGTGGTAACACTATCTGTTCAACAACTGTCCAGTCTTCATCGGCAGTTCTATGAGGCAGTCTCCATTTCCTCCTCAAAACCCCATTTGCCATATAACAGCCTTCCGGAACTCCTTTCATCTCAGCTTCTGACAGAGCCGTCTGTG
Organism: Heterodontus francisci; assembly: GCF_036365525.1. Taxonomy (NCBI): domain Eukaryota; kingdom Metazoa; phylum Chordata; class Chondrichthyes; order Heterodontiformes; family Heterodontidae; genus Heterodontus; species Heterodontus francisci. The sequence goes on along the minus strand of NC_090372.1, from coordinate 92,641,477 downwards.
CTATTTGGTAGATCTCTGGATCAGCTTGCTGTGCTGCAATGATAGATGATCTGTTAAACATCTCATTTGGATTATCCAAATCTCCAATCACTAAGAGCCCGATTTACCTGATGAGGTCCTTTCTTAAGTGCATTACTACTAACCAATTAATGAAGGTACCCCATCAGCATTCAGATCACTAGAGGACAATGGTGGGAGCTGATGAAATGTTTTATTACCTGCACCCCCTTCCTCCACCCTCTCCCCCCCGCTCCCCCTTCCCAGCTCTCACCTCGTGCCCCCCTCCCAGCTCACCCCCCTCGCACCCCCTTCCCCCCCACCCTCTCGCACCCTGTTCCCAGCTCCCCCCTCACACCATCTTCCCCTCGCACCCTCTCCCCTACCCCCATGCAGCCCGCTTCCCAGCTCCACCTCGCACCTCCTTCCCTCCACGCCTTCCCGCCGCACCCCTCCCCCTCGCACCCCCTTCCCCGCCCCCTTGCACCGCCTTCCCCCAACCTCCTCCCACTGGCATCCACCTATCCCTGAGCAGGGGCCCTAGCAATCCCACTGCCTTGGGAGAGACCAAGGCTAAGGGACTAAACTCTAACAGAAAATCCGGAACAGAAACCCGAAGGCGGTCATGTGTCACCTTTGGCATGTTTCCGGCAGTTCCTGCAACCATACCGGTGCCAACCGTCGTGCTCTGCACTCCTTTGGACCCCACCAGGAAGGTCGAGAGGGGCGTTTTGATGCTTGGGGAACTCACAACCTCCATACATCCGCCCAGGCATGTGCCATGGAGAGGTCACTCCATAGTCGCTTCATAGCGACCAAAACAACACGGAAGGCAGCAGTTACGGGTTATAAGTCCAGCTCAATTGGCGTAGAGATTGGGCGCCACGGGTTGCCTTTGTTGGTGGGACAGGTCATCGCATCTCACTGGACAGCTACTGCCAGCCTCAAACCGGGCAGTCCCCGGTCAGTAAGGTTCTGTCCCGCCACATGCCAACTGCTTCAATGGGTGCTTGGAGCTCAGGGTCATTGCCCAAAAAGTGGACTGCAACACCGCACCAAACAGCACGACAAAAAAAGGAAAGAAGGTACCAGCCCTTCGTTTTGTAAGCTGGAAAGTCAGAACTATGTGTCCTGGCCTGTCGGATGACCTTACACAAATCAACGATTCTCGGAAGACCGTCATCATTAACAACGAGCTCAGTAGACTCAATGTGGACATTGCAGCACGTCAGGAGACACGCCTCCCTGCGAGTGGATCTCTAAGAGAGCAAGACTACACCTTCTTGTGGCAGGGTAGGGATGCTGAAGAACCAAGACAGCATGGAGTGGGCTTCGCCATCAGAATCTCTTTGCTCAGCATGATAGAGCCTTCCTCAAATGGCTCGGAATGCATACTGTCCATCCGACTGAATCTGTGGTCCAACACTCTGCTCCCCACCTGAAGCTAAATTAGAATTAGAACATTACAGCGCAGTACAGGCCCTTCAGCCCTCGATGTTGCGCCGACCTGTGAAACCATCTGACCTACACTATTCCATTTTCATCCATATGTCTATCCAATGACCACTTAAATGCCCTTAAAGTTGGCGAGTCTACTACTGTTGCAGGCAGGGCGTTCCACGCCCCTACTACTCTCTGAGTAAAGAAACTACCTCTAACATCTGTCCTATATCTATCACCCCTCAACTTAAAGCTATGTCCCCTCGTGTTTGCCATCACCATCCGAGGAAAAAGACTCTCACTATCCACCCTATCTAACCCACTGATTATCTTATATGTCTCTATTAAGTCACCTCTCCTCCTCCTTCTCTCCAACGAAAACAACCTCAAGTCCCTCAGCCTTTCCTCGTAAGACCTTCCCTCCATACCAGGCAACATCCTAGTAAATCTCCTCTGCACCCTTTCCAAAGCTTCCACATCCTTCCTATAATGCGGTGACCAGAACTGCACGCAATACTCCAGGTGCGGTCTCACCAGAGTTTTGTACAGCTGCAGCATGACCTCGTGGCTCCGAAACTCGATCCCCCTACTAATAAAAGCTAACACACCATATGCCTTCTTAACAGCCCTATTAACCTGGGTAGCAACTTTCAGGGATTTATGTACCTGGACACCAAGATCTCTCTGTTCATCTACACTACCAAGAATCTTCCCATTAGCCCAGTACTCTGCATTCCTGTTACTCCTTCCAAAGTGAATCACCTCACACTTTTCCGCATTAAACTCCATTTGCCATCTCTCAGCCCAGCTCTGCAGCCTATCTATGTCTCTCTGTACCCTACAACATCCTTCGGCACTATCCACAACTCCACCGACCTTAGTGTCATCCGCAAATTTACTAACCCACCCTTCTACACCCTCTTCCAGGTCATTTATAAAAATGACAAACAGCAGTGGCCCCAAAACAGATCCTTGCGGTACACCACTAGAAACTAAACTCCAGGATGAACATTTGCCATCAACCACCACCCTCTGTCTTCTTTCAGCTAGCCAATTTCTGATCCAAAGCTCTAAATCACCTTCAACCCCATACAAAACAGATTCTTGCGGTACACCACTAGAAACTAAACTCCAGGATGAACATTTTCCATCAACCACCACCCTCTGTCTTCTTTCAGCTAGCCAATTTCTGATCCAAAGCTCTAAATCACCTTCAACCCCATACTTCCGTATTTTCTGCAATAGCCTACCGTGGGGAACCTTATCAAACGCCTTACTGAAATCCATATACACCACATCCACTGCTTTACCCTCATCCACCTGTTTGGTCACCTTCTCGAAAAACTCAATAAGGTTTGTGAGGCACGACCTACCCTTCACAAAACCGTGCTGACTATCGCTAATGAACTTATTCTTTTCAAGATGATTATAAATCCTGTCTCTTATAACCTTTTCCAACATTTTACCCACAACCGAAGTAAGGCTCACAGGTCTATAATTACCAGGGCTGTCTCTACTCCCCTTCTTGAACAAGGGGACAACATTTGCTATCCTCCAGTCTTCCGGCACTATTCCTGTCAACAATGACGACATAAAGATCAAGGACAAAGGCTCTGCAATCTCCTCCCTAGCTTCCCAGAGAATCCTAGGATAAATCCCATCTGGCCCAGGGGACTTATCTATTTTCACACTTTCCAAAATTGCTAACACCTCCTCCTTGTGAACCTCAATCCCATCTAGCCTAGTAGTCTGAATCTCAGTATTCTCCTCGACAACATTTTCTTTCTCTACTGTAAATACTGACGAAAAATATTCATTTAACGCTTCCCCTATCTCCTCTGATTCCACACACAACTTCCCACTACTATCCTTGATTGGCCCTAATCTAACTCTAGTCATTCTTTTATTCCTGATATACCTATAGAAAGCCTTAGGGTTTTCCCTGATCCTATCCGCCAATGACTTCTCGTGTCCTCTCCTTGCTCTTCTTAGCTCACCCTTTAGCTCCTTCCTGGCTAGCTTGTAACTCTCAAGCGCCCTAACTGAGCCTTCACGTCTCATCCTAACATAAGCCTTCTTCTTCCTCTTGACAAGCGCTTCAACTTCTTTAGTAAACCACGGCTCCCTCGCTCGACAACTTCCTCCCTGCCTGACAGGTACATACTTATCAAGGACACGCAGTAGCTGCTCCTTGAATAAGCTCCACATCTCGATTTTTCCCATCCCCTGCAGTTTCCTTCCCCATCCTACACATCCTAAATCTTGCCTAATCGCATCATAATTTCCTTTCCCCCAGCTGTAATTCTTGCCCTGCGGTATATACCTGTCCCTGCCCATCGCTAAGGTAAACCTAACCGAATTGTGATCACTATCACCAAAGTGCTCACCTACATCTAAATCTAACACCTATCCGGGTTCATTACCCAGTACCAAATCCAATGTGGCATCGCCCCTGGTTGGCCTGTCTACATACTGTGTCAGAAAACCCTCCTGCACACACTGGACAAAAACTGACCCATCTAAAGTACTCTAACTATAGTATTTCCAGTCAATATTTGGAAAGTTAAAGTCCCCCATAACAACTACCCTGTTACTCTCGCCCCTGTCGAGAATCATCTTCGCTATCCTTTCCCCTACATCTCTGGAACTATTCGGAGGTCTATAGAAGACTCCCAACAGGGTGACCTCTCCTCTCCTGTTTCTAACTTCGGCCCATACTACCTCAGTAGACGAGTCCTCAAACGTACTTTCTGTCGCTGTAATACTCTCCTTGATTAACAATGCCACAACCCCCCCTCTTTTACCATCTTCTCTGTTCTTACTGAAACATCTAAATCCCGGAACCTGCAACATCCATTCCTGCCCCTGCTCTACCCATGTCTCCGAAATGGCCACTACATCGAGATCCCAGGTACCAACCCATGCTGCAAACTCACCCACCTTATTCCGGATGCTCCTGGCGTTGAAGTAGACACACTTTAAACCAAGTTCTTGCTTGCCAGTGCCCTCTTGCGTCCTTGTAACCTTATCCCTGACCTCACTACTCTCAACATCCTGTACACTGGAACTACAATTTAGGTTCCCATTCCCCTGCTGAATTAGTTTAAACCCCCCCCGAAGAGCACTAGCAAACCTCCCCCCCAGGATATTGGTACCCCTCTGGTTCAGGTGAAAACCATCCTGTTTGTAGAGGTCCCACCTACCCCAGAAAGAGCCCCAATTATCCAGGAAACCAAAACCCTCCCTCCTACACCATCCCTGCAGCCATGTGTTCAACTCCTCTCCCTATTCCTCGCTTCGCTATCACGTGGCACGGGCAACAACCCAGAGATAACAACTCTGTTTGTTCTCGCTCTAAGCTTCCACCCTAGCTCCCTGAATTTCTGTCTTAAATCCCCATCTCTCTTCCTACCTGTGTCGTTGGTGCCTATGTGGACCCCGACTTGGGGCTGCTCCCCCTCTCCCTTAAGGATCCCAAAAACACGATCCGAGACATCACGAACCCTGGCACCTGGGAGGCAACACACCAACCTGTTCTACGTGAAACTCCATAATAGTAGCATCCCCAATACCGAACATCTGTTCCTGCTGGGGGACTTTAATGCCAAGGTTGGGGCCGAGCATGACTCATGGCCCTCCTGCCTTGGGCACTATGGCATTGGAAGGATGAATGAGAATGGACAGAGACTGCTTGAGTTGTGTACCTATCATAACCTCTGCATCATCAACTCGTTCTTTCATACTAAACCCTGTCACCAGGTTTCTTGGAGGCACCCAAGATCATGTCGTTGGCACCAGCTGGACCTCATCGTCACAAGGCGAGCCGCCTTAAACAGCGTTCAAATCACACGCAGCTTCCACAGTGCGGAATGCGACACCGACCACTCCCTGGTGTGCAGCAAGGTTAGACTCAAACCAAAGAAGCTGCATCACTCCAAACAGAAGGGCCACCCGCGCATCAGCACTAGCAGAATTTCTTATCCACAGCTGTTACATAAGTTTCGAAATTCACTTGAAAAAGCCCTTCAAAACACTCCTACAGGGGATACAGAGACCAAGTGGGCCCACATCAGAGGCGCCATCTATGACTCAGCAATGACCACCTATGGCAAACGTGTGAAGCAGAACGCAGACAGGTTTCAATCTCACTTTGAGCTGGAACCTGTCATAGCCGCTAAGGGCATTGCACTGCTGAACTACAAGAAAGCCCCCAGCGAGTTAACATCCGCAGCACTTAAAACAGCCAGAAGTGCAGCACAAAGAACAGCCAGGCGCTGCGCAAATGACTACTGGCAACATCTATGCAGTCATATTCAGCTGGTCCCCAACACCGGAAACATCAGAGGAATGTACGACAGCATTAAGAGAGCTTTTGGGCCAACTATCAAGAAGATCGCTCCCCTCAAATCTAAATCAGGGGACACAATCACTGACCAATGCAAGCAAATGGACCGCTGGGTGGAGCACTACCGAGAACTGTACTCCAGGGAAAATGTTGTCGCTGAGACCGCTCTCAAAGCAGCCCAGTCTCTGCCAGTCATGGATGAGCTGGACGAACAGCCAACAAAATCGGAACTCAGTGATGCCATTGATTCTCTAGCCAGCGGAAAAGCCCCTGGGAAGGACGGCATTACCCCTGAAATAATCAAGAGTGCCAAGCCTGCTATACTTCCAGCACTCGACGAACTGCTTTGCCTGTGCTGGGATGAGGGAGCAGTACCACAGGACATGCGCGATGCCAATATCATCACCCTCTATAAGAACAAGGGTGACTGCGGTGACTGCAACAACTACCATGGAATCTCCCTGCTCAGCATAGTGGGGAAAGTCTTCACTTGAGTCGCTTTAAACAGGCTCCAGAAGCTGGCTGAGTGTGTCTACCCTGAGGCACAGTGTGGCTTTCGAGCAGAGAGATCCACCATTGACATGCTGTTCTCCCTTCGCCAGCTACAGGAGAAATGCCGCGAACAACAGATGCCCCTCTACGTTGCTTTCATTGATCTCACCAAAGCCTTTGACCTCGGCAGCAGACGTAGTCTCTTCAGACTACTAGAAAACATCGGATGTCCACCAAAGCTACTAAGTATCATCACCTCAATATAAAAGGCACAATCCAGCAGAGCGGCGCCTCATCAGACCCCTTTCCTATCCTGAGTGGCATGAAACAGGGCTGTGTTCTCGCACCTACTATGTTTGGGATCTTCTTCTCACTGCTGCTTTCACATGCGTTCAAGTCTTCAGAAGAAGGAATTTTCCTCCACACAAGATCAGATGGCAGGTTGTTCAACCTTGCCCGTCTAAGAGCGAAGAGCAAAGTACGGAAAGTCCTCATCAGGGAACTCCTCTTTGCTGACGATGCTGCATTAACATCTCACACTGAAGAGTGTCTGCAGAGACTCATCAACAGAATTGCAGCTGCCTGCAACAAATTTGGCCTAACCATCAGCCTCAAGAAAACGATTATCATGGGACAGGACATCAGAAATGCTCCATCCATCAGTATCGGCGACCACGCTCTGGAAGTGGTTCAAGGGTTCACCTACCTAGGCTCAACTATCACCAGTAACCTGTCTCTCCATGCAGAAATCAACAAGCGCATGGGAAAGGCTTCCACTGCTATGTCCAGACTGGCCAAGAGAGTGTGGGAAAATGGCGCACTGACAAGGAACACAAAAGTCCGAGTGTATCAAGCCTGTGTTCTCAGTACCTTGCTCTACGGCAGCGAGGTCTGGACAATGTATGTCAGCCAAGAGCGACGTTTCAATTCATTCCATCTTCGCTGCCTCCGGAGAGTCCTTTGCATCAGGTGGCAGGACCATATCTACAACACAGAAGTCCTCGAGGCAGCCAACATCCACAGCACATACACCCTTCTGAGCCAGCGGCACTTGAGATGGCTTGGCCATGTGAGCTGCATGGAAGGTAGCAGGATCCCCAAGGACACATTGTACAGCGAGCTCGTCACTGGTATCAGACCCACCGGCCGTCCATGTCTCCGCTTTAAAGATGTCCGCAAACACGAAATGAAGTCCTGTGACATTGATCACAAGTCGCGGGAGTCAGTTACCAGTGATCGCCAGAGCTGGCGGGCAGCCATAAAGGCGGGGCTAAAGTGTGGCGAGTCGAAGAGACTTAGCAGTTGGCAAAAAAAAAGACAGAAGTGCAAGGAGAGAGCCAACTGTGTAACAGCCCCAACAACCAATTTTATCTGCAGCACCTGTGGAAGAGTCTGTCACTCTAGAATTGGCCTTTATAGCCACTCCAGGTGCTGCTTCACAAACCACTGACCACCTCCAGGCACTTACCCATTGTCTCTCGAGACAAGGAGGCCAACGAAGAAGAAAACAAAATCCCCAAATAAGGTTTCAGATGCCTGATTATTTATTTGTGGTGCTCCTTTTACCTCTGACAATGGATCCTGTTTAGCCATTGCTTGGGTAACTGCACACGCAGGAAATATTCTTGGAACTTGCTCCTGTAATTGCTCCGTTTCCTTATTTTCACATGGTTCCTCTGTAACCGTAAGAGAAACTGATATTTTTGATCCTGCCAAATCGTTCCCTAGGAGTAGATCAATTCCCTTTACTGGTAAACTGTAGACAACACCTACAGTTACTATCCCAGTTATTAAGTCACTCTCTAGGCATACTTTATACAAAGGTACAGGTACACACACACCTCCAATTCCATTAACTAAAACTTTAGCGTTCAAGGCGCTCTCTGGTGGAATCCTCATATCTTTCCCCAGCAAGAGTGTTTGGGTCACTCCTGTATCCCTGAGTATAATGATAGGTTTTCCTGCCTCACTTACAGGAAACGGAGTTACTCTCCCCTTTGACAAAAAATCATTATAACACTCAGGTATTTTATTCTTAACCTCTACACTCCTCTTAGTTTTAGTATCTGGTTTCACATTCACAGCTGTCGTTAAAGCTATAGCCTGGTCTGCTATACTCTCAGTCAGAGTCTTTTCCTCTGCACTAACTTTGTGTACCCCAACAAGTCCTTTGGGTTTACCTCACAATTTCCAGCACTCTGAACGAAGATGACCCGTTTTGTTGCAATGATAACACTTTGGCTTGCGAACCTCACTTCTACCCTCAGCACCTTCCTTTCTGACCTGAGGAGGTGATCCTTGGGCATTCCCAGCTGTTCCTTCTTGTCCCCGGCTACTTGCCTTCCTTTCACTCTCCCACTTTCTATCTTTCTCAGGTTTATGGGGGTGACGGACAAAATAGGTTGGCTTATTCACAAGTTCAAAATCATCAGCAATCTCTGCAGCTTGCCTTGCTTTCAAAACTTTCAGGTTATCTATATGAGTTCTCATTACTGAAGGAATGGAGCTTTTAAACTCTAAGAGAATCAATTCTCGAAGGTTCTCATATGTGGTTTCTATCTTTAATGCCCGTATCCAACAGTCAAAATTCATTTGCTTCACCCTCTCAAATTCTAAATATGTCTGCCCAGTCAATCTCTGTAAATTCCTAAACTTCTGATGGTAAGCTTCAGGGACTAACTCATACACAGAGAGAATAGCCTTTTTTGCCATCTCATAATCTGCAGAAGCCTCTTCAGGAAGTATGGCATAAGTTTCATAGAGTCATAGAGTTATACAGCACAGAAACAATCCCTTTGGCCCATCGTGTCTGTGCTGGCCATCAAGCACCTAACTATTCTAATCCCATTTTCCAGCCCTTGGCCCGTAGCCCTATATGCTATGGTGTTTCAAGTGCTCATCTAAATACTTCTTAAATGTTGTGAGGGTTCCTACCTCTTCAGGCAATGCGTTTCAGATTCCAACCACCCTCTGAGTGAAAACATTTTTCCTCAAACCCCCTCTAAACCTCCTGCCTTTTACCCTAAATCTATGCCCCCTGGTTATTGACCCCTCTGCTAAGAGAAAAAGTTTCTTCCTATCTAACTTATCTATGCCCTCTTAATTTTGTATACCTCAATCAGGTCCCCCCTCAGCCTTCTCTGCTCTAAGGAAAACAACTCTAGCCTTTTCAGTCTCTCTTCATAGCTGAAATGCTCCAGCCCAGGCAACATCCTGGCGAATCTCATCTGCACCCTCTCCAGTGCAATCACATCCTTCCTATGGTGTGGTGACCAGAACTATACACAGTACTCCAGCTTTGGCCTCGCTAGTGTTTTATACAGCTCCATCATAACCTCCCTGCTCTTATATTCTATGCCTTGGCTCATAAAGGCAAGTATCCCATATACCTTCCTAACCACCTTATCTACCTCTGCCTACGAATAAGCAATGTCCAGCTTTCTTTCGGCCATTTCATCTGTTTAGCTATTTTTTCAAAAGATATGAAAAATGCCTCTACATCCCTTTCCTCGAACTTAGGAAGAGCCTGTATAAATTTAAACAACTTCTCACTGGGTCCTGATCTAAATTCAGATTCTATCTGACCCGAATTTTCCCTGGATTTAAGACTACCTCTTTGTCTTAGCTCCATCTCTTTTAGCCTAAATTCCCTCTCTTCTCTTTCACTCTATCTCTGAAGTTTAAGTTTTCTTATTGCTATTTCTGCCTCAAGTTTTTTTGTTTCTTTTTCCTGCTGAAGCTCCAGTTTTTTCATTTCTAACTGAATCCTAGCCAATTCCACTGCATCAGTCTCAGACCTATTACCTTCATGTCTCTCATATTCCCTCTCTTGTTCCTCATATTGCCCTTCATCTGTATTATCATCATCATCATCTTCTTCTAATTCCAGATGTTCGGCTATTATTTCAATTATCTCTGCTTTTATTCCAACCCAATTTCACTGCCATTTCTTTTAATTTGTTCTTGGTTAAAATTATCAAGTAACTCAGGGTAACATTCAGCTTTCCCGAGACCTGATTCTTTTAACTTCTTTGTAATTGGTGTCAGATTTAGATCCCAACAATCATGTTTCCAATTGATAAGATCCTAGACTTAAGAGCAATTAATCTGATGCCAAACGCAAGACCCCAATTTAAATATGTTATCCCAGAGACGAGTAATTACTATGATTCCAAATGTGAGCCCTTCAGATTAGTCTGATTCTGATACCAGACGCGAGCCAACGAATTAAATATAATTCAACTGCGAGCGAGCCCCCAATTAAGATATGATTCAAATCCAGAAACCCAATTAATATGTGATTCAAATCTTGAGTGAGCCCCCAATTAATATGATTCAAATCCCAGATGAGAAACCCAATAAATATGTTATGACCGACCGCTCCAGTCAAAGCCCCCAGTCAAAATATATGATTCTGATTGTGGTCGGACCAACGCACTGTTAATTCAATCATGTAGCTCCATAGATCGGCTAACATATCATTTAAAACTTTCCAAATTAAAGAAAGACCCAGCCAAATTGTACCATCTATTAACCCCCAAATGAGGCTAACCAAACCAGGTGTCTTTAAAACAACAAATTAACTCTTTATTAAAAGAACTAAATTCTTAAACACTATGAAGATATAAACAACATTTAAAATAGAAAAAATTAGAGTCCTTGCAAATTTACAGTCCAGTGTTGCTTGAAGTCCTCACAGAATGTTGCTCGAAGTCCTCACAGTCGTCTGATGCGGGAAAAAAGGTTCTTCCACAGTAGAACAGTCCATAGTCTAACTTTAGCAGCAGGTGATGCGTTCCTTCTCCAGCGAATTTCAACAATTAACAACTTGCAAACACTTTCAACAGAATCAATCTGACTTTAGAGTTTTTGAGGAATAGAAGATTATCATAGTCTAACTTTCCTTTCTTCAATTTAAATTACCAGAGATCTCTGTTTTGGCTTGATGTTTTAGAATTTTGAGAGATAATAATTAAACAGACTAAAATCCTCTTCCTTCAGTTTAAATGGTTCCAAGCTCTTTTTCAGGTGTGCTAAACACAGCTGTGTCCTCTGTGTCTGTGTGTTCTGTTAAAACATAATTGTCTTCAACTCAAAGCCAGTTCAAAACTGAATTGTAACAAATGTATCACATGAGACTCACTCCCAGTGGCTGTTTCCATGGTATTGAGAATGCACCCTTTGAAACGCAGTCACCAAATGGCTGTTTCTAAGGCAACGAAAATGCACCTTTCTATAACTCCTGAGGCTTGCTGGTTCTTAAAGCAATACTGATCCTTTGCAAGCCTTAAAGGCAAACTGCATATTCCCGGAAAAAAAAGCTACAGGACCATGACACTATTTACCCATTAATAATGGTGAGTGCTGATAGGCTCACTGTTAATCCTACTGCAGAATCCAGTCCATTGTGTATGCTCCCAAAAATTACAGACCCTTCATCTTCAGGGATGCAGATCCCGATCCTGGCCTGCACCTCTAGCTGGGCAGCACACCCATGCCTTTCAGCCAGGTTATTTATTTATTTTTTTTATTTATTTAGAGATACAGCACTGAACAAGGCCCTTCGGCCCACCGAGTCTGTGCCGACCAACAACCACCCATTTATACTAACCCTACAGTAATCCCATATTCCCTATCACCTACCTACACTAGGGGCAATTTACAACAGCCAATTGACCTATCACCTGCAAGTCTTTGGCTGTGGGAGGAAACCGGAGCACCCGGAGAAAACCCACGCAGACACAGGGAGAACTTGCAAACTCCACACAGGCAGTACCCAGAATCGAACCCGGGTCCCTGGAGCTGTGAGGCTGCGGTGTTAACCACTGCGCCACTGAAAGAAAGAAAGTAGAAATCGCTCCATAAATCCTCGATGAATTACATCGATCACAGAATTGTGTTCAGAGAAAGACAATCAGAAAGAGTATTAATCATGAAAGCTTGTAGTACATTGGACAATATTTAGAAATTGCATGGTGGTATAAATCAAGGAAGGAACAGCCTCTGTAATGATAGTAAAAAAGCTGCATTAAAATCATTTTGGCATGACTTAATCCATTATTTATTGAATATTATTGAGGATTATATTCTTCTCACATTAATCCTATTTTCTAGATAATTTAGTAAACATTATTAAAAGAAAAAGATTGATTATTCACCAGGTTAAGCAATTCTCATTCTTCATTTAAAATTATCCTTTACATTTCAGAGGTATGATGTAAAACCAATATGCAAATCACTATTGGGAAAGGAATTGTTCTGATTATTAACTGCAATTACAGCATAATCATATTCATTATGGATTAATTTATAAGGTCATTACAAACAGCAAGCAATTCCTTCCCACCAGCCCCACCCTTGATCTCTTTGAAGACATTTCCACTTGTACCTATACATAGAGCACCCTCTGGTGGCCGTCATCAATTTTTCCAAACAGATCAGGGAAGGCAGTTGGAGAATAAGATGACAAACAAAAAAAATCACCTTTTATTTAAACACATGGGGCTGGATTTTCCCTCTGGGGTGGGAAATAGAAGTTGGGACTGTTTCCAGGTTCTAACCCCGCTCCCAGGAGGAAACAGTCACTCACTGGGATTTTCACGGGAGTCTTGAAGCATGGTGCATAGAGTCATAGAGTTATACAGCACAGAAACAGGCCCTTCGGCCCATCATGTCTGTGCCTGCCATACAGCACCCAACTATTCTAATCCCATATTCCTGCACTTGGCCCGTAGCCCTGTATGCTATGGCGTTTCAAGTGCTCATCTAAATACTTCTCAAATGTTTTAGTTTAGTTTAGAAATACAGCACTGAAACAGGCCCTTCGGCCCACCGAGTCTGTGCTGACCATCAACCACACATTTATACTAATCCTACACTAATTACATATTCCTACCACATCCCCACCTGTCCCTATATTTCCCTACCACCTACCTATACTAGGGGCAATTGCTAATGGCCAATTTACCTATCAACCTGCAAGTCTTTGGCATGTGGGAGGAAACCGGAGCACCCGGAGGAATCCCACGCAGACACAGGGAGAACTTGCAAACTCCACACAGGCAGTACCCAGAATTGAACCCGGGTCACTGGAGCTGTGAGGCTGCGGTGCTAACCACCGCACCACTGTGCCGCCCTGTGTGGGTTCCTGCCTCCACCACCTCTTCAGGCAGTGTGTTCCAGATTCCAACCACCCTCTGAGTGAAAAAATGTTTCCTCAAATCTCTCCTAGTCCAACTAGGGATGGGGCCGTACTGGACCTGCTATTGGGGAATGAGCCTGGCCAGGTGGTTGGAGTTTCAGTAGGGGAGCATTTCGGGAACAGTGACCATAATTCCATAAGTTTTAAGGTACTTGTGGATAAGGATAAGAGTAGTCCTCAGGTGAAGGTGCTAAATTGGGGGAAGGCTAATTATAACAATATTAGGCAGGAACTGAAGAATTTAGATTGGGGGCGGCTGTTTGAGGGTAAATCCACATCTGACATTTGGGAGTCTTTCAAATGTCAGTTGTTTAGCATTCTGGACCAGCATGTTCCTGTGAGGAAGAAGGATAAGTTTGGCAAGTTTCGGGAACCTTGGATAATGTGGGATATTGTGAGCCTAGTCAAAAAGAAAAAGGAAGCATTTGTAAGGGCTGGAAGGCTAGGAACAGACGAATCCCTTGAGGAACATAAAGACAGTAGAAAGGAACTTAAGCAAGGAGTCAGGAGGGCTAAAAGGGGTCATGAAAAGTCATTGGCAAACAGGATTAAGGATAATCCCAAGGCTTTTTATACATATCTAAAGAGCAAGAGGGTAACTAGGGAAAGGGTTGGCCCGCTCAAGGACAGAGAAGGGAATCTATGTGTGGAGCCAGAGGAAATGGGCGAGGTACTAAATGAGTACTTTGCATCAGTATTCACCAAAGAGAAGGACTTGATGGATGATGAGCCAAGGGAAGGGAGTGTAGATAGTTTCAGTCATCTCATTATCAAAAAGGAGGAGGTGTTGGGTGTCTTGCAAAGCATTAAGGTAGATAAGTCTCCAGGGCCTGATGGGATCTACCACAGAATACTAAGGGAGGCAAGGGAAGAAATTGCTGGGGCCTTGACAGAAATCTTTGCATCCTCATTGGCTACAGGTGAGGTCCCAGAGGACTGGAGAATAGCCAATGTTGTTCCTTTGTTTAAGAAGTGTAGCAAGGATAATCCAGGAAATTATAGGCCGGTGAGCCTTACGTCAGTGGCAGGGAAATTATTAGAGAGGATTCTTCGGGACAGGATTTACTCCCATTTGGAAACAAACAAACTTATTAGCGAGAGGCAGCATGGTTTTGTGAAGGGGAGGTCGTGTCTCACTAACTTGATTGAGTTTTTTGAGGAAGTGACAAAGATGATTGATGAAGGAAGGGCAGTGGATGTTGTCTATATGGACTTCAGTAAAGCCTTTAACAAGGTCCCTTATGGCAGACTGGTACAAAAGGTGAAGTCACACGGGATCAGAGGTGAGCTGGCAAGATGGATACAGAACTGGCTCTGTCATAGAAGACAGAGGGTAGCAGTGGAAGGGTACTTTTCTGAATGGAGGGATGTGACTAGTGGTGTTCCGCAGGGATCAGTGCTGGGACCTTTGCTCTTTGTAGTATGTATAAATGATTTGGAGGAAAATGTAGCTGGTCTGATTAGTAAGTTTGCGGACGACACAATGGTTGGTGGAGTTGCGGACAGTGATGAGGATTGTCAGAGGATACAGCAGGATATAGATCGGTTGGAGACTTGGGCGGAGAAATGGCAGATGGAGTTTAATCTGGGCAAATGTGAGGTAATGCATTGTGGAAGATCTAATGCAGGTGGGAAGTATACAGTAAATGGCAGAACCCTTAGGAGTATTGACAGGCAGAGAGATCTGGGCGTACAGGTCCACAGGTCGCTCAAAGTGGCAACGCAGGTGGATAAGGTAGTCAAGAAGGCATGCGGCATGCTTGCCTTCATCGGTCGGGGCAAAGAGTATAAAAATTGGCAAGTCATGCTGCAGCTGTACAGAACTTTAGTTAGGCCACTCTTAGAATATTGCGTGCAATTCTGGTCGCCACACTACCAGAAGGACGTGGAGGCTTTGGAGAGGGTACAGAAGAGATTTACCAGGACGTTGCCTGGTCTGGAGGGCATTAGCTATGAGGAGAGGTTGGATAAACTCGGATTGTTTTCACTGGAACGATGGAGGTAGAGGGGTAACATGATAGAGGTTTACAAAGTTATGAGCGGCATGGACAGAGTGGATAGTCAGAAGCATTTTCCCAGGGTGGAAGAGTCAGTTACTAGGGGACATAGAGTTTAGAGGGGATGTGCGAGGCAAGTTCTTTACACAGAGGGTGGTGAGTGCCTGGAACTTGCTGCCGGGGGAGGTGGTGGAAGCAGATACGATAATGACGCTTAAGAGGCATCTTGACAAATACATGAATAGGATGGGAATAGAGGGATACGGTCCCTGGAAGTGCAGAAGGTTTTAGTTTAGGCAGGCATCAAGACCGGTGCAGGCTTGGAGGGCCGAATGGCCTGTTCCTGTGCTGTACTGTTCTTTGTTCTTTGTTCTTTGTAAACCTCCTGCCCCTTACCCTAAATCTATGCCCCCTTGTTCTTGACCCCTCCGCTAAGGGAAAAAGTTTCTTCCTATCTAACCTATCAATGCCCCTCATAATCTTGTATACCTCAGTCATTTCCCCATCAGCCTTCTCTGTTCCAAGGAAAACAACTCTAGTCTATCCACTCTCTCTTCATAGCTGAAATGCTCCAGCCCACATCCTGGTGAATCTCCCTTGCACCCTCTCCAGTGCAATCACATCCTTCCTATAGTGTGGTGACCAGAACTGTATACAGCACTCCAGTGGTGGCCTAACTAGTGTTTTATACAGCTCCATCATAAACTCCCTGCTCTTATATTCTATGCTTCGGCAAATAAAGGCAAGCATCCCATATGCCTTCCTAACCACCTTATTCACCTGTGCTGCTGCCTTCAGTGATCTCTGGACAAGTACACCAAGATCCTTCTGACTTTCTGTACTTCCTAGGGTCCTACCAACCATTGTGTATTCCCTTGTCTTGTTAGTCCTCCCAAAATGCATCACCTCACACTTAAATTCCATTTGCCACTGCTCCGCCCAATTCAAAAACTCCAGGTTGGCCAGCAGGTTAGTCATGTGACTAACTCCCTGTTTTAAAACAGCCTCTCCTGCCTGGTTTGTGGAGTCCTTCAAGCTCACCTGACACTCTCAGTTGGAGGGGGTGGGATGCTGGCTCAATGACTCTCAATGTCTCTTGATCATGACTATGGATAAAATCCATCTGGCTAATTGAATCAGGGAGGCACTCCAATTGTCTTCTTCAAGCAACTGTCTTTTAGAATGCAAATGTGCAGCCATGTTTTCAGCCACTGTTGTGGTCTTTTTAAATAAGTTATTTCAAGTCCAGGAACAGTTCAAAAATAATGTTCCATATGATGAAATTAATATGTTTCATTTTGGCAGGTGTGGGTTTCCATCACAATGGACAAAAAAGCTGAACTCCAGAGGTGAGGTGAAAGTGACAGCCCTTTATATTCAAGGCAGCATTTTGACCGAGTGCGGCAGCAAGGAGCCCTAGCAAAATTGGAGTCAATGGGAAACGGGGAGAAATTATCTGCTGGTTAGAGTCATACCTAGCACAAAGGAAGATGGTTGTGATTGTCGGAGATCAATCATCTCAGTCCCAGAACATCACTGCAGGAGTTCCTCAGGGTAATGTCCTAGGCCCAACTATCTTCAGCTGCATCATCAATGACCTTCCCTCCATCATAAGGTCAGAGGTGGGGATGTTCACTGATGATTGCACAATGTTCAGTATCATTCATGACTCCTCAGATCCTGAAGCAGCCCATGTTGATATGCAGCTAGACCTGGACAACATCCAGGCTTGGGCGGATAAGTGGCAAGTAACATTTGTGCCACTCAAGTGCCAGGCAATGACCATCACAAACAAGAGAGAATCTAACCATCTCCCCTTGATATTCAATGGCATTAGCATCACTGAATCCCCCACTATCAACATCCTAGGGGTCACCATTGACCAGAAACAGAACTGGACTAGCCACATAAATGCTGTGGCTACAATAGCAGGTCAGAGGCTGGGAATTCTGAGGCAAGTAACTCACCTCCTGTCTCCCCAATGCCTGCCCACCATCTAGAATGCACAATTCAGGAGTGTGATGGAATACTCTCCAGTTGCCTGGATTGGTACAGCTCTAACAATACTCAGGAAGCTCGACACCATCCAGGACAAAGTAAACCGCTTGATTGACACCCCATCTACCACCGTCAAGATTCACTTCCTCCTCCACTGGTGCACAGTGGCAGCAGTGTGTACCATCTACAAGATGCACTGCAGCAACTCACCAAGGCTCCTTCAATAGCACCTTTCAAACCTGCGATCTCTACCACCTAGAAGGACAAAGGCAGCAGATGCATGGGAACACCACCACCTGCAAGTTCCCTCCAAGCCACACACCATCCTGACTTGGAACTATACTGCCATTCCTTCACTGTTTCTGGGTCAAAATCCTGGAACTTCCTTCCTAACAGCACGGTTGGTGCATCTGCGCCCGAAGTACTACAGCGGTTCAAGTAGGCAGCTCACCACCACCTTCTGAAGGGCAATTAGGAATAGGCAATAAAGGCTGGCATTGTCAGCGACACCCACATCCCCCAAATGTATGAATTAAAAAAAAGAGGACTCACGGGACTCTGACAAAATAAAGGCTGCTGTTTGTCAATGTCTATGAGTTGGCAGCAGAGGCCTACAGACAAAAATTTAGACATTTAAAAAGGAAACACATGTGGAAATTGCGAGAGAGAAGGAAATGATGTTTGATATGTTGTATAGATGGATAAAGATTGCACAAGACTTTGAGAGCCTTAGGGAAGTAATTCTGATGGAAGAATTCAAAAATACTGTCCCTTCAGGAATAAGGTCCCACCTGGAAGAACATAAAGTTTGTAAAATTAAGAAAGCCACAGTAGCGGCAGATGATTATGCATTGATTCACAACAGCTGTAGTCACAAGCCTCAACTTGTAAACTTTCAGAGAAATTGGAGAGATGGGAAGTTTGATAAAGAAAAGAGATCTGGTTCTATTGAGAAAGATGGCAAAGGTAAAGACATAGACACACCTCAGGTTAATAAATGAGACAGTCTGGAGGGCAAGTTTGGTTCAATGGGACCGATATGCTATTTTTGTTATGAAGACTGAGTGTTGTAAGTGGAAAAACAAGCCTGCTGGTGTCCCCCCAGGAAATACTGTCATACTGGATAACATTCACGACAACCAGGTAGTTTCTCCCAAGTTCACTGATAGAGTGAATCAGGTTACAGAAAACTAGAAGTTTTCTGTTTGAGGGTGAAGTATCCCTACATTTGTCTGGTGAGGCAGGCAAGTCAATTGTTATCCTTCGAGATACAGGGACAGCTTTCACTGATGTTAGCAGGTAACATGAATTTCTTCCCCAGTAATTCACTGAATGTGAAGGTGTTAGTTCAGGTTACTGATGGAACCCATTTATCCGTTCCCTTATATAGGGCTGATTTAAAATGTGACTTAGTCACTGGTCCTGCTACATTTGGTGTCATTCCTAATTTGTCTATTGAAGGTGTAGATTTTTTGCTAGGAAATTACTTGGCTGGGGGTAAGGTATTGGCATCTCCAGTGGTTTCGGAGAAACCAACTGAGGCTGCTGAAACTGAGGTTTAGCAAGAGGAATTTCCCAGACTATTCCTGGATTGTGTTCTGACTAGGTCCCAGGCTAATAGGGTTAAACAAGATGAGATGGATTCAGTTGTTGTGGAGGACAGTTTGGGTGTTTGGTTGGCTGAAACCTTTTACAAGGAATTGGATGGGGATGTTGATGGTAAAGGCTCCAAAGCTAATAACGGTGGATTGTTTAGCAGATCATCCTTGGTTGAGCCACAACAGGCAGACCCTGATTTGAGGGATATATCGAACATTCCTTGTTCCAGTCCTACTCAGGACCCCTCCCCCAACTCTTTTTCCAGTACATTGATGACTGCATCGGTGCCGTTTCCTGCTCCCGCCCCGAACTGGAAAACTTTATCAACTTTGCTTACAATGTCCACCCTTCTCTCACCTGTACATGGTCCATCTCCAACACTTCCCTTCCTTGACTTCTCTGTCTCCATCTCTGGGGATAGGCTGTCTACTAATATTCATTATAAGCCCATCATCTCTCACAGCTACCTCGACTACACTTCTTCACACCCTGCCTCCTGTAAGGACTCCATTCCATTCTCCCAATTTCTCCATTGCTGACGCATCTGCTCTGATGATGCAACCTTCCCAACAGTGCTTCTGATATGTCTTCCTTTTCCCTCAACCGAGGATTCCCCCCCATGTGGTTGACAGGGCTTTTAAACATATCTGGCCCATTTCCCGCACCTCTGCCTTCATGCCTTTCCCTCCCTCCCAGAACCGCGACAGGATTCCCCTTGCCCTCACTTTCCACCCCATCAGCCTCCACATCCATTGGATCATCTTGTCCCATTTCCGCCAACTCCAGCGTGATGCCACTACCAAACGCATCTTCCCCTCCCATCCCCTGTCAGCATTCTGAAGGGATTGTTCCCTCTGCAACACCCTGGTCCACTCCTCCATTACCCCCGACACCTTGTCCCCTTCCCACGGCACCTTCCCAAGCAATCGCAGGAGGTATAATATCTGCTCTTTTACCTCCTCTCTCCTCACTATCCAAGGCCCCAAACGTTTCTTTCAGGTGAAGTAGTGATTTATTGTACTTCTTTCAGTGTAGTATACTGTATTCGCTGCTCACAATGCCATCTCCTCCACATTGGGGAGACCAAACACAGATTGGCTGACCGCTTTGCTGAACACCTTCACTCAGTCCAAAAGCATGAGCCAGAGCTTCCGGTTGCTTGCCATTTCAACACTCCCCCACCCCAGCTCTCATGCCAACATTTCTGTCTTTGGCCTGTTCCAGTGTTCCAGTGAACATCAACGCAAGCTCGAGGAGCAGCACCTGATCTTTCGACTAGGCACTCTACAGCCTTGAGGACTGAATATTGAGTTCAATAACTTCAGAGCATTACTGGCCATTTTTTAATATTTTATTTTTTAACCATGTGCCTGTTTTTCATGTAGTCAGAGCTGCTCTTTATTCTGCTATTAACACTCTCTCTGGACTAATGCTTTGTCTTTCACCACAAGCATTAAAACACTTTGCCTTTGTTCCAGGACAGCTTTAATCTCTCCTGCCCTCTGCCCTATCAAACACCTTCCTCTTTGTTCTCTCCCCCACCCCCCTCCTCTTCACATGCTTAAAACCTAATTCTTTTCTAACCTTTGCCAGTCCTCTCCAAGATGCTGCCTGACCTGCTGAGCATTTCCAGCACTTTGTGTTTTTACTTCAGATTCCAGCAACTGCAGTATTTTGCTTTTATTTACTCTGATCTGAGGAGCTTGTCTCTGAGACAGAAGCAGAAGAGTGTTATTATGTCAAGAATGACATTTTGATGAGGAAGTGGAGACCTCCCCAGAGGTCCACTGATGAGAATTCTACCGCAGTGAAATTTTGAGAATTGTCCATGAGATTCCAGTTGCAGATCATTTGGCTATTCAGAAGTCTCAGGTTACGGAAACGATGCATTTTTACTGGCTGAAGCTGCATAGGGATGTGGTTGACTTCTATAAGACATGTCACGCCTTCAGATAGCTGGGAAGCACAGCCTTCGATTAAGCCATCCCCACTCATACCGATACCTGCATTTGATGAGCCATTTAGTTGGGTCCTTGAGGACTGTGTTGGACCCTCACCTACGACTAAGTGGGATCATCAGCATCTCCTGACCATCATGAATTTCTCCACTCGATTTCAAGAGGCAGTACCTTTGAAGAAGATCACCGTGAAAGTTGTGATTGAGGGATTGGTCCAGTTTTTCACTAGGTATGGATAGCCAAAAGAAATTCAGTCTGACCAGGTGTCAAATTTCACATGAGATATATTTCACGAGCTCTTGTGTAATTTAGGAGTGAGTCAAGTTGTCTGCTTATCATCTGCAGTCCCAAGGTGCTATGGAGAGGTATCACCAAACCCTAAAGAATACTATTTTTTGAGTATCCCCAAGATTGGGATTAAGGCATATCATACCTGTTATTTGCAGCTAGGGACATTAGGAGTCTCCTGTTTTCAGTCTCTTTGAATTGATCTATGGGCATGAGGTTAGGGGCCCCCTTAACCTCATTTAGTTTAGTTTAGAGATACAGCACTGAAACAGGCCCTTCGACCCACCGAGTCTGTGCCGACCATCAACCACCCATTTATACTAATCCTACACTAATCCCATATTCCTATCACATCCCCACCTGTCCCTATATATTTCCCTACCACCTACCTATACTAGGGGCAATTTTATAATGGCCAATTAACCTATCAACCTGCAAGTCTTTGGCATGTGGGAGGAAACCGGAGCACCCGGAGGAAACCCACGCAGACACAGGGAGAACTTGCAAACTCCGCACAGGCAGTACCCAGAATCGAACCCGGGTCCCTGGAGGTGTGAGGCTGCGGTGCTAACCACTGCGCCACTGTGCCGCCCTAAGGAGAGATTTTTGACACAGGAGGAGGAAGCTACCCTCCTTGATTATGTGTCAAAGTCCAAGAAAGACTCTCAAATGTTTGTGTGGTGGCCAGAGAACATCTCAAGGCTTCTCAGCAGGTGATGAAAGCACAAGCAGATAGAACAGCTAAGGTACATAGTTTTCAACCCAGGGATAAGGAGCTAGTCTTGTTGCCTTTGCCTGGAAAACCATTGAAAGCTAGGTTTAATGGACCTTACTGTATCAAAAGGAAACTCAGTGAGGTTGACTATGTAGTTAGTACCCCAGACAGATAAAAGAGTCAAAGGGTGTGCATGTGAATATGCTGAAGAGGTACTATGACCATAAGCATAGTCACTCAGAAGGTGTACCTCAGGTGGTGTGGAATGTAGATGGTGATACTGGTGCACATGATGAACCAGATGATGCGTTTGAGACTGACAATTCTCAGAATGAGCCTCCTGTGGTGAAGCTGGCAAACGCAGAGATTTTGGAGGGTCTGGATGAGGTGCTACAACATCTTCCCGAGCAACAGAGGAAAGACATAACTGACCTATTGAGGGACTATAAGCTTATATGTGCAGATAAGCCAGGCTGTACAACTCTTATTATTCATGAGGTTGATGTAGGGGAAGCTAAAACAATTAAACAAAACCCCTACAGACTAAATCCCAGCAAATTGACCAAAGTCAGGGAGGAGGTTCAATACATGTTCAATAATGATATAATTGAATCCAGTCAAAGTAGTTGGAGTTCTCCTGTTGTTTTAGTACCAAAACCAGATGGTGCCCAAAGATTCTGCATTGATTACCGAAAAGTTAATGTGGTAGCCAAGATGGATTCCTATCTGATCCCATGGCTCGCAGATTGTATTAATAGGGTGGGGGACTCAACGTTTGTTAGCAAGATTTATTTGCTGAAAGGATGTTGGCAGGTCCGTTTGACTGACCAAACAAAAGAAATTGCAGATTATGTGACACCAAATGGTCTGTTCTAATGTAAAGTCATCTCCCTGCTCAGCATAGTGGGGAAAGTCTTTGCTCGAGTCACTCTAAACAGGCTCCAGAAGCTGGCCGAGTGCGTCTACCCTGAGGCACAATGTGGCTTTCGTGCAAAGAGATTGACCGTTGACATGCTGTTCTCCCTTCGTCAGATACAGGAGAAGTGCCGCGAACAACAGATGCCCCTCTACATTGCTTTCATTGATCTCACCAAAGCCTTTGACCTCGTCAGCAGACGTGGTCTCTTCAGACTACTAGAAAAGATTGGATGCCCACCAAAGCTACTAAGTATCATCACCTCATTCCATGACAATATGAAAGGCACAATTCAACATGGTGGCTCCTCATCAGAGCCCTTTCCTATCCTGAGTGGCGTGAAACAGGGCTGTGTTCTCGCACCCACACTTTTTGGGATTTCCTTCTCCCTGCTGCTTTCACATGCGTTCAAGTCCTCTGAAGAAGGAATTTTCCTCCACACAAGATCAGGGGGCAAGTTGTTCAACCTTGCCCATCTAAGAGCGAAGTCCAAAGTACGGAAAGTCCTCATCAGGGAACTCCTCTTTGCTGACGATGCTGCTTTAACATCTCACACTGAAGAGTGTCCGCAGAGTCTCATTGACAGGTTTGCGGCTGCCTGCAATGAATTTGGCCTAACCATCAGCCTCAAGAAAACGAACATCATGGGGCAGGACGTCAGAAATGCTCCATCCATCAATATTGGCGACCACGCTCTGGAAGTGGTTCAAGAGTTCACCTACCTAGGCTCAACTATCACCAGTAACCTGTCTCTAGATGCAGAAATCAACAGGCGCGTGGGAAAGGCTTCCACTGCTATGTCCAGACTGGCCAAGAGAGTGTGGGAAAATGGCGCACTGACGTGGAACACAAAAGTCCGAGTGTATCAGGCCTGTGTCCTCAGTACCTTGCTCTATGGCAGCGAGGCCTGGACAACGTATGTCAGCCAAGAGTGACGTCTCAATTCATTCCATCTTCACTGCTTCCGGAGAATACTTGGCATCAGGTGGCAGGACCGTATCTCCAACACAGAAGTCCTCGAGGCAGCCAACATCCCCAGCTTATACACACTACTGAGTCAGCGGCGCTTGAGATGGCTTGGTCATGTGAGCCGCATGGAAGATGGCAGGATCCCCAAATATACATTGTACAACGAGCTCGCCACTGGTATCAGACCCACCGGCCGTCCATGTCTCCGCTTTAAAGATGTCCGCAAACGCGAAATGAAGTCCTGTGACATTGATCACAAGTCGTGGGAGTCAGTTGCCAGTGATCGCCAGAGCTGGCGGGCAGCCATAAAGGCGGGGCTAAAGTGTGGCGAGTCGAAGAGACTTAGTAGTTGGCAAGAAAAAAGACAGAGGCTCAAGGGGAGAGCCAACTGTGTAACAGCCCCGACAAACAAATTTCTCTGCAGCACCTGTGGAAGAGCCTGTCACTCTAGAATTGGCCTTTATAGCCACTCCAGGCACTGCTTCACAAACCACTGACCACCTCCAGGCGCTTATCCATTGTCTCTCAAGATAAGGAGGCCAAAGAAGAAGAAGAATGTAAAGTCATACCATTTGGTATGAAAAATGTACCAGCTATATTTCAAAGATTAACCAATCAAGTGATTGCCGGGTTGTGTAATTGTGTTGTGTATATCAATGACCTTTTGATGTACAGCGACACGTGAAGTGATCATGTCCGACATTTGAGAGGTCTGTTTGACTGGCTGGCCAAAGCTAACCTTGTCATAAACCTGGCAAAGAGTGGATTTGCCAAGGCCAAAGTCATATCGTAGGTCAAGGTTAAGTGTTGCCGTGAGAGGCCAAGGTTCAGGCAATAATAGACATTCCTATACACAAGACAAAGAAGGAAGTGTTACAATTTCTGAATATGTGTGGGTTCTGCAGGAAATTTGTCCCTAATTTTAGCACAGTAGTCAACCCAATGACAAATCTGTTAAAGAATAACATGAACTTCAAACGGTCAGAGTCATGCAAAATGGCATTTGAGAATATTAGGGCCATTTTGATAAAGGAACCAATTCTTGGAGCCCCAGATTTTAGTAAGCCATTCAAGATGGCTAGCAACACCAGTGATGTAGGGGTAGGAGCGGTGCTGCTCCAAGATGATGATGACGCTATGGAACAGCCCATTAGCTACTTCTCTGGAAAGCTTAATAAACATCAAAGTAAGTGCTCAGCCATCGAGAAAGAGGCTATACGTCTTGTACTGGTTCTACAACAGTTTGAGGTAAATGTAACCAACAGTCGGGAGGAAATACTAATTTATACAGAACACAACTCACTGTGTTTCTAGAAAAGTTTGGAACAAAGAACTTCAGGCTGTTTCGCTGGAGTTTGCTGTTGCAGCCATTTACACTAAAAATTGAGCATGTTGCAGGAAAAAGCAATGTAATTGCTGATACTCTGTCCATAGTTAAAGAGACAGTGTAAGAGAGAAGGAAAGTTCTGAGTTATAATAATTTTATGATGTTTGAATCTTGTTAATCCTAATTGACACATTTACTTGGTTTTGTTATTGGTTAAGCCCTTACGATTTTGTAAATACAATATGTATAATTGTGAAATAGGAAAAGGTTACCTATACAGTATGTAATAAGCTATTTTTAAACTGTTTATGATAAGAACTTGCTGCATTTCAAAACTGTTGTAAAGAAAACTTTACTATGGAAAGCTTTCTTTTTCCCAAGGGGGGGAAGTGTAATGGAGCCCACGGTTTGCGTGACTAGTCGAGGAGCATGTGCAGACTGTTGTCTGAACAGATGACCTGTTGAATTCTGTTAGGTGCACTAACTCTGGTTTCAAAGCTTGTTCTTTTTGAGACAGTTCCTAACTTAAAAATGAAACAAAAAACTCCAGGGTTCTGGGGAGACAGATCTAGTTGGAATCAGATAAGACACAGAGTCATTTGACCAGAGGCATGTGATTAGAGCTATCCAAGCTCAGCTTACAAGATTGCAGAGATCAAGCAGTCTGTCGTCAGAGTGTTTTGCAGACAAGCTGCTGAAGCTGGAACCTGATTCTGGGAGCTGGTTATTGGTAAATAAGAGTTGTGGCAGCTGCTTTCGGTGACTTAAAGAAATTCTGGTGGAACCATGCTATCAAGACTGTCATGAGCAGGTCCAAGGAAGTTTGTGAGGCAGCAAGACTGAAACGTTGAAGGGAAGACTGCAAAGCTCACTATCGACAAGAAGGCATTAAATCAGTAACTGCATCTTGGAGGACAGGAGCTGGAAATCTACCTGAAGAAGTTCAGAGGTTTGAAGAACTTCGAGGCTGTTCAAAGCCATATTTGCTGAGTGGAATGCCCAGTAAATCTGTGAGATCTATTGTTATTGCATCTGATAATTATTGTGTAATCTGTAAACAATACATATTAACTTTGCTTTTTGTATTATTTCATGTTTAATTTATG
Source organism: Heterodontus francisci (assembly GCF_036365525.1). Lineage (NCBI taxonomy): Eukaryota > Metazoa > Chordata > Chondrichthyes > Heterodontiformes > Heterodontidae > Heterodontus > Heterodontus francisci. Next base: position 92,615,129 of record NC_090372.1, on the reverse strand, counting down.
TTGATTTTGGTTTTATTGTTAGAGTAAAAGTTCTAAAAGTGAAATCGCGTCCATTTGTTTTTTTATTCGGGCCGTTCGATAAATTCAGTTCTTTTTGTTTGTTGATCTTCACAGGGATTGTAACAGAGGAATTTATGAAATGTTTTCAGGAGAATTTCCTAGACCCGTTTGTCTTCAGTCCAACTGGGAAGGAGGCATCTGGTGCTGGGGAATGAGGGGACCAAGTGGACCAAGTGTCTGTGGGGTAACACTTGGGTAACAGTGAGCATTGTATCGTACAGTATAGCTGAGCAATGGAGAAGAGCAAAGAACAATGTAAAGTAGAACTTCTAAATTGGAAGAGCGCTAACTTCAGTGGGATGAGAGTGGATCTAGCCAGGATAAAATAGAACCAAAGATTGACAGGAAAAGCTGTAATGGAGCAACAGGTGATCTTTAAGGAGGAGATGTTTCAGGTACAGGCTAGGTACATTCCAACAAGGGTGAAATGTAAGGGAATCAAAGCCAAGGCTCCTTGGATGACAAGAGAGATAGAGAATATGAAGAAACTAAAAAAGAGGGTGTATGATGCATGTCGGGTGAATTCTTCAAATGAGAACCAGGCCAAACACAATAAGATGAGAGGGGAAGTGAAGAGGAAAATAAGACTGGCAAAGAGAGAATATGAGAATAGAATGGCAGTTAACACAAAAGGGAACCCAAAAATCTTGTATTAGCATGTAAATAGTAAGGTAAGGTGGGGTGTGGCCTATTAGGGACAATGTGGGTGACATATGCTTAGAGGCACAGGGCAAGGATAAAATACTTAATGAGTACTTTGTATCAGTGTTTACTAAAGAAGAGGATGATGACAAAATATTTGTGGAAGCGGAGATGGTAGAGGTAATAGATGAGGTGAAAGGCAGGATGTACTGGAAGGCTGACCATGCTCAGAGTGGATAAGTCGCCTGGTCCGGATAGTTTGCATCCCAGTTTGCTAAAGTAAATAGGAGCGGAGATAGTGGAAGGGCTTGCCATAATCTTCCAATATTTTCTTGATATGCAGGAGGTGCCAGAGGATTGGACAGTGGCAAATGTGATACCCTTATTCAAGAAAGGGTGTAAAGACATTCTCCAGTAACTACAGGCCAGTTAGTTTAACATCTGTGGTGGGTAAGGTTTTAAAAACATTAATCAGGGAAAAAAATCAACAGGAACGTGGAGAGGTTTGAGCCAATTAAGGATCGCTGGCATGGATTTGCAAAAGGCAGATCGTGCTTGACTAATCTTATTGAATATTTTAATGAAGCAACAGAGAATGTTAATGAAGAGAAAGCAGTGGATGTTGTCTATATGGAGTTTAAGAAAGCATTTGACAAAGTACCACATAAAAGGCTGGTTAACAAAACTGAGGCTCATGGAATAGAAGGGTTAGTGTCAGCCTGGATAAAACATTGGCTTCAAGACAGAAAACAGCGAGTTGTGGTAAATAGTTGTTTTTCAGACTGCATAATGGTAGTCAGGGTGTTCCCCAAAGTTCAGTGCTATGGCCACTGCTTTTTTGATATATATAAATGAGTTGGATATTGAAATACAGAGGAAAATTTCAAAATTTGCCAATGATACCAAACCTGGAGTGAGGATGATATATATCAACTGCAACAGGACATAGGTAAGCTAGCAGAATGGGCAGACAAGTGGCAGATGAAATTTCATACAGAGAAATATGGGGTGATACATTTTGGCAATAGGGATTGCTAGAGGTAATATAGACTAAATTATACTGTTCTAAAGAATATACAGTGACAGCGGGGTGTGAGGATTCATCTGAATAGATCTTTGAAGGTGACAGGACATATTGAGATATTAGTTAGCAAAGCATATGGGATCTTGGGCTTCATAAATAGACGTATTGCATGCAAAATCAGGGTGGTTATACCGAATCTTTAAAAAAAAACACTGGTTAGGCCACAACAAGAATATTGTGTCCAGTTCTGGTCACCACACTTTAGAAAGCATGTGAGGATCCTTGAGAGAGTACAGAGGAGATTTGTCAGAATGGTTCCAGGGATGAGGGTTTCTAGCTACAAGGTTAGGTTGTAGAAGCTGGGGTTGGTTTCCTTGGAGCAAAGGCGATTGAGGGAAGATTTGATAAGGGTGTACAAGATTATGATAGGTTTGGATAGGGTAGACATGGAAAAGCTGATCTCATCAGCTGATGGTACAAGGACTAGAGGACATAGATTGAAGATTTTGGGCAAGAAATGCAGGGAGACTGTGAGGAAGAACAGTTTTATGCAGCGAGTGGTGATGACCTGGAACTCTCTGCCTACAAGGGTGGTAGAAGCAGAGACGATAAATGATTTCAAAAGGAAATTGGATGGGTACTTTGAGGGAAATAAACTTGCAGGGTTACAGGGATAGAGTCAGGGAGTGGGATTGATTGGATTGCTCGACAGAGAGCTGGAATTGACTCAATGGGCCAAATGGTCTCCTTCTGTTCTGTTCTGACTCTTGTATGATCCTCTTGGACAGCAGCAACAAACAAAAAGAATTGAATCCACTGAATGATCACACTTTAGGAAACAAAAACCAAATGGGCAAGATTTCACTTTTATAAAGTTTACTTTAACACTCAAACCAAAACCAACATTAATTAAACATGAGCTAATGGTTAAATCACAGTCGATATATATCCTAAAAGTTACACGTTAACTATCAAATGCAACAAGATAGTCTTTACAGGTTGTTATATCATCTGTAAAGTGCTAGGAACTAATTGTTATGTGTAAGTGTTGCAGGGGAGGGGGCCACATTCACAGGTGCACTGGATAGTCATGTGACGTGTAACAGGCAACAAGCCTGGGGCAGTCCTATACCAGACAGCATGGAAGGTGTATGGAATAAACAAAGATTCTGGCCTTTCCAAGTCGAAAGTGTGATTATTTCTAACATATGGGAACAAGAAAACAACCAGGAGACATAATATGGTGGCAGTGAGTGTGAGTAAATCCAAAACATTTCAAATGAATTTAATGCTGAATTGGATTGGAAAAAAATTGACCCAAATTAGGTCGAGAGAGAAAGAGTGAATTGTACAAAAAAGATAAAACAAAATGTCATCCGGGACCAGAATGAATACACAGATATAGCCCATGATGAGTTGGGAAGCTGATGATGTCATAGAGCATAGAGACATTTGAGAAGTTTAAACAAAAGTGCAGTAGTTTTCTAAAAGGCACTAGCGAAGAGGAGAGGGTCAGCTATATCCTGTGGGCAGAACATAAAGGATTACATTTATTTAACAGCTGGGAGCTAAATGAAGAGGACAGCAGAAACCCAGACAACATTTTTGAAAGTATCAGCACCCATCTCCAGCCAAAATCAAATCATCGGATCTACTGATATGAATTTCAAGGCCTCATACAGGAATTAAGTGAGCCCATTGACAATTTCGTAACAAGATTGAAAACTGCAGCCAGAAAATGTAAATTTAAAGGCATAGATGAAAGGCTGAAACATCAGCTCATTTGGTGTTCTGCACATCCTGAAGTACAGAAAGCTCTAATCAGACAGGACAAGCTCACAAATATCGCAGGCTGTAGACACTGCCAGAGAGCATGAAGCCATGAGCAGACAGATGCTCACTACCCAAACAGCTAACCTTCAGTTAAGCCAAGAGAAAGGCAGCAGGATTGATGCAGTGAAACAACAACAAAAGGATGCACACCAGATGGAGAGAAAGACATGCAGGAGCTGTGGACGACCACATGAATTCACAAATGGAAGGAAATATCCCACATATGGATCAATTTGCAGAGCTTGCAGAAAGACCAATCACTGGGAAAAGATGTGCAGAACAAGGGAAGAAGGTGGTAGACAAGTCACCAGAGCCAGAGTAAAGGGCGAATGAGTAGTGAAAGAAACCAAAACATCCATACCCTGGAAGATGATCAAAGCAAAATACTGTGGATGCTGGAAATCTAAAATAAAAACAAGAAATGCTGGAAATACTCAGAAGGTCTGGCAGCATCTGTGGAGAGAGAAGCAGAGTTAATGTTTCAGATCAGTGACCCTTCTTCGGAACTGGCAAATATTAGAAATGTCAAAAGTTATAAGCAAGTAAAGCGGGGGTGGGGCAAGAGATAGCAAAGGAGAAGGTGTAGATGGGGCAAGGCCACAGAACAGCAGAACAGTAGGTCATGGAGCAAAGGCAAACAATATGTTAATGATGTATTGAAAGACGAAGCATTAGTACAGATAGGGTGTTAACTGACCGAAGATTGAACAGCAGCAAGCACAAACATGAAAAAAAACAGTGGGTAAGCAAACTGAACAAACTAAGATGAAATGAAATAAACATACAAAAAAAATGTTAAAAATGTAAAAAAGAAAAAATAACTAAAAATAAAAGTAAAATGGGGGGCCCGTCATACTCTGAAATGATTGAACTCAATGTTCAGTCCGGCAGGCTGTAGTGTGACTAATCGGTAAATGAGATGCTGTTCCTCGAGCTTGTGTTGATGTTCACTGGAACACTGCAGCAATCCCAGGACAGAGATGTGAGCATGAGAGCAGGGGGGAGTGTTAAAATGGCAAACAACCGGAAGCTCAGGGTCCTGCTTGTGGACTCAGTGGAGGTGTTCCACAAAGCGGTCACCCAGTCTGCATTTGGTCTCCCCAATGTAGAGGAGACCACATTGTGAGCAGTGAATACAGTATACTACATTGAAAGAAGTACAAGTAAATCGCTGCTTCACCTGAGAGGAGTGTTTGGGGCCTGGGATAGTGAGGAGAGAGGAGGTAAATGGGCAGGTATTACACCTCCTGTGATTGCAGGGGAAGGTGCCATGGGAAGGGAACGAGGTGGTGGGGGTAATGGAGGAGTGGACCAGGGTGTCGCGGACCCTGGACAGCCCGCTTCTACCTCCTTCCCAAAATCCACAAATGGGACTGTCCCGGCAGACCCATTGTGTCAGCCTGCTCCTGACCCACTGAACTTATTTCTTCCTATCTTGACTCTATCTTTTCTCCGCTGGTCCAGTCTTTTCCCACCTACATCCGTGACTCTTCTGACACCCTATGTCATTTTGACAAATTCCAGTTTCCTGGCCCCAACAGCCTCCTCTTCATTATGGACGTCCAATCTCTCTACACCTCCATCCCCCACCAGGACGGTTTGAGGGCTCTCCGCTTATTCCTTCAACAGAGGCCCAACCAGTCCCCATCCACCACCACCCTCCTCTGCCTGGCTGAACTTGTTCTCACATTGAGCAACTTCTCCTTCAACTCCACTCACTTCCTTCAAGTAAAGGGTGTTGCTATGGGTACCCGCATGGGTCTTAGTTATGCCTGTCTTTTTGTGGGATATGTCGAGCATTCTTTGTTCCAGTCCTACTCAGGCCCCCTGCCCCAACTCTTTTTCTGGTACATTGATGACTGTATCGGTGCCGTTTCCTGCTCCCGCCCCAAACTGGAAAACTTTAGCAACTTTACTTCCAATTTCCACCCTTCTCTCACCTTTACATGGTCCAACTCTGACACTTCCCTTCCCTTCCTCAACTCTGTCTCCATCTCTGGGGATAGGTTGTCTACTAATATATTTTTTTATTCATTCATGGGATGTAGGTGTCACTGGCCAGGCCAGCATTTATTGTCCATCCCTAATTGCCTTTGAGAAGGTAGTGGTGAGCTGCCTTGTTGAACCGCTGCAGTCCATTTGGGGTAGGTATACCCACAGTGCTGTTAGGAAGGGAGTTCCAGGATTTTGACCCAGCGACAGTGAAGGAACGGTGATATAGTTCCAAGTCAGGTTGGTGTGTGACTTGGAGGGGAACCTGCAGGAGGTGGTGTTCCCATGCATTTGCTGCCCTTGTCTTTCTATGTGGAAGAGGTCGTGGGTTTGGAAGGTGCTGTCTGAGGAGCTTTGGTGCATTGCTGCAGTGCATCTTGTAGATGGTACACACTGTTGCCACTGTGCGTCGGTGGTGGAGGGAGTGAATGTTTGTAGATGGGGTGCCAATCAAGCGGGCTGCTTTGTCCTGGATGGTGTCAAGCTTCTTGAGTGTTGTTGGAGCTGCACCCATCCAGGCAAGTGGAGAGTATTCCATCACACTCCTGACTTGTGCCTTGTAGATGGTGGACAGGCTTTGGGGAGTCAGGAGGTGAGTTACTCACCTCAGGATTCCCAGCCTCTGACCTGCTCTTGTAGCCACGGTATTTATATGGCTTCTGCAGTTCAGTTTCTGGTCAATGGTAGCCCCTAGGATGTTGATAGTGGGGGATTCAGCGATGGTAATGCCGTTGAATGTCAAGGGGAGATGGTTAGCTTCTCTCTTGTTGGAGATGGTCATTGCCTGGCACTTGTGTGACGCGAATGTTATTTGCCACTTATCAGCCCAAGCCTGGATATTGTCCAGGTCTTGCTGTATTTCTACACGGACTGCTTCAGTATCTGAGCAGTCACGAATGGTGCTGAACATTGTGCAATCATCAGCGAACATCCCCATTTCTGACCTTATGATTGAAGGAAGGTCATTGATGAAGCAGCTGAAGATGGTTGGGCCTAGGACACTACCCTGAGACACTCCTACAGTGATGTCCTGGAGTTCAGATGATTGAGCTCCAACAACCAGAACCATCTTCCTTTGCGCTAGGTATGACTCCAGCCAGCGGAGGGTTTTCCCCTTGATTCCCATTGACCTCAGTTTTGCTAGGGCTCCTTGATGCCATACTCGGTCAAATGCTGCCTTGATGTCAAGGGCAGTCACTCTCACCTCACCTCTTGAGTTCAGCTCTTTTGTCCATGTTTGAACCAAGGCTGTAACGAGGTCAGGAGCTGAGTGGCCCTGGCGGAACCCAAACTGAGTGTCACTGAGCAGGTTATTGCTAAGCAAGTGCCGCTTGATGGCACTGTTGATGACACCTTCCATTACTTTACTGATGATTGAGAGTAGGCTGATAGGGCGGTAATTGGCCGGGTTGGACTTGTCCTGATTTTTGTGTACAGAACATACCTGGGCAATTTTCCACATTGCAGGGTAGATGCCAGTGTTGTAGCTGTACTGGAACAGCTTGGCTAGGTGCTCCCACAGCTACCTCGACTACACTTCTTCACACCCTGCCTCCTGTAAGGACTCCATTCCATTCTCCCAGTTTCTCCGTCTCTGACGCATCTGCGCTAATGATGCTACCTTCCATGACAGCGCTTCTGATACGTCTTCCTTTTTCCTCAACCGAGGATTCCCACCCCCCCCACTGTTGTTGACAGGGCCCTCAACCGTGTCCGGCCCATTTCCCGCACCTCTACCCTCACCCCTTCCCCTCCCGCCCAGAAGCGTGACAGAGTTCCCCTTGTCCTCACTTTCCACCCCATCAGCCTCCATATCCAAAGGATCATCCTCCGCTATTTCCGCCAGCTCCAGCAGGATGCCACTACAAAACGCATCTTCCCCTCCCCTCCCCGTCAGCATTCCGAAGGGATCGTTCCCTCCGTGACACCTTGGTCCACTCCTCCATTACCCCCACCACCTCGACCCCTTCCCACGCCACCTACCCATGCAATCGCAGGAGGTGTAATACCTGCCCATTTACCTCCTCTCTCCTCACTATCCCAGGCCCAAAACACTCCTTTCAGGTGAAGCAGCAATTTACTTGTACTTCTTCCAATGTAGTATACTGTATTCGATGCTCACAATGTGGTCTCCTCTACATTGGGGAGACCAAACGCTGACTGGGTGACCACTTTGCGGAACACCTCCGCTCAGTCCACAAGCAGGACCCTGAGCTTCCAGTTGCTTGCCATTTCAACACTTCCCCTGCTCTCATGCTCACATCTCTTTCCTGGGATTGCTGCAGTGTTCCAGTGAACATCAACACAAGCTCGAGGAACAGCATCTCATTTACTGATTAGTCACACTACAGCCTGCCGGACTGAACATTGAGTTCAATCATTTCAGAGTATGACGGGCCCCCCATTTTACTTTTATTTTTAGTTATTTTTTCTTTTTTACATTTTTTGCATTTCTTTGTATGTTTATTTTATTACATCTTAGTTTGTTCAGTTTGCTTACCCACTGTTTTTTTTCATGTTTGTGCTTGCTGCTGTTCAATCTTCAGTCTGTTAACACCTTATCTGTACTAAAGCTTTGTCTTTCAACACATCATTAACATATTGTTTGCCTTTGCTCCATGACCTTCTGGTCAGCTATTCTGTGGCCTTGTCCAATCTACACCTTCTCCTTTGCTATCTCTTGCCCCACCCCCGCTTTACTTGCTTATAACCTTTTACATTTCTAATATTTGCCAGTTCCGAAGAAGGGTCACTGACCCGAAACATTAACTCTGCTTCTCTCTCCACAGATGCTGCCAGACCTTCTGAGTATTTCCTGCATTTCTTGTTATTATCCCTGGAAGATGATGATGGGTTTGAGAACATGATAGACATAGGAACCAGATGGTTACACAAAATGTCTGCATGCGACTATTCCCAGAGAAAAGAAATTCACACGACCATTCAAATCAGGAAGAGGGTGAGAAATAAGCCCACAACGATGAATCTGAAGGTGAAGTTTAATACTGGAGCACAGAGTAACAACATCCCGTTCAGACGATACCAGAAGATCTTTCCTGAAAATTTGAAAGAAAATGGTTATCCAAGAAAAGGTGCTCTGAAACTGAACAACGTCATGCTAACAGCATACAGGGGAGCTGAGATTCGACAGCTAGGTACAACGCAAATCAGAGGGACACACAAAGGAAAAGATGTTAACTGTATGTTCTTCGTCACAGAAACAGATGGTCCAGCTATCCTGAGCAGTTGTGAAGAGCTGCAGATTATCTCAGTAAACCATGAAGTGAAGGAGGCGACACTGATGGTTGAATATAGTACTCCTGTTGAAAAGTGCCCTCCAATGAGAAGCAAGGATCTGATACAAATGTGCCCAGAGTGTTTTGATAATTGGATGCTTTGAAGATTTTGAGTATCACATCATTATTGACCCAGCGATGAAACCAGTGATTCATCGCCCACCTAAAGTACCAGTAGAACTAAAAGGAAAGCTTGAAAGAGAGCTCCAAGAAATGGAAGAAAAGAAGGGGATAACCAGAGTCACAGAGCCTACAGATTGGGTAAGTTCCATCGTGGTGAGAGAGAAGCCAAATGGACGGCTAGGAATTTGCCTGGATTCCAAAGATCTTAACCAATCAATAAAGAGGAATCACTCCCCTATTCCAAGACGGAAGAGATCACACTAGCACTAGCAAGAGCAAAAGTTTTCAGCAAGTTTTATGCCACTAGAGGCTACTGGAATGTGAAGCTAGATACGGAATTTTCACTGTTGACAACATTCAACACACCCTTTGCACAGTACAAATTTCTGCGTCTACCTTTTGGCCTTAAAGTGAGCCAGGATGTGTTCCAGCAGAAAGTAGACGAGACATATTGGGGATGCAAAGGAGCAGTCAGCAGAGCAGACAATATCCGGATATATGGTGTGGATGGAAAAGATCATGATTACTCTCCCCGCCCCCGCCAAAGTTCACAAACTTTTAACTTTCCCCTTTCCTGTCAACCCCTAGACCAATCAGGTAAGTTTGACCCCGCTTCCCCACTACCCCGCACTAATATACTTGGCTCCTCCTCCCTGCCTACCAGTGTTCCGCTATACTTCCCTGGTCGGTTATCGAACGGCACGGGAGTGCCGGCCACCGACCATGATGTCGGAGTGGGACAGCCGGCATGACGAGGTAAGTAATTCATTCCTTTATTTACATACATTAACATATTTAAATGTGGCTCTTGTGGCCAAGCAGTTGGAGGGGTGGGGGGCACCATGAGGCCTCAGCGCTGCTGGTAATATGGGGTGGGGCTTTCCCAGCATCAAGGCCTGTGGCGGACCTCTCCCGGAGGCATTTTCCGGGCCCCCCTGCCACAACCCCCAGCATCGGGGGGGGGGGGGGGGGGGGCGGGGGGGTCAGTAAAATTCAGCCCAACCTTTGATGGATGTTCTCATAGAAGCATATTGCCTTTTATTTTGCAGCAATTGCCTTCTCTTATACTATTTACCTACTGTCATCTAAAGCCTCTATTTTAATAGCTATGCTTCAAACTTAATTCTTTAAACTCAATATGAATAGAGGTTCCACTTTGGGTGAAATGAACAATTCTAGCACAAATTGCATCCAAAATAATGCCAGTTTTGACAAGTGTTTTCTCCCACGAGGTTCTGCTGATACTCAATTGCATATTGCTGAATGCAAAATCTACCAGTCACTCAATTTTAAATGACTGAAGATGACTTAAAAATATATGAAACTATTTTCTAGTTAGATTGGGTACAGCTCCTTAGTAAATTGTTAAAAAAAATTCAAGATCTTTTAAAATGTACCTATTAGTGTCCTTGCGCCCAAAAGATTCAGCTTAATTTTTGGAGCCTCCTCAAAGGCCTGAAAACGGGCGCAATTATCAGAAACTCCCAATGGTGATTAATTCACCCTGGGGTGTGCCCACGTTTGTGGGTGGAGCTGGCTTCTAGTGCAATGTATTTTAAACTAGCACCAAATTGCTAGCACTAGCATTTTGTGCATGAATTTTTGATATTACACTGATTTTGGCCAAATTGCACCCAAGATACCAGTAGAATTGAGCGGAAACTCCGAACTATTCTCTACCTAACCTATTAACTTATGTGTGCCTGTCTTTGCAGAACAATATCTTTAGTGTTGAAATTCATCCTCCTCCAATGTTATCAGCATCATTAAAGGGAAAAACACAGGCTTTTTGAGAACGCCATTTATACCATTTCTGCCTATTTTGCTGTTTCTGTTAGAAATAAAAGTAATATAAAAACCTATCAATATTCTTACATAATGCCTGCTGTAAATCCATCACAGCATGAAAATCATAGTGAAATGAAAGTACAAAAGGCAAGCACAACTATCCCAAAGCCTGGAGGTGCTGGCCACAATCCTACAATCTTCCTTAGATACAAGGGTGATGCCAGAGTACTGGAGGATTTCAAATGTTACACCCTTGTTCAAAGGAAGTGAGAGGGATGAACCTGCTAACTGCAGGCTAGTTAGTTTATTGTCAGTGGTGGGGAAGTTTTTAGAAATCCTGGAGAAAATTAATAGACACTTGGACAAGCATTGACTAAAAAAGGAAAGCCAGCAGAGATTTGTTATGAGCAACATTTGTTTGAAAACTTGATTGAGTTTTTTGATAAGGTGACAGAGAAGGTGGATGAGGACAGTGCAGTTGAAGTTGTGGAGGTGGACTTTCAAAAGGCATTTGATAAAGTACATATGGGAACATAGGAAAAGGAGTAGGCTAATTAGCCCCTTGAGCCTGTTCTGCCATTCAATAGAATCATGGCTGATCTGTGAGCTAATTCCATATACGTATCTGTCCCATATCCCTTAATTAGGGGTTAACACAATTCTCAATCTCACAAATTTCATGGAAATCGTGAAATACAGGATTGTCTGCAAAAATAAAACAAATTAACCTTCAGAAAGTTATTCTAAATAAAATGTGAATTATCAATTAAATGGTTTAGTTTAAAACTTCTCTGTAGTCACTGTGATGCAAAAGCACTTTACTTGCCTCTTTATGTGATCATTGTTGGCACGTTGAATGAACGTGCACATAGTTATTGTACACACTACAGCCGCTATCAGTTTGGTTGAAAGCAAATACCTCAGAATTAGAATTAGAATTAGAACATTACAGCGCAGTACAGGCCCTTCGGCCCTCAATGTTGCGCCGACCTGTGAAACCATCTGACCTACACTATTCAATTTTCATCCATATGTCTATCCAATGACCACTTAAATGCCCTTAAAGTTGGCGAGTCTACTACTTGCAGGCAGGGCGTTCCACGCCCCTACTACTCTCTGAGTAAAGAAACTACCTCTGACATCTGTCCTATATCTATCACCCCTCAACTTAAAGCTATGTCCCCTCGTGTTTGCCATCACCATCCGAGGAAAAAGACTCTCACTATCCACCCTATCTAACCCTCTGATTATCTTATATGTCTCTATTAAGTCACCTCTCCTCCTCCTTCTCTCCAACGAAAACAACCTCAAGTCCCTCAGCCTTTCCTCGTAAGACCTTCCCTCCATACCAGGCAACATCCTAGTAAATCTCCTCTGCACCCTTTCCATAGCTTCCACATCCTTCCTATAATGCGGTGACCAGAAATGCACGCAATACTCCAGGTGCGGTCTCACCAGAGTTTTGTACAGCTGCAGCATGACCTCGTGGCTCCGAAACTCGATCCCCCTACTAATAAAAGCTAACACACCATATGCCTTCTTAACAGCCCTATTAACCTGGTTAGCAACCTTCAGGGATTTATGCACCTGGACACCAAGATCTCTCTGTTCATCTACACTACCAAGAATCTTCCCATTAGCCCAGTACTCTGCATTCCTGTTACTCCTTCCAAAGTGAATCACCTCACACTTTTCCGCATTAAACTCCATTTGCCATCTCTCAGCCCAGCTCTGCAGCCTATCTATGTCTCTCTGTACCCTACAACATCCTTCGGCACTATCCACAACTCCACCGACCTTAGTGTCATCTGCAAATTTACTAACCCACCCTTCTACACCCTCTTCCAGGTCATTTATAAAAATGACAAACAGCAGTGGCCCCAAAACAGATCCTTGCGGTACACCACTAGTAACTAAACTCCAGGATGAACATTTGCCATCAACCACCACCCTCTGTCTTCTTTCAGCTAGCCAATTTCTGATCCAAAGCTCTAAATCACCTTCAACCCCATACTTCCGTATTTTCTGCAATAGCCTACCGTGGGGAACCTTATCAAACGCCTTACTGAAATCCATATACACCACATCCACTGCTTTACCCTCATCCACCTGTTTGGTCACCTTCTCGAAAAACTCAATAAGGTTTGTGAGGCACGACCTACCCGTCACAAAACCGTGCTGACTATCTCTAATGTACTTATTCTTTTCAAGATGATTATAAATCCTGTCTCTTATAACCTTTTCCAACATTTTACCCACAACCGAAGTAAGGCTCACAGGTCTATAATTACCAGAGCTGTCTCTACTCCCCTTCTTGAACAAGGGGACAACATTTGCAATCCTCCAGTCTTCCGGCACTATTCCTGTCGACAATGACGACATAAAGATCAAGGACAAAGGCTCTGCAATCTCCTCCCTAGCTTCCCAGAGAATCCTAGGATAAATCCCATCTGGCCCAGGGGACTTATCTATTTTCACACTTTCCAAAATTGCTAACACCTCCTCCTTGTGAACCTCAATCCCATCTAGCCTCGTAGCCCGAATCTCAGTATTCTCAACAACATTTTCTTTCTCTACTGTAAATACTGACGCACAATATTCATTTAACACTTCCCCTATCTCCTCTGATTCCACACACAACTTCCCACTACTATCCTTGATTGGCCCTAATCTAACTCTAGTCATTCTTTTATTCCTGATATACCTATAGAAAGCCTTAGGGTTTTCCCTGATCCTATCCACCAATGACTTCTCGTGTCCTCTCCTTGCTCTTCTTAGCTCTCCCTTTAGATCCTTCCTGGCTAGCTTGTAGCTCTCAAGCGCCCTAACTGAGCCTTCACGTCTCATCCTAACATAAGCCTTCTTCTTCCTCTTGACAAGCGCTTCAACTTCTTTAGTAAACCACGGCTCCCTTGCACGACAACTTCCTCCCTGCCTCACAGGTACATACTTATCAAGGACACGCAGTAGCTGCTCCTTGAATAAGCTCCACATTTCGATTGTTCCCATCCCCTGCAGTTTCCTTCCCCATCCTACGCATCCTAAATCTTGCCTAATCGCATCATAATTTCCTTTCCCCCAGCTATAATTCTTGCCCTGCGGTATATACCTGTCCCTGCCCATCGCTAAGGTAAACCTAACCGAATTGTGATCACTATCACCAAAGTGCTCACCTACATCTAAATCTAACACCTGGCCGGGTTCATTTCCCAGTACCAAATCCAATGTGGCATCGCCCCTGGTTGGCCTGTCTACATACTGTGTCAGAAAACCCTCCTGCACACACTGGACAAAAACAGACCCATCTAAAGTACTCGAACTATAGTATTTCCAGTCGATATTTGGAAAGTTAAAGTCCCCCATAACAACTACCCTGTTACTCTCACCCCTGTCGAGAATCATCTTCGCTATCCTTTCCTCTACATCTCTGGAACTATTCGGAGGTCTATAAAAGACTCCCAACAGGGTAACCTCACCTCTCCTGTTTCTAACCTCAGCCCATACTACCTCAGTAGACGAGTCCTCAAACGTCCTTTCTGTCGCTGTAATACTCTCCTTGATTAACAATGCCACACCCCCCCCCCTCTTTTACCATCTTCTCTGTTCTTACTGAAACATCTAAATCGCGGAATCTGCAACATCCATTCCTGCCCCTGCTCTACCCATGTCTCCGAAATGGCCACTACATCGAGATCCCAGGTACCAACCCATGCTGCAAGCTCACCCACCTTATTCCGGATGCTCCTAGCGTTGAAATAGACACACTTTAAACCAGGTTCTTGCTTGCCAGTGCCCTCTTGCGTCCTTGTAACCATATCCCTGACCTCACTACTCTCAACATCCTGTACACTGGCACTACAATTTAGGTTCCCATTCCCCTGCTGAATTAGTTTAAACCCCCCCGAAGAGCACTAGCAAACCTCCCCCCCAGGATATTGGTACCCCTCTGGTTCAGGTGAAGACCATCCTGTTTGTAGAGGTCCCACCTACCCCAGAAAGAGCCCCAATTATCCAGGAAACCAAAACCCTCCCTCCTGCACCATCCCTGCAGCCACGTGTTCAACTCCTCTCTCTCCCTATTCCTCGCTTCGCTATCACGTGGCACGGGCAACAACCCAGAGATAACAACTCTGTTTGTTCTCGCTCTAAGCTTCCACCCTAGCTCCCTAAATTTCTGTCTTAAATCCCCATCTCTCTTCCTACCTATGTCGTTGGTGCCTATGTGGACCACGACTTGGGGCTGCTCCCCCTCCCCATTAAGGATCCCAAAAACACGATCCGAGACATCACGAACCCTGGCACCTGGGAGGCAACATACCAACCGTGAGTCTCTCTCGTTCCCACAGAACCTCCTATCTGTTCCCCTAACTATGGAGTCCCCAATGACTAATGTTCTGCTCCTCTTCCCCCTTCCCTTCTGAGCAACAGGGACAGACTCTGTGCCAGATATCTGTACCCCATTGCTTACCCCTGGTAAGTCGTCCCCCGCAACAGTATCCAAAACGGTATACCTGTTGTTGAGGGAAACGGCCACAGGGGATCCCTGCACTGCCTGCTGGTTCCCTCTCCTTCCCCTGACGGTAACCCATCTACCTACTTCTTTTACCTGAGGTGTGACTACCTCCCCATAACTCCTCTCAATAACCTCCTCCGCCTCCCGAATGATCCGAAGTTCATCCAGCTCCAGCTCCAGTTCCCTAACGCGGTTCTCGAGGAGCTGGAGTTGGGTGCACTTCCCACAGATGCAGTCAGCAGGGACACTCTTGGCGACCCTTACCTCCCACATTCTGCAGGAGGAACATACAATTGCCTTAACCTCCATTCCCACTATTCCAAATTCCCAACAAATCTACTGAAAAACCAAAAAAAACAAAAAGTCAAAACTTGTTAGGTTAGCAATCCGACGGACAGAACTTCCTAAATAAAAAGCTTACCTTATCAACACACCAGAGTCCTTTTTTTTTGGTTAGAGGAGGAGGGTGGGTGGGAGACACTACACGTGTAGTGTCTCGGGTACAGCCACCACACAAATATATACCTTTTTCCTTACCCAGCAGTCCCCTGGTCCTCCGAAAACAAAAGGGAATTCACTTTTAAACTTACGCTGAAATTGACTTCACAGCTGTAAGCCCGTTCACGCACCTCCGTTGCTATCCAAGCTGCAGTCACCGAAACTAAAAGAAAGAGATTCTAAACCACACAAATATATACCTTTTTCCTTACCCAGCACTCCCCTGGTCCTCCGAAAACAAAAGGGAATTCACTTTTAAACTTACGCTGAAATTGACTTCACAGCTGTAAGCCCGTTCACGCACCTCCGTTGCTATCCAAGCTGCAGTCACCGAAACTAAAAGAAAGAGATTCTAAACCACACAAATATATACCTTTTTCCTTACCCAGCAGTCCCCTGGTCCTCCGAAAACAAAAGGGAATTCACTTTTAAACTTACGCTGAAATTGACTTCACAGCTGTAAGCCCGTTCACGCACCTCCGTTGCTATCCAAGCTGCAGTCACCGAAACTAAAAGAAAGAGATTCTAAACCACACAAATATATACCTTTTTCCTTACCCAGCAGTCCCCTGGTCCTCCGAAAACAAAAGGGAATTCACTTTTAAACTTACGCTGAAATTGACTTCACAGCTGTAAGCCCGTTCACGCACCTCCGTTGCTATCCAAGCTGCAGTCACCGAAACTAAAAGAAAGAGATTCTAAACCACACAAATATATACCTTTTTCCTTACCCAGCAGTCCCCTGGTCCTCCGAAAACAAAAGGGAATTCACTTTTAAACTTACGCTCAAATTGACTTCACAGCTGTAAGCCCGTTCACGCACCTCCGTTGCTATCCAAGCTGCAGTCACCGAAACTAAAAGAAAGAGATTCTAAACCACACAAATATATACCTTTTTCCTTACCCAGCAGTCCCCTGGTCCTCCGAAAACAAAAGGGAATTCACTTTTAAACTTACGCTCAAATTGACTTCACAGCTGTAAGCCCGTTCACGCACCTCCGTTGCTATCCAAGCTGCAGTCACCGAAACTAAAAGAAAGAGATTCTAAACCACACAAATATATACCTTTTTCCTTACCCAGCAGTCCCCTGGTCCTCCGAAAACAAAAGGGAATTCACTTTTAAACTTACGCTGAAATTGACTTCACAGCTGTAAGCCCGTTCACGCACCTCCGTTGCTATCCAAGCTGCAGTCACCGAAACTAAAAGAAAGAGATTCTAAACCACACAAATATATACCTTTTTCCTTACCCAGCAGTCCCCTATCCTCCGAAAACAAAAGGGAATTCACTTTTAAACTTACGCTCAAATTGACTTCACAGCTGTAAGCCCGTTCACGCACCTCCGTTGCTATCCAAGCTGCAGTCACCGAAACTAAAAGAAAGAGATTCTAAACCACACAAATATATACCTTTTTCCTTACCCAGCAGTCCCCTGGTCCTCCGAAAACAAAAGGGAATTCACTTTTAAACTTACGCTGAAATTGACTTCACAGCTGTAAGCCCGTTCACGCACCTCCGTTGCTATCCAAGCTGCAGTCACCGAAACTAAAAGAAAGAGATTCTAAACCACACAAATATATACCTTTTTCCTTACCCAGCAGTCCCCTGGTCCTCCGAAAACAAAAGGGAATTCACTTTTAAACTTACGCTCAAATTGACTTCACAGCTGTAAGCCCGTTCACGCACCTCCGTTGCTATCCAAGCTGCAGTCACCGAAACTAAAAGAAAGAGATTCTAAACCACACAAATATATACCTTTTTCCTTACCCAGCACTCCCCTGGTCCTCCGAAAACAAAAGGGAATTCACTTTTAAACTTACGCTGAAATTGACTTCACAGCTGTAAGCCCGTTCACGCACCTCCGTTGCTATCCAAGCTGCAGTCACCGAAACTAAAAGAAAGAGATTCTAAACCACACAAATATATACCTTTTTCCTTACCCAGCAGTCCCCTGGTCCTCCGAAAACAAAAGGGAATTCACTTTTAAACTTACGCTGAAATTGACTTCACAGCTGTAAGCCCGTTCACGCACCTCCGTTGCTATCCAAGCTGCAGTCACCGAAACTAAAAGAAAGAGATTCTAAACCACACAAATATATACCTTTTTCCTTACCCAGCAGTCCCCTGGTCCTCCGAAAACAAAAGGGAATTCACTTTTAAACTTACGCTCAAATTGACTTCACAGCTGTAAGCCCGTTCACGCACCTCCGTTGCTATCCAAGCTGCAGTCACCGAAACTAAAAGAAAGAGATTCTAAACCACACAAATATATACCTTTTTCCTTACCCAGCAGTCCCCTGGTCCTCCGAAAACAAAAGGGAATTCACTTTTAAACTTACGCTCAAATTGACTTCACAGCTGTAAGCCCGTTCACGCACCTCCGTTGCTATCCAAGCTGCAGTCACCGAAACTAAAAGAAAGAGATTCTAAACCACACAAATATATACCTTTTTCCTTACCCAGCAGTCCCCTGGTCCTCCGAAAACAAAAGGGAATTCACTTTTAAACTTACGCTGAAATTGACTTCACAGCTGTAAGCCCGTTCACGCACCTCCGTTGCTATCCAAGCTGCAGTCACCGAAACTAAAAGAAAGAGATTCTAAACCACACAAATATATACCTTTTTCCTTACCCAGCAGTCCCCTGGTCCTCCGAAAACAAAAGGGAATTCACTTTTAAACTTACGCTGAAATTGACTTCACAGCTGTAAGCCCGTTCACGCACCTCCGTTGCTATCCAAGCTGCAGTCACCGAAACTAAAAGAAAGAGATTCTAAACCACACAAATATATACCTTTTTCCTTACCCAGCAGTCCCCTGGTCCTCCGAAAACAAAAGGGAATTCACTTTTAAACTTACGCTGAAATTGACTTCACAGCTGTAAGCCCGTTCACGCACCTCCGTTGCTATCCAAGCTGCAGTCACCGAAACTAAAAGAAAGAGATTCTAAACCACACAAATATATACCTTTTTCCTTACCCAGCACTCCCCTGGTCCTCCGAAAACAAAAGGGAATTCATTTTTAAACTTACGCTGAAATTGACTTCACAGCTGTAAGCCCGTTCACGCACCTCCGTTGCTATCCAAGCTGCAGTCACCGAAACTAAAAGAAAGAGATTCTAAACCACACAAATATATACCTTTTTCCTTACCCAGCAGTCCCCTGGTCCTCCGAAAACAAAAGGGAATTCACTTTTAAACTTACGCTGAAATTGACTTCACAGCTGTAAGCCCGTTCACGCACCTCCGTTGCTATCCAAGCTGCAGTCACCGAAACTAAAAGAAAGAGATTCTAAACCACACAAATATATACCTTTTTCCTTACCCAGCAGTCCCCTGGTCCTCCGAAAACAAAAGGGAATTCACTTTTAAAATTACGCTCAAATTGACTTCACAGCTGTAAGCCCGTTCACGCACCTCCGTTGCTATCCAAGCTGCAGTCACCGAAACTAAAAGCAACTTAGGTATTAGCTGAAGTAACCTGAAGATGATGGACAAATCAAAGAATGTTTCAGCTCAGGATGGTGTGAAGCATTTCCCAATAGGAACATCACATATTTTTGTTCCTCTTGCAATGCAACTCTAGATTTTTCAAGAAAAACCTTGATTGATTGCTATATTGCTCCAGAATCTTATATTAAACATAAATCTACTGCAGAAGCTATATTTATCCAGTTCTCTTTTGAAGGCCTCGATTGAATCTGCTTCCATCATGCTCTCAGGCAGTGCAGTACAGATCCTAACCATTTGCTGCATAAAAAGGTTTTTCCTCATGTCGCTGTTGCTTTTTTTGCCAATTACCTTAAATTGGTGTCCTCTGGTTGTGGATGCTTCGGCCAATGGGAACAGTTTCTCCCTATCTACTCTGTCCAGACCCCTCATGATTTTGAACACCTCTATCAAATCGCCTCTTAATCTTCTCCAAAGAGAACAGCCACAGCTTTTCCAACCTATCCACGTAACTGAAGTTCCTCATCCCTGGAATCATCCTCGTGAATCTTTTCTGCACCCTCTCTAATGCCTTAACATCCTTCCTAAAGTGCCCAGAACTGGACACAATGCTGAGCTGGTAAGTATTTGCTGCTTAGGGACTGAGTCTTAACAACCAGCAGTTTAAAAATGTTAAAAATATTAAGTATTAATAATAAGTAATAAGTGGGTAGCTGGTGAGTTTTATCTTTTATTTTTAAATAAAGTTTATTACGTTTGCTGAGGATGTTACTACTATTGGCACCGTTTTGGTATTGGTAGGGTTTTAATAGTGGTAATGTAGATTAGTCTTGAATGAGTTTAGAATTAGCAATAGTAAGGTTATTATTACTATTGGTAAGATTTATTACTATTGGTAAGGGTTATTAGTGTTAGCAGCAGCAGAGTTTATTAGTAGCAGGATTTAATTGTAGTACTAAGATTACTATTTAATAGATAGAGGAATGGCAGGGCTGCTCCAACCTCTGAAGCGTACATCCTGTGCTATGTGGGAACTCTAGGACACTTGTCAGGTCCTGGATAACCATATGTGCAGGAAGTGTCGTCAGTTGCAGCAGCTTGAGCTCCAGGTTTCAGAACTTGAGCAGCAGCTGGCGATACTGCGGTGCATTCATGAGGATGACAGTTTTGTGGATAGCACGTTTATAGATGTGGTCACCCCAGTGCTTAAGAGTATGTGTGGAAAGAGGGAATGGGCGACCACCAGACAGTCAAGAAGGAAAAGGCAGGTAGTGCAGGAGACGCCTGAGCACATCTCACTCTCCTACAGGTATTCAGTTCGGAATATTGAGGAAAGTGATGGTTCATTTGTTGAGTGCAGCCAGAGCAAAGGCCATGGCACCATGGGTGGCACAGCTGCAGGGGTTGGGAGGGGGGGGGGGGTGCGGTGACACAAGGAAGACTGCAAGAGTAATAGTCAGGGGAACAGACAGGCGTTTCTGTGGCCGCAGATGTGAATCCAGGATGGTGTGTTGCTTCCCTGGTGCCAGAGTCAAGGATGTCACTGAGCGGCAGCAGAGCACCCTGAGTGAGGAGGGTGAACAGCGAGCAATCATGGCCCACATTGGTACCAACAACATAGATAGAAAGAGGGATGTGGTCCTGCAGGAAAAGTTTACTGAACTAAGTAAGATTAAGCAGGACCTCAAAAGTAGTAATCTCCAGATTTCTCCCAGTGCCACGCGCAAGTTAGTATAGGAATAGAAGGATAAGACAGATGAATGCATGGCTGGAAGGTTGGTGCAGGAGGGAGGACTTTAAATTCTTGGGACATTGGGACTGGCTCTGGGGGAGATGGGACCTGTACAGGCTGGACAGGTTGCACCTGAACAGAGCTGGGACTGAGTTTCTTGCAGGAGGTTTTGCTAGTGCTATTGGGGAGAGTTGAAACTAATTTGGCAGGTGGATGAGGACCTGCGGGTAGACTCAGCTGGGACAAAATCAGAAATGAAAATGGAAGGCAGAAAAGTGGTGGATGAGTCTGGAAGGCAAAAAAACAAAGGTTAAAAAATAAGAAAAAGAGTTTGACAGTGCTCAAGGGTATCTACTTCAATGCAAATAAAGCAGATGAGCTGAGGGCACAGATAGACATGTGGTAGTATGATATCATAGCTATTACAGAAACATGGTTTAAGGAGGGACTGGAATGGCAGCTCAACGTTCCTGGTTACAGGGTTTTCAGACGCGATAGAGAAGTGGATAAAAAGAAGGGAAAGCGGTGGCAATTTGGTCAAAGAAATAATTACAGATGTGAGGAGGGATGATATGTTGGAAGATTCATCAAATGAGGCCATATGGATTGAGCTAAGGAACAAAAAAGGGACAGTCACACTGCTGGGAGTGTACGATAGACCCCAAACAGTCAGAGGGAGATAGAAGAGCAGATATGTAGGCAAATCTCTGAGAAGTGCAAGGACAATAGGGCAGTATTAGTAGGGGATTTTAACTACCCCAATATTAACTGGGATAGTTTTAGTGTGAAAGGAATTGAGGGAGCAGAATTCTTGAGGTGCATTCAGGAGAACCGTTTTGACCAGTATGTAACAAGTCCAACAAGAGCGGGCACAGTTATGAACTTAGTTTTAAGAAATGAAGTTGAGCAGGTGGAAGGAGTGGCAATGGGAGAGCATTTTGCTGGTAGTGATCATAATTCAGTCAGTTTTAACATAATTATGGAAAAGGACAAGGATAGAACAGGAGTTAGAGTTCTCAATTGGGGCAAGGCCAATTTTACTAAACTGAGGAATGATTTAGCGAAAGTGGACTGGAACAGATACTTGAAGGTAAATCAGTGTCAGAGCAGTGGGAGGCATTCAAAGGGGAGCTTCAAGGGTTTCAGAGTAAACATGTTCCCACAAAGAAAACGGGTGGGACGGCTAAATCTAGAGCCCCATGATGTCAAGGAATTTACAGCGTACGATAAGGCAGAAAAGGAAAGCTTATGTCCGACACCAAGAACTCAATACTACAGAAAGCCGAGAGGAATATAGAAAGTGGAGGAGCGTATCAAAAAGGAAACTAGGAAAGCAAAGAGAGGGCATGAAAGAATATTGGCAAGCAAAATCAAGGTGAACCCAAAGATGTTTTATCAACACATTAAGAGCAAGAGGATAACTAAGGAAAGAGTGGGGCCCATAAAAGACCAAAAATGTAACCTGTGTATGGGCGGAAGATGTAGGTATGGTTCTTAATGAATACTTTGCATCTGTCTTCACAAAAGAGGGGAATGATACAGATGTTGTAGTAAAGGAAGAAGGGTGTGATGTATTATTGGATGTGAAAAACATAGGGAGAGAGGAAGTATTAATGTTATTAGCATCCTTGAAAGTGGATAAATCACCAGGGCTGGATGAAATGTACCCCAGGCTGTTAAAAGAAGTCAGAGAGGAAATAGCAGAGGGTCTGTCCATCATTTTCCAGTCTTCACTGGATACAGGTGTGGTTCAGGTCTGGATATGCACCTCAAGTGCCGTAACCTGTAGGGCTACGGATCAAATGCTGGAAGGTGGGATTAGGCTGGGTGGCTCGCTTTTTGGCCAGCACAGACACGATGGGCCAAGTGGCCTCTTTCTGTGCCATAAACTTTCTATGATTCTTTGATTCAATACTCCAGTTGAGACCAAGCGTGTTTTTGCACTATATAATCCCTATTTATATTATTCACATTATATATTCACATTAACATATTGTTTGCCTTTGCTCCATGACCTTCTGGTCAGCTATTCTGTGACCTTGTCCTATCTACATCTTCTCCTTTGTTATCTCTTGCCCCACCCCCACTTTACTTGCTTATAACCTTTTACATTTCTAATATTTGCCAGTTCTGAAGAAGGGTCACTGACCTGAAACGTTAACTCTGCTTCTGTCTCCACAGATGCTGCCAGACCTGCTGAGTATTTCCAGCATTTCTTGTTTTTATTTCAGATTTCCAGCATCTGCAGTATTTTGCTTTTATCCCTATTTATAACTGCTTTTTCAACCTGCCCTGCAACCTTCAATGATTTGTGCACGTATACCCCCAGGTCTCTCTGCTCTTGCATTCACTTTAGAATTGTACCCTTTAATTTATATTGCCTCTCCTGTTTTCTTCCTACCAAACTGAATCACTTCACACTTTTCTGCGTTAAATTTCATCTGACACTTGTCTGCCCATTTCACCAGCCTGTCTATGCCCTCTTGAAGTTTATCACTATCCTCCTCACAGTTCGTAATACTTCCAAGTTTTTTTGCCATCTGCAAATTTTGAAATTGTGCCCTGTAAACTCAAGTCCAGGTCATTAATGTATATCAAGAAAGGCAGGGATTCCAACACTGACCCCTGGGGAACTCCACTGTATACCTCCCTCCAGTCCAAAAAACAACTGTTCACAACTACTCTATGTTTCCTGTCACTCAGCCAATTTCATATCAATGCTGCTACTGTCCCTTTTATTCCATCAGCCCTAACTTTGCTGACAAGCCTGTTATGTGGCTCTTTATCAAATGCCTTTTGGAAGTCCATGTACACCACATCAAGTGCATTGCCCTCATCAACCCTTTCCATTAGCTCATCAAAAAACTTAAGCAAGTTATTTAAACACAATTTTCCCTTAACAAATCCATGCTGGTCTTCCTTAATTAATCTACATTTGTTCAAATGCCTATTAATTTTGTCCCAAATTATTGTTTCTAAAAGGTTTCCTACCACCGAGGTTAAACTGATTGGCCAATAGTTCCTGGGCTTGTCCTTACAACCTTTTTTGAACAGGGGTGTAACATTTGCAATTCTCCAGTCCTCTGGCAACACATCTGTATCTAAGGAGGATTGGAAGATTATGGCCAATGCCTCTGCAGTTTCCACCCTTACTTCCCTAAGTATCCTTGGATATATCTCATCCAGTCCTGGTGACTTATCAACTTTAAGTACAGCCAGCCTATCTGATACCTTCTCTTTATCAACTTTTAGCCAACCAATGTCTCAACTACCTCCTCTTTCACCATGACTTGGGCAGCATCTTCTTCCTTTGTAAAGACAGATGCAAAGTACTCATTTAGTACCTCAGCCATGTCCTCTGCCTTCACGTATAAATCCCCTTTTAGGTCCTTAATTGGCCCCACTCTTCCTTTTACAATTTATGTGCCAATAGAAGATCTTTAGATTCGCTTTTATGTTTGCTGTGAGTCTCTTCTCATACTCGCTCTTTGCTTCTCTTATTTGTTTTTTCACTTCCCCTCAGAACCTTCCATATTCAGCCTGGTTCTCAATTATATTATCCACCTGACACCTGTCATATGCACTCTTTTTCTGCTTCATCTCTTTTGTCATCCAGGGAGCTCTGGATCTGTTTGCCTTACCTTTCCCCCTCATGGGAATGTACCTTGACTGTACCCAAGTTATCTCCTCTTAAAAGACAGCCCATAACAATGGGATACTGAGATACAGTTTTGCCTTCCAATCTTTGATCTGTTCTCACTCCATTGAAGTTTTGCCCTCCCCCAAATAATTAACTTTGCTCTGGTTTGCTCCTTGTCCTTTTCTATAGCTAACTTAAACCTATGATGCTATGGCCACTGTCCCCCAAATGTTCCCCTACTGTCACTTAATTCACATGACCCACCTCATTCCCCCGAACCAGATCCAGCAATGCCTCCTTTCTTGTTAGTCTGGAAACATAACTGAGGTAGAAAATTCTCCTGAACACACTTTAGAAACTCTTGCCCCTCTCTGCCTTTAATTCTACTACTATCCTAGTCTATATTATCACAATTAAAGTCCCCATTATAACTACTCTATATTTCTTGCACCTCTCTGTGATTCCCTTGCAAATTTGTTCCTCTATAGTCTTCCCACTTGTTGATGGCCTATAGCATACCCCCAGCAATGTATTGGTACCTCTATTGTTTCTTAGTTCGAACCAAATTAATTCTGTCCTTGACACCTCTAGGACATGCTCTCTTTCCAGCACTGTAACGTTCTCCTTAATCAATACAGCTACCCCTCCTCCTTACCTTCCTTCCCTATCTTTCCTGAATACCTTGGGCCGGATTTTCTTCTCTTGTCGGAGATGGGTACAGTGGCGTGGGGGAGCAGAGAATTTCCGCGGAGCCATCCTCCACGAAACCCGGCGCCGTACCATAGTGTGGCGCTTTTGTCAGATGTGGGGAAGTATCGTGGTGGGCTTGTAATGATGGCATCGCCATTTAAATATTTGAAATGCTGTTTTAGATAAATTTGAATCTAATTCAGTAAAATGCAATGAAGGTTTCTCGGTTTTGAGGTTGACGTGCAGTACTCATGTGCCTTCAGTTTTGTGACTTTGAAAAGCTGGCACTGCCGAGGCAAGAGTCCTTGATGCTACAAAAGGGAAGATAAACTAACCAGAGTAGCATAGGGGAAATGGGGTTTATAGCAGCCATTGCCGCTATACTGAGTGTCCAAGGGGCTTGTGTGTAAACGGGGGGAGCTCTGCAAGGGGCTTGTGTGTAAACGGGGGGAGCTCTGCAAGGGGCTTGTGTGTAAACGGGGATAGTTCTGCAAAGGGCTTGTGTGTAAACGGGGGGAGCTTTGCAAAGGGCTTGTGTGTAAACGGGGGGAGCTCTCCAAGGGGCTTGTGTGTAAATGGGGGGAGCTCTGCAAGGGGCTTGTGTGAAAACGGGGGGAGCTTTGCAAGGGGCTTGTGTGTAAATGGGGGGAGCTCTGCAAGGGGCTTGTGTGTAAACGGGGGGAGCTCTGCAAGGGGCTTGTGTGTAAACGGGGGGAGCTTTGCAAGGGGCTTGTGTGTAAATGGGGGGAGCTCTGCAAGGGGCTTGTGTTTAAACAGGAGGAGCTCTGCAAGGGGCTTGTGTTTAAACAGGAGGAGCTCTGCAAGGGGCTTGTGTGTAAACGGGGGGAGATCTGCAAGGGGCATGTGTGTAAACGGGGGGAGCTCTGCAAGGGGCTTGTGTGTAAACGGGGGGAGCTTTGCAAGGGGCTTGTGTTTAAACAGGAGGAGCTCTGCAAGGGGCTTATGTTTAAACAGGAGGAGCTCTGCAAGGGGCTTGTGTGTAAACGGGGGGAGCTCTGCAAGGGGCTTGTGTGTAAACGGGGGGAGCTTTGCAAGGGGCTTATGTTTAAACAGGAGGAGCTCTGCAAGGGGCTTGTGTGCAAACGGGGGGAGCTTTGCAAGGGGCTTGTGTGTAAACGGGGGGAGCTCTGCAAGGGGCTTGTGTTAAACGAGGGAAGCTCTGCAAGGGGCTTGTGTGTAAACAGGAGGAGATCTGCAAGGGGCTTGTGTGTAAACGGGGGTAGCTTTGCAAGGGGCTTGTCTGTAAACAGGAGGAGCTCTGCAAGGGGCTTGTGTGTAAATGGGGGGAGCTCTGCAAGGGGCTTGTGTTTAAACAGGGGGAGCTCTGCAAGGGGTTTGTGTGTAAACGGGGGGAGCTCTGCAAGGGGATTTGTAAACGGGGGGAGCTCTGCAAGGGGCTTGTGTGTAAACTGGGGGAGCTCTGCAAGGGGCTTGTGTGTAAACTGGGGGAGCTCTGCAAGAGGCTTGTGTGTAAACAGGAGGAGCTCTGCAAGGGGTTTGTGTGTAAACAGGAGGAGCACTGCAAGGGGCTTGTGTGTAAACAGGAGGAGCTCTGCAAGGGGCTTGTGTGTAAACGGGGGTAGCTTTGCAAGGGGCTTGTGTGTAAATGGGGGGAGCTCTGCAAGGAGCTTGTGTTTAAACAGGGGGAGCTCTGCAAGGGGCTTGTGTGTAAACGGGGGGAGCTCTGCAAGGGGCTTGTGTGTAAACAGGGGGAGCTCTGCAAGGGGCTTGTGTGTAAACGGGGGGAGCTCTGCAAGGGGCTTGTGTGTAAACGGGGGGAGCTCTGCAAGAGGCTTGTGTGTAAACAGGAGGAGCTCTGCAGGGGGCTTGTGTGTAAACGGGGGGGGAGCTTTGCAAGGGGCTTGTGTGTAAATGGGGGGAGCTCTGCAAGGGGCTTGTGTTTAAACAGGGGGAGCTCTGCAAGGGGTTTGTGTGTAAACAGGAGGAGCTCTGCAAGGGGCTTGTGTGTAAACGGGGGTAGCTTTGCAAGGGGCTTGTGTGTAAATGGGGGGAGCTCTGCAAGGGGTTTGTGTTTAAACAGGGGGAGCTCTGCAAGGGGTTTGTGTGTAAACGGGGGGAGCTCTGCAAGGGGCTTGTGTGTAAATGGGGGGAGCTCTGCAAGGGGCTTGTGTTTAAACAGGGGGAGCTCTGCAAGGGGTTTGTGTGTAAACAGGAGGAGCTCTGCAAGGGGCTTGAGTGTAAACGGGGGTAGCTTTGCAAGGGGCTTGTGTGTAAATGGGGGGAGCTCTGCAAGGGGCTTGTGTGTAAACTGGGGGAGCTCTGCAAGGGGCTTGTTTGTAAACAGGAGGAGCTCTGCAAGGGGCTTGTGTGTAAACAGGAGGAGCTCTGCAAGGGGCTTGTGTGTGAATGGGGGGAGCTCTGCAAGAGGCTTGTGTGTAAACGGGGGGAGCTCTGCAAGGGGCTTGTGTGTGAATGGGGGGAGCTCTGCAAGGGGCTTGTATGTGAATGGGGGGAGCTCTGAAAGGGGCTTGTGTGTAAACTGGGGGAGCTCTGCAAGGGGCTTGTGTGTAAACAGGAGGAGCTCTGCAAGGGGCTTGTGTGTGAATGGGGGGAGCTCTGCAAGAGGCTTGTGTGTAAACGGGGGGAGCTCTGCAAGGGGCTTGTGTGTGAATGGGGGGAGCTCTGCAAGGGGCTTGTGTGTGAATGGGGGGAGCTCTGAAAGGGGCTTGTATGTAAATGGGGGGAGCTCTGCAAGGGGCTTGTGTGAATGGGTGGAGCTCTGCAAGGGGTTTGTGTGTGAATGGGTGGAGCTCTGCAAGGGGCTTGCTTGTGAATGGGGGGAGCTCTGCAAGGGGTTTGTGTGTGAATGGGGGGAGCTCAGCAAGGGGCATGTGTGTAAACGGGGGGAGCTCTGCAAGGGGCTTGTGTGTGAATGCGGGGAACATCAGATGATGCCATGAACGGGGTCTCGATTGCTGCCCCACAACGTGATTGGGGGAACAGCCGCCACCATTATGTAAAATGGTCGCCCATTTCGTAATCACAGCCGTGCAGCTGCTCACAGCCAATTAACGGCCATTTAAGGGCCTTCATCTGCCTCCATGGGGATTTTAGCCAATGCTAAGCAGGCGTCCTGGAGCCAGGAAAGGCTGCCTGGTGAGATTTGTCGGCCTCGCCACGACCCGGGCGGGAGTGGGGCGGGCCATAACAATTGGGCACAGGGTGCCCGATTGAGGGCCACCCCTGCTTCCCCAACCACCACCAGGACCCAAGATGCATCTCCCCACACCCCCCAAACGACCACCCTTGCCTCGCTGAGGCCCGACCGATTACCCCGGCGAAGCAACCCAAACTTACCTGCAGTCCGAGCTCCATGTCCTCGGCTGGGCTGCAGTCCCAGCAGTGGCCACTGCTCCCGGTGGCGCTGCTGGGACTAAGAGCTGCCGACACGATGATTGGCCGGCAGCTCAGTGAGGCAGGACTTCTTCCCTCAAGTGGGTGGAACAATTAAAGCCCGTGGACCCATAAAATGTGGGATGGATCCCCGTGCTAGGCGGAAGTGGGTTCGCCACCGACTTTTATGTCGGTGGCCAGCTCCCGTCCACTCGAAGTAAAATCCAGCCCAGAATAACACATGCTTATTAAAAACAGATAAATTATATAATTTTTCCTGTTCTTTCTTTAGATGCCTTTCCAAATGACTATATAACTATAGTATAATTATAATATAACTAAAGAAAAAGTTAACTTTCACAGATAAAGAAAACCTTCAACTTTCTTACACCAAACGGTTCTAGAGGGTGGAGCTTCCCAAAGTTCGTGAGCTCCAAGCATTCATAAAGGCTTCTTTAAAAAGACGACACTACAATCTTGCACCCTTTAACTGTAGAAAAGGACATAGACTATTTCTGTTTCCTCCTTTATTCTATTATAGATTCATTTATCCTTTTTTTCTCAAACTGATTTTCGATTTCTGATGGTTTCTATTTAGCCTTATTTAAAAAACAGTCAGTAAGATCACGCATCTTTAATTTAAATTGCTTAAAGCAATTGCAGTTTTTAAACTCTAGCCCAATTAAAGTTGTGTTTTGAAGAGTTCAAATTGAATTTCGACCAGACAGCCTAGCAAACATAAATTCAAGCTGAAATTTATATTTTATAAAACAAACTCTTTGGTGCCTTTCACAGTTGCACAAGTGAATTTTAATCAGACTAACTCCGTACAAGCATCTTGAACTTGGAATGTAATTCAGTTCTTTTATCCCAATTCTTGGTGCACAATCTTAAATTGAAATGAACACACTCTTCTATGCATGTTCAAAATATTGATCCTTGTAATGGGCTATGAATTAATGTGCCAAACGTTTGTGATATTCCTAGGTCTCAAGCCTAAGGAAAATTTATAGTTTCAATCAGCTCAAAACCAAAAGCATGACTCAAATTTCTCACAAATGATATCAATGTGTGGACACACATAGGTAAAACAATTAACAAACTTAGAAGTATACATGGCCTGTATACTTCTAACTTTAAAGACAAGACTACAGAGGATTAAACAACTTTTAACTCTATACACAGAACAGTGGCTGGCACAACAATCAAAACAAACAAATCACACTTTTTAAAGACAGACTTCAGGAAAAAGAAATTAATTAAGTACTAACACTTCCACAAGTTCACACACACTTTCACACAAACTGAACTTTGTTTCTTTTCTTTCACCTTTTCAACTGTCATCAGTTCCCTACTCTCTGTTCTTTTCCTTCATTTGCAGAGCTCCCAGCACTTTTGCTGCTACCACTAGCATGCAGCTTAGATCACCAATTTCGGTTTCTGGCTTCTGATATTCACTTCCCCTCTCCATTTCATGTCTCTGTACAAAATAGTGTGGTGCGTAAGCCGATAAATGCTTCCCTTTTTTGAAGTTAATCTTTCCCAGAGGAATTTGGCTCTGGATCCATTCGACTGTTTTTTGACATGTCCTCTCAGGATTTATGAAGAATGACACCAAGTCAGTGCCAAGGAGCTTGCTATGCTCCTTGTCCCTGGCACACCCTAGGTCTGTCAGATCAGCCATGCTAGACACTTGATTGCTATTACTAATAGTGGGCCGGATGGTCCTACGCTCCCAAAGGTTCTGACCTTAAATCGCTAGGTGATCAACCACATGACCCTAGGATGCCATTTACACTGGATAAAGATATATAAGTATTAAAACAATGTCTGTTAAGTCCTGCCACGCAGTCGCCAATTTGTTGGAGTTTTGGGGTTCTGGTCAATTAACCCTTTCAGTCCTACGTTCCAAATGATTCGAGTTAACCCTTATTGGTGACCGTGATTACATATTTTATTCAGTATAAATGAGACTTGATATATTACAGTATCTGAGCAGTAGTTTACAAGCCACAATCATGAGTTATATTACCCATTATGCTCTGGGTAGAAGGTTGCAATCTATGCAAGTCTACCCCAGCCAGCCTGCGCCCGAGGTGCTTTCGTCCGGTTGGTGTGACACGTGTTGGATACCTCCGTCAGCCTGTCTGTTCTGTGGCTATGGCTGCTAGATGGTCCCAAGCCCTTGGTCGAATGCTTCTACAATCTTTGTGCTTGGGGAATCCC
The DNA here is from genome assembly GCF_036365525.1 of Heterodontus francisci. Taxonomy (NCBI): domain Eukaryota; kingdom Metazoa; phylum Chordata; class Chondrichthyes; order Heterodontiformes; family Heterodontidae; genus Heterodontus; species Heterodontus francisci. The sequence goes on along the minus strand of NC_090372.1, from coordinate 92,584,247 downwards.
TTCTTATATTTTCTTTACACGGCAAAGCCTATGGAGACCGATTGAACCCAATTGTGGACTTACACCTGACTTAACCCATCCAGTTACAAAGATGCGACTGTAGAGGTGCAGAGTCCTTGATGGCCAATGAATCTTGTGAGAGTTTCCCTCCCTTTACTCCTTATCCCATTTCAATTGAGGTGCCCAGTCTACATTCTCATGGAAACATAGCTGCCTTTGCTTGCTGTTCTGTTGTTATTTCTTCTGCTCTTTTAATTTAATTTAATTAGCCATATTACACATTACTTCTATTTTAATTGCCTTGCTTCTCCTACTTCCCTAATGTATTCGCACTCACAAGTCCTAACGGTTTCTTAGGTTAATACAAAGGAAAAACAAAACATATACATGTGTGTAGATATTCTTAGGATTACAGGGTAGCAGTATTCTAACAGACCCTTTGATGTTCTTTGTGTTTTTCCCATTTGTCAGATGCTATTTTTTTGCATTTTTGTAAGCTTTTTCATTTAGTCTTATGTTGTCTCTTTTCTCTTTAGTCATCCATGGCTTTTTTTTGGCAAATAGAACTCTTGCCCGTCAGCAATATAAACCATTTCTTTTTTGAACACCTGCCACTGATCTTCTGTCATTTTATCCAATAACTGATTTGCTCAGTTTACTGTGGACACTCTCTGTCTTGTCATATTGAAATCAGCCTGACCTAAATCTAGAACTTAGTAACTGTTTCATATTTCTCCCTTTTAAACACTTCACTGAATTCAATCATATTATAGAGTCATACAGCACTGAAACAGGCCCTTTGGCCCACCGAGTCTGTGCTGACCAACAACCACCCATTTATACTAACCCTACATTAATCCCATATTCCCTACCACATCCCCACCATTCTCCTACCACCTACCTACACTAGGGGCAATTTACAATGGCCAATTTACCTATCAACCTGCAAGTCTTTGGCTGTGGGAGGAAACCGGAGCACCTGGCGGAAACCCATGCGGTCACAGGGAGAACTTGCAAACTCCGCACAGGCAGTACCCAGAACCAAACCCAGGTTGCTGGAGCTGTGAGGCTGCGGTGCTAACCGCTGCGCCATTGTGCCGCCCCATTTTGTGATTATGATCACTATTAGATAAATGCTCACACATCATTAGGCTGTTAAATAAATCTGGCTCATTACTTATTACTAAATCTAATCTGGTGTACTCTCTTGTTGGTTCTAGGACATATTTTTGCAGAAAACTATCCCAGATCCATTCAAGAAATTCACTATCTTTCTGACATGTGCTAATTTTCTTATCCTAATATATATGAAAGTTAAAATCCCACATTGAAATCACACTGCCTTTGCCACATGCTTTTTCTAATCTCTATACTTATACAATCTACTTGCTTCACAGCTGCTACTGGGGGACCTATACACAACTCCCACTACAGTTTTAAATCCTTTTCTATTTCTTAATTCTACCCATAAAGTCTCCACAGCCTGCTTACCTCTTGTTATATTCTCTCTTATCATTGAAGTAATTTCATTCTTAATCACTAAGTCCACTTCTCCCTTCTACTACTTTCCCTTTCTTTCCTGTAGACCTTATAACCTGGTATATTTAGTTGCCAGTCCTGCCCATCTTGCAGCCATGTCTCAGAAATGGCTACCTTGATACCCAGGTGAGATAGAGAACAAGGATCCACAAAACATATACTAGCCAACAGGTGCAATGTACTTTCTACCTGTCAGAATAAAGATAAAGACTGTTGGAAGCACAACCAGAATGCGGGCCATGGCACCTTGCAGCAGGAGGCTGACTAATGTGAGGAGGAGGAGAAGAATGTTGTGGTAATTGTAAGGGATTCAATACTTGGGGGTCCATTAGCATCCTTTGTGGGCAGGGTCATGAGGCCAACATGGCATGTTGCCTACCTGGTGTCAGGGCGAGGGATATCCCAAACCAGCTTGAAAGGATATTGGAGAGGGAGAAGGAGGATTCAGTCACTGTGATCCATGTTGGGACCAAAATCACACCCTCTAAGTGGAATTTGCACCTGCAGTTCGTTCAATTTATTCCTTATATGCCACACGTTTGTATAAGGAATGCTTATTTGGGCCACACACCCTAACCTGTCTTTCAGCTCTAATGTTTTACTCACATGTTTCTTATTTCTCTCTCCGAGTTTAATTACTTTACATCTTTTAGTTTTCCTTTTATAGCCTAAAGCACAATTTCTGGCTGTTACTCAACTCTCTTCTCTTTTGTTTGTTTTCAAACTATAACTTAGACTATCTTTTCCACCTGAGCCCTTCCCCGCATTTATTAGTTTAAAGTCCTTGCACCGGACTATTTATCCTCTCCACTAGGACTCTGGTCCCAGCCTGGTTTAGGTGGAACCCACCTAATGGTACAGTTTCTTCCTGTCCAAGTAGTGGTGTCACTATCCCATGAAACGGAAGTACTTTTCTCACAACACTCCTTCAGCCAAGTGTTCACCTCCATAATTTGCTTATTCCTACACCAATTTGAATGTGGCTTGGGTAATAATCCAGAGATTATGATCCTTGAGGTACCAATTCTTTAATTTAGTTCCTAGTTCCTGGTACTATCCAAACAGGATCTCTTGCTTACTCTTCCCTATGTTTTTGGTCCCAACTAACTGGATTGCTCTCCGACTGAGCCGGTGCAGACTCTATGAGGCAAATGGCCAGATTCTGTGCTGTATTATTTTACGATTCCATAATTTTGATGATGTTTTACCTTGCCAGACTATTTATTGCACAAGTTTTTATTCCAGCCCTTTCTGAATCTCAGATTAGGAAGAGCTAGATCCTTGCTCAAGTGATTGAATCTTTGATTTTTGCACTTTTGGAACCAATCAGCATCGTCACACACCAACAACTATCCTTTCCCTTAAGCATCCTCTGTTTTCAGTAGGAGGAACAGGAGAACCAGAAGGAAGCACAAAGCCTCATAAGGCAATTTTGATGACAATAGCCTACAGATAACTACTGCAACATATCTGCAGGCCAAAGTGCTCCTATCTAAATGTTGCAAGACACCAATACATCAGAAGACTCCTTTTCCGTGAGCGACTGTGACAGAGTTATGCTTGCTCTAGACCTAAAACTGAAATCAACCCGAGTCACCCCACCACCTTTGGCAGCAAAAATTACAGTGGCATTCAATTTCTACTCAACATGTTCATGTCAGGAAACTCTGGGGAATATATGTAACTTTAGTCATCGTTAACCCACAAACGCATAAAGCTGAGAACAGACAGATCCTTGTTTTGAACAGTAGCTCAGTGGACATAGCCCATTTACAGTTAAGGGTGTAATAATTGCCCCAGGGAATTATTACAGGACCATTGATGGTACATCAATCGCCATATATGTATTGCTGCAAACTCCTATAAATAATGTCAACAGAAAAGTATTTTCACTCCCTTAACATGCAACTGCTAGGAACAACATGCATGTAAATGCCTGCTACCCAGGGAACTATCACAATTCCTTCATCTTAACACAGTCAAAAATCCTAGCACTCTTCACAGGTTCAGACTGGGGATCTGGTTCAATTTTCAGGTATAAGGACTATTCTTTACAGCAATGGGTGTTGGTCCTGCTGTGGAACCCATGACCACCAACATCCCCCCACCCCCACTACCCCCACCACCCCCACCACCCCCAACCAAAGTTAATGTTAAATACAATGAAGTGTATTAAAAATTCAAGAATTTCTGTGAGCAATTTGGTTGGAGTGGTGGGGATGGTGGGAGCATGGGTGGGAGGTGGCGGGAATGCATTCCAGAATAACCCTGCTCTGCTACGAACCTTCTTTATGCCAAACTTTCAGATAAACATATCCATGTCATCCCACTTGAAATAAATCAGAAGAAAGTGAGTGCAATCAGAAAAGAAGCTTTCATAGTCATAGAGTTATACAGCACAGAAACAGGCCCTTCGGCCCATCGTGTTTGTGTCAGCCATCAAGCACCTAACTATTCTAATCCCATTTTCCAGCACTTGGCCCGTAGCCTTGTATGCTATGACATTTCAAGTGCTCATCTAAATACTTCTTAAATGTTGTGAGGGTTCCTGCCTCTACCACCTCTTCAGGCAGTGTGTTCCAGATTCCAGCCACCCTCTGGGTGAATTTTATTTTCCTCAAATCACCCCTAAACCTCCTGCCCCTTACCTTTCAGTGTAAGAACAAGTACGGCCAGACAGTGTTGTGTGGTGGTGGCTCTTTGTTCAATGAAGGTGTAGAGGGGCCACAGGCCATCCTGGTGAGGGATGGAAGTGTCGAGGGACTGGACGTCCATGGTGAAAAGGAATTGGTCAGGGCCAGGAAACTAGAAACTGTTAAATTTATGGAGGCTATCAGACAAGTTGCAAATGCAGGTTGGAAGAGAGGGTGAATGCACTTTGCTTGCCATCACAAGGAATGTCACCCAGTTTTGAAGGGGCCATTCCCTCCTGGACACCCTGGTTCAATCGTCCATCCCCACAACACCTACTCCCCTTCCCCTGCAAGCACAGGAGATATGAGACCTGTCCTTTCACCTCCTCCCTTCTGACCATCCAATATCCCAAAAACTCTTTCCAGGTGAAACAGCGATTTACTTGCACTTCTTTCAATTTAGTGTACTGCATTTGTTGCTCACAATGTAGTCTCCTTTACACTGGGGAGACCAAACTTGCATTCAGTGACCACTTTGTTGCACATCTACGTTCCGCCTACAAGTGTAACCCAGAGCTTCCAGTAGCTTTCCATTTTAATTCTCCAACCCACTCCCACTCTAACTTCCCTGTCCACTGTCTCCTAAACTGTTCTGTGGTGTAGTGCTAATGTCACTGATCTAGTAATCTGGAAGCCTTGGCTCATGCTATGGGTTCGAATCCCACCATGGCAGCAAGTGAAATTTAAATTCAATTAATTAATAAAAGTTATTAATTAAAAGTTACAGTAATGATGCCATAAAGCTACCATTGATTGTCATAAAAACCCATCGGGTTCATGAATATCATTTGGGGAAGGAAATCTGCCGTCCTTAGCTGGTCTAGCTGACCTGTGACTCCAGACCCACACCAATGTGGTTGATTGACTCTGAATTGCCCTCTGAATCGCCTAGTAAGCCAATCAGTTCAATGGCAATTAGGCATGGGCAACAAATGCTGGCCTTGCCAATGATGCCCACAACTCATGTGTCATGCAGACCCATACCTGTTAAGAATGAGGCATATTAATTTTGCCATATGAACATTGATTTTAAACTGTTGCTGGAGTGAAGAAAGGACTTGTTAAAAAAATCACCAGACACTTGGCTGGAAAAACATTTGCATACTAACAGACAGTGCTTGTGGAGACAAAGGACGATTCCCTGCTCCAATTAACCCAAATGAATTTTGATCACCAGACATTGAAGGCAAGGAAGCGCATTCCAGGCCCTGCTATGATGATACAATCCACAGAGCCAGGACTGATTAAACAAGCTGGTCACATGACTAGCTGGCTGGCCCAGGTTTTTTGAACTAGCCACAGGATTGTTTGAATTGAGAAGGCAGTGTGCAACTGAAGCTGAAACAAGCAAGTCTCTTGCCTGACTGGCCAACTTGGGAGTTTTTGAATTGTACAGCCAGTTTGAACTGGAGAGAAAGACTGTTTGCTCCTGGACTGAGAAGACCTCTCCTGTCTGCTCCCATCTCTTTCTCACAAGCCTCTGGACCCATTGAAGACACGTGAACCTCAAGAGAGAAAAGTCTCCTATATCAAACAAGGTTTAAGAAGAATACTGGGCCCCAACGAAAAGCAAGACCTACCTACAATCAAGGACTCTACAGCGAGCTTGAAGAACAGTAACCAAAACCATCTTCAGGTATTGCCTCAAACTTTTCCACTTTGTTTCTTTTGCTCTTTTCTGTCTCTATCTGCATGTGTGTATCGCGTATGCATGCTAGTGTGGACACGTCGTGTATCCATAGGTATTAACTGAATAAGAGTTTAAGTTTAATAAAGTTCAACCTTTCTTCTTTAAACCTAAGAAAACCTGTTTGGCTGGTTTCTTTACCTTACAATTGGAAAACAGTGAACAAGGATTCACTAAGGGGAAGCTAAAACACGGTGTGTTTAAAATTAAACCCCATTATGGTAAGACCAGGTGAAGGCTGAGAGGGAACCCCTAGACCCCTTTCTCACCTGATCGTAACAGAAATTTGGGGGCTACCGTCCTTGATGTGACCCACAGACAAACGAGAAATTGGAACTGGGAAGCCAAATTGTTCTCAATCAAAAAAGAGAAAATATTTCAATACAGGTTTTCTTGTGGTTGTGTGTGCTTGAATACTAACATGTCTGGAACTGAAGCTAGTAGCTCCCCAAGCCAGGGTGAAGAAGCTTGGGATAAGTTAAAAGCACTGTCTATGGAGGAGTTGAGGAAAATGGCTGAGCGGTGTGGGATCACTGTACGTGGCAAGGCTAGGAAGTCTGAACTCCGAAGACTAGTAGCCAACCATTTTTCCCTTGAATCTGAAGAAGCAGAAGCAGGGTTAGAAGTAGACCCAGAATGGGTACTGCTAGCAAAGATATAATTAGAACAGAGGAAACTTGAATTAGAGGAGAAAGAAAGAGAGAGACAGGAGAGAGAGAAAGAAAGAGCTTTCCAGAAGGAACGTGAAGACAAAGAGACAGAGGAGACAGAGAGAGAAACAACCTTCCAGAAGGAATGCGAAGAAAGAGAGCTAAGGCAGCTTGAGTTAACTAGGGGGTGACAAAGTAACCCTAGTGAAAGCATGGCCAATATGGAGGAGAGTAATTCAGGGCTGAGTACAGAATTGTTAAAACTCTCCCAACTGATCCCAAAATTCAATGAGGGAGACGTGGAAGCGTTTTTTTGTCTGCTTTGAAAAACTGGCGTGGCAGTTAAAATGGCCAGCTGAGGCCTGGACTCTGTTGATACAGAGTAAATTAGTAGAAAAAGCCCATGAGGGTTCCTCCATATTGCCAGATGAGAGTTCATCAAGTTGTGAACTGACAAAAAATGCTATCCTCAGGGCAGATGAATTAGTACCGGAAGCCTATCGCCAAAAGTTTAGAACCCTCAAGAAGCAAGTTGATCAAACTTAGCTGGAGTTTGAGAGAAGTAAGCAGCTGGCTTTTGACCAGTCACTGAGGACTCTTATATTACAGCTCAGCTATGAAATTCTCAGAGAAGTAATTTTGCTAGAGGAACTTAAAAACTCTCTCCCACTCTCCATAACGACATATGTAGAGGAACAGAAGGTTCATAGAGCCCAGCAAGCCGCAGTTCTGGCCGATGAGTTTGCTTTCATTTATAAGTCGGTTTCCCAGGGAAAACCTTTCCTAATCACCACCACAAATCCAAAAAGGACAAAGGGTGGGAAGGTGATAGAAGCCCAAGCTATCGGGTTAATCAGGCACACCCGCTCAGTGAAGAAGGAACCCTGATGGAAAGCACAGCAAAACAAGCTGTGGCTTTAAATGCAGTGAGAGTGAGACCCAAGAAGCTTACGGCTGCAAGTACAGGAAAAATTAGTAGGATTCCTGAAGGTTATCAGGGTTTTGTGTCTGAAGGGAGAGTAACCCCAGATCCCTCGAGTGGGACAAGCAAGCCCATAGTAATCCTCAGGGACACAGGGGCCACTAGATCCCTTTTACTGGGAAAAGGCCGGACCTTTCCCCCAGAGAGTGCAGTGAACACCAGAATGGTGGTGAATGGTATTGGAGGGCAGAGTATGCCTGTACCTTTACATTGGGTGCACTTGGAGTGCGACGTAGTTTCGGAACCAGTGACCATAGGGATTGTCCCTCGTTTGCCTGTGGATGAGGTTGACCTGCTCCTAGGTAATGATCTGATGGGGATGAAGGTGGTAGCTTCCCCAGTAGCGAAAGACAGACCGCAGGAGGTCAGAGAGACAGGGCAGTGGCAGGAGACGGTCCCCTGCAATTTCCCTGAATGTGTAATGAATCAGGCCATGATCAAACCAGCTCCCCCAGAGCAGACTGCATTGGCACTGCAGGCAGATGACCATGAGGTGTGTCTGTCCGAGACTTTCTTTGGAAAGTTCGAAGACTCAGGAATGAATTAAATAAATCTTCCTTAGCTGAGGTTCAGCGAGCTGGCCCAGTATTAAGAGAGTTAGCACAGGCTGCCCAGTCTGAAACTGAAGCAGAGGGAGTCCCTCATTGCTACTATTTAAAGAATGAGGTACTGACGAGGAAATGGAGTTCTCCTCACAGACCTGAGAGCAAGGAGTGGACAGTGGTTCATCAGTTAGTGGTGCCACAGAGGTACCAGAGAGAAATAGTAATAATGGCCCATGAGACTGCAGTGGCTGTCCATGCCAGTATACAGAAAACCAAAGCCTGCAGAAGACAGCAGTTTAACTGGCCAAAACTCCACAAAGATGTGGTGGAGTACTGTAGGAATTGCCTCATGTGCGAGGTTGAGGGGAAACTCCAAACTACAGTGAAATCTGCACCCCTAAGTCCTGTATCGGTGTTTGGAGGACCCTCCAGCAGAGGGTTGGTGCACTGTAAGGGACCACTGCCGAGAACAAAAGGGGACAGGCAGGCACCAGGCTGGCACCAGGCTAGAAAGGAAAGGGAAAAAAGTGACCAAGAGGGCAGGTTAAAGGAAGTCCGGGAAGAACCCCGGATGAAAACCCCTACTATCCACTCAGTCAACCCCGAAATGTTTGAAAAATTAGACCCTACATCCTCCTATGTAAATGCAGACGCTAGAAACACCCCACCAGGCATCTGCAGAGACAAAGAAAGTCCTCAAGAGGGCAGAGAAACCATGCGGGTGAGGCCTCACCTAGTTGAAGTGCTGCAAGGGAGTGCAGTAGAATCTGGATAAATACCTGCAAGCAGGGGTGGCCAAGAGGACAAAGGGAGGATTAACAAAGAATCCTCCCCCCACAGTCAGGAAAAAGGGAACCACCCATACCCTAAGGTGAAAAGCCCTTGCATGACTCATCAAGGCACCGAGAAAGAGTTCACAGTGGAACCGCCCACTGCCGCCACCCCTAAGCAGAACTCCCGCCTATGGCTAATTAAACCTAACCGTCCCCCTGCAAACCTCAACAAGAACAAAGGCCCCTTAGGCAGACATGGAGATGTGCAAACCAAAATAAAACTGTGCCAAAAACAGCATGTTTATTGGGCTGTCAGTAAGGGCTGTTTAAAGCAGCACTGCCACCAAGAAAAGACAGGCTGTAACAATTGTTTGGGTTCTGAATGAATGAATAAGAAAGATGCATGTGTGTGTTCTTGTCCTTATCTTCTCTCTGGTCCCTTTTAATGAAATGCTCTTTTTAAAAATCGCATTTCATTCCGCTGGATGTCTAGGCATATTAATTTTGTCATATTAACATTGATTTTAAACTGTTGATGGAGTGAAGAAAGGACTTGTTAAAAAAATCACCAGACACTTGGCTGGAAAAACATTTGCATACTAACAGACAGTGCTTGTGGAGACAAAGGACGATTCCCTGCTCCAATTAACCCAAATGAATTTTGATCACCAGACATTGAAGGCAAGGAAGCGCATTCCAGGCCCTGCTATGATGATACAATCCACAGAGCCAGGACTGATTAAACAAGCTGGTCACATGACTAGCTGGCTGGCCCAGGTTTTTTGAACTAGCCACAGGATTGTTTGAATTGAGAAGGCAGTGTGCAACTGAAGCTGAAACAAGCAAGTCTCTTGCCTCACTGGCCAACTTGGGAGTTTTTGAACTGGAGAGAAAGACTGTTTGCTCCTGGACTGAGAAGACCTCTCCTGTCTGCTCCCATCTCTTTCTCACAAGCCTCTGGACCCATTGAAGACACGTGAACTTCAAGAGAGAAAAGTCTCCTATATCAAACAAGGTTTAAGAAGAATACTGGGCCCCAACGAAAAGCAAGACCTACCTACAATCAAGGACTCTACAGCGAGTTCGAAGAACAGTAACCAAAACCATCTTCAGATATTGCCTCAAACTTTTCCACTTTGTTTCTTTTGCTCTTTTCTGTCTCTATCTGCATGGGTGTATCGCGTATGCATGCTAGCATGGGCGTGTCGTGTATCCATAGGCATTAACCGAATTAGAGTTTAAGTTTAATAAAGTTCAATCTTTCTTCTTTAAACCTAAGAAAACCTGTTTGGCTGGTTTCTTTGCCTTACAATTGGAAAACAGTGAACAAGGATTCACTAAGGGGAAGCTAAAACACGGTGTGTTTAAAATTACACCCAGTTATGGTAAGACCAGGTGAAGGCTGAGAGGGAACCCTAGACCCCTTTCTCACCTGGCCGTAACACCATGAAAGAATAAAAAAAAGGTTGTGAGTAAATATTCCTAATGGAGGTGAGAGTAGTTCCAGGATTGCATCTAAAACATTAGTGAGGGCACTACTTTGGCACAAACCCCACCACTAAGATTCCACTGGGAGATTTCAGGGAAGTAACACATAGTATGGAACACAGCAAGGAGAAAATGAGGTGGACATGTGCACATACTATTAACAGCTTTGGTGGACACTGCCTGTAAAGCCTCTTACTTTGGCTGACCTGATCACTCATCTCCAATGCCATCTCTTTTCACTGGTGCTGGATTGTGTTCTTTGTGGATTTCCTTTCCTCAATCCTTAGATCCTTGTTCTCTTTTACCTAAAACTTAACTCTGTCAATGGGACCTGATGAACCAGCCTCATACATTTTGCTGCTTCAAGACACAACGAGGACTTCACCTCTCCACCTCCTCATAGGAGTGCAATAGAATGTCAAATTTTGTTCCCTCTTGGGGAAGATAGTGCCCAAAGTGTGCCCATTCTGGTGCTTGTACCCACCAGTCGCATGCTAGTGGAGTCAGCATTGGAGGACACCATCCTGTGCTGAGATATGAGCCCGTTTAATTTTGGCCCCAATTGCATTAATACTCAAAGCTTAAGAATTGAAGTCTAAAACAGCAGCCAAAATGCTATTAAAATCAAGAAATGCTGGAAATACTCAGCAGGTCTGGCAGCATCAGTGGAGAGAGAAGCAGAGTTAACGTTTCAGGTCAGTGACCCTTCATCATAACTGTCATATATTAGAAATGTAATAGGTTTTAAGCAAATAAAGTGGGGGTGGGGCAAGAGATAACCAAAGAGAAGGCGTTGATAGTTCAAGGTCACAGATAATAACTGGCCAAAAGGTCATGGAACAAAGGCAAATGGTATGTTAATGGTATGGTGAAGAGAGGGTATTAATTGACAGAAAAATGAACAGCCCTGGCCCCAAGCTCAAACATGGAAAAAAACAGTGGTTAGGCACAGTAGAAACAAACTAAACAAACTAAACTAAAATAAACAAATAAAAAATAAAAAAGGAAAAATAACTAAAAATAAAAATAAAAAGGGGGGCTCCATCATGTTCTGAAATTATTGAACTCAATGTTCAGTCCGGCAGGCTGCAGCATGCCAAATTGGTAAAGGAGATGCTGTTCCTCAAGCTTACATTGATGTTCACTGGAACACTGCAGCAATCCCAGGACAGAGATGTGGGCATGAGAACGGGGGGAATGTGTTGAAATGGCCAGCAACCGGAAGCTCAGGGTCATGCTTTCAGACTGAGTGGAGGTGTTCCACAAGGCGGTCAGCCAATCTGTGTTTGGTCTCCCCAATGTAGAGGAGACCACATTGTGAGCAGCGAATACAGTATACTACATTGAAAGAAGTACAAGTAAATCGCTGCTTCACCTGAAAGGAGTGTTTGGTGCCTGGGATAGTGAGGAGAGAGGAGGTAAAAGGGCAGGTATCACACCTTCTGCGATTGCATGGGTAGGTGACGTGGGAAGGGGTTGAGGTGGTGGGGGTAATGGAGGAGTGGACCAGGGTGTCACGGAGGGAATGATCCCTTCGGAATGCTGACGGGGAGGGGAGGGGAAGATGCGTTTGGTAGTGGCATCATGCTGGAGGTGGCAGAAATGGTGGAGGATGATTCTTTGGATGTGCAGGCTGGTGAGATGGAAAGTGAGGACAAAGGGAACCCTGTCGCAGTTCTGGGAGGGAGGGGAAGGGGTGAGGGTAGAGGTGCGGGAAATGGGCCGGACACGGTTGAGGGCCCTGTCAACCACAGTGGTGGGGGGGAGTCCTCGGTTGAGGAAAAAGGAAAACATATCAGAAGCGCTGTCGTGGAAGTTTGCATCATCAGAGCAGATGTGTCGGAGACGGAGAAACTGGGAGAATGGAATGGAGTCCTTACAGGAGGCAGGGTGTGAAGAAGTGTAGTCGAGGTAGCTGTGGGAGTCGGTGGGTTTATAATGAATATTAGTGGACAACCTATCCCCAGAGATGGAGACAGAAGTCGAGGAAGGGAAGGGAAGTGTCAGAGATGGACCATGTAAAGGTGAGAGAAGGGTGGAAATTAAAAGCAAAGTTGATAAAGTTTTCCAGTTTGGGACGGGAGCAGGAAACGGCACCGCTACAGTCATCAATGTACTGGAAAATGATTTGGGGGAGGGGGCCTGAGTAGGACTGGAACAAGGAATGTTCGACATATCCCACAAAAAGACAGTCATAACTAGGACCCATATGGGTACCCATAGCAACACCTTTTACTTGAAGGAAGTGCGTGGAGTTGAAGGTGAAGTTGTTCAATGTGAGAACAAGTTCAACCAGGCGGAGGAGGGTAGTGGTGGATGGGGACTGGTTGGGCCACTGTTCAAGGAAGAAGCGGAGAGCCCTCAAACCATCCTGGTGGGGGATGGAGGTGTAGAGAGATTGGACGTCCAAGGTGAAGAGGAGGCGGTTAGGGCCAGGAAACTAGAAATTGTCAACACATAGGGCGTCAGATGAGTTACAGGTGTAGGTGGGAAGAGACGGGACCAGCACAGAAAAGATGGAGTCAAGATAGGAAGAAATAAGTTCAGTGGGACAGGAGCAGGCTGAGACAATGGGTCTGCCGGGACAGTCCTGTTTGTGGATTTTGGGAAGGAGGTAGAAGCGGGCTGTCCAGGGTTGCAGAACTATGAGGTTGGAAGCTGTAGAGGGAAAATCTCCAGGGGAGATGAGATCAGTGACAGTCCTATGGACAGTAGCTTGATGTTTGATGGTGGGGCCATGGTCCAGGGGGAAGTGGGAAGAAGTGTCTGAGAGTTGACGCTGAGCCTCTACAAGGTAGAGGTCAGTACACCATACAATAACAGCACCACCCTTGTCTGCAAGTTTGATGGCAATGTCGGGGTTAGACCTGAGAGTACGGAGTGCGGCAAGTTCAGAGGGGGACAGGTTAGAGTGAGTGAGGTGGGCAGAGAAATTGAGATGACCAATGTCTCGCTGATAGTTTTCAATGAAAAGATCAAGAGCGGTTAAGAGGCCAGAGGGAGGGGTCCAGGTAGAGGGAGAATGCTGGAGGCGGATGAATGGGTCTGCTGATCAGGGGAGGACTCCTGGTCAAAGAAGAGAGCCTGGAGGCGGAGGCGATGGAAGAAGAGCTCAACGTCATGCTGAGTGCAAAATTCATTGAGGTGGGGGAGGAAGGGGATAAAACTGAGTCCTTTGCTAAGTACAGTACGTTCGGCGTCAGAGAGGGGGAGGTCAGAGGGTATAGTGAATACACGGCAAGGGATCAGATCAGAAGGGGTGGAGTCAGAGGGAAGTGAAGGGGAAGAAGGATCTGGAGGGGCATTAATCCCCATCAGCTGCTGGAGCTTGTGTTCCTTAACAACTGAAAGGAAGAAAAAATGTTTTTTGTTAATGTGTCGGATAAGACGAAGGATGAAATGAAACTGTGGAGTTGAACAGCTTTGAGATAAGGTGAGGTGGTGCTTCTGGAGAGAGAGGTCCAGTGTGTGCATGTGGCGGTGCATGGCACTGAGTGTGGATCTCAGGATGCGGCGAGAACAGCAGTCCGAGAAACGTTGTATTTCTGGGAGATAACTGTAATCCTGGGTGGATTCAAAACATGAAGAGTGAAACTTCTGTTGGAATTGACATGGAATAAGTCAGAGCTGGAGACAGTCACTGAGTAAGGAGATGTGACTGTGAAAACGAGTTTTGGTAGACACTTTATCAAACACCAGGAGGGAAATAGAAAGCAATGAAGGTGAACAGGGTAAAAGAGACAAACGAAAATCCCATTGGAGAGAAGAGCAGAACTTCTTCAAGGTAGGCATTCCTGGAAGAGAAGTGGCAGTGAATTAAACACTAAAATAAAAGCAAAATACTGCAGATGTTGGAAATACTCAGCAGGTCTGGCAGCATCTGTGGAGAGAGAAGCGGAGTTAACGTTTCAGGTCAGTGACGCTTCTTCAGAACTGGCAAATATGCCAGCCAAAATGCAAACCTCACTGAGTATAGTCACTTTGTTTGAAGTAAGGGAGATCTTCAATGACGTTTACAGGTCCTCCAGAACCATGTCATGCCACAAAAAAGACTTGGGAAATTTGGAGTGGAATCAATTTACATTTATTTCCATTAATTTGTAGTCTGTAATGAGGGCAGCCTACAAATCCACCAAATCTTCAAAATCTGCCAGACAACCATTGCATTCCAAGTTCTCCACCACGCATTCTAGCCTGTATGTTTCAAACCATGTGTGTCATTGCTGAAGATTGGTAACCTTGGCTGAGGCAATTCACACACAGTAATAATTCACTAAGAAGCAACCAGAAGGTTTAGATGGGGAAAATCCTGCTTGGCAACCTTTTTGAATTCTTTGAGGCTATACAGATAATATAGATAGTGGAACTCCCAAGCCCCACATAAAAAAAACCGAATTAGACAAAAAAAAAAGCCACAGGAATCCATGAAAAAATGTGGGACTGGATTAAAAATTGGTTGCAAAAGAGGAAACTGATCGGATGATGCTGGCAAGGAGCACTGCTCACAAGGCTCTGATCAGGAAACTGCTCTGCACTGTCTGATTTTCAGCTCCTTAGTTTAAACAGATGGAAAAACAGGGACCTGTGATTCCCAACACCATCCCAAGAATGCCAATTCTTACTGGCAGTACTAAATAGGCTCTACAGAATACACACAATATGAATAACGCCAGTATATAGGATAGTATTGAAAGCCTGCAAACCTCAGCGTTTGGGCCTCTATTGATACTTATGCAAATAATGAACTGGATATTGATGCAAAATGTAAATATCGAATTTGCTCATGACAGTAAATATAAAAGCTGATAATCCACAAACCTTCTGATATAATTCCAGGTGCAGTGTGGCACACAGCATACAGCTAATGCTGAGTGCTGCCCTTTCCTGACCGTATTCACTGGTTGGAGGTTCCATCTACCCCAAACAAACTGCAAGTGACGTGGCTGAGGGTAGCGAGTCCCAGGTTGGACTTTCCTTCAGACCCCAGCCTGATAGGATGTTGGCAAGCTGCGATTGATATTTTTGGACCATATGCAGCGAAAAGAGCCGGACTATAAACAGCGAGATTAGCCGGACTATAAACAGCGAGATCAGTGGGATTATAAACAGGGAGATCACACAGACTATAATCAGCGAGATCAGCCGGACTATAAACAGCGAGATCAGCAGGACTATAAACAGGGAGATCAGTGGGATTATAAACAGCGAGATCAGCCGGACTATAAACAGGGAGATCAGTGGGATTATAAACAGCGAGATCACACAGACTATAATCAGCGAGATCAGCCGGACTATAAACAGGGAGATCAGTGGGATTATAAACAGCGAGATCACACAGACTATAATCAGCGAGATCAGCAGGACTATAAACAGGGAGATCAGTGGGATTATAAACAGCGAGATCAGCCGGACTATAAACAGTGAGATCAGTCGGACTTGAAACAGCGAGATCAGCCGGACTATAAACAGGGAGATCAGCCGGACTATAAACAGCGAGATCAGCAGGACTATAAACAGGGAGATCAGTGGGATTATAAACAGCGAGATCAGCCGGACTATAAACAGGGAGATCAGTGGGATTATAAACAGCGAGATCACACAGACTATAATCAGCGAGATCAGCAGGACTATAAACAGGGAGATCAGTGGGATTATAAACAGCGAGATCAGCCGGACTATAAACAGTGAGATCAGTCGGACTTGAAACAGCGAGATCAGCCGGACTATAAACAGGGAGATCAGCCAGACTATAAACAGCGAGATCAGCAGGACTATAAACAGGGAGATCAGTGGGATTATAAACAGCGAGATCAGCCGGACTATAAACAGGGAGATCAGTGGGATTATAAACAGCGAGATCACACAGACTATAATCAGCGAGATCAGCAGGACTATAAACAGGGAGATCAGTGGGATTATAAACAGCGAGATCAGCCGGACTATAAACAGTGAGATCAGTCGGACTTGAAACAGCGAGATCAGCCGGACTATAAACAGGGAGATCAGTGGGATTATAAACAGCGAGATCACACAGACTATAATCAGCGAGATCAGCCGGACTATAATCAGCGAGATCAGCCGGACTATAAACAGCGAGATCAGCAGGACTATAATCAGCGAGATCAGCCGGACTATAAACAGCGAGATCAGCAGGACTATAATCAGCGAGATCAGCCGGAATAGCAACAGCGAGATCAGCCGGACTATAATCAGCGAGATCAGCCGGACTATAAACAGCGAGATCAGCAGGACTATAATCAGCGAGATCAGCCGGAATAGCAACAGCGAGATCAGCCGGACTATAATCAGCGAGATCAGCCGGACTATAATCAGCGAGATCAGCCGCACGATAATCAGCGAGATCAGCCGGACTATAAACAGCGAGATAAGCCGGACTATAAACAGCGAGATCAGTGGGATTATAAACAGGGAGATCACACAGACTATAATCAGCGAGATCAGCCGGACTATAAACAGCGAGATCAGCAGGACTATAAACAGGGAGATCAGTGGGATTATAAACAGCGAGATCAGCCGGACTATAAACAGGGAGATCAGTGGGATTATAAACAGCGAGATCACACAGACTATAATCAGCGAGATCAGCCGGACTATAAACAGGGAGATCAGTGGGATTATAAACAGCGAGATCACACAGACTATAATCAGCGAGATCAGCAGGACTATAAACAGGGAGATCAGTGGGATTATAAACAGCGAGATCAGCCGGACTATAAACAGTGAGATCAGTCGGACTTGAAACAGCGAGATCAGCCGGACTATAAACAGGGAGATCAGCCGGACTATAAACAGCGAGATCAGCAGGACTATAAACAGGGAGATCAGTGGGATTATAAACAGCGAGATCAGCCGGACTATAAACAGGGAGATCAGTGGGATTATAAACAGCGAGATCACACAGACTATAATCAGCGAGATCAGCAGGACTATAAACAGGGAGATCAGTGGGATTATAAACAGCGAGATCAGCCGGACTATAAACAGTGAGATCAGTCGGACTTGAAACAGCGAGATCAGCCGGACTATAAACAGGGAGATCAGCCAGACTATAAACAGCGAGATCAGCAGGACTATAAACAGGGAGATCAGTGGGATTATAAACAGCGAGATCAGCCGGACTATAAACAGGGAGATCAGTGGGATTATAAACAGCGAGATCACACAGACTATAATCAGCGAGATCAGCAGGACTATAAACAGGGAGATCAGTGGGATTATAAACAGCGAGATCAGCCGGACTATAAACAGTGAGATCAGTCGGACTTGAAACAGCGAGATCAGCCGGACTATAAACAGGGAGATCAGTGGGATTATAAACAGCGAGATCACACAGACTATAATCAGCGAGATCAGCCGGACTATAATCAGCGAGATCAGCCGGACTATAAACAGCGAGATCAGCAGGACTATAATCAGCGAGATCAGCCGGACTATAAACAGCGAGATCAGCAGGACTATAATCAGCGAGATCAGCCGGAATAGCAACAGCGAGATCAGCCGGACTATAATCAGCGAGATCAGCCGGACTATAAACAGCGAGATCAGCAGGACTATAATCAGCGAGATCAGCCGGAATAGCAACAGCGAGATCAGCCGGACTATAATCAGCGAGATCAGCCGGACTATAATCAGCGAGATCAGCCGCACGATAATCAGCGAGATCAGCCGGACTATAAACAGCGAGATAAGCCGGACTATAAACAGCGAGATCAGTGGGATTATAAACAGGGAGATCACACAGACTATAATCAGCGAGATCAGCCGGACTATAAACAGCGAGATCAGCAGGACTATAAACAGGGAGATCAGTGGGATTATAAACAGCGAGATCAGCCGGACTATAAACAGGGAGATCAGTGGGATTATAAACAGCGAGATCACACAGACTATAATCAGCGAGATCAGCCGGACTATAAACAGGGAGATCAGTGGGATTATAAACAGCGAGATCACACAGACTATAATCAGCGAGATCAGCAGGACTATAAACAGGGAGATCAGTGGGATTATAAACAGCGAGATCAGCCGGACTATAAACAGTGAGATCAGTCGGACTTGAAACAGCGAGATCAGCCGGACTATAAACAGGGAGATCAGCCGGACTATAAACAGCGAGATCAGCAGGACTATAAACAGGGAGATCAGTGGGATTATAAACAGCGAGATCAGCCGGACTATAAACAGGGAGATCAGTGGGATTATAAACAGCGAGATCACACAGACTATAATCAGCGAGATCAGCAGGACTATAAACAGGGAGATCAGTGGGATTATAAACAGCGAGATCAGCCGGACTATAAACAGTGAGATCAGTCGGACTTGAAACAGCGAGATCAGCCGGACTATAAACAGGGAGATCAGCCAGACTATAAACAGCGAGATCAGCAGGACTATAAACAGGGAGATCAGTGGGATTATAAACAGCGAGATCAGCCGGACTATAAACAGGGAGATCAGTGGGATTATAAACAGCGAGATCACACAGACTATAATCAGCGAGATCAGCAGGACTATAAACAGGGAGATCAGTGGGATTATAAACAGCGAGATCAGCCGGACTATAAACAGTGAGATCAGTCGGACTTGAAACAGCGAGATCAGCCGGACTATAAACAGGGAGATCAGTGGGATTATAAACAGCGAGATCACACAGACTATAATCAGCGAGATCAGCCGGACTATAATCAGCGAGATCAGCCGGACTATAAACAGCGAGATCAGCAGGACTATAATCAGCGAGATCAGCCGGACTATAAACAGCGAGATCAGCAGGACTATAATCAGCGAGATCAGCCGGAATAGCAACAGCGAGATCAGCCGGACTATAATCAGCGAGATCAGCCGGACTATAAACAGCGAGATCAGCAGGACTATAATCAGCGAGATCAGCCGGAATAGCAACAGCGAGATCAGCCGGACTATAATCAGCGAGATCAGCCGGACTATAATCAGCGAGATCAGCCGCACGATAATCAGCGAGATCAGCCGGACTATAAACAGCGAGATAAGCCGGACTATAAACAGCGAGATCAGTGGGATTATAAACAGGGAGATCACACAGACTATAATCAGCGAGATCAGCCGGACTATAAACAGCGAGATCAGCAGGACTATAAACAGGGAGATCAGTGGGATTATAAACAGCGAGATCAGCCGGACTATAAACAGGGAGATCAGTGGGATTATAAACAGCGAGATCACACAGACTATAATCAGCGAGATCAGCCGGACTATAAACAGGGAGATCAGTGGGATTATAAACAGCGAGATCACACAGACTATAATCAGCGAGATCAGCAGGACTATAAACAGGGAGATCAGTGGGATTATAAACAGCGAGATCAGCCGGACTATAAACAGTGAGATCAGTCGGACTTGAAACAGCGAGATCAGCCGGACTATAAACAGGGAGATCAGCCGGACTATAAACAGCGAGATCAGCAGGACTATAAACAGGGAGATCAGTGGGATTATAAACAGCGAGATCAGCCGGACTATAAACAGGGAGATCAGTGGGATTATAAACAGCGAGATCACACAGACTATAATCAGCGAGATCAGCAGGACTATAAACAGGGAGATCAGTGGGATTATAAACAGCGAGATCAGCCGGACTATAAACAGTGAGATCAGTCGGACTTGAAACAGCGAGATCAGCCGGACTATAAACAGGGAGATCAGCCAGACTATAAACAGCGAGATCAGCAGGACTATAAACAGGGAGATCAGTGGGATTATAAACAGCGAGATCAGCCGGACTATAAACAGGGAGATCAGTGGGATTATAAACAGCGAGATCACACAGACTATAATCAGCGAGATCAGCAGGACTATAAACAGGGAGATCAGTGGGATTATAAACAGCGAGATCAGCCGGACTATAAACAGTGAGATCAGTCGGACTTGAAACAGCGAGATCAGCCGGACTATAAACAGGGAGATCAGTGGGATTATAAACAGCGAGATCACACAGACTATAATCAGCGAGATCAGCCGGACTATAATCAGCGAGATCAGCCGGACTATAAACAGCGAGATCAGCAGGACTATAATCAGCGAGATCAGCCGGACTATAAACAGCGAGATCAGCAGGACTATAATCAGCGAGATCAGCCGGAATAGCAACAGCGAGATCAGCCGGACTATAATCAGCGAGATCAGCCGGACTATAAACAGCGAGATCAGCAGGACTATAATCAGCGAGATCAGCCGGAATAGCAACAGCGAGATCAGCCGGACTATAATCAGCGAGATCAGCCGGACTATAATCAGCGAGATCAGCCGCACGATAATCAGCGAGATCAGCCGGACTATAAACAGCGAGATAAGCCGGACTATAAACAGCGAGATCAGTGGGATTATAAACAGGGAGATCACACAGACTATAATCAGCGAGATCAGCCGGACTATAAACAGCGAGATCAGCAGGACTATAAACAGGGAGATCAGTGGGATTATAAACAGCGAGATCAGCCGGACTATAAACAGGGAGATCAGTGGGATTATAAACAGCGAGATCACACAGACTATAATCAGCGAGATCAGCCGGACTATAAACAGGGAGATCAGTGGGATTATAAACAGCGAGATCACACAGACTATAATCAGCGAGATCAGCAGGACTATAAACAGGGAGATCAGTGGGATTATAAACAGCGAGATCAGCCGGACTATAAACAGTGAGATCAGTCGGACTTGAAACAGCGAGATCAGCCGGACTATAAACAGGGAGATCAGTGGGATTATAAACAGCGAGATCACACAGACTATAATCAGCGAGATCAGCCGGACTATAATCAGCGAGATCAGCCGGACTATAAACAGCGAGATCAGCAGGACTATAATCAGCGAGATCAGCCGGACTATAAACAGCGAGATCAGCAGGACTATAATCAGCGAGATCAGCCGGAATAGCAACAGCGAGATCAGCCGGACTATAATCAGCGAGATCAGCCGGACTATAAACAGCGAGATCAGCAGGACTATAATCAGCGAGATCAGCCGGAATAGCAACAGCGAGATCAGCCGGACTATAATCAGCGAGATCAGCCGGACTATAATCAGCGAGATCAGCCGCACGATAATCAGCGAGATCAGCCGGACTATAAACAGCGAGATAAGCAGGACTACAATCAGCGAAATCAGCCGGACTATAAACAGCGAGATCAGCCGGACTAGAAACAGCGAGATCAGCCAGATTATAAACAGCGAGATCAGCAGGACTACAATCAGCGAAATCAGCCAGACTATAAACAGCGAGATCAGCCGGACGATAATCAGCGAGATCACCCGGACTATAAACAGCGAGATCAGCCGGACTGGAAACAGCGAGATCAGCCGGACTAGAAACAGCGAGATCAGCCGGACTATAATCAGCGAGGTCAGCCGGACTATAATCAGCGAGATCAGCCAGACTATAAACAGCGAGATCAGCCGGACTGGAAACAGCGACATCAGCCGGACTATAATCAGCGAGATCAGCCGGACTATAATCAGCGAGATCAGCCGGACTAGCAACAGCGAGATCAGCCGGACTATAAACAGCGAGATCAGCCGGACTATAATCAGCGAGATCAGCCGGACTTGAAACAGCGAGATCAGCCGGACTATAAACAGGGAGATCAGCCGGACTATAAACAGCGAGATCAGCAGGACTATAAACAGGGAGATCAGTGGGATTATAAACAGCGAGATCAGCCGGACTATAAACAGGGAGATCAGTGGGATTATAAACAGCGAGATCACACAGACTATAATCAGCGAGATCAGCCGGACTATAAACAGGGAGATCAGTGGGATTATAAACAGCGAGATCAGCCGGACTATAAACAGTGAGATCAGTCGGACTTGAAACAGCGAGATCAGCCGGACTATAAACAGGGAGATCAGCCAGACTATAAACAGCGAGATCAGCAGGACTATAAACAGGGAGATCAGTGGGATTATAAACAGCGAGATCAGCCGGACTATAAACAGGGAGATCAGTGGGATTATAAACAGCGAGATCACACAGACTATAATCAGCGAGATCAGCAGGACTATAAACAGGGAGATCAGTGGGATTATAAACAGCGAGATCAGCCGGACTATAAACAGTGAGATCAGTCGGACTTGAAACAGCGAGATCAGCCGGACTATAAACAGGGAGATCAGTGGGATTATAAACAGCGAGATCACACAGACTATAATCAGCGAGATCAGCCGGACTATAATCAGCGAGATCAGCCGGACTATAAACAGCGAGATCAGCAGGACTATAATCAGCGAGATCAGCCGGACTATAAACAGCGAGATCAGCAGGACTATAATCAGCGAGATCAGCCGGAATAGCAACAGCGAGATCAGCCGGACTATAATCAGCGAGATCAGCCGGACTATAAACAGCGAGATCAGCAGGACTATAATCAGCGAGATCAGCCGGAATAGCAACAGCGAGATCAGCCGGACTATAATCAGCGAGATCAGCCGGACTATAATCAGCGAGATCAGCCGCACGATAATCAGCGAGATCAGCCGGACTATAATCAGCGAAATCAGCCGGAATAGCAACAGCGAGATCAGCCGGACTATAATCAACGAGATCAGCCGGACGATAAACAGCGAAATCAGCCGGAATAGCAACAGCGAGATCAGCTGGACTATAGTCAACGAGATCAGCTGGACTAGCAACAGCGAGATCAGCCGGACTATAAACAGCGAGATCAGCCGGACCAGCAACAGCGAGATCAACCGCACTATCATCAGCGAGATCAGCAGGACTATAATCAGCGAGATCAGCCGGACCATAAACAGCGAGATCAGCCGGACGATAATCAGCGAGATCAGCAGGATTATAATCAGCGAGATCAGCCGGACCATAAACAGCGAGATCAGCCGGACTATAAACAGAGATCAGTGGGACTATAAACAGCGAGATCAGCCGGACTAGAAACAGCGAGATCAGCCGGACTATAAACAGCGAGATCAGTCGGACTATAAACAGCGAGATCAGTCGGACTAGAAACAGCGAGATCAGTCGGACTATAAACAGCGAGATCAGTCGGACTAGAAACAGCGAGATCAGTCGGACTATAAACAGAGAGATCAGTCGGACTATAAACAGCGAGATCAGTCGGACTATAAACAGCGAGATCAGCCGGACTATAATCAGCGAGATCAGTCGGACTATAAACCGAGAGATCATCCGGACTATAAACAGCGAGATCAGTCGGACTATAAACAGTGAGATCAGCCGGACTAGAAACAGCGAGATCAGTCGGACTAGAAACAACGAGATCAGTCGGACTATAATCAGCGAGATCAGCCGGACTATAAACAGCGAGATCAGTCGGACTAGAAACAGCGAGATCAGTCGGACTAGAAACAACGAGATCAGTCGGACTAGAAACAACGAGATCAGTCGGACTATAAACAGCGAGATCAGTCGGACTATAAACAGCGAGATCAGCCGGACTATAATCAGCGAGATCAGTCGGACTATAAACGGAGAGATCATCCGGACTATAAACAGCGAGATCAGTCGGACTATAAACAGTGAGATCAGCCGGACTATAATCAGCGAGATCAGTCGGACTATAAACGGAGAGATCATCCGGACTATAAACAGCGAGATCAGTCGGACTATAAACAGTGAGATCAGCCGGACTAGAAACAGCGAGATCAGTCGGACTAGAAACAACGAGATCAGTCGGACTATAATCAGCGAGATCAGCCGGACTATAAACAGCGAGATCAGTCGGACTAGAAACAACGAGATCAGTCGGACTAGAAACAACGAGATCAGTCGGACTAGAAACAACGAGATCAGTCGGACTATAAACAGCGAGATCAGTCGGACTAGAAACAGCGAGATCAGTCGGACTATAAACAGCGAGATCAGCCGGACTAGAAACAACGAGATCAGTTGGACTATAAACAGCGAGATCAGTCGGACTATAAACAGCGAGATCAGCCGGACTAGAAACAGCGAGATCAGTCGGACTATAAACAGCGAGATCAGTCGGACTAGAAACAGCGAGATCAGTCGGACTATAAACAGCGAGATCAGTCGGACTAGAAACAGCGAGATCAGTCGGACTATAAACAGCGAGATCAGTCGGACTAGAAACAGCGAGATCAGTCGGACTAGAAACAGCGAGATTAGCCGGACTATAAACAGCCAGATCAGCCGGACTATAAACAGCGAGATCAGTCGGACTAGAAACAGCGAGATCAGTCGGACTAGAAACAGCGAGATCAGTCGGACTAGAAACAGCGAGATTAGCCGGACTATAAACAGCGAGATCAGTCGGACTATAAACAGTGAGATCAGCCGGACTATAAACCGAGAGATCAGCCGGACTGGAAACAGCGAGATCAGCCGGACTAGAAACAGCGAGATCAGCCGGACTATAATCAGCGAGATCAGCCGGACTAGCAACAGCGAGATCAGCCGGACTATAATCAGCGAGGTCAGCCGGACTATAATCAGCGAGATCAGCCAGACTATAAACAGCGAGATTAGCCGGACTATAAACAGCGAGATCAGTCGGACTATAAACAGTGAGATCAGCCGGACTATAAACCGAGAGATCAGCCGGACTAGAAACAACGAGATCAGTCGGACTAGAAACAGCGAGATCAGTCGGACTATAAACAGCGAGATCAGTCGGACTAGAAACAGCGAGATCAGTCGGACTATAAACAGCGAGATCAGTCGGACTATAAACAGTGAGATCAGCCGGACTAGAAACAACGAGATCAGTCGGACTATAAACAGCGAGATCAGCCGGACTATAAACAGCGAGATCAGTCGGACTAGAAACAGCGAGATCAGTCGGACTATAAACAGCGAGATCAGTCGGACTATAAACAGCGAGATCAGCCGGACTAGAAACAGCGAGATCAGTCGGACTAGAAACAGCGAGATCAGTCGGACTATAAACAGCGAGATCAGTCGGACTATAAACAGCGAGATCAGCCGGACTATAAACAGCGAGATCAGTCGGACTATAAACAGCGAGATCAGCCGGACTATAAATAGTGAGATCAGTCGGACTATAAACAGCGAGATCAGTCGGACTATAAACAGCGAGATCAGTCGGACTATAAACAGCGAGATCAGCCGGACTAGAAACAGCGAGATCAGTCGGACTATAAACAGCGAGATCAGTCGGACTATAAACAGCGAGATCAGCCGGACTAGAAACAGCGAGATCAGTCGGACTATAAACAGCGAGATCAGCCGGACTATAAACAGCGAGATCAGCCGGACTAGAAACAGCGAGATCAGTCGGACTAGAAACAGCGAGATCAGTCGGACTATAAACAGCGAGATCAGCCGGACTAGAAACAGCGAGATCAGTCGGACTATAAACAGCGAGATCATCCGGACTAGAAACAGCGAAATCAGCCGGACTATTAACAGCGAGATCAGTGGGATTATAAACAGCGAGATCAGCCGGACTATAAACAGCGAGATCAGTCGGACTATAAACAGCGAGATCAGCCGGACTAGAAACAGCGAGATCAGCCGGACTAGAAACAGAGAGATCACCCGGACTATAAACAGCGAGATCAGTCAGACTATAAACAGCGAGATCAGCCGGACTATAAACAGAGATCAGTGGGATTATAAACAGCGAGATCAGTCGTACTAGAAACAGCGAGATCAGTGGGATGATAAACAGCGAGATCACACAGACTATAATCAGCAAGATCAGCCGGACAAGAAACAGAGAGATCACCCGGACTAGAAACAGCGAGATCAGCCGGACTAGAAACAGCGAAATCAGCCGGACTATAAACAGCGAGATCAGCAGGACTACAATCAGCGAAATCAGCCGGACTATAAACAGCGAGATCAGCCGGACTATAAACAGCGAGATCATCCGGACTATAAACAGCGAAATCAGTCGGACTATAAACAGCGAGATCATCCGGACTATAAACAGCGAAATCAGTCGGGCTATAAACAGCGAGATCATCCGGACTATAAACAGCGAAATCAGTCGGACTATAAACAGCGAAATCAGTCGGACTATAAACAGCGAGATCATCCGGACTATAAACAGCGAAATCAGTCGGACTATAAACAGCGAAATCAGTCGGACTATAAACAGCGAGATCATCCAGACTATAAACAGCGAGATCAGCCGGACTATAAACAGCGAGATCAGCCGGACAAGAAACAGAGAGATCAGCCGGACAAGAAACAGAGAGATCACCCGGACTAGAAACAGCGAGATCAGCAGGACTAGAAACAGCGAGATCAACGGGACTAGAAACAGCGAGATCAGTCAGACTATAAACAGCGAGATCACCCGGACTATAAACAGAGATCAGTGGGATTATAAACAGCGAGATCAGTCGGACTAGAAACAGCGAGATCAGTGGGATTATAAACAGCGAGATCAGCCGGACTATAAACAGGGAGATCAGTGGGATTATAAACAGCGAGATCACACAGACTATAATCAGCGAGATCAGCAGGACTATAAACAGGGAGATCAGTGGGATTATAAACAGCGAGATCAGCCGGACTATAAACAGTGAGATCAGTCGGACTTGAAACAGCGAGATCAGCCGGACTATAAACAGGGAGATCAGCCGGACTATAAACAGCGAGATCAGCAGGACTATAAACAGGGAGATCAGTGGGATTATAAACAGCGAGATCAGCCGGACTATAAACAGGGAGATCAGTGGGATTATAAACAGCGAGATCACACAGACTATAATCAGCGAGATCAGCAGGACTATAAACAGGGAGATCAGTGGGATTATAAACAGCGAGATCAGCCGGACTATAAACAGTGAGATCAGTCGGACTTGAAACAGCGAGATCAGCCGGACTATAAACAGGGAGATCAGTGGGATTATAAACAGCGAGATCACACAGACTATAATCAGCGAGATCAGCCGGACTATAATCAGCGAGATCAGCCGGACTATAAACAGCGAGATCAGCAGGACTATAATCAGCGAGATCAGCCGGACTATAAACAGCGAGATCAGCAGGACTATAATCAGCGAGATCAGCCGGAATAGCAACAGCGAGATCAGCCGGACTATAATCAGCGAGATCAGCCGGACTATAAACAGCGAGATCAGCAGGACTATAATCAGCGAGATCAGCCGGAATAGCAACAGCGAGATCAGCCGGACTATAATCAGCGAGATCAGCCGGACTATAATCAGCGAGATCAGCCGCACGATAATCAGCGAGATCAGCCGGACTATAAACAGCGAGATAAGCAGGACTACAATCAGCGAAATCAGCCGGACTATAAACAGCGAGATCAGCCGGACTAGAATCAGCGAGATCAGCCAGATTATAAACAGCGAGATCAGCAGGACTACAATCAGCGAAATCAGCCAGACTATAAACAGCGAGATCAGCCGGACGATAATCAGCGAGATCACCCGGACTATAAACAGCGAGATCAGCCGGACTGGAAACAGCGAGATCAGCCGGACTAGAAACAGCGAGATCAGCCGGACTAGAAACAGCGAGATCAGCCGGACGATAATCAGCGAGGTCAGCCGGACTATAATCAGCGAGATCAGCCAGACTATAAACAGCGAGATCAGCCGGACTGGAAACAGCGACATCAGCCGGACTATAATCAGCGAGATCAGCCGGACTATAATCAGCGAGATCAGCCGGACGATAAACAGCGAAATCAGCCGGAATAGCAACAGCGAGATCAGCCGGACTATAATCAACGAGATCAGCCGGACGATAAACAGCGAAATCAGCCGGAATAGCAACAGCGAGATCAGCCGGACTATAAACAGCGAGATCAGCCGGACCAGCAACAGCGAGATCAACCGCACTATCATCAGCGAGATCAGCAGGACTATAATCAGCGAGATCAGCCGGACCATAAACAGCGAGATCAGCCGGACGATAATCAGCGAGATCAGCAGGATTATAATCAGCGAGATCAGCCGGACCATAAACAGCGAGATCAGCCGGACTATAAACAGAGATCAGTGGGACTATAAACAGCGAGATCAGTCGGACTAGAAACAGCGAGATTAGCCGGACTAGAAACAGCGAGATCAGTCGGACTATAAACAGTGAGATCAGCCGGACTAGAAACAGCGAGATCAGCCGGACTATAAACAGCGAGATCAGTCGGACTATAAACAGCGAGATCAGTCGGACTAGAAACAGCGAGATCAGTCGGACTATAAACAGCGAGATCAGTCGGACTAGAAACAGCGAGATCAGTCGGACTATAAACAGAGAGATCAGTCGGACTATAAACAGCGAGATCAGTCGGACTATAAACAGCGAGATCAGCCGGACTATAATCAGCGAGATCAGTCGGACTATAAACCGAGAGATCATCGGGACTATAAACAGCGAGATCAGTCGGACTATAAACAGTGAGATCAGCCGGACCAGAAACAGCGAGATCAGTCGGACTAGAAACAACTAGATCAGTCGGACTATAATCAGCGAGATCAGCCGGACTATAAACAGCGAGATCAGTCGGACTAGAAACAGCGAGATCAGTCGGACTAGAAACAACGAGATCAGTCGGACTAGAAACAACGAGATCAGTCGGACTATAAACAGCGAGATCAGTCGGACTAGAAACAGCGAGATCAGTCGGACTATAAACAGCGAGATCAGCCGGACTAGAAACAACGAGATCAGTTGGACTATAAACAGCGAGATCAGTCGGACTATAAACAGCGAGATCAGCCGGACTAGAAACAGCGAGATCAGTCGGACTATAAACAGCGAGATCAGTCGGACTAGAAACAGCGAGATCAGTCGGACTATAAACAGCGAGATCAGTCGGACTAGAAACAGCGAGATCAGTCGGACTATAAACAGCGAGATCAGTCGGACTAGAAACAGCGAGATCAGTCGGACTAGAAACAGCGAGATTAGCCGGACTATAAACAGCCAGATCAGCCGGACTATAAACAGCGAGATCAGTCGGACTAGAAACAGCGAGATCAGTCGGACTAGAAACAGCGAGATCAGTCGGACTAGAAACAGCGAGATTAGCCGGACTATAAACAGCGAGATCAGTCGGACTATAAACAGTGAGATCAGCCGGACTATAAACCGAGAGATCAGCCGGACTAGAAACAACGAGATCAGTCGGACTATAAACAGCGAGATCAGTCGGACTAGAAACAGCGAGATCAGTCGGACTATAAACAGCGAGATCAGTCGGACTAGAAACAGCGAGATCAGTCGGACAAGAAACAGCGAGATCAGTCGGACTAGAAACAGCGAGATCAGTCGGACTAGAAACAGCGAGATCAGTCGGACTATAAACAGCGAGATCAGTCGGACTATAAACAGTGAGATCAGCCGGACTAGAAACAACGAGATCAGTCGGACTATAAACAGCGAGATCAGCCGGACTATAAACAGCGAGATCAGTCGGACTAGAAACAGCGAGATCAGTCGGACTATAAACAGCGAGATCAGTCGGACTATAAACAGCGAGATCAGCCGGACTAGAAACAGCGAGATCAGTCGGACTATAAACAGCGAGATCAGCCGGACTATAAACAGCGAGATCAGTCGGACTATAAACAGCGAGATCAGCCGGACTATAAATAGTGAGATCAGTCGGACTATAAACAGCGAGATCAGTCGGACTATAAACAGCGAGATCAGCCGGACTAGAAACAGCGAGATCAGTCGGACTATAAACAGCGAGATCAGTCGGACTATAAACAGCGAGATCAGCCGGACTAGAAACAGCGAGATCAGTCGGACTATAAACAGCGAGATCAGCCGGACTATAAACAGCGAGATCAGCCGGACTAGAAACAGCGAGATCAGTCGGACTATAAACAGCGAGATCAGCCGGACTAGAAACAGCGAGATCAGTCGGACTATAAACAGCGAGATCATCCGGACTAGAAACAGCGAAATCAGCCGGACTATTAACAGCGAGATCAGTGGGATTATAAACAGCGAGATCAGCCGGACTATAAACAGCGAGATCAGTCGGACTATAAACAGCGAGATCAGCCGGACTAGAAACAGCGAGATCAGCCGGACTAGAAACAGAGAGATCACCCGGACTATAAACAGCGAGATCAGTCAGACTATAAACAGCGAGATCAGCCGGACTATAAACAGAGATCAGTGGGATTATAAACAGCGAGATCAGTCGGACTAGAAACAGCGAGATCAGTGGGATGATAAACAGCGAGATCACACAGACTATAATCAGCAAGATCAGCCGGACAAGAAACAGAGAGATCACCCGGACTAGAAACAGCGAGATCAGCCGGACTAGAAACAGCGAAATCAGCCGGACTATAAACAGCGAGATCAGCAGGACTACAATCAGCGAAATCAGCCGGACTATAAACAGCGAGATCAGCCGGACTATAAACAGCGAGATCATCCGGACTATAAACAGCGAAATCAGTCGGACTATAAACAGCGAGATCATCCGGACTATAAACAGCGAAATCAGTCGGGCTATAAACAGCGAGATCATCCGGACTATAAACAGCGAAATCAGTCGGACTATAAACAGCGAAATCAGTCGGACTATAAACAGCGAGATCATCCGGACTATAAACAGCGAAATCAGTCGGACTATAAACAGCGAAATCAGTCGGACTATAAACAGCGAGATCATCCGGACTATAAACAGCGAGATCAGCCGGACTATAAACAGCGAGATCAGCCGGACAAGAAACAGAGAGATCAGCCGGACAAGAAACAGAGAGATCACCCGGACTAGAAACAGCGAGATCAGCAGGACTAGAAACAGCGAGATCAGCCGGACTAGAAACAGCGAGATCAGTCAGACTATAAACAGCGAGATCACCCGGACTATAAACAGAGATCAGTGGGATTATAAACAGCGAGATCAGTCGGACTAGAAACAGCGAGATCAGCCGGACTAGAAACAGCGAGATTAGCCGGACTATAAACAGCGAGATCAGCAGGACTAGAAACAGCGAGATCAGCCGGACTATAAACAGAGATCAGTGGGATTATAAACAGCGAAATCAGCCAGACTAGAAACAGCGAGATCAGTCAGACTATAAACAGCGAGATCAGCAGGACTAGAAACAGCGAGATCAGCCGGACTAGAAACAGCGAGATCAGCCGGACTAGAAACAGCGAGATCAGCCGGACTATAAACAGCGAGATCAGCAGGACTATAATCAGCGAAATCAGCCGGACTATAAACAGCGAGATCAGCCAGATTATAAACAGCGAGATCAGCAGGACTACAATCAGCGAAATCAGCCGGACTATAAACAGCGAGATCAGCCGGACTAGAAACAGCGAGATCAGCCGGACGATAATCAGCGAGATCAGCCGGACGATAATCAGCGAGATCAGCCGGACTAGAAACAGCGAGATCAGCCGGACGATAATCAGCGAGATCAGCCGGACTAGAAACAGCGAGATCAGCCGGACTATAATCAGCGTGATCAGCCGGACTATAATCAGTGAGATCAGCCGGACTATAAACAGCGAGATCAGCCGGACTGGAAACAGCGAGATCAGCCGGACTATAATCAGCGAGATCAGCCGGACTATAAACAGCGAGATCAGCCGGACTGGAAACAGCGAGATCAGCCGGACTATAATCAGCGAGATCAGCCGGACTGGAAACAGCGAGATCAACCGGACTATAATCAGCGAGATCAGCCGGACTATAAACAGCGAGATCAGCCGGACTATAAACAGCGAGATCAGCCGGACTATAATCAGCGAGATCAGCCGGACTATAAACAGCGAGATCAGCCGGACTGGAAACAGCGAGATCAGCCGGACTATAATCAGCGAGATCAGCCGGACTATAAACAGCGAGATCAGCCGGACTATAATCAGCGAGATCAGCCGGACTATAAACAGCGAGATCAGCCGGACTGGAAACAGCGAGATCAGCCGGACTAGAAACAGCGAGATCAGCCGGACTATAAACAGCGAGATCAGCCGGACTATAATCAGCGAGATCAGCCGGACTATAAACAGCGAGATCAGCCGGACTGGAAACAGCGAGATCAGCCGGACTATAAACAGCGAGATCAGCCGGACTATAATCAGCGAGATCAGCCGGACTATAATCAGCGAGATCAGCCGGACTGTAATCAGCGAGATCAGCCGGACTATAAACAGCGAGATCAGCTGGACTATAATCAGCGAGATCAGCCGGACTATAATCAGCGAGATCAGCCGGAATAGCAACAGCGAGATCAGCCGGACTATAATCAGCGAGATCAGCCGGACTATAATCAGCGAGATCAGCCGGAATAGCAACAGCGAGATCAGCCGGACTATAATCAGCGAGATCAGCCGGACTACAATCAGCGAGATCAGCCGGAATAGCAACAGCGAGATCAGCCGGACTATAATCAGCGAGATCAGCAGGACTATAATCAACGAGATCAGCCGGACTATAATCAGCAAAATCAGCCGGAATAGCAACAGCGAGATCAGCCGGACTATAATCAACGAGATCAGCCGGACTATAATCAGCAAAATCAGCCGGAATAGCAACAGCGAGATCAGCCGGACTATAATCAGCGAGATCAGCAGGACTATAATCAGCGAGATCAGCCGGAATAGCAACAGCGAGATCAGCCGGACTATAATCAACGAGATCAGCCGGACTATAATCAGCAAAATCAGCCGGAATAGCAACAGCGAGATCAGCCGGACTATAATCAGCGAGATCAGCCGCACTATAATCAGCGAGATCAGCAGGACTATAATCAGCAAAATCAGCCGGAATAGCAACAGCGAGATCAGCCGGACGATAATCAGCGAGATCAGCCGGACTACAAACAGCGAGATCAGTCGGACTATAATCAGCGAGATCAGCCGGACGATAATCAGCGAGATCAGCCGGAATAGCAACAGCGAGATCAGCCGGACTATAATCAACGAGATCAGCCGGACTATAATCAGCGAAATCAGCCGGAATAGCAACAGCGAGATCAGCCGGACTATAATCAACGAGATCAGCCGGACGATAAACAGCGAAATCAGCCGGAATAGCAACAGCGAGATCAGCCGGACTATAAACAGCGAGATCAGCCGGACCAGCAACAGCGAGATCAACCGCACTATCATCAGCGAGATCAGCAGGACTATAATCAGCGAGATCAGCCGGACCATAAACAGCGAGATCAGCCGGACGATAATCAGCGAGATCAGCAGGATTATAATCAGCGAGATCAGCCGGACCATAAACAGCGAGATCAGCCGGACTATAAACAGAGATCAGTGGGACTATAAACAGCGAGATCAGTCGGACTAGAAACAGCGAGATTAGCCGGACTAGAAACAGCGAGATCAGTCGGACTATAAACAGTGAGATCAGCCGGACTAGAAACAGCGAGATCAGCCGGACTATAAACAGCGAGATCAGTCGGACTATAAACAGCGAGATCAGTCGGACTAGAAACAGCGAGATCAGTCGGACTATAAACAGCGAGATCAGTCGGACTAGAAACAGCGAGATCAGTCGGACTATAAACAGAGAGATCAGTCGGACTATAAACAGCGAGATCAGTCGGACTATAAACAGCGAGATCAGCCGGACTATAATCAGCGAGATCAGTCGGACTATAAACCGAGAGATCATCGGGACTATAAACAGCGAGATCAGTCGGACTATAAACAGTGAGATCAGCCGGACCAGAAACAGCGAGATCAGTCGGACTAGAAACAACTAGATCAGTCGGACTATAATCAGCGAGATCAGCCGGACTATAAACAGCGAGATCAGTCGGACTAGAAACAGCGAGATCAGTCGGACTAGAAACAACGAGATCAGTCGGACTAGAAACAACGAGATCAGTCGGACTATAAACAGCGAGATCAGTCGGACTAGAAACAGCGAGATCAGTCGGACTATAAACAGCGAGATCAGCCGGACTAGAAACAACGAGATCAGTTGGACTATAAACAGCGAGATCAGTCGGACTATAAACAGCGAGATCAGCCGGACTAGAAACAGCGAGATCAGTCGGACTATAAACAGCGAGATCAGTCGGACTAGAAACAGCGAGATCAGTCGGACTATAAACAGCGAGATCAGTCGGACTAGAAACAGCGAGATTAGCCGGACTATAAACAGCGAGATCAGTCGGACTATAAACAGTGAGATCAGCCGGACTATAAACCGAGAGATCAGCCGGACTAGAAACAACGAGATCAGTCGGACTATAAACAGCGAGATCAGTCGGACTAGAAACAGCGAGATCAGTCGGACTATAAACAGCGAGATCAGTCGGACTAGAAACAGCGAGATCAGTCGGACAAGAAACAGCGAGATCAGTCGGACTAGAAACAGCGAGATCAGTCGGACTAGAAACAGCGAGATCAGTCGGACTATAAACAGCGAGATCAGTCGGACTATAAACAGTGAGATCAGCCGGACTAGAAACAACGAGATCAGTCGGACTATAAACAGCGAGATCAGCCGGACTATAAACAGCGAGATCAGTCAGACTAGAAACAGCGAGATCAGTCGGACTATAAACAGCGAGATCAGTCGGACTATAAACAGCGAGATCAGCCGGACTAGAAACAGCGAGATCAGTCGGACTATAAACAGCGAGATCAGTCGGACTATAAACAGCGAGATCAGCCGGACTATAAACAGCGAGATCAGTCGGACTATAAACAGCGAGATCAGCCGGACTATAAATAGTGAGATCAGTCGGACTATAAACAGCGAGATCAGTCGGACTATAAACAGCGAGATCAGCCGGACTAGAAACAGCGAGATCAGTCGGACTATAAACAGCGAGATCAGTCGGACTATAAACAGCGAGATCAGCCGGACTAGAAACAGCGAGATCAGTCGGACTATAAACAGCGAGATCAGCCGGACTATAAACAGCGAGATCAGCCGGACTAGAAACAGCGAGATCAGTCGGACTATAAACAGCGAGATCAGCCGGACTAGAAACAGCGAGATCAGTCGGACTATAAACAGCGAGATCATCCGGACTAGAAACAGCGAAATCAGCCGGACTATTAACAGCGAGATCAGTGGGATTATAAACAGCGAGATCAGCCGGACTATAAACAGCGAGATCAGTCGGACTATAAACAGCGAGATCAGCCGGACTAGAAACAGCGAGATCAGCCGGACTAGAAACAGAGAGATCACCCGGACTATAAACAGCGAGATCAGTCAGACTATAAACAGCGAGATCAGCCGGACTATAAACAGAGATCAGTGGGATTATAAACAGCGAGATCAGTCGGACTAGAAACAGCGAGATCAGTGGGATGATAAACAGCGAGATCACACAGACTATAATCAGCAAGATCAGCCGGACAAGAAACAGAGAGATCACCCGGACTAGAAACAGCGAGATCAGCCGGACTAGAAACAGCGAAATCAGCCGGACTATAAACAGCGAGATCAGCAGGACTACAATCAGCGAAATCAGCCGGACTATAAACAGCGAGATCAGCCGGACTATAAACAGCGAGATCATCCGGACTATAAACAGCGAAATCAGTCGGACTATAAACAGCGAGATCATCCGGACTATAAACAGCGAAATCAGTCGGGCTATAAACAGCGAGATCATCCGGACTATAAACAGCGAAATCAGTCGGACTATAAACAGCGAAATCAGTCGGACTATAAACAGCGAGATCATCCGGACTATAAACAGCGAAATCAGTCGGACTATAAACAGCGAAATCAGTCGGACTATAAACAGCGAGATCATCCGGACTATAAACAGCGAGATCAGCCGGACTATAAACAGCGAGATCAGCCGGACAAGAAACAGAGAGATCAGCCGGACAAGAAACAGAGAGATCACCCGGACTAGAAACAGCGAGATCAGCAGGACTAGAAACAGCGAGATCAGCCGGACTAGAAACAGCGAGATCAGTCAGACTATAAACAGCGAGATCACCCGGACTATAAACAGAGATCAGTGGGATTATAAACAGCGAGATCAGTCGGACTAGAAACAGCGAGATCAGCCGGACTAGAAACAGCGAGATTAGCCGGACTATAAACAGCGAGATCAGCAGGACTAGAAACAGCGAGATCAGCCGGACTATAAACAGAGATCAGTGGGATTATAAACAGCGAAATCAGCCAGACTAGAAACAGCGAGATCAGTCAGACTATAAACAGCGAGATCAGCAGGACTAGAAACAGCGAGATCAGCCGGACTAGAAACAGCGAGATCAGCCGGACTAGAAACAGCGAGATCAGCCGGACTATAAACAGCGAGATCAGCAGGACTATAATCAGCGAAATCAGCCGGACTATAAACAGCGAGATCAGCCAGATTATAAACAGCGAGATCAGCAGGACTACAATCAGCGAAATCAGCCGGACTATAAACAGCGAGATCAGCCGGACTAGAAACAGCGAGATCAGCCGGACGATAATCAGCGAGATCAGCCGGACGATAATCAGCGAGATCAGCCGGACTAGAAACAGCGAGATCAGCCGGACGATAATCAGCGAGATCAGCCGGACTAGAAACAGCGAGATCAGCCGGACTATAATCAGCGTGATCAGCCGGACTATAATCAGTGAGATCAGCCGGACTATAAACAGCGAGATCAGCCGGACTGGAAACAGCGAGATCAGCCGGACTATAATCAGCGAGATCAGCCGGACTATAAACAGCGAGATCAGCCGGACTGGAAACAGCGAGATCAGCCGGACTATAATCAGCGAGATCAGCCGGACTGGAAACAGCGAGATCAACCGGACTATAATCAGCGAGATCAGCCGGACTATAAACAGCGAGATCAGCCGGACTATAAACAGCGAGATCAGCCGGACTATAATCAGCGAGATCAGCCGGACTATAAACAGCGAGATCAGCCGGACTGGAAACAGCGAGATCAGCCGGACTATAATCAGCGAGATCAGCCGGACTATAAACAGCGAGATCAGCCGGACTATAATCAGCGAGATCAGCCGGACTATAAACAGCGAGATCAGCCGGACTGGAAACAGCGAGATCAGCCGGACTAGAAACAGCGAGATCAGCCGGACTATAAACAGCGAGATCAGCCGGACTATAATCAGCGAGATCAGCCGGACTATAAACAGCGAGATCAGCCGGACTGGAAACAGCGAGATCAGCCGGACTATAAACAGCGAGATCAGCCGGACTATAATCAGCGAGATCAGCCGGACTATAATCAGCGAGATCAGCCGGACTGTAATCAGCGAGATCAGCCGGACTATAAACAGCGAGATCAGCTGGACTATAATCAGCGAGATCAGCCGGACTATAATCAGCGAGATCAGCTGGACTATAATCAGCGAGATCAGCAGGACTATAATCAGCGAGATCAGCAGGACTATAAACAGCGAGATCAGCCGGACTATAATCAGCGAGATCAGCTGGACTATAAACAGCGAGATCAGCAGGACTATAAACAGCGAGATCAGCAGGACTATAATCAGCGAGATCAGCCGGACTATAAACAGCGTGATCAGCAGGACTATAAACAGCGAGATCAGCTGGACTATAATCAGCGAGATCAGCCGGACTATGATCAGCGAGATCAGCCGGACTATGATCAGCGAGATCAGCAGGACTATAAACAGCGAGATCAGCCGGACTATAATCAGTGAGATCAGCTGGACTATAAACAGCGAGATTAGCCGGACTATAAACAGCGAGATCAGCCGGACTATAATCAGCGAGATCAGCCGGACTATAAACAGCGAGATTAGCCGGTCTATAAACAGCGAGATCAGCCGGACTATAATCAGCGAGATCAGCCGGACTATAAACAGCGAGATCAGTCGGACTGGAAACAGCGAGATCAGCCGGACTATAATCAGCGAGATCAGCTGGACTGTAATCAGCGTGATCAGCCGGACTATAATCAGCGAGATCAGCCGGACTATAATCAGCGAGATCAGCCGGACTATAAACAGCGAGATCAGCCGGACTGGAAACAGCGAGATCAGCCAGACTATAAACAGCGAGATCAGCCGGACTATAATCAGCGAGATCAGCCGGACTATAAACAGCGAGATCAGCCGGACTGGAAACAGCGAGATCAGCCGGACTATAATCAGCGAGATCAGCCGGACTATAATCAGCGAGATCAGCCGGACTATAAACAGCGAGATCAGCCGGACTGGAAACAGCGAGATCAGCCGGACTATAAACAGCGAGATCAGCCGGACTATAATCAGCGAGATCAGCCGGACTATAATCAGCGAGATCAGCCGGACTGTAATCAGCGAGATCAGCCGGACTATAAACAGCGAGATCAGTGGGACTATAATCAGCGAGATCAGCCGGACTATAAACAGCGAGATCAGCTGGACTATAATCAGCGAGATCAGCCGGACTATAATCAGCGAGATCAGCCGGACTATAATCAGCGAGATCAGCCGGACTATAAACAGCGAGATCAGCCGGACTATAATCAGCGAGATCAGCAGGACTATAATCAGCGAGATCAGCCGGACTATAATCAGCGAGATCAGCCGGACTATAAACAGCGAGATCAGCCGGACTATAATCAGCGAGATCAGCCGGACTATAATCAGCGAGATCAGCCGGACTATAAACAGCGAGATCAGCCGGACTATAATCAGCGAGATCAGCCGGACTATAATCAGCGAGATCAGCAGGACTATAATCAGCGAGATCAGCCGGACTATAATCAGCGAGATCAGCCGGACTATAATCAGCGAGATCAGCCGGACTATAAACAGCGAGATCAGCCGGACTATAATCAGCGAGATCAGCCGGACTATAATCAGCGAGATCAGCAGGATTATAATCAGCGAGATCAGCCGGACTGTAATCAGCGAGATCAGCCGGACTGTAATCAGCGAGATCAGCTGGACTATAATCAGCGAGATCAGCTGGACTATAAACAGCGAGATCAGCAGGACTATAATCAGCGAGATCAGCCGGACTATAATCAGCGAGATCAGCTGGACTATAATCAGCGAGATCAGCAGGACTATAATCAGCGAGATCAGCTGGACTATAATCAGCGAGATCAGCAGGACTATAATCAGCGAGATCAGCTGGACTATAATCAGCGAGATCAGCAGGACTATAAACAGCGAGATCAGCCGGACTATAAACAGCGAGATCAGCCGGACTATAATCAGCGAGATCAGCTGGACTATAAACAGCGAGATCAGCAGGACTATAAACAGCGAGATCAGCAGGACTATAATCAGCGAGATCAGCCGGACTATGATCAGCGAGATCAGCCGGACTATGATCAGCGAGATCAGCCGGACTAGAAACAGCGAGATCAGCCGGACTAGAAACAGCGAGAGCAGCTGGACTCACTTTCTCTAGTAACCAGTGTCATCTCTCATTCGGTACGCGAAAAAAGCGGTATGACATCACAGGGAAGCTGCTAGGTGTTTGGCTGGTGAGTATTGCAGCTTCGGGACTCTGTCTCAACAACTGGCAGACTGAAAACACAAAAAAAATTAAGTATTAGTTGGAAGGAACAAGTGAGTCGCTAGTGAGTATCATCTTTTTTGGGAATGGTTTATTTAAACTCATGAACTGTATTGATTAGTTGTAGGATTCATCAGTACTAGTAAGGTTTTATTAATAGTTCTAACGTGTTTTTCTATTGCTAACATTTATTTTTTATAGCAGTAGCAAAGGGTCAACTAAAAAAGTTAAGGAATGGCAGGGTTGTTTAAACCTTGAGAGTGCACCTCCTGTACTATGTGTCAGATCCAAGATGCTTCCTGTATCCTGGAGAATCATTTGTGCATGAAGTGTCGTCAATTGCATTCATGAGGATGAGAGCTACGGGGATAGCACATTTATAGATGTGGTCACCCTACACCTTAAGATTATGCAGGGAGAGAGGGAATGGGTGACTACCAGGCAACCAAAAGGAAGCAGGCAGGTTGTGCAGGAGACCCCTGAGTGCATCGCACTCTTCAACAAGTATTCAGTTCTTAATACTGACGAGAGTAATGGTTCACCTGGGGAGTGCAGCCAGAGGCAAATCCATGACACCATGGGTGGCACAGCTGCACAACTGGGGTACAGGGAAGACTGGAAAAGCCATAGTGATAGGTGATTCAATAGTCAGGGGAACAGACAGGCGTCTCTGAATCCAGGATGGTGTGTTGCCTCCCTGGTGCCAGGGTAAAGGATAACACTGAGCGGCTGCAGAGCACCCTGAAGGGGAAGGGTGAACAGCCATCAGTCATGGTCCACCTCGGAACCAACGACATAGGTAGAAAGAGGGATGTGGTCCTGCAGTCAGAATTTAGGGAGCTATGTAAGAAATTAGCAAGCAGGACCTCAAAAGTAGTAATCTCCGGAGGAGGTGACTAGATGTGCAGATGAGGGTAAAGCAGTTGATATAGTCTACATGGACTTCAGTAAGGCTTTTGATAAGGTCCCACATGGGAAATTGGTTAAGAAGGTAAGACCCCATGGGATCCAGGGCAGTTTGGCAAATTGGATCTAAAATTGGCTTAGTGCCAGGAGGCAGAGGGTGATGATTGAGAGTTGTTTTTGCGATTGGAAGCCTGTGACCAGTGGTGTACCACAGGGATCGGTGCTGGGACCCTTGCTGTTTGTAGTGTATATTAATGATTAAGACATGAATATAGGAGGTATGATCAGTAAGTTCGCTGCTGACACGAAAACTGGTGGTGTTGTAAATAGTGAGAAGGGATACAGATGGGCTGGTAGGATGGGCAGAGCAGTGGCAAATGGAATTTAATCATGAGAAGTGTGAGGTAATGCATTTTGGGAGGACTAACAAAGCAAGGGAGTATACAATGGATGGTAGGACCCTAGGAAGTACAGAGGGTCAGAGTGACCTTGGTGTACTTGTCCATAGATCAATGAAGGCAGCAGCACAAGTAAATAAGGTGGTTAGGAAGTCATATGGGGTACTTCCCTTTATTAGTCGAGGCATAGAATGTAAGAGCAGGGAGGTTATGATGGAGCTGTGTAAAACGCTAGTTAG
Source organism: Heterodontus francisci (assembly GCF_036365525.1). Lineage (NCBI taxonomy): Eukaryota > Metazoa > Chordata > Chondrichthyes > Heterodontiformes > Heterodontidae > Heterodontus > Heterodontus francisci. Next base: position 92,542,932 of record NC_090372.1, on the reverse strand, counting down.
ACCACAGCTGGAGTATTGTGTACAGTTCTGGTCGCCACACTATAGGAAGGATGTGATTGCACTGGAAAGGGTGCAGAGGAGATTCACCAGGATGTTGCCTGGGCTGGAGCATTTCAGCTATGAAGAGATATTGGATAGGCTAGGGTTGTTTTCCTTAGAGCTGGGAAGGCTGAGGGAGGACTTGATTGAGGTATACAAAATTATGAGCGGCATAGATAGGAAGAAACTTTTTCCCTTAGTGGAGGTGTCAATATCCAGGGGGCACAGACTTAGGGGATTTGAGGAAAAATATTTTCACCCAGAAGGTGGTTGGAATCTGGAACACACTGCCTAAAAGGGTGGTAGAGGCAGGAACCCTCACAACAGTATTTAGATGAGCACTTGAAATGCCATAGCATACAAGGCTATTTGCCAAGTGCTGGAAAATGGGATGAAATAGATAAGTGTTTGATGGCCAGCACAGACACAATGGACCGAAGGGCCTGTTTCTGTGCTGGATAACTCTATGACTCTATGACTGTACTCCTAGTGCCACGTGCAAATGAGTATAGAAATAGAAGGATAAGACAGATGAATGCGTGGCTGGAAGGTTGGTGCAGCAGGGAGGGCTTTAGATTCTTGGGACATTGAGACTGGTTTTGGGGGAGATAGGACCTGTACAGGCCGGATGGGTTGTACCTGAACAGAGTCGGGACTGAGTTTGTTATGGGACGTTTTGCTAGTGCTGTTGGGGAGGATTTAAACTAGTTTGGCGGGGGATGGGGACCTGAGCAGACTCAGTTGGGACAAAATCAGAAATGAAAATGGAAGGTGGAAAATTAATGGATGAGTCTGGAAGACAGAGGAAGCAAAGGTTAGAAAATTAAAAAGAGTTTGACAGTGCTCAAGAGTATCTATTTCAATGCAAGGAGTATAGCAAATAAAGCAGACGAGCTGAAGGCACAGATAGACACGTGGCAGTATGATAGCATAGCTATTACAGAAACATGGCTTAAGGAGGGACAGGAATGGCAGCTCAACGTTCCTGCTAACAGGATTACAGGGTTTTCAGATGCGAAAGGAAGGGGATAAGACTCGATAGGGAGGCAGATAAGAAAAGAGGGGGAGTGGCAATTTTGGTCAAAGAAACTATTACAGCTGTGAGGAGGGAAGATGTGTTGGAAGGTTCATCAAATGAGGCCATATGGATTGAGCTAAGGAACAAAAAAGGGGCAATCACACTGCTGGGAGTGTACAATAGACCTCCAAACAGTCAGAAAGAGATAGAAGAACAGATATGTATGCAAATTCCTGAGAAGTGCAAGAACAATAGGGGATTTTAGTTACCCAATATTAACTGGGATAATTTTAGTGTGAAAGGATTTGAGGGAGCAGTATTCTTGAGGTGCATTCAGGAGAACCTTTTTGGCCAGTATGTAGCAAGACCAACAAAATTGCCACTCCCTCTCCTTTCTTAACCCCCTCCCTTTCGCATCTGAAAACCCTGTAACCAGGAACGTTGAGCTACTATTCCTGTCTCTCCTTAAGCCTTGTTTCTGTAATAGCTGATGAAAGGTAACTGACCTGAAATGTTAACTCTGCTTCTCTCTCCACATTTGTTGCCAGACCTGTTGAGTAATTCCAGCATTTCTTGTTTTTATTACAACAAGCGAGGGCACAGTTTTAGACTTAGTTTTAGGAAATGAAGATGGGCAGGTGGAAAGAATGGCAGTGGGAGAGCATTTTGGTGGTAGTGATCATAATTCAGTCAGTTTTAACATAATTATGGAAAAAGACAGAGATAGAACAGGAATTAGAGTTCTCAATTAGAGCAAGGCCAATTTTATTAAGCTGAGGAGTGATTTACTGAAAGTGAACTGGAAACAGTTACTTGAAGGTAAATCAGTGTCAGAGCAATGGGAGGCATTCAAAGGAGAGATTCAAGGGGTTCAGAGTAAACATGTTCCCACAAAGAAAACGGGTGAGACGGCCAAATCTATAGCTCCATGGATGTCAAGGAGCTTACAAGGTAAGAGAAGGCAGAAAAGGAATGCCTATGTCTTACACCGAGAACTCAATACTACAGAAAGCTGAGAGAGTATAGAAAGTGAAGGCATGAAATCAAAAAGGAAATTAGGAAAGCAAAGAGAGTGCATGAAAGTATGTTGGCAAGAAAAATCAAGGTGAACCCAAGGATGTTTTATCAATACATTAAGAGTGAGAGGACAACTAAGGAGAGAGTAGGGCCCATAAAAGACCAAAAAGGTAACCTATGTGTAGGGGCGGAAGTTGTTGATATTGTTCTTAATGAATACTTTGCATCTGTCTTCACAAAAGAGGGGGATGCTGCAGATATTTTAGTTAAGGAAAAGGGGTGTGAAGTATTGGATGTAATAAGCATGGAGAGAGAGGAAGTATTAATGGGATTAGCATCAGGGCCAGATGAAATGTACTCCAGGCTGTTAAAAGATGGAAGAGAAGAAATAGTGGATGGACTGTCCATTATTTTCCAGTCCTCACTGGATACAGGTGTGGTGATGGAAGATTGGAGAACTGCTAACATTGTACCTCTGTTTAAAAAGGGAGCGAGGGGTAGACAGAATAATTACAGGCCAGTCAGTCTGACCTCAGTAGTGGGCAAATTATTGGAATCTATTCTGAGAGACAGGATAAACTGTCACTGAGAAAGGCACAGTTTAATCAAGGATATTCAGCATGGATTTGTTAAGGGAAGATCTTATCTGACCAACAAATTTTTTGAAGAAGTAACAAGGAAGATAAATGAGGGTAGTGCAGTTGATGTGATCTACATGGATTTTAGCAAGGCTTTTGAAAAGGTCCCACATGGCAGACTGGTAAACAAGATAAAATCTCATGTGATCCAGGGAATTGCAGCAAGGTGGATACAAAATTGGCTCAGTGGCAGGAAACAAAGGATAATGGTTGACAGGTGTTTTTGTGACTGGAGGGCTGTTTCCAGTGGCATTCCACAGGGCTCAGTACTGTGCTACATACATTAACTATTTGGACTGAAATGTAGGGGACATGGTCAAAAAGTTTGCAGATGACACAAAGATTGGCCGTGTGGTAGATAGCAAGGAGGATAGCTGTAGGCTGCAGGAAGATATTGATGGTCTGGTTAGATGGCAGAAAAGTGGCAAATGGAATCCAACTTGGAGAAGTGTGAGGTGATGCATTTAGGGAGGTCAAACAAGGCAAAGGAATACACGATTAATGGGAAAATACTGAGAAGTGTAGAGGATGTGAGGACCTTGGAGTAAATGTCCACAGATCCCTGAAGGTAGCAGGACAGGTCGATAAGGTGGTTAAGAAGGCATATGGAATCCTTTCCTTTATTAGCCAGGGTATAGAATATAAGAGCAGGGAGGTTATGCTGGAACTGTATAACTCATTGTTTAGGCCACAACTTGCGTATGGTGTACAGTTCTGGTCACCTCATTACAGAAAGGATGTAATTGTACTAGAGAGGGTACAGAGGAGATTTACGATGATGTTGTCGGGACTGGAAAAATGCTGCTATGAGGAAAGATTGGATAGGCTGGGGTTGTTCCCCTTGGAACAGAGAAGGTTGAGGGGAGATCTGATTGAAATGTACAAAATTTTGAAGGGCCTGGGTAGAGTGGAAGTGAAGGGCCTATTTACCTTAGCAGAGAGGTCAATTACTTGGGGGCATAGATTTAAAGTGATTGGTAGAAAAATTAGAGGGGAGATGAGGAAAAATGTTTTCACCCAGAGGGTGGTGAGTGTCCGGAACTCACTGGCTGAAAGGGTAATTGAGGCAGAAACCCTCAACTCATTCAAAAGGAGTCTGGATATGCACCTCAAGTGCTGTAATCTGCAGGGCTACGGACCAAGTGCTGGAAGGTGGGATTCGAATGGGTTGATAGTTTTTCAACCAGCACAGACACCATGGGCCAAGTGGCCTCCTTCTGTGCTGTAAGCTTTCTTTGATTCTATGAAAAAGGCTAATGGAATGTTGGCCTTTATCTAAAGGGGGCTAGAATACAAAGAGGTGGAACTTATGCAATAGTTCTATAAAGGTCTGGTTAGACCACATCTTGAGTAGTGTGTTCAGTTCTAGGCACCCCAGATAGAATATACTATCCTTGGAGGGGGAGCAATACAGATTCACCAAAATTATAGCCGGGCTAAAATGGTTGTAATTACAGCAGGTTGCATAGTCTAGGAAAGTATTTCCTGCAGTAAAGAAGATTAAGAGGTGCTTAACTACATAGAATATACAGTACGGAAACAGATTATTTGATCCAACTGGACTGTGCTGGTATTTATACTCCATGAGTCTCCTTGCATTTCATCTACCTTACTCAGCATGTCTTGCTATTCTTTTTTCCCTCATGTATTCCATGTATTCATCTAGTTTCATTTCGAAAGCATCCAAACTATTTGCCTCAACCATTTTGTGTAGCAAGTTCCACAATCAAACCACTCTGAGTAAGAAATTTCTCCTTCTTTCCCTATTTGATTTATTAGTAACTATCTTGTATTTATTTTTGTTTGGATTCTCCCACAAGTGGAAACATTCTCTCCACATCTACCCTGTCTAGCCCATTCATAATTTTAATGACCGCTACCAGGTCAAGTCTTCTCTTTTCTAAAGAGAAAGCCATACCCCATTCAATCTTTCCTGATGGCTATCATCTCTCAGTTCTGTATCATCCTTTTAAATCATTTTTTCACTTTCTCCAAAGCTTCTATGTCCTTTTTATAGAGATCAAAATGTTGCACAGCACTCTTTAAGCATGGCCTAATCAGGGTCCTATACAAATTTAGCATAACTTCACTAATTTTAAATTCAATAACCCTAGAAATGCATCCCTGTGCTTTGTTAGAAAATAATATATGAAATAGGAGGGATAGGCCATATGACCCCTCAAGCTGGCTCCATCATTTGATAAAATCATGACTGATCTTTGACTTCAACTTCACTTTCCCACCTGATCCTCATTTACCTTTGTTCCCTTAGATCCAAAAATCTATCGATCTCAGCCTTGAATATACTCAACGACTGAGCAACCACAGCCCTCCGGGACATAGAATTCCAAAGATTCGCAATGCTCTGAGTGAAGAATTTCTCATCGGAGTCCTAAATGGCCAACCCATTATCCTGAAACCTTGCCTCCTAATTCTAGACTCTCCAACCAGGAGAAACAGCCTGTCAGCATCTACCCTGTCAAACTCTTAAGAATCTTACATGTTTCAATGAGAGTACCTCTTAGTCTTCCAGAGAGTATTGGTCCATCCTAATCAATCTGTCCTCATAGGACAAACCTCTCATCCCAGGAACCTTCATAACACTTCCTCTAAGGCAAGTACATCCTTCCTTATGTACAGAGACCAAAACTGTACATTGTACTCCAAGTGTGGTCTCACCAAAGCCCTGTACAATTGCAGCAAGACTTCCTTCCTTGTACTCCAACCCACTTGCAATAAAGGCAAACACACTATGTCTTTCAAATTGCTTACTACACCTGCATGTTAACTTATGTTTTGTGTGCAATGACACTCAAATCCTTCTAAACACCAACATGTAATAATTCCTCACCATTTAAAAAATATTCTGTTCTTCTATTTTTCATATCAAAGTGAATAACCTTACATTTCCCCACATTATACTCTTTTTGCCACCTTCTTGCCCACTTAACCTGTCTATATCCTTTGCAGACCCTATGTCCTCCTCACGGCTTACTTTCCCAGCTAGCTTTGCAAAGTCAGAAAACCTGATTACATTACATTACAGTCAGTCCCTTCATCTAAGTCATTAGTCTAGATTGTAAGTAGCTGAGGTTCCAGCTCTGATCCTTGCGGCACCTCACGAGTAACAGCCTACAAACCTGAAAATGACTTTTTTATTCCTACTCTTGTTTTCTGTCCCTTAACCTTGTTAATACATCACCCAACCACATGAGGCCTCATCTTGTGCAACTTTTCTTGTGGCACCTATCAAATGCCTTTTGTAAATCCAAATATACTACATCCAATTGTTCCCCTTTATCTACCCTGCTAGTTACACTGTCAAAGAACTCTAATAGATTTGTCAAACAGGATTTCCATTTCAAAGAACAGTGCTGACTCTTCCTAATCATATTACGATTTTCTATGTGCCCTGTTACCATTTCCTTAGGAATGAATTCCAGCATTTTCCTGAAGACTGATGTCAGGCTAACTGGCCTATAGTTCTTTGTTTTCTCTCTCTCCCTCCTTTCTTGCATAGTTGGGGTAGCTAGCTTCCAGTCCACCAGAACCTTTCCAGAATGAAGGGATTCTTGGACGATCACAGATCACAACCAGTACATCCACTATCTCTGCAGCTATCTCTTTGAGAACACTAGGCTGTGGGCCATCATGCCCAAGGAACTTGTCGGCTTTTAGCCCCAATAATTTCCCCAGTACTTTGCCCTTACTAGGCTCACTCTCATTAGACCCTTGGTTCCCCATTATTTCTGGTATGGTTTTTGTCTCTTCGATACTGAAGCCAGACACAAAATACTTGTTTAACATCTCTGCCATGTCCTTATTCCCCATTATAGTTTCTTTTGTCTCTGGCTCTAAGGGACCCAATTTACATTCATTACTCTCTTCCTTATTACATATTTGTAGAAGCTCTTACAATTTGTTTTTATATTTCTTGCTGGTTTACTGATATTCTATCAATTTTTAGGTCATCTTTTGCTGTATTTAAACCTCTCCAAATCCTCAGGCTTCCTATTCTTCCTTAACCTCTTTAGTTAGCCATGGATGAATCACATTTCCTGTGGAGTTATATTTATGAACACAATGCATTTTTATTGAGAATTATGAACTATTCCTTTAAATGCTTATCTACCACTTTACCCTTTAATTTCCCAATCTACCTTAACCAACTCACTCCTCATACCTATGTAATTGGCTTCAAGTTCAATACTCTAATTTTAGAATTATGCACCCTGGAGTATTTAGTTCCCAATCTTGTTCACCTTACAACCATGTCTCTGTAATGGTGATTAGATCAAACCCATTTATTTCTATTTGTGGTATTAATTCGTTTATCTTGTTAAAAATTATTTGTGCTTATAGATAAAGCATCTTTAATTTTAACTGTTGTGACCAGGTGAGAAAGAGGTCTATGGGTTCCGTTTCAGTCTTCACCTGGTCTTACTGTAACAAAATTTACACACTGTGTTTTGAGCTCCCCCTTTGTGAATCCTTGTTCACAACTTTTCAACTATAAGGCAAATAAAAGAGCACAAACAGGCTTTCTTTGGTTTAAAGAAGCAAGATGAAATTTATTAAACCTTAAACTTAAACTCATACAGTTCATGCTTACAGATAAAACGACGCGCCCATGCTAGCATACACACGCGATATAAACATGCAAAAAGGGACAGAAAAGAGCAGAAGAAAAGATAAGTAAAACAATTTGAGGCAATCTCTTGTTACTGTGCTTCAAGCTCGCTGTAATCCTTGATTGAAGATATGGTCTTGCATTTCGTTGGGGCCCAGTGTTCCTTTTAAACCTTGTTCACGTAGGAGACTTTTTCTCTTTTTGAGTTTACGTGTCTTCAATGGTTTCTGAAGCTGGTAAAAGCGAGATGAGGGCAGACAGGAGAGAGGAACCAGGAGCTTTCTGAGTTCGAATCCTTTGTTGGAAGTTCAAATCTCAACAGCCAGCTAGTTATGTGACTAAATCTGGTCTGACCACTTCTTCTGTGTGTTGGGGAAGCAACAACTGGGCCCTTTTTGTTCCAACACCGCTAGTACTATCCAAATGTCCTTCCAGTCAGGGTCTTGCAATTTTAGGTTTTAATGTTCATGTGACAAAATCATGTGTGCCCCAGTCTTGGCAGGTGGGGGGATTTGCCTGACATAACTTTTTACCATTTTCCCTGATTTGACCTTATTCACGGATAGACTATTACCATTAAACTCTGTACCTTCCTGTCACACACTGCTCACCTTTACCCTAATCGCTACACTGGTCTGATGGCCTTGACTTTTCTCTTTAGATTTATTATTTGCCTTTTACTTGAACCATTTCTTCCTCCCCCATTTTTTTAAAGTTTAAAGCCCTATCTGCAACCGTAGCTATTCAATTTGCAAGGACACTGTTCCCAGTCCAGTTTAAGTGGAGCTCTTCCCAATGGAACAGCTCCCTTTTTTCCCAGTACTGGTGCCAATGCCCCATGAATCAAAGCCCCTGTCTCCTACACCACTTTTGAGCCATGCATTCAACTCTCTGATCTGTCTGACACTGTCAATTTGCACATGGTTTAGGTAGTAATCCAGAGATTATTACCTTTGAGGTTCTGTGTATCAAGCTCCTCAAACTCCCTCAGCAGAACCTCATTCTTCCTTCTAGTTATGTCATTGGTTCTTACGTGAATCACAACAACTAAATCCTTCCCCTCCCAAGTTCTTTTCGAGCTGAGATGTCTTTGACCCTGACACTGGGCAAGGCAACACAATCTTCATAACTCCCAGTCACAGAGGCCAAGAACAGTATCTATTCCATGACTAAACATTCTCCTACCACATTCCTTTTCATTTCCCCACTTGAAGGGCCTCTTGAACCACAGTGCCGTGGTCAGATTGCTCATCCACCCTTCAGACTTTGCTCTCATCTATATAGGCAACAAGAAGCTTATACCTGTTGGATTAGGGTTCCTCCAGCACTGCACCTGGGTTCCCCTTACCTGCCTGACTTACAGTCACCGCCTTCTGTCCCTGAGCATGAACCAGACATGTACCACTTCCTAAGGAGCGTGACTAACTGGCCAGGTAAACATAGAAACAAAGAAAATAGGAGCAGGAGTAGGCCATTCGGCCCTTTGGGCTTGCTCCGCCATTCAAAAAAGATCATGGCTGATCATCTAATTCGGTACCCTGTTCCAGCTTTTTCCCCATATCCATTGATCCCTTTGGCATTAAGAAATATATCTATCTCCTTCTTGAATATATTTAATGACTTGGCCTCCACTGCCTTCTGCGGTTCTGCCACAGGTTCACCACCCTCTGAATGAAGAAATTTCTCCTCGTCTCGGTTCTAATTGGCATACCCCAAATCCTGAGACTGTGACCCCTGGTCCTGGACTCCCCAGCCATCAGGAACATCCTCCCTGCATGTAGCCTGTCTAGTCCTGTTAGAATTTTATAGATTTCTATGAGATCCCCTCTCATTCTACTAAACTCTAGTGAATATAGGCCTAGTCGACCCAATCTCTCCTCATATGTCAATCCTGCCATCCCAGGAATCAGTCTAGTAAATCTTCTTTGTACTCTCTCCCTCCCTTATGTCTTATAATGTCCTCAGACTCCAGCTGAACAATTCTAAGCTGAAGTTCCTTAAGATGCAGACACTTACATTGCTTTCATTGATCTCACCAAAGCCTTTGACTTCATCAGCAGACGTGGTCTCTTCAGACTACTAGAAAAGATTGGATGTCCACAAAAGCTACTAAGTATCATCACCTCATTCCATGACAACATGAAAGGCACAATTCAACATGGCGGCACCTCATCAGAGCCCTTTCCTATCCTGAGTGGCGTGAAACAGGGCTGTGTTCTCGCACCCACACTCTTTGGGATTTTCTTCTCCCTGCTGCTTTCACATGCGTTCAAGTCTCCTGAAGAAGGAATTTTCCTCCACACAAGATCAGGGGGCAGGTTGTTCAACCTTGCCCGTCTAAGAGCGAAGTCCAAAGTACGGAAATTCTTCATCAGGGAACTCCTCTTTGCTGACGATGCTGCTTTAACATCTCACACTGAAGAGTGCCTGCAGAGTCTCATCGACAGGTTTGCGGCTGCCTGCAATGAATTTGGCCTAACTATCAGCCTCAAGAAAACGAACATCATGGGGCAGGACATCAGAAATGCTCCATCCATCAATATTGGCGACCACGCTCTGGAAGTGGTTCAAGAGTTCACCTACCTAGGCTCAACTATCACCAGTAACCTGTCTCTCGATGCAGAAATCAACAAGCGCATGGGAATGGCTTCCACTGCTATGTCCAGACTGGCCAAGAGAGTGTGGGAAAATGGCGCACTGACACGGAACACAAATGTCCGAGTGTATCAAGCCTGTGTCCTCAATACCTTGCTCTACGGCAGCGAGGCCTGGACAACGTATGTCAGCCAAGAGCGACGTCTCAATTCATTCCATCTTCGCTGCCTCCGGAGAATACTTGGCATCAGGTGGCAGGACCGTATCTCCAACACAGAAGTCCTCCAGGCAGCCAACATCCCCAGCTTATATACACTACTGAGTCAGCGGCGCTTGAGATGGCTTGGCCATGTGAGCCGCATGGAAGATGGCAGGATCCCCAAAGACACTTTGTACAGCGAGCTCGCCACTGGTATCAGACCCACCGGCCCTCCATGTCTCCGCTTTAAAGACGTCTGCAAATGCGACATGAAGTCCTGTGACATTGATCACAAGTTGTGGGAGTCAGTTGCCAGCATTCGCCAGAGCTGGCGGGCAGCCATAATGGCGGGGCTAAAGTGTGGCGAGTCAAAGAGACTTAGCAGTTGGCAGGAAAAAAGACAAAAGCGCAAGGGGAGTGTAACTGTGTAACAGCCCCGACAAACAAATTTTTCTGCAGCACCTGTGGAAGAGCCTGTCACTCTAGAATTGGCCTTTATAGCCACTCCAGGCGCTGCTCCACACACCACTGACCACCTCCAGGTGCTTACCCATTGTCTCTCGAGATAAGGAGGCCAAAGAAGTACTTACTCCAGATGTGGTTGACCAGAATCACAACACTCTGTACAAACTCCATGTTACAACACACTACCTGCATTTTTAATTGCTTTGCTAATGTGCAATGCTGATTTTAATGATTTGTTCACCTGTATCCCTGTGTTCTTCAACACTATTCAAATTTCTTATTTTCTGAGGTATAGGTGATGTTTCTATTTTTCCCCATCCGTGCATCCTGTAGTGTTTGATTGTATCAATCTGTCCACTTATCTGTGTTCAATGTGTTTGATTGCTTAAGCCTCTGAATGGAGCTTAAGAGTTAAAAGTGAAACTAAAATATACAGCTAGGATCTTCTACAGAAAACACACTTATTAGTCTGCGTAGATATTGTACTGAGATCTTGTAAGAATTAATATATTTTAAAGTACTGTTAATAAATCAGTTGGTGATTTAATACGTGTGATATCAGCATTGCTCTGAGATAAATCAGATATACATAATATATCCAGCAACCTGGCGTAAACATAACAAAAATGTGGCGACGAAGATGATTCAACAAAATTTAATGTTACCAGATCCAGAACCTTTCCTTCCATTGCCAGGAAATCCTCACTTGTGCTGAGAGCAATGGATTTCGGGATTCAAAACCTACTTGCTCGCTATGGGGATGGACAGCCCAGATATAGCAGTGAACCATAAGAAAGCAATACTTGTACATTGTCGAGGAGCAGAAGGCCAGCGAGTCTTAGAGCAGCTCACAGAAGATATGTCTACGTTTGATACAGCAGTGAGTGCTCTTAAAAAATACTTTAGGCCAAAGAAAAGTGTGATGATAGAACAATACAAATTCTGCCAGAGATCCCCAGGACATGGTGAGTCCATTAAACCATACGTGACAGCATTGCAGCAATTGGCAGTTACATGCAAATTTGACACACTAACCAATGAACTAATTCATGACCAATTAATTGAAAAAACTTCAATTCCGCGAATTAGGGAGCATCTCCTTATGGAGGATGATAGTTTAACCTTGGAAAAAGTCATAATCTTTGCAGTCCAGATCGAATCTGCCATGATTGTAAGGTTTTATTAGTAGTAGTAAGGTTTACTAATAGTAGTAAAGCTTATTAAATTGGCTGGTGAGTATTTCCTTTTTAACTTGACTAGGGAATTTCAATGGGGGTGAGTAGAACATTTATTGAAATAAGAATATAAGCACAGGCAGAACTAGAAGCATTAATTAAAATTTAATCAGTAAAATCATTAATTAAAACACAATAAAGTTGGCAGGGCAGGTGATGTATGGCAGCTGCAGAATGTGGGAGCTCGTGGACACCTGCGTGATCCAAGGCAAACAGATCTGTGGTAAGTGTCTGCGGCTGGAGGAAGCTGCAGATTCGGCAACACATCAGGGAGGGAGGGGGTAAGTTACCTGGACGCTTTGTTCCAGGAGGCAGTCACACCCCTTAGGATAGGGTCATCTGATTTGGTCCATGGTTAGGAGCAGGAGGATTTGACTGCGAGTGAGACAGGTATGGGGATCAAAGGGTCAAAATGGCAGAGCCTGAGCCCTAGCAATTGTCCAACAGGTTTGAGGTTCTTGCAGGGGGATAGACACAATTCTCTACAGGCGAGAGCAAGATTCCAGAAGGTTGTGTTACCTGCCCAGTGCCAGGGTTCGGGACATCTGCCCTGGGCTGGAGAGCGGGACATCTGCCCTGGGCTGGAGAGGATTTGGAGTGGGAGGAGGAGGATCCAGATGTTGTGATCCACTAATGTACCAATGACATAGGTAGGACTAGGAAAGGGCTTCTGCTTAGAGATCAGCAGGTAGGGGCTAAATTAAAAAGATCAAAACTAACATCTGGATTATTACATGACCCACGAGCAAATTGGAGTACAGTAAATAAGATTAGTTAAATGCATCATTCAAAGATTGGTGTGAGAGAAAAGGGTTTTGATTCATGGGGCACTGGCACCAGTACTGGGGAAATTGGGATCCATACCATTGAGATGGTCTTTACCTGAACTGTGCTGGGACCAATGTCATATAATTAGGGCAATAGAGAGGGCTTTAAACTAAATAGTGAGGGCTAGGGATCAAGTGAGGGAAGATATGATAAAGAGGGAGGACAAGGTAAGAGAACAAGGTCGCAATAAGGGAATTGATAATCTGAGGTATAACAGGAAGGGACAGTGCATACAGACTTAAGAGTGCACCAACAGAGAAGGCTAGAGGTTGCAAAAATAATAAAAAGATAGAATAAAAGGCACACTATCTAAATGCACAAAGCATTCGCAACAAGGTAGATGAATTGACAGCACAAATGGAAATAAACAGGTATGATCTAATTGCCACTAGGTAGACATGGCTACAGGCTGACCAAGGCTGGGAACTGAAAGTTCAAGGATAATCGACATATAGGAAGGATAGGCAAAAAGGAAAAGGAGGTGGGGTAGTGCTGTTAATAATGGACGAGATTAGTACATTCGTGAGGGAGGATCTTAGATCAGAAGATCAAAATGTAGGATGTTTGGGTGGAGCTAAGAAACAGCAAGGGGCAGCAAACATTGGTAGTTGTTTATAGGCCAAACAGTAGTGGTAATGTAGGGCATGGTATAAATTAGGAAATTAGAGGTGCATGTAACAAGGGTAATACAGTAAACATGGGGGAATTCAATCTACATATAGACTGGGTAAACCTAATCAGCACTAATGCTGTGCAGGACAAATTCCTGGAACGTATACGAAATGGTTTTCCAGAACAGTATGTTGAGGAATCAACGAGAGAGCAGGCTCTTTTAGATCTACTATTGTGCAATGAGAAGGGGCTAATTAATAATCACATTGTAAAGGAGCCTTTAGGGAAGAATGACCACAAAATGATAGAATTGTACATAGTTTGAAAGTGATGTATTTCAATCCGAAACTCGGGTCTTAAGAATTAATACATGGTTTACAACAAATTTACATTCCTTTGAGGCACAAAAACCTAGCAGGAAAGGTGATCCAACCATGGCGAACAAGCGGTTAGATCAAACGAAGAGGCTTATAAAGTTGCCAAAAAAGTAGCAAGCCTGAGGATTGGGAACATTTTAGAATTCAGCAGAGGACCAAAAAGCTGATAAAGAAAAACAGAATATGAAAGTAAACTAGTGTGAAACATAAAATCAGACTGTAAAAGCTTCTATAGGCATGTAAAAAGGAAAAGATTAGCAAAGACAAATGTGGGCCCACTACAGGTGGAGACAGGAGAATTTAAAGTGGGGCTAAGGAAATGGCAGAGAAACTAAACAAATACTTTGTGTCTGTCTTTATGGAGGATGATACAAAAAAAAACTCCCAGGAATACTAGGGAAACAAGGGACTAGCGAGACTAAGGAACTGAAAGAAATTATTAGTAAAAAAGTAGTACTGGAGAAGTTAATGGGACTGAAAGTTAATAAATCCCCTGGACCTGCTGATCTTGTTACGACAGACGTGGGAGGAGTGCACGGTCTTTCTCGAGTGTCACTTCTCCACAGGCCACAACGTATATTTAAATATTTACCCAGTTACCGATAGACAATTATATACTCTATTTTTATTTGAATAAAATCCACCAACCAGGTTTCTTTAACAAAATTATTTATTATAAAACAAGACACATTCAGTAAAGATGCAAAGCATTAACAGATTGAAATATGAAAGTTCTCTTCTAACTTTGCCCAACACACACACACAACCAGTTAAGGAAAAAATAGTTTTCTCTGCAGAGATCTCTTTACAAAAGATGATAAAAATTCTTTGGCCAAATACTTGTTAATTCTTGATGGAAAAGATGATATGGAATGATATCAGTTGTCCCTTTGGAATTCTCTACCCTGAGGGCTGGAGGCTTAATCATTCAGTATATTCAAGACCGAGGTTGATAGATTCCTAGATATTAAAGATATCAAGGAATATAGTAATAGTGCAGGAAAATGGCATTGAGGTAGATGCCACTCAACTTATTTTGTCTCTGTAGAAAGCATACAGATCCCATAGCAGGCAAGCAGAAACAAATATAGATTTCTTAGTGGCTTGCTTTGGAGATTCATCAAAAGAAAATATTCAAAATGCAAATAATTAACATTGAGAAAGTATTATTGGCCACAAGACAAATTTTTTTCTCTAAAAACAGCAATTTTTATTTTTCAGTAATCAATGTTACTTTCTCTTTGAAATGCAAGTTCTTCCTTTCCCAACGAAAAATGTAGTCTAGATATTTTTCTGGACTTTTCCCCTATGCATGAAGATATTCATTTCATGATAGCACAGAAATGAGGTGGGGTGGGGGAGAAACTGTAATAAATTGCATCACACACATTAGAAATAACTATGAACAGCACCAAGCCTAAACAAACTAAAAAAAAAAGTCGTGTATGTGGGAGCTCAATTTTCAAAAGATGGAGACACTGTCTTCATTCATAGAATCTCCACGTACAATAGAATATCAAAGTACTATAGAAATGAAGAAATTACATTTTTAAGAGAGTTAAAAAGTGTTATGCCCAGTAAAGACATGACATATATTCCTAATTTTTAAGATATGAATTTTCAATGTGGTCTCTTTGTCCAGTTTTTAAAGGAAAAGTCAAACTTCAATGTACGGCAAAGATGGCTGCCAACAATCAAATGACCTGGCCTTTGTATTCAAAAACAGTGTCACCAAACAATGCAGAGCATGCGCCGACGTAATCAGTGCATCCTGAACACTTGCCATCTTGCCAGTATGACACTCCGTCTTGAAAGACTAGGACTTCCAGGTGTCAACTACACCCATCTTGAAACCATCAAGAGACATTCCTGAATTGAATGGGTTTCTTCAGAGACAAAGAAAGTGATTGTCTTAACACCCACCCCCAGGATGAAGGTCTTACAATAAACCAGGATGTGGCTAATCAATACAAGATCACCATATTTTGCCACTCTTCTCCCTCCCCCTGGTTGGCTACGCAGTACATGGTTATGTCGTAACGTGCAGACATCATTACATGGTGACATTAGCACACACATGCGGCTTTGTCAGAAGACACCTATTTGAATAAAGAACTGAGAAGTCATGGGTAGAGCAGCTATGCCTATCTTTTTAATCTTTAAATGCTGACTGCAAAAAGTAGCAGGGACAGACAAGGCAGTACTATCCGGGACCAGAAGCCGTAACATTGCAAAGTCCACCCATACAGCAAGATGACCTCCTGGTAACGAGAGGCAGTGGCAGAGTGGGAACGTCACTGGACTAGTAATCCAGAGCCCAGGCTAATGCTCTGGGCATGGGTTTGAATCCCACCACGGTAGATGGTGAAATTTGAATTCAATTAATAAATCTGGAATTAAAAGCTAATCTAATGATGACCATGAAACCATTGATTGTGAAAACCCATCTGGTTCAACTAATGTCTTTTAGGGAAGGAAATCTGCTGTCCTTACCTGGTCTGGCCTACATGTGACTCCAGACCCACAACAATGTGGTTGACTCTTAAAATGCCCTCTGAAATGGCCTAGCAAGCCACTCAGTTCAAGGGCAATTAGGGATGGGCAATAAATGCTGGCTTAGCCAGCGACACCCACATCCCACAAAAAAAAAGCAACCAACTTCGTGACTTGCAAAAAGTCCACCACTTTGAGAGAATCCTGAAAACCACATCAGAATACAAAAACTTACCTAAACTACAGGCTGAATTTTACCAGGCCCTCGATGCCATGGGTTGCGGCACAGGGGCCAGTTAAATACTGTGGGGAGACACCTGCCTCAAACTGCTGTGTCAAGGGCCTGTTGCACATTACTGGCGGCGGGAGGACCTCAGTGCGGCCCCCTCGCTGCATGGCGGCTGGCCCTTCATCTAAATATTTAAAGAATTACATGTAAACGTACTTACCTGCAGGCAGTGGCCGTCCCACGCCTATTTTATGGCCGCCATGCAAGCTCTGCACGCCTCCGGAACTCCGCACCGAGTTCCAAGGCGCGAACTGGTGGGGAGGAGGGGGGGGGGGGGGGGGGGAAATAATAATTTCAGGGGATGGAGGAGCAGAGAAATCAATTTTTATTGGATGTGGGGTTGGTGGGAAGGGGTTGCAGGCCAAATGTTCGCTGTTTTGCCCATGGAAGGTGGTGGGGGTGGGGGGGGGGGGGAAAGAAGGGCCATCCATATCTATTGTATTTTAATAAAAATTTGACAATGCTGCACCTTTAAAAATTAAGTAATTCAAAGGCTTAAAGCCCTTTAAAAATGGCGCTAGACGCCATTGCAAGGGACACGCCGGCCGCTCTGACTCCTCTATTTAAATGAGCCCCCGCATGTAATATTGCAGGAGCTCCTCGGCGGCACTTCCATATCGGAAGGCCGCAGAGTTGAAAGTGCACCGCAAGCCCTACACTTCGGCATTGAAGACTTCATCAGACCTGCAATGCACATTGTCCAAAATAAGACTATGTGAATTACAAACTATTCTTTTTGCTTATAACCTGTAAAAGTGCACTATTCTCTAACTGCACTTTCCTTGAGTGCGCCTGCATGAGCGAGTGCCATAGCATTAGATTTCACAGTGAGTGCGTGGGTTTCCTCCGGGTGCTCCGGTTTCCTCCCACATGCCAAAAGACTTGCAGGTTGGTAGGTAAATTGGCCATTACAAATTGTCCCTAGTATAGGTAGGTTGTAGGGAAATATAGGGACAGATGGGGATGTGGTAGGAATATGGGATTAGTGTAGGGTTAGTATAAATGGGTGGTTGATGGTCGGCACAGACTCGGTGGGCCAAAGGGCCTGTTTCAGTGCTGTATCTCTAAACTAAACTAATAAACAATCCTCTCTTTATCTGAACCCATGAAGAGCTTGCTGGTTATTCAAATTTGTCCACACAGAGTTTAGTTTAGAGATACAGCACTGAAAGAGGCCCTTCGGCCCACAGAGTCTGTGCCGACCATCAACCACCCATTTATACTAATCCTACGCTAATTCCATAGCCCTACCACATCCCCACCTGTCCCTATATTTCCCTACCATCTAGCTATACTAGGGGCAATTTATAACGGCCAATTAACCTATCAACCTGCAAGTCTTTTGGCATGTGGGAGGAAACCGGAGCACCCGGAGGAAACTCACACAGACACAGGGAGAACTTGCAAACTCCACACAGGCAGTACCCAGAATTGAACCCGGGTCACTGGAACTGAGAGGCTGCGGTGCTAACCACTGCGCCGCACAGGTTTAAAAAATCTTCCTCTCAAAAGCTTACTAATTAGCCAGTTGGAAGGGAACAGGCATTTCAGCAGTTCTCTCACCTTGTTCATAACAGTAGTGTCAGAGTACTTATCTTAATCAATCAGGTCAAAACAATACTGCATGAAAGGATGCAAACAGTTCCACAACCTCTAGGAAGCCATCTGCATAAATGACCAAGAATGGTCCTTAACATGAGGTCTAAATTTAGGCTAAATTACATCTAAGTTTACCTTTTACTCTGAATCCCTTATCCTACTCATTTAAAATTTTAATGTCTTTAGCTTTATTATTGTATACCTCTCCCTCCAATGCTTCCACTCAAGACAAAAAACCCCAAATTGATCTTTTTTCCCCCAATACTATTAGATGATCAGCATGATTCCTCACTGAACTGGCTCTATTGCCAGTGTTTGTGACCAGAATCTCTCAGTATTTTTAAAAGCACTTTGACAAATATTCCAAATACTGCTTCAAAGTATTTACACGGGAACATAAAATTAATCCCTCTTTGTTTGGGGGAGTGGGGGGGCAGTGGTTAAAGTCCTTGACAAGTCCAAAGAATTTAACAGATAAATCCCCTAGATTACATGGTATTTACCCCACAATTTTGAGAGACAGTCAAGGAGATGTGGGAGCCACTAGAGAATTATGAGGGAGTTAATGCACATTGCGGAGGTACTAGCACATTGGATACAGGCTAATGGTGCTCCTACTCAGGAAAGATGACAGAACACAAATAGGCAACTGCAGACCCAAGTACTGAGCAGGAGGTTTCAGGGTCATTACTGCTTCTCATTTACCTGGAATGGACTGGAATAGAATGGTGGATGCAAAATAACATTGTTTAAGAAACTAGATGTAACGACAGGGAAGTGTAGGGTTCTTCTGGAAGGATGCATTCGTATGGGCTGAATGACCTTATCCACATATACGATCAGAGCACGACAGTTGAAGTGAAAGGCAAGCTTATCAAGAAGCACATGACTATCAATGGAAATTTTAAAGCAAAAAATTGGATCAGTGACTGACAGTCAAGAACTAATCTAAGCAGGGTCAACCACAGAAGACTGTCACAAAAATTTAAAATCACGCATGAACGTTGTACACAAAAATTTGTGCAATTCAAAGTTCCCGAGCACTGGTGTATTTTGTAAAGAGAAAATGCAAGGCAGCAATTATGACCTGATTCAAGACACAAATCTTCTGCTGATCGGGGGAAGAAATACAGCAAAATGGGAGACCCTGATGAGGATACAGAATTTCTAGGACATCATGCTTTTACCCTATATAGAATGAAGGTGAAGCTGACTTATATATGAAGGCTAGACAAAATATTAATTTGGAAATTTTTTCCAGTTGTGTAAATATGGACATAATGTTAACAGATTTGTTTCTACTGTTACAATTTCGGAGTCCAATCAGTTTCTATAATTATTGCTTTGCAAAGTTAGCATTGAACATTAATTTACTATGATTAGCAATCTTTTAGAAGTACACAATGTTAATCTTGATTGAGATACATAGAACGGATTCACTGGCTTTAAAGATTTTCCTGTTGGGAGTCAGTTGAGCAAGGCATCAATAACATTTAATGATTTTTGTTGTATTGAATGCTTGTGAAATGAGATTAAACATGCTGATAAGACTATATGTAGTTTAGGCAACTTCAGAAGGAACAAATTTCAAGGGCTTTATAACAACCAAGATTAAGCCACTTAAGACTTACTACTTTTAAAATATGGCCTCCAAACAAAAAACAAGTAACCATAAAAATGCTGAAATTTCATTAACGATTAATACTTTTGTACCCTCTTGGAAGGAATTACAATATGATTCATAGAAGGGTACAATAAACAGAACTTAGCATTTAGGAAGGAATATTAGAGATCACAGTACAACCATTATTAAGTTTGAAACTTGAGGTTTTCAAACTCTACTCTAATTATACGTCAGTGCTACATCAGACTACATCTAAAATAACGGAAATAAGCTTGCATCCCAGTATGAGAGAAGAAATAAGTAAAACTAGCTTTACTGCAACTTAGTGTATGTCAACAAGAGGCTAATGCTGCATTAAGTACAGAGGTTTGAAGGAATATTTTTAAGTTTTGTATAAAAGCAGTAAATCGATAGATCTTAAGTACCTCTTGAAAAAGACAAGCTGTTATATGCTGCTTGTTGATGTATGCCTACACTATCCATTCATTCTGTATGCAGGTGGGAAAAGCTAACAGGTGATCTATTTGTTGCAGTTCAATCCAAAGTTTCACTGGACAGACTTCCTTTGTTGAATAGCCCAAGGAGAACGCAATATTAGGCTGAGCACAGCATTCCTCCAAGTCTGTCACCTTTTCTCCATTCTTTTTGTTCCCTTCCTTGCTAATTGCATCAGATTTTTGGGGATCACTTTTGTAATCAATTCTTATTGTATTCATGTTCACATTAGCTTTGCATTGTATAATCTGTTACAAAGTATTTAAATGAAAATGTTAGCTCTGCATGTAATGAAAATGTTGTTCACTTTGCACCTCTGCATCTTAATCTGTTACCAGAGATGAGGCAAGGGAAATCTCATTCAGAATCTCTTTTAAAAAAAAAATGTACAAGCTTCTCTTTAGAAATTGTCACTTCCAGAAAAATTCCCTACAAATAATTCAATCAGATATCCAACAGCAATCCATGGAACATCCCAAGTACCTCCCACACAGAGGCATCTTTAATTTTTTAGTAAACTGTTGTACATTATAGCAGTTGGTCGATATGCAGAGACCATCGTGCAGATGAAAATATAGAAATACACCATTAACTAAAAACAAAAATTTAATTCTTATAATCCTTTACAAACTGTGAAGACACATTGTTAGAGTTCCATCACATCACATTTTCAATCTAGGGCAGAAATCCAACGCTTCACTATTACCCAGTTAGATCAATAGGTTCCAAGACTTACAAGTTGGTTTTTAGAATCTTCCAGAGGACATTACAACAGTCTACCGTTTTGCACATTTTCAATAGTTATTTTGTAAAATGCATATACTGATCTTTTCTAGGTTTACATCAGGTTTTTCTTTGAATAAAAAAAATACACCTCAGAACTCTAGGACAGCTTCAAACTGCAAATACAACCCCATGACAAAGTCAAACACCATGACAAAACTAATGAATGTTGGCATTTGCGTGTTCAAAACAACCTGTACTTGGTAATTAAAAGATTACCATTAATTCCAGCCCTGTCCTTTCCTTACATCAGGTTCTGAACTACATAAATCAGTTCAAGCAAGTAGCTTTTAGAATGGCCTTTCCAAAGCAGTATATAGCCACAGAAACTATCATGCACAACTACCAAAATCTTAACCCCACCCCCCACCCTCCGCCAAAAAAAGTCACTAACACATTGATTAAAAATTTTTTTAGACAGTTGTCCAGCAAGCAGGAGAGTCTGGTCAGTAACGACCTGCAAAACAAAACAAAAAGATAGAATTAGGTAATTTGATTACTACCATACATGAATTACTATAATTAACTATTAGTTACTACACTTGACAGCCATGCATTTTCATATTTAAAGTACATTTGCTTTGTCATCTGCATTGCAAATAACTCAGGTTTAGTACTTACGTGGCGAATAGGAACGAGATCGTGAGCGTGACCGGTATCCTCTGCTGTAGTAAGGTGAAGGCGATCGTCGTCTACTATAATGAAACAATATAGATTATAAGACCGAGCTACCTTAAAAAGCTTCATTTTGGATTTGGAGCTGAAATTCCAAACAAAACTTGCGCATTGCCATATTATGTGAAATAGGAGACAGTATAGTGAGGGGGATTGACACTGTTGTCTGCAGCAAAGAGCGAGAGTCCAGAAGGCTATATTGCCTGCCCAGTGCCAGGGTTCAGGATATCTGTTCAGAGCTGGAGAGGAACTTACTGTGGGAGGGGGAGGATCCAGTCGTCGTGGTCCATGTAGGTACCAACGACATAGGCAGGACAAGGAAAGAGGTTCTGTTGAGGGAGTATGAGGAGCTAGGCACCAAAGTAAGCAGAACCTCAAAAGGTAATCATCTCTGGATTATTACCTGCCAATTTGCAAGTGGCTCATAGGGCAATTAAGATTAGAGAAATGAATGCATAGCTCAAAAACTGGTGCGGAGTAGCACCAAAACTGCTCCGGTTCATGGGGCACTGGCATCAATACTGCGGAAAGTGGGGACTGTACCACTGGGACAGTCTACACCTGAACTATGTTGGGACCAGTAAGGAAGGATGTAAATGCATTGGAAGTAGTTCAAAGAAGGTTTAGTAGACTAATACCTGGAATGGGCGGATTTTTTAGATTAGAGATACAGCACTGAAACAGGCCCTTCGGCCCACCGAGTCTGTGCTGACCATCAACCACCCATTTATACTAATCCTACACTAATCCCATATTCCTACCAAACATCCCCACCTGTCCCTATATTTCCCTACCACCTACCTATACTAGGGGCAATTTATAATGGCCAATTTACCTATCAACCTGCAAGTCTTTTGGCTTGTGGGAGGAAACCGGAGCACCCGGAGAAAACCCACGCAGACACAGGGAGAACTTGCAAACTCCACACAGGCAGTACCCAGAATCGAACCCAGGTCCCTGGAGCTGTGAGGCTGCAGTGCTAACCACTGCGCCACTGTGCCGCCCTCATATGAGGAAAGATTGGACAGGCTAGGCTTGTATCCACTGGAATTTAGAAGAGCAAGAGGCAACTTGATTGAAACATACAAGATCCCGAGCGGTTCTGACATCTGAAAGGATGTTTCTTCTTGTAGGAGAATCTAGAACTAGGTGTCACTATTTAAAAATAAGGGGTCATCCATTTAAGACAGATGAGGAGAATTTATTTCTGAGGGTCATGAGCCTTTGGAACACTTTATCAAAAGGTGGCAGAAGCACAGTCTTTGAAAAATTTTAAGACCAAGGTAGACTGATTCTTAATGAGCAAGGGGATGAAAGGTTATTGGGGGTAGGTGGGAATGTGGAATTGAGGCTATGATCAGATCAGTCATGATATTGTTGAATGGCAGAACAGGCTCAAGGGGCCAAGCAGCCTACTCCTGCTCTTAATTTGTATGTATAAATGGCTGTTTTGCAGATTGGAGTAAAGTATATAGTGATGTTCCCCCAGAGGTCAGTATTAGGACCACTGCTCTTCTGATATATATTAATGACCTACACTTAGGTATACTATATAACTACACTACATAAATGCAAGTCTTTCTTTCTACACAGGACGTAATTTCAGAGTTTGCACATGACACGAAACTCAATGTACTAAGCAAAGAGGAAAACAGTAACAGCCTTCCGGAGGACATACAGACTGGCGAAATGGGCAGACAAAGTTTCAACGCAGAGAAGTGCGATGGGATATGTTTTGATAGGAAGAATGGAGAGGGACAACAGGAATTAACTGGTACAATTTTAAAGGGATGCAGAACAGAAAGACCTGGTGGGGGTGCATACATAATCTTTTGAAGGTAACAGGACAAGTTGACAAAACTGTTAATAAAGCCAGGATCCCAAATGCTTTTTTAAAAACAGATGCATACAGTACAAGAGCAAGGAAGGTATGCTAAAACTTTATAAAATACTGGTTGAGCCTTAGCTGAAGTCATGTGTTCAATTTTTGGCACCACACTGAGGAGAATATCACTGAGAGGGTGAAGAGATTTACGAGAATAGTACCAGGAAAAAGAACTTTAGGTTTGGAGACTGGAGAAGCTAAGATTGTTCTCCTTGGAGCAGAGGAGATTTGATGGAGGTGCTCAAAATTATGAATGCTTTTGATAAGGGTAAATGAGAAGCTGATGCAGAAAGATTGTTAACTAAAGGACTTAATGTTTAAGGTGACTGGCAAAGAACTACAGGCAACAGGATTTTTTAAAATAGCACTTGTGATCTGGAATGAACTGCCTGAATGGATGGTGGAAGCAGATTCAATACTAACACTCAAAGGGAAATACTTCAAAAGGAAAAAGAAATTCAATGGCCTTGGAGAAAGAGCAGGGGAGTGGGACCAATTGGACAGTTCTACCAAAGAACTGGCACAGGCACAATGGGTTTTTAAAAAACTTCCCTCCTGAAATGTGAGCATCACTGGCAAGGCCAGCATTTATTACCCATCTTTAACTGCCCTTAGAAAGTGGTGATGAGCTGCCTTCTTGAACTGCTGCAGTCCATATGGTATAGTTACACGGTGTTAGGGAAGGAGTTCCAGAATTCTGAGCCAGCGACAGTGAAGGAGTGGCAATAAAGTTCCAAGTCAGGAGGGTGTGCAATTTAGAAGGGAACTTGCAGGTGGTATTCCTATGTAATGTGTCTGCTGCCCTTTCTTCTAGGTGGTAGAGGGTTTGGAAGATGCTGAAGAGGCGGCTTGGGAGTTGCTACAGTGCATCTTGTAGATAGCACACACTGCTGCCACACTGTGCGCTGGTGGGGAGATGGGGTGCCGATCAAGTGGCTTTGTCCTGGCTCACGTTGAGCTACTTGAGTGTTGCTAGAACTACACTCATCCAGGCATTCGATCACACTGCTGACGTTTGCCTTGTAGATGATGGACAGGCTTTAGGGAGTCAGCAGCTGAGTGACTCGTTGTAGAATGGCCTCCTTTTGTGCTGTATTTTGTTCTATGATCACCAGCTGACCCTTTCCAAACACCATAAACACTTTTGCGATTGCCTCATATTTAAAAATTATCCATCTTGTTAATTATGTTTAATCATATGCAGGTGGAGGGTGTTAATTAGGGACTTACTTGAGTATATATAAGGAGACACAAACTAGGGGAAGGTTTGTGTGAGCAACTGCACGTTTGTAATCTTTTCCAGCATAACGCTTCAGAGGATTGTTGCCTAAAGGTGAAGGTTATTGTGGAAAATAGCAGAAAGCAAGTGTAAATTATCAGGTTAAGAAAACGCTCCAATGTCGAGTCTGAAACACGTAACCAGCGGAAGAATGAAGTGGATATGTGGACACGGGTTACATCCCTACCAATGGGGAAACAAGGCATGGCCTTGGCGTCATCACTTCCTACCAAAAATAAAATCAAAGTATTTTGTGAACTGAATGCCCATCAGGTGGATATTGAAGCTTTGGATCTTCTGTTAGAACTCTTGGATGAGATTTACAAGAAAGATGATCGATAAAATGCCTATGAGGCATGGTCAGACTTTGATAGATTTCAGAAAACAGATGGTTATTCAATGGAGGAATACATCATGGACTTTAACAAACTGTACAGAAGATTGAGGATATTCAATTTGGAGATCCCTGGTTCAGTGCTAGCATTTAAATTGCTTGATTGTGTTCAGGTGGCACATATTGACAACAGCTCCTGGTTCTAACTGGGGTTCGATTCTTGGAAAAAGAATTTGGTCCCTGTTGGACCAAATGTCTGTTGCCTTAAAATAATTTCTGGGTTAGCAGTCGTTTCCTGCAGCCTTGGTAGAACGAACGGGACATTCTACGTTGACGCAAAGTACGACGGACTCAATGATTGCCGGATTTTGAAATGGTCCAGATACTGGACACATATACCAGTACAATGGAAACGCTAAAAACTGGAGGAATGAGGATGAAAGCAGCTTTAGCAGGTCTGGCTATGACAGCAGAAGACAGAATTGAAACAGCAATAATAGGCAAATTAATCCCAGGAATTCTCAAGGAACAGTTAATAGGTTCTTCAGGTATGACTAAGTATCATTATGTAATGAACTGTCCAAAACGGCGAGGCAGAGCCCTCGAAAAGAGACACACAAAATTCTGAGGCCGAAGAGGAAATACTCTTTGTTCTTAGGGCGGCACAGTGGCGCAGTGGTTAGCACCGCAGCCTCACAGTTCCAGCGACCCGGGTTCAATTCTGGGTACTGCCTGTGTGGAGTTTGCAAGTTCTCCCTGTGTCTGCGTGGGTTTTCTCCGGGTGCTCCGGTTTCCTCCCACATGCCAAAGACTTGCTGGTTGATAGGTTAATTGGCCATTATAAATTGCCCCTAGTATTAGGTAGGTGATAGGGGAATATAGGGACAGGTGGGGATGTGGTAGTGATATGGAATTAGTATAAATGGGTGGTTGATGGTCGGCACAGACTCGGTGGGCCGAAGGGCCTGTTTCAGTGCTGTATCTCTAAACTAAACAAATGAATCTGAATGAACTGTACTAGTCACAAGGAGTCTTATTTCTGTGATGAATATTAGTCATGGATTCATTCAACTGTGTTGTTAGATAGTGCTTGCACATCAGCAGTACGTGGAGCAGATTAGTTACAATGCTAACGGGATTCACTCAGTAGTGAGGATTGACGCAAGGTTAAGGAGTATACAAGTACTACTTGCTTAAGGTTGGGTGATGACAACACATTGAAGTCACTAAAGAAAGTTGTACTTCCATGTAAAATAGGTGGAACAAGTCACTATCAGTATTGCTGTAGTCACTAACGAAATAGAAGATTTACTCAACAGTGAAGCTAAGAAAAAAAACAAATGGAATTTAATATGGAGCATGATAAGGCAATTGTTTTTGTAAAGTCAATGGATTTGTAGTTTCCCCAGTCAGTGCATTATTGTATCCCCTTAACAAAATGTGATGTTTATAGTCAGAGTGTTAAAGAAGTATTAATGGCATCAGGTGATAAGAATGTGAAATAAAGCAAATGGTCTTAAAGTTACACAATTTGCTCACCCTTGTCAAAGATTAAACACCCTGCTAAAGGATGCAGGTGTGATTGAAGAGTATATGAGGATAATAGAAGAGATTAATGAAAAGTGTGAAATCCGTAAAAGTATCGGAAGATGCCACATCCTATTGTAAGCCATCCACTGGCACATGACTTTAACAAGGTAGTTGCCATGGATTTAAAGATATAGGACAAAGACAGGAATATTTTAATTCAACATTTTATAGACTTGGCAACCAGATTTAGTCTTTCTACGTACAATAGCAAGGACAAAAGGGCAATTATTGATAAAATCATGGAGAACTGGATAGAGACTGGACTTGGGGCACCAGCTAAGTTTCTGACTGATAATGGAGGGGTATTTGCCAATTATTTTTTATTCATTCATGGGATGTGGACGTTGCTGGTCAGGCCAACATTTATTGCCCATCTCTAATTGCCCTCGAGAAGATGGTGGTGAGCTGCCTTCTTGAACTGCTGCAGTCCATGTGGGGTAGGGACACCCACAGTACTGATAGGAAGGGAGTTCCAGGAGTTTGACCCAGCAACAGTGAAGGAACGGCGATATAGTTCCAAGTCAAGATGGTGCGTGGCTTGGAGGGGAACTTGCAGGTGGTGGTGCTCCCAACATTTGCTGCCCTTAGCCTTCTAGGTGGTCGAGGTCACGGGTTTGGAAAGTGCTAAGGAGCCTTGGTGCGTTGTTGCAGTGCATCTTGTAGATGGCACACACTGCTGCCACTGTGCGGCGGTGGTGGTGGAAGGAGTGAATGTTTGTGCATGTGGTGCCAATCAAGCAGGCTGCTTTGTCCTGCATGGTGTTGAGCTTCTTGAGTGTTGTTGAAGCTGCACCCATCCAGGCAAGTGGTGAGTATTCCATCACACTCCTGACTAGTGCCTTGTAGATGGTACACAGGCTTGGGGAGTCAGGGGGTAACTTACGTGCCACGAGATTCCTAGCCTCTGACCTGCTCTTGGAGCCACAGTATTTATATGGCTACTCCAGTTCAGTTTCTGGTCAATGGCAACCCCCTAGGATGTTGATAGTGGGGGAGTCAGCAATGGTAATGCCATTGACTGTCAAGGGGAGATGAGTTTAGAGACTTGTGCGAAAACACCAACATTATGGTCATGAATACTGCAGCTGAAAGTCCTTTTGTGATGGTAAGACAGTAATCATCAAATAAGGAAATCAAGCTAAGGTTGATTCCTCACAACTAGTCGGGATTGATTATAAAATCTCAATCTGAGCAGCTGATAGGAGGAAGCGAGGCACCTTGTACCTCAAATGCTCATCTGTTTTGTGATGACGGTCCAGAGGAACAGAATATGGTAGATCAAGTGCTGGATAGCGGTAGCGTGAGTGATCACGATGTGCAGGACACAGCTATCACATCCAAAGGCCAATTACCCAGAATTGGTATTTGGGTGATGTATATTCCAGTGGGGTCTGGTGAGTGGAGAGATGTGACAATTGTGGGGCAAGCAGGAAAATCTACTGACAAGTTTAAATATTGGTTGAATGTTCAGGATGATGGCCAAGTAGCGAGGTCCATGGACTGGCAGAATGGGGTGAAAGAGTAGAGAGTAAGAAAGTGCACTGCAAGTTCTAATAGGTCTGGAAGCGACGCTTGCATTAGGAAACGATCGCGTACTGGAGAAAGAGCCTCCGAATGTGTGAGGGAGATCTTCCAGTAGTAGTTCCGAAAGACATCAAAGTGTAGTAGAGGCCGCAGATTGAACAGATTGCGCACTGAAATGAAGGCTTAAGAGCAGTCTCGCAATAGAACTAAAAGTAGTCCACATGACTGAAGTTTCGGTGGCTGCCAATAAACTTAATAAAACTAAGCCAAAAAAAAAGGAAGTGGAATGTAGGGGAAATTTTGGTTTTATTCTGAGCTACCAGATAAAGCACAGCCAGTCTTGTCATATAGATGAATTTGTACTGAAGAAATGCTTGTAGATGGGACTTGAGGTGAAAGCAAGGCTAGCTGCGAGGGGTTTTGAAGAGCGACTGGGTGATATGGGTGTTAGAGTGGACTCTCCTGCAGCTGGAAAAGTAATCTTGAAAATCTTGTTAACTCTTTTAGCCACATATTCATGGGACTGCAGATCAACAAAGTGACTCCTGACAACACAGCCCCCCCACCAACATCATCAGTGTGCTCCCAGATTCGCACATGCCCAGAACCGGCTCTTGCTGCTAGTACGGTGCCAGGACTAATTTGCACATGCGTCATTCGTCGCTGGTCACTCCCGGCCTCGCCATTTCTCCCCCACTTGGCTCCTTCCTGCTTCTGGTCCCCGCTCCCTCTGGCAATTGCAGCCTCTTTTCCCCCACATGGGGGAAGCGTGGAAGAGAGAGCGCGACAAGGTAGGCAGGTGAGGGGAGGTCTGCGAGCAGCCGCAAGTACTGCGCCACCTAGTGGTTGTATTGTCAGCAAACGCAGCCCTAGGTCAATCGACATAAAAACCACATTTCTGCAGGGTGATACTTTTCAGACAGAAGTATTTCTGGTACCACCTAAAGAAGCAGCAGATGCAGAAGGAAAACTATGGAAACTAAAAATTAAGTCTAAGGCCTTAATGATGTTTCCAGGGTATGCGGTTTCCTGGTGAAATCGGTTTTGCTGAAAATTGGCTGTGTTCAAGTAAAAAGATCCTGCAATGTTTTATTCGTATCACAAAGGGAAACTTTCAGGCATCTTCATGATGCATGTTGCTGATTTCCTATGGGGTGGTACTGCAGAATGAGAAATGTGTTAATAAGATTAAAGTAGAGTTCAAGACTGGAGTCAGGCTTATGGGGCTTTTAAATATATTGGTTTAGATATCAAGCTGGAATAACTTTAAATCAACAATCCAGTTGAGAGAGTGTCACTCACATCCCAGTTAATTGTGCTAGGTCTTCACAGAAAGATGATATATCTAAAGAGACATAGCAATCGCGAAGCTTGATTGGCCAATTAAACTGGCTGCGCACTCAGACTAGACCCGATGCTAGTTTTGGAGTTAAGTACTACGATGAAACACCCAAAAGTTGAGAATGTTTTAAGGGCAAATAAAACATTTCAAAAATTAAATTTGGAGAAATGCATATTTAAGTTCCCATGCTTAGGTGACCCAAATAACATGGAGGTAATTTTCAGTGATGCTTCACATGCTCGTCTTGCTGATGAGTATTCGGGTACAGCTGGTTTCATAATATTTTTGATGGGTGAAATGGGAAATGTTATCCTATACCTTGGGAAGCTAAGAAAATAAAAAGGGTTGTTAAAAGTACTTCAACTGCAGAAACACTAACTGTTGGAGGCAATGGATATGGGGTTCTAATTGTCAAATATTTTAGGCGAGATTCTGTACAAGGGATGTACTGAAGATATTCAAAGTTATGTAACCGATCCTTGTGGGATAATGTACACTACAAAAAGCAAGCACAAAAAAGGTTACGGATTAACCTTGCTGGATTGAAACAAATGCTGGAGAGAAAGGAAATCTCCAAAATTAAATGGATACATGCAAGTCAACTATCGGTTTTACAAAAAGAAATGCTTATACATAGAAATTAAGAGATCCTAGAGGAGAGGTAATGTAGTGTTTCATACAGAACATGGAATTTATTTTGATTTGTTTGTGCATGTTAAACTCAAGTTTTATTTAAAGAAAACTGGAATCTGTTCATTGTGTTTAATCATATGCAGGTGCAGGGCATAATTAGGGTCATTAGTGAGAATATATAAAGGATACAAACTGGGGGAAGGTTTGAGTGAGGAGCAACATGTTAGTAATTTTTAATTTGCAAAATAAATACAAGAGTGAGTAAAGATTGGCTCTAAAATAGTCCTTCAACAAGCACTCTGGAATTTAGTACTTAACTTCATTCGTTCAATTCTATTTGCAATTTGGGAGTTAATTGGCTCAGGGAAACAATATATTAATTAGGCACACTGACACGATTACATCAATACCAGACTTCAGGCTTCCTACATGCGGAAGCGTGTAGTAACCTCGTTCACATCGCAGAGTGCCAACTGATCCTGATCTGTAATTAAACTGCAGTGAGAGCTCAAGCTCCGACTTAAGCAGAGGTGGATTTAAGCTACAATTGTGTCTCCTAAATAAATTTGAGGCTACTTTAGGTAGAAACATCAGGCGAATACTAAAAGTAGATTTGACTCTAAATTTCTGTAACTCACTAACCTGCAAGTAAAAATGTAAAATTAACTGCCAATTTCCATGATTGAAACTTATGACTGCACATTTGAAGAGGTTCAAATGCATATAATAAATGAGTGTAGGGCAGGATTAGCAGACTGAGGTCTCAAGGGCAAGAGGTGGCCGAACAGAAGCAATGGGCAACAAGCAATGAAAGGTTCCTTTGGCTGAGCCTGAAATGAACAAGTATAGCTATTTCTATTATGGTGCTGTCATGGTTTCTTTTAAACTCAGACTGACAAGGTCAGTGAACCTTTAACAAATCTGAAACACTGAAAACTTTATATTAAATAACTTGGAACAGGGAGATCCGCAGTAGCCACAAGAAATTTAGCTATTCTAACCTACAATTACTGCAGAAACTCCAGAATATTCTGAGAGCTACCATGACAAATGATGTTTGAAGCAAAGAACACCCTCCAGCAGTCTTGAAGGTCTATATAAATGCGTCTTTTTTCCTTTAAGGTTCATAAATTTCATAGGAATAGAATGCCAGGCAAAGCACCAATGTCACTGCTACTGAGATAATATTAAGTGAGTAGGTGGCTTTAACATTATGCTTTGAAGCCTGGATTAAACTGCACGTGTAGAGGATGCTGTTAGAATATTGCTCAGCGTTTCAAAGGCATTAATGTATTAATTATGATTTCACACTCCACAATATAATTCAGACATATATAATGCTTTACCTGTACCGATAATCGTAGTCCCGATCATCATATCGATCATATTTATCATATCCTCGATCATAGTATGAATCTCGACGACGGCCTCCACCACCTCCTCCTCCACTGCTGCTAAAATAGAATAAAAAGAAACCATATTAACTTTTTTTTTTAATGGATTGAAGTTTGTAAGAAAGATGGAATTTGTTTATCCTTACTGAGTAGGTCGCCCCATATAGATCCCAGGAGTGGGGGTGTGGGGCCTCTTTGTAATAGAATAATCAACACGAATTCGTCTGCCATCTAGTTCCATTCCATTAGCACGCTCCATTGCCTGCAGAAAAAATACATTTTTAAAACCAATGTTTTTGTCTGCACTCAAATTATATCCAAATAACAGCATTAAGTTCCATAGTGTCTTCATGGATAAATATAATGAACTTAAAACAAGCCAAGTCAACTCATAGGTGGAATGAACAACAGAACTTGTAATGCAATTTCATGCCAACATACAAACAGGGCAAAAAATTTAAGAATTAGCAGTATATAAATGAGCACTACCAAAGGTAAATCTGATCTGTATTGTTATCTGCTAGCTTGCAGGTACCTCTTTAGCATCCTCTAGTCTTTCGAAGTAAACAAATGCAAATCCTCTTGAACGCCCAGTCCGTTGATCGTAGACGACATTGACTCCTGCCAATGGTCCATAACGAGAGAAAACTTCACGAAGATCCCGCTCAGTGGTGTACAAACTAAGACCAAAAACACCTAGACAGGTGTTTGGATCTGGATTAGCCTGCAAAAACAATGCATGAATTGCTCTGAAGAATTTAATGGTGCTGTACCCTGAAAGTTCATCTCCCAGAAACATAGCATCAGGTTTGACTACAAAGTCTCCTGTGAAGAGAAATCAGCATGGCCTTTCATTGTGGGTTACATAAATGTATTAGTATTTACTGCTTATTAAAGAATAGGTATAGCAAAATTAATTTGATGGACATCTAACCTTCCATACATTGTCCACCAGCATTTGAAATTACTAGACATGTTCAGCACACTGCTTGGAAACCCAACGTGAACTTAATACTCCAACAATAAATAAATAATTTGTCTGAAATCTCAGAGGGCCTCAAAAGGGAAAAAAATCTTAAAAGGCTCATCCACTACAGTGCTCAAATTTTTGACTTCTCATGCCAACCCTCAACACACACATGCGTTCAACTTTTCAACAAAAGTTAACTTGGACCTCAAGTACAATGCTTGCATATTTTCTCAGTAGAGTTGTCCAATCGTCTAATAACAGCCTGTGAAACCATAGTCTATTTGGAACCAGGTCCCACTATTTTAAATTAAAATTCTCCGAAGCTATTTTCTTACCAATTCCAAATGGTGGAAGGGTCCCTATACTAATGGCTTTGTATCTCTAGATGCAGCATCCACACTTTGCATGGGTAGTTGCACCAGCACACTAAACAAAGAGAAGATCATGGCTACCTGGGTGAGGCAACAGAACAAGGTCACCAAGGGTTACTGCCATGGAACCTTGACCTGTAACTTGAACTACAATTAGAAAAAAAAATACCATCAATTTGGATTTCAAATAACTGAACGCATTTTATCCCTGGTGCTGCCTGAATGACCAATTTTGTGACACCCAGCTATGAAACCCACTTGACGCATTTTTTAGTCAATCCATCAGGCAGAATGATACAGCCCAGAAAGAAGCCATTCTATGTTTCTATGTCCAGATTAGTCTTGTCCACAGCTCTCTAAAACTGCAGCAATAACTCAGTTAAGAAAATTTCACCAATTTCAATTCTATCCTAAATTTCCAACACTTCGAAAATATTAGCTTTTTATTACCGGTCACTTAAGTGAGGTATAACATGGGATGGTGGGAGGGGAAAGAAAGGTGCAACAAATGGACGTCATATTTAAATTGAAACACAAATTAGCAATTCAATTAGTGATTCTACTAAGTAAATGAAGTATTATGGCATTTAACATCAAGATAGCTTGATGACATTCACCCACATCTAGTTGTGAGCAAGTCATTCAGATGTGATTGAGGGAAACAAAATTACATGAACTGCAGCTGACGGTACCAAATTTAACCAATAGAATTGTGTAGCAGACAAGAGAAAAGGTAATTCCACAATGAAATTGAGTAGATGCCATCTGTATTAGTTCACATCCTTAGCAGCAATGATGGGTTAGAAGTTTATTTCAAGGTTAGTTTTTATGGTTTAGCAACATGATAGGACTGGACCAATCAGGCTTTTGTACCTCCTCTTCAGCCTTGGTTCAAATCACTGAGCTGCACTGAGTTATGTGTATAGATTGGAGAAGCTGGGGTGTTCTCCATAAAGAGAAGGTTGGAAACAGATTTGATAGAGGTGTTCAAAATCAAAAGGGGTCTGGACAGAGTAGATAGGGAAAATCTGTCCCAACTGGCGCAAGGGTCAAGAACCAGGACACCGACTTAAAGGTGAATGGCAAAAGAACTAAAGGCAACACTAGGAAAAACTTATTTACGCAGCATGTGGTTAGGATCTGGCATGCACTATCCAGGAGTATGGTGGAGGCAGACTCAATCATGGCTTTCAAAGGGAATTGGATAATTATCGAGAAAAAATTTGAAGGGCTACAGAGAAAGGGCAGAGGGACTAGCTGAGGTGCTCGCAGTGAGCTAGCAGACACGATGGGCTGAATGGATACTGTGCTCTGACCATTCCATGAAGATAACCCCATGATTAACATGGTGTAAGGAGGAAAATGGTACAGGGACACAATGCAGACTATTACATCAAGCTGTAACTTGTTGGACATTTATGCTTGTGTAGGGAATTTCGGAGTAAGAATAGCAAGAGATGCAACATTTTATCGAACACGTTGCTGTAAAGAGATTGAATGCACAACACATCCATTAGATATCTGGAAACAATCAACTTGTTTGAAAGTAAGTTTTCAATTTACGTTTTGAGAACCGAGTTTCCCTTCTTTCTTCCCATATCCTGTTCGCCTCCAGGAATCATCCTTCATCTGGGACGATGGGGCAGTCCTGGCAGCCGACTTCTCCACATCTACTATCAACGCTCCATGTTTCGCTGACACATGTCCCGTCTGTAGGACAAGAAGGACAGAATGAGTTTCCCCCCTCCCATAAAGGTGGAATGCTCCACTATCAGGTGGCTTACTGCCCATAAACTCAGACAAGATTGAAAGCTTCACAACTGCAGCTGGAGGATTGAACTCCTAGACAGCTCATGAAATGAGATCCAAAGGTTGACGACGACAATGTTGTTAACAGTAGCCATCAAGCCAACAGTTGATAAATAACCCAAAAAACTGCAGTGCTAAATTAAATGCTACTGCATAAGAATAACTTACTATTCAAGTATAGCTTTCACTACATTAATGAAGTTCCAGTACTTTATTAAATTAAATTTATATTCTAGATACACACATTTGTCTTCTTCAGACAAGTGACCACTCACTTGTGTGTGTGAATCATCACAAAGTCACCAGAGCAGCATTTTGCATTCCAAACTGAAATCACACCTCAAGAAGAAATGATATTCTTCAGCACAGCACATCAGTATTCAAACGGAATTTGCTTAATTAAAACAACTCAATGGGGGAAGTTACTTCCAAGCATTCTTCCACTCCTCAGAACAGAATCCTATAAACCGTATGCACTTGTGAAAAAAAAAGTGTTATTCACCCCACAATGAGATTATACATGGATTTCAACGCAATAACCTACTCTACTTCCTGCATGGCGCCTTCGGCTGGACATTGGGGAATGGCTACGGCTCCTTCTGCGTGATCGATACTCAGGTGTGTAAGACCTGCTGCGGGATCGCCTTCTGTGCGAATGGGAACGTGATCTGGAGCGCGAATAGCGTCGGTGCGAATGTCTTCGGGAGTGAGACCTGGTAATAAGATTTTAAGAATACTCTAGTTAGTATATTTCTATAAACATATAGCACTCAAATTTAAATGATATAACCAACCATCCAAGTGTGTATGAATGCATTTCTTTTATGTTCAACTTTCAATAAATTGTGCCAGTGTTTAATTCTAGCAAGAAATAAAAATATTCATATATGATGAAAGGTCACTGACCTAAAATGTTAACTCTGCTTCTCTCTCCACAGATGCTGCCAGACCTGCTGAGTATTACCAGCATTTCTTGTTTTCATTTTATTATAATAAAAATATTCAATTGGTCATGGGTATTCAGCCTTTTGGAGCACTGGCCTGAATCTGCATGCCATAACCACTAAATGGGTCACAGACATGGATTAGGTCTCGTTTAGGTTCCTTAACGTACACCACACATTTGTCATCTTCCTATGCTTACCTAAAGTTCTCTATGTAGTTAAAAATAGTAGCTATGCAAAATCAGTATCCACTGAAAATGCATAATTAATCTTTTTATATTGTTTAATTCCTATAGTAGATACAGATTTAATCAATTCGTCATGCGGAACTTTACAATTTAAGACAGTCAGCAAAATAAAGATATTTAATTTCTTATAACGTACGAGATGTGTCTCGACTGAAGTTAAAATGAGCAATAATCTGTGCTTTTAATATATTTATTAATTGCTGCCTCTAGTTCAGACATTGAACTGCTCCTCATAGTGCCTAAGTAATGCTGCAGCAGATGGTAGCAAGCCTGCATCTGACTGACATCTTGGTAACTATCTCACATCATAAGCCTACAATGGCTGCCCAACCCTCCATTCACTTAGAATGAAATTAACCACCTTATATGGTTATTTAAATTTAATTGCAAATTAAAAAGAAAAAGTTAATGCTTAAAGATCTTCAAAGAGAAGCATGCAGCTCAGAAACCAGGCTAGTCACCCCATATTGATACTTGAGGACTGAAGTAATTCAACAATTGGTTTGCTCAATTCCAATATGATGCAGATGCCTCTGTACCCCAAATGCAGCGACAAGAAAACCAACGGGTATTTGACGGCTGCATGATTCTATTTCTATCATTACTCATCTGATGGTACGCCTAGCAACTAAAACGACAGAGAGCAAAGCAACTAATGGATGAGGAATTGCAGGCCACATTGAAAAGCCACGACAGGATAGATGATTGGCCAAGGTCAATTACAAATTTTCTTTCTTTACCTGTATCCACTGATGTATGAAATAACTTGAACTGACACATTCATCAAGAATGATGTCCTTGTAATTTCTCCCCACTGTCTACAAACAGCAAACAGCATAAATTTCCTTCTTGTAACAATCATAGATTTAGGAGGAGAACTGCAACTGCTGCTAAAAGCTTTTTGCTTACCCAATTATTTTGATTGATTGTTAGATACATTAGTCACCCAGAATGATGACCCCAAGTCAATTATTGAGATTATAGATTCAATTTTTAATTTAAGAAACATAACATGATCAAGCACAGCTCCCAGCAGTCTTTTTTTTTTTAAATTGAGCTTGATTAAAAATCTGCTGTCTAGATATTCTCTGGTGAAAAGACGAGTTTATGAAGGAAGATCAGTGCTAGGTGCAGCATATTTCTCAACCATTTAAATATTCAAAAAGCATATAAAAACAGGTTTACCAGCTGATGAAATTATATTTGTCTCAGAGCTAAGGAATGGAATATCAATGTAGGGGGAAGATAGCAGAAGGCTGGAGAGCACAGCAATCAGGAACAGGCAAGGAATGATAATGGAGAGACTCTAGCACGTACCATTTTGGATTAGGTGTGCTGAAGAATGCAGCTGACAACCAGGGTGACAGCTTATGCCTTGACTAAACTTGGGGAGGGGAAAGAAAGGAGTTTTTTTTTTAAAATAGGTAAAAGTAGAAATAAGAAAATTAGGATGAAAAGTAAAAAACTGTTATGGGGACACCATTGACCAAACAACATTATCAGCTTACTGTATTAAAAATGCATTAATGTGCATTAAGACGTCCAGACCATTGTTTTCAAAAAAGGAAGTGCTGATTATACTAATCATACCTACCTGCTAAATAAATACACTTACCTAGACTTGGACCTTGATCGGGAGCGAGATTCTGAACGTTTCGAGGCCCTAGACGGACTGCGAGATGCAGAGCGACTTTCTGATTTTACACGGCCAGCACTCCCACTTGGAGATTTTGATGGTGATCGGGACTCCTGGTATGACAGAACAAAGTTATTTATTGTACTACATAAAATATGAAATTGTTAAACCTCAGTAGTCTACAATTCAGATACTGTCTCAAGTAGTAGCAGAGGGACAAAATGGTTACGTATCCTTCACTAATGTCACTTTGGCCCCTGCTAAAGCACAGAAAACTTCAACCCATAGCAAGTACTGCACATTCCTAAAGAACACATTCCCTACAAATATACCTAATCACCAACATTCTATGAAACTTTCTTAAATAATCATGCATTTATGCTAAAACTTGAGCATACAGACACGTGAACATAAACCATACATTACTTAACCTAGGACACATTCAATCTTCCAGATTCTTTTAATTTTCCAGATTCTTTTAATTTTCCAGATTCTCTTAATTTTAGTTCACTCTTGCTTTCTATTTTCTTCATTTCTTCATTTTCAGAGTTTTCATACTCCGTGTATTCTTCCCAATTCAAACAATTCATTAATGCCTTATAAAAGCAAGCTCTTCTATCTGACCAATCTTCTGTTCATTTCCCATTCAAATTTTATTTTCTGATCTGCAATACTTGTGATTAGCCTTCTGTTATCTTGATTATTCTTCCACATTCTTGGAAAATACTCTTCCATTTCTTCAATATTAACCTTAATGGAAAAAGAACATTCAGTAGGATGAAGCATGGGGTTACAATCTGCTGGATTTGTACTACAGCCTACCATCTTTCTAACTAAACACCAGCAGGTGGAATAATTCCATTACTTATAATAAAAAAGTCCCTTCATAAAATGCCTGAAACAAATACATACTCCTGTGGTTTGACTTAGTTTATTTTCAGTGTGTAAAGTTTTAAAAACAGTGTTACAACAAAAAAGGGCAGTACCTGATTAAATTGAGAAACTGCCTTGAATTTGTAATTCTTTCCCTCTTCACTTCCAACAAAAAAACTAAGGAAAAATTCCAAACTGCACAGTAATACTGTGTGCCTTGTGTAGAATATTCAGGCAATTATGATTTATTTGAAAAAACATTTTTTGGTATATCAATTTTCACTATTAACTAAATATTGGTCTACTTGTGTTGAAAATACAAGGTTGCAGTTAATTTAGATTTCCTAAGAAACATGGTAATAATTCTATTACCTTTACTCAGCAAAGATGTTACAATAGGTGTCGAAAATAGTTACACCACTGTAACCCAACCTCAAGTTCAAACTAATTTGTAATGCATTTGTGTCTCCTGGTCACGTGGCTGTACAGATCCAAAATCTAAACCTTGCCTTTGCAACTTTGAGGTTTAACTAATTAAATTCCAGTACCCCATCACAATTTCCCAAAACAGTAGCTGGCAATAGCTGAAATACTGACGGGAAAAAGTTCTGAACTACAGCGTGATTTAAACAAACAGTACAACAGGACTCAACTAGTAGCACACCTTCAATATTAAAACCCCTTTACCAAAGTGCCAAGTACATCAGTAGCTCAGTGGTGAAGCTGTCAAATAATGCACAGCTTCAAAAGCAGTCAAATGAGCTACGGCCACTATAAAGACAGAATAAAGCTGGGCATGGAAGAAAATGCCAACCCCTTTCTTCAGCTTAAGTTTGTTTTGGTGAAATTATGCTAGAGTATGACAGAATAGCATCCCACCACCCCAACCTTTGTACCTGAAGCTAGTATATCTGGACTTGGGAGTCCTCAATAGGCTAGGTGTAGGATAAAACTTATACTACATTAACCCAACTAATTATCCATAACCTCAGAACCACAGCAATACAGCAGTGTTGACAATTCCATATTCTCAGCAAATTTATGCGATCAAATCTCTCCTACTATGCACTGGACTGCATTGGTCAATTTAGGTTTTGTAGATTATGAGCAATACTACAGAGTTACAAAAAAAAAAATCATCAAACATGATCCCTGAAATTTTAAAACCCTTCAATCCAATGCAACACATTTTGATATTAATTCATCATAAACCAATGGGCCCAATTATAAACGAAAGTAGAAAGGATTCCTAATACAGTCAAAATCCCAGAATCGCATTTAAGAAACAGAATTTGACATTCAATCACCATAAAATAATGGTCCAATTATGGAGATGGAAAGGAAAGGCTTTCACACCATTTGCTTGAAATCCAGAGGTAGAGCCTGGCAGCATTTTAAAACTCAGTCAGCTGCACAGACATTCTCAAAATGTCACAAATTTAACTACTTTCCATGCACTTTACGGAATGTGTAGCTTTGAGAGCCCAGAATTATGAATCTATACTCAAACACTGAAAGCAATATCCCCTGTCAACTATTTGATTAGATGCCATTAGTTGAAGACAATCACGATAATGTACATATGTAGTCTGGAAGATACCAAAAATCAATACATCTGCAAATACTTCCTATTGTCCTGCTGGTCACAAAATCTCCTAAACAAAACATTGTTTACAGGAGGAAGAAAAGCATGTACCACTTTTACGTTGCCATGTCAACTTTTATAAGGAAAAACAATACACTTTGCAAACACTGCACAATCTAGCCAACTGGTTTCCAGTTCCTTTCCACGTCTCAATCACCATCTGCCCCAACTGTAATTTTTACTGCCTAAAGGGTTGAGCCAATTTTTTAAAAAAATCAAAACACTAACATTTCAGAACACTGGGTTTACACATTGATTTGTCTTTAAGTTTTGATACCTTTAAAAAAAAATTCAAATGTCTTTTCCAGAAGCCCAGGTTTGAACTTTATATTTTTCTCCACAGCCAAATTTGGATTCTACAGTCTGAGCATATACCACATAGCTAACTACCCAGGACTCATCAGTAGGTGCTCTTCAGTCAGCCATACTAGTGGAATATTTTTCTTTAGCTTTCAGTAATTCATGTTCATTAGTTTTTGTGCAAAAATAAGGACAGTTTAATATGTTTTACTGAGGTAACAAATTAGAGTATTTCTCTTGCCAGTATTAGAATAGTGCAGTGTTAATTACTTATGATAGAGAAATTAGTTTCTAATACCCACAAGACAGGGGAAAATACAACTCCTTTTTAAAAATAAGTTTA
The DNA here is from genome assembly GCF_036365525.1 of Heterodontus francisci. Taxonomy (NCBI): domain Eukaryota; kingdom Metazoa; phylum Chordata; class Chondrichthyes; order Heterodontiformes; family Heterodontidae; genus Heterodontus; species Heterodontus francisci. The sequence goes on along the minus strand of NC_090372.1, from coordinate 92,502,201 downwards.
AAGTTTGAGGCAAACAAAGCCTCAGACAAAAGTGGATAGGAAGAGAGAGGGGGGGGGGGGGGGGGAAATAGGGTGAGCAACCATGCATCAAGGATACAAGGAAGGTGATTAGTGACCTGAGCAGGTTATTCAAAGGAAAAGCGATGTACTAACGTGGAGGGGATGGTTAAGAAGGGTTCCGATGAAGGGTCACTGACCCGAAACGTTAACTCTGCTTCTCTTTCCACAGATGCTGCCAGACCTGCTGAGTGATTCCAGCATTTCTTGTTTTTATTTCAGATTTCCAGCATCCGCAGTATTTTGCTTTTATTTTGGTTAAGAAGGGGAATGGGTAGTGGGTAAGTAAATGGCTAGGAAACACAATGGTTAAGCAAGATTGATTGGGGAGGGAACAAGAGGAGCCACATTTCCTTCATAATCTCCACTCCCAACTGCAGCAATCAACAGTTCCTTTCCTGCCATATTACTATATCACCACTCATTCAAATGTGAAGAAAAACAAATCAAAAAAATGGGGAGCAGTAGCAACATAGACATTTGAAGCAGAAATGAGTAACCATATTTTCTGCCTTAGTGTGTGAATTTCATTAACCATTCTTGGGATGTAGGCTTTGCTGCCAACTTACATTTATATACTGCGTTTAATGTAGAAAAATGTCCCAAGGCGCTTCACAAAAACTGACACTAAGCCAGCTACATAAAGGTGATATTAGGACAGATGACCAAAAGCTTGGTTTTAAGCAGCAACTTAAAGAGAGAACAATGGAAATGTTTAGGGAGGGAATTACATAACTCAGGGTCTAGGAAGGTGAAGACATAACCACCAAAGGTAGCATGATTAAAATAGGGAATGCGCAAGACGTCAAATTGGAGAAGTACAGATTTCGCGTGGGTTGTAGGTCTGGAGGAAGTCAGAGATTCGGGGGGGGGGAAGTGGTAGGGTGAGATCACGGAGGGATTTGAAAATATGAGATTATAAAATTGATACATTGCCTAACCAGGAGCCAACGTAGGTCAGCGAGCAAAGGGGTGATGGGTGAAGTGGGTTTGGTGCAAGTTAGGAAACAGGCAGCAGTGTTTTGCATCTGTTTACATTTATGCAGTTTCTGAACAAGGCTGCCATGTCACCTGCCATGAGAAAGTGGTGGAGAGCCATCTTCAGTTCTAGCCAACTGTGAGAGTTAGGTGGCCACTTCAGAGGCAGGTAAAGGTAAAACCACGTGGAACGTAAAGTGAAGTGCTTTTTGACAGCACCCCTGAATGGCTTAACTCTAATTTTAAGATTACCTCTCCTTGTCCTGGACTCTTGCATTCTCCCTTTCTATAATGAAGGCAATACCAGCCTAGTCTATATAACCTGCCCTCAATTTAATCCCTTTAGCCTGGTGAATCCACACTGCATACTAACGTCAATATAGTCTCCCCCAGATGCAGTGCTCAGTATGGCTATAACAGATTTTCATCCCTTTGTATTTCAGCCTTCGAGATAAAGGCCAACATTCAATTCGGCTTTTAATTTATTTTTGCACCTGTACACTAAACTTTAATGATTTCTCTACTTGGGCCCCTAACTATTCCTGCTCACCTGGCTTCTAGTATCTTGACATTTAGGGACAGAAGCATAGAAATTTATGGTACATAAAGCACCCATTCGGGCCATCATGTTTGTGCTGTCCTTAAAAAAACAAACTTACAGCCTAATCTCACTTTCCAGCTATTGGTCTGTAACCTTGCAGGTTAAGGCACATCATATCCAAGTACTTTATAAATGCAAGGGTTCTGCCTCTACCACCCTTTCAGGCAGTGAGCTCCAGAGCCCCACTAGCCTCTGGGTGAAAACATTTCTCAATTCCCCTCTAACCCTACCAATTATTTTAAATCTATACCCTATGATTTTTGACCTCTCCACTCTATCTAGGCCCTTCTTATTTTACACCCCAATTCAATGTCCCCTCAACTTCCCCTGTTCCAAAGACAAGCCTAGCCTATCCAATCTTTCCCCATAGCTAAAAAATTTCAGTTATGGCATCATAAATCTCTTCTGTAGCTTCTCGAGTGCAATCACATCTTTCTGTAATGTGATCAGAACTGTATGTATGCAATACTCGAGCTACAGCCTAACTAGGGTTTTATACAATCTAGCATAACCTCCCTGCTCTTACATTCTAAACCTTGGCTAATAAAAGGAACTTATCCCGTATGAAAGAGATATGAGGAAGATACAAGAAATCGCTCAGAATTAGAGATCTCAGGGACTAGGGAGAATTAGTATTAGTAAGAGGGTTGCATTGGAGAAATTAATGGGGCTGAAGGTTGGTAAGTCCCAAGGACCTGATATTCTATTGTTAAAAGAGGTAGCTATGGAGACAGTGGATGCATTGATCATCTTCCAAAATTTTATAGATTCTGGAACGGTTCCTGCAGTTGGAAGGTAGCAAATGTCTCCCTCCATCCTTAAATAGTGGGTGAGAGAAAACAGAACTACAGACCTATTAGCCTTACATCAGTAGTAGGGAAAATGCCAGAATCTATTCTGAAAGATGTGATAAATGGACACCTGGATAATAATGATCCGACTGGGCAGTCAACATGGATTTCTGAATGGGAAATCATGTTTGACGAATCTGTTGGTAGTTTTTTGAGGATGTTACTAATAGAATTGATAAAGGGCAGTCAGTGGACCTAATATACTTGGATTTTCAGAAGGCTTTTGATGAACTCCCCCACAGGAGGTTGGTTAGCAAAGTTAAAGCACATGGATAGGAGGTAATACACTGGCATGGATTAAGGATTGGATAACAGGCAGAAAACAGAGTAGGAATATGCGGGTCATTCTTGCATGGGCAAGCTGTGACTAGTGGGCACCACAAGGATCAGTACTTGGGTCCCGGCTGTTGTTCACAATATATATCAATGATTCGGATGGTGGGACCAAGTGTAATATTTCCAAGTTTGTGGATGACACAAAGCTAGGTGGGAATGTGTATTGTGAAGATGATGCAAAGTGGCTTCAAGGGATTGGGACAGACTTAGTGAGTGGGCAAGAACATGGCAGATGGAATATAATATGGAAAAATGTGAGGTTATCCACTTTGGTAGGAGGAACAGATGTGCAAAGTACTTCTTAAATGGTAAGAGATTAGAAAGTGTAGATGTACAAAGGAACCTGGGTGTCCTCATCAATAAAGTCACTGAAAGCTGACATGCAGGTGCCTTTATCACAAGAGGATTTGAGTACAGAAGTAGCCAAGTCTTGCTTCAATTGTGTAAAACCTTGGTTAGACTTCACCTAGAGTACTGTGCGCAGTTTTGGTCCCCTTACCTTAGGAAATATATTATTGCCATAGAGGGAGTGCAACAAAGGTTCATAAACATGTTCCCAGGATGGCGGAACTGTCCTATGAAGAGAGACTGGAGAAACTGGGCCTGTATTCTCTAGCATTTTGAAGAATGGGAGGTGATCTCATTGAAACCTACAAAGTACTTCAAGGACTGATGCAGCTAAGATGTTTCCCCTGGTTTGAGAGTCTAGAACCAGGGGACACAATTTCAAAATAAGGGGGAAGCCACTCAGGACCAAGATGAGGAAACATTTCTTTACGCAGAGGGTTGTGAATCTTTGGAATTCTCTACCCCAGAGGGCTGTGGAAGCTCAGTCATTGAGTATGTTTAAAGCAGAGACTGACAAACTTCTAAATACCAATGACAAAGGGATATGGGATAGTGTGGGAAAAGGGCATTGAAGTGGATGATCAGCCATGATCATACTGAATGGCGCAGCAAGCTAGATGGGCTGAACGGCCTCCTCCTATGTCTTTGTAACCACAGTTCTATAGATTGAACTCCATTTGCCACTTTTCTACCCACCTGACAGACCTGATATCTTCCTGCAGTCTAGCTTTCTTCATCACTATTAACCACATGACCAATTTTTGTATCTTCTGCAAACGTCTTCATCAAGGCCCATAGTCAAGTTCAAATCATTGATATATACCACAAAAATCAAAAGGACCTCGTACTGAGCCGTGCGCAACCGCACTGGAAACAGCCTTCCAGTCACAAAAACAGCCACTGTCCATTACCTTTTGCTACCTGCCTGCCGCTGAGCCAATTTTGGATCCAGCTCGTCACTTTCCCTTGGATCCCATGGGTTCTTACTTTCCTAATCTATCTGCCACGTGGGACTATGTCAAAAGTCTTGCTAAAATCCATGTATATTACATCAAATGCCCCAACCCGATCTATCCTCATAAGCTCTTCAAATAAATTCAGTTGAGCTAGTCAGGCACAACCATCCCTTAACAAATGCATCCTGTCCTTGATTAATCTGTGCCTTTCTAAACAATGATAATACTTTGATCCATCATTCTTGGGCCCAAAATAGATGACCTCACATCGAACTCAGTTTTGCCCACTCACAAACGATCAATATCCCGTTGCAACATTCGGGCCCTATCTATACTATTTACTGTGCCACGCAGCTTAGTTTTGAAACAAACTTAAATATACGGCTCTCTATTTCTTCATCCAAATGAAAAGCTGTAGCCCAGTACTGATCCCTATGGAATATCCTGCCAATTTGTGTACATACCCATAATCTCTACTTCTGTCCCCAAATTACCTCTACAAGGCAAAAGGGTGTGTCTAATTACATGAGCGGTCCAACTTTTTATTTCCATATTTTATTTTAACCTGAATTTAAATTTTCAAATTTCCACAGTGGGACTCGAGTTCACTTCTGGATTATTCTTCCAGTAACAGAATTACACTACTGTACAAGGTTGCAGGAGATTCACAAGTAAGTGCCAAATTGTCTCCAATATCTTAAATCGAATAGTTCACATCAATAGAGGTCATTGCTTTGAATGATTTGAGTGGAAATTCACAAGTCTCCTAAAAACCTGAAACACATTTTACTTATATCTCATTATATACACACATACAAAAACGACAGAAGCACTGGCAGCTAAACCTTTTAACTCAATTTTTTTAAATAACTGATCCACTGGTAAATCATAAGCTAAAAGGTCTGCAAAAGTAATTTAGACTGGTCAGACCCCAATGCATCTAAAAAGTTTAGGTGGAGCAAACGATGCAGTAGTGAAATGCACCAATCAGAAGATCTCACTTCTTATAAACATAGTATTTATGCTAAAAAAAATTTTTACTCAAAATCTAGCTATACTATACCTGGGAATACTTGGCACTTGGTGACCAAAATAGAAAGCATTCTATTTTCCAGCAATGAAAAACTTGACTTTGGAGCAGTAAAATTCAAATTACACTTGTTCAAATATAGTCTACTCGTCTACCTCAGCAGTTGAAACCACTCATTATTTAAATAGGAGTTCACATTCGTTTCAAAACAAAATATTCATGACCAAGACTAAACTAATGTGCTAGTCACACTATTTATTAATTGAACTGTACAGAGTACCCATTTACTGTGCAGAAATATGGTAGTGAATACTAGCATTTTATTCTTAAAAATGTATTAGTCAATTTAAAATGATAAATATAAAGGATAAATTTGCCATTGTTAAAATAAAAATATTTAATGCTTTATTGCAATTTTTTTTAAACTCATATTCTAACTTTATACTGTTGTGCATATTAATAGTACCAAATCTATCCTGATTAGTCAACAATCTAATCCAAAGACCTAACTTCAGAACGATTTATTGCAGCAACTCCAACAAACACTTGGACCAACCGCATAATTCATCATCAGGCTGCCTCTGGGCCCTGGTTAAGATTTGAAATGATGCCTCTCAGCTGAAAAGTTTAATGGAAAGCTGTCTCCCGCAGTTTAGAAGATTCACCACTGCCCCCTCCTTTCCCCCCCCCACCATCAATAAAGTGACACATGCTTTTCTCTCTCATTTACACAGTCCACATTTATTTCGGACTCATTTTCCCCATTATCATCCTCCCAATGCAAATCCCATTACTATTCTGAAGGTAGGAGTTCCCATGCAGGAGGGCACTTCCACCAGCACCCTATGTACCTCTTTCAAGTGGGCATTTTTTGACATGCAAGCCTGGAATGAGAGCTCCGATAGACTGCACATCTGAAGGACCATTACAGACAATCAAAAATACTGATTTTCCCCTTTCCAGTCTAGGGGAGGCAAAGATCAATTACAGCATTAGTCAGCTAGCTTTTCAATTCTCAAAAGTTAAACACAGCAGTACCTTTGCCAACCTACCCCCAAATTATGGAAAAATGTTAACTATTTTGAAATCAATATATAATAAAATATTCTCTCCCCTTCGTGCTACATTTTCAAATGTTGCAAGAGTTGGCGGAAATATTAGCAAATATCAAACAACTCAGAACCATTTACATAGAAGAAAATAACCCTGCTTATTGAACATATATTTCACCACAGTTGTGTTCGGTTTTAGCAATGCCCTCCAATGAAAGTAGCAAATTATAAGACATCAGCACTTCCTGTGTAAAACTATACTAATGTTACTTTATACCATCTGATGTTTTCTTTTTAAACAAATTACACTTATGGATATAATGTCAGTGAATAAAATCAGGAATTAAAAGCTTTGATCAATGAAGATTAAATTATTCTGTATCCCTAATTGCATTAATTTAAAACCAGGAGAAGCTTCCGCCCCTCCCCCCTGCCAAACCCAGGAGTGGGAGTTTGATGTACTGTAAACTTTGAACCCAATTTGCAGAAGCCTGATGACCAATTGTTTTTAGCTGAAAAATATAAATGAAGTAACATAAGTGCATTGTTAGAACTTGTAAATCTGTTTTTTTTTTAAAAGGATAAGTGAGATTGAAGGCTTTCATAGGGCTCAAGTGGCTTCATTAACTAGTAAATAATTACCGTTATAAAACAAATGGAAACATGGGAAGATAGTCAGTCAAGTCCATATTTATTTTATCTCAATAAAAATGACTTCAGTAAAACAGATTTTCCATCAAAATTATCTAGGGTACAGTTCAATGAGTAAATGCACCATGTAGTCCAGTGCTGACTAAATTTATCAGAATGGTTCCAGGTTTTGATTTGTGCTAAGTTAGCTTATCTCATCTAAGGTGTCCGAGGGAGCACAAAAAAAGTTCAGCAGTATTCCTGTCACTGACCCCTGCTATAAAGTGCATGTATAAGATCAGTGATTTTGGTGCCCCCATATTCAAACAGGTCAACATTCATTATTTGAGCACTCAACTTATTTTCAAGGGCTGCAAATCTTAGCCATGGCTTACTTGAGGACAACTCTCAGACCTACAATAAAATATCTCCCTCAGTTTATCTCCAAAAGACTTCCATTTCTTGTTTTGATAGCATTTCTCAGCTCTAGATCCCAACTACAGCAATATCCCTGAAGTGGCAGACCACGAGTGAAAGCCCACAAATGGATACAGATGAGAGGGTGCAGTATTAGGCTAGATTACACAGTACACAAATCACAAGATGGCTGAATTGTATCCCAGCATGAGCCACTACTGTCAGGGGAATCAGCAAAATGGGTTCAAAATGGCTGCAAGTTTATCCCAGCCAGAGAATGGACAAGATAGAAATGGCACAGGATAAAATTCTACTGAAAATATGCTGAATAAAATGTTAGCTTAAAAAAGGAAAAGTACATACACTATCTTGAAACAATCAAATATTAAAAAATGCACTTTGCTTATTCTCCACTAGAATGAAGCACCAACAGCCAAAGTACATCCCTAATACATTGTTGGAAAGAGGATGCAGAAGGCTTACAGTATTTTATTTAATAATTGAGACTGAACATTGAGGATTTTTTTTAAAATTACCATTTTGTGCATAACAACTTTACTGGTTCATTCAGGAGTTATGTTTCAGCATTGTCAACTAAAAATAATTTTATCGGGCAACAACAGAATTAACCTGGTCAAATTACACGGTTAATGTCTACAGGACAAACTGAGGTTTAAGAAACATGACCAAAGGACAAGGGAAAAGTCACCACTATAGTACTGGTCTGCTACCACCATCCAGACTGGGTTTTATAATAGCACTGTAGGCCTCTCCAACCCAGGTGCACTCTCCGTAAAATAAAAAGCCATGCAACCCCTACCAATGCCAAACTTATAGATTTAAAAGTTATTAAGAAAATAATTACAGAGGTGCCTCAACAAAGTACAATTGGGCAATACTAATGATACCAACTATTCCTCTATTTGAATGCTGACAAAACCCAACACGATCAGAACTAAATTACCAAATTAAGAGAATCTGATTTCTATGAAAGGAAAAACTGGAATCACCAAATCCTGGAAAGCGGGGGGGGGGGGGGGGGCGGTGCCGATGGGGAAAAGGAGACGGTGGCCGAGGAGGAAAGGGACACGGGGGGGGGGGGGGGGGGAGGAGGAAAGGGACACGGGGGGGGAGGAGGAAAGGGACACGGGGGGGGGGGGGGGGAGAGGAGGAAAGGGACACGGGGGGGGGGGAGGAGGAAAGGGACACGGGGGGGGGGGGGGAGGAGGAAAGGGACACGGGGGGGGGGGGGAGGAGGAGGAAAGGGACACGGGGGGGGGGGGGGGGGGAGGAGGAAAGGGACACGGGGAGGAGGAAGGGGAGGGGCGAGGGGGAGGGCGAGGGGCGAGGGGAGGGGCGAGGGCCAGGGGGAGGGGAGGGCGAGGGCGAGGGGGAGGGGAGGGCCAGGGGGAGGGGAGGGCCAGGGGGAGGGGAGGGCCAGGGGGAGGGGAGGGCCAGGGGGAGGGGAGGGCCAGGGGGAGGGGAGGGCCAGGGGGAGGGGGAGGGCCAGGGGGAGGGGAGGGCCAGGGGGAGGGGAGGGCCAGGGGGAGGGGAGGGCCAGGGGGAGGGGAGGGCCAGGGGGAGGGGAGGGGCCAGGGGGAGGGGAGGGCCAGGGGGAGGGGAGGGCCAGGGGGAGGGGAGGGGAGGGCCAGGGGGAGGGGAGGGGAGGGCCAGGGGGGAGGGGAGGGGAGGGCCAGGGGGAGGGGAGGGGAGGGCCAGGGGGAGGGGAGGGGAGGGCCAGGGGGAGGGGAGGGGGAGGGCCAGGGGGGAGGGGAGGGGAGGGCCAGGGGGAGGGGGAGGGGAGGGCCAGGGGGAGGGGAGGGGAGGGCCAGGGGGGGAGGGGAGGGGAGGGCCAGGGGGAGGGGAGGGGAGGGCCAGGGGGAGGGGGAGGGGAGGGGCCAGGGGGAGGGGAGGGGAGGGCCAGGGGGAGGGGGAGGGGAGGGCCAGGGGGAGGGGAGGGGAGGGCCAGGGGGAGGGGAGGGGAGGGCCAGGGGGAGGGGAGGGGAGGGCCAGGGGGAGGGGAGGGGAGGGCCAGGGGGAGGGGAGGGGAGGGCCAGGGGGAGGGGAGGGGAGGGCCAGGGGGAGGGGAGGGGAGGGCCAGGGGGAGGGGAGGGGAGGGCCAGGGGGAGGGGAGGGGAGGGCCAGGGGGAGGGGGAGGGGAGGGCCAGGGGGAGGGGAGGGGAGGGCCAGGGGGAGGGGAGGGGAGGGCCAGGGGGAGGGGAGGGGAGGGCCAGGGGGAGGGGAGGGGAGGGCCAGGGGGAGGGGAGGGCCAGGGGGAGGGGAGGGCCAGGGGGAGGGGAGGGGAGGGCCAGGGGGAGGGGAGGGGAGGGCCAGGGGGAGGGGAGGGGAGGGCCAGGGGGAGGGGAGGGGAGGGGCCAGGGGGGAGGGGAGGGGAGGGCCAGGGGGAGGGGAGGGGAGGGCCAGGGGGAGGGGAGGGGAGGGCCAGGGGGAGGGGAGGGGACGGCCAGGGGGAGGGGAGGGGAGGGGGACGGCGAGGGGGAGGGGAGGGGAGGGGACGGCGAGGGGGAGGGGAGGGGACGGCGAGGGGGAGGGGAGGGGAGGGTGAGGGCGAGGGGGAGGGGAGGCGAGGGGGAGGGGAGGCGAGGGGGAGGGGAGGGCGAGGGGAGGGCGAGGGGAGGGGAGGGCGAGGGCGAGGGGGAGGGGAGGGCAGGGGAGGGCGAGGGGGAGGGGAGGGCGAGGGGAGGGCTGAGGGCGAGGGGAGGGGAGGGACGGCGAGGGGGAGGGGAGGGCGAGGGGGAGGGGGAGGGCGAGGGGAGGGGAGGGCGAGGGGGAGGGGAGGGCGAGGGGGAGGGGGAGGGCGAGGGGGGAGGGGAGGGGGAGGGGAGGGCGAGGGGGGAGGGGAGGGCGAGGGGGAGGGGAGGGCGAGGGGGAGGGGAGGGCGAGGGGGAGGGGAGGGCGAGAGGGGGAGGGGACGGCGAGGGGGAGGGGACGGCGAGGGGGAGGGGGACGGCGAGGGGAGGGGGAGGGCGAGGGGGAGGGGACGGCGAGGGGGAGGGGACGGCGAGGGGGGAGGGGACGGCGAGGGGGAGGGGACGGCGAGGGGGAGGGGACGGCGAGGGGGGAGGGGACGGCGAGGGGGAGGGGACGGCGAGGGGGAGGGGACGGCGAGGGGGAGGGGACGGCGAGGGGGAGGGGACGGCGAGGGGGAGGGGACGGCGAGGGGGAGGGGGACGGCGAGGGGGAGGGGACGGCGAGGGGGAGGGGACGGCGAGGGGGAGGGGACGGCGAGGGGGAGGGGACGGCGAGGGGGAGGGGACGGCGAGGGGGAGGGGACGGCGAGGGGGGAGGGGGGACGGCGAGGGGGAGGGGACGGCGAGGGGGAGGGGACGGCGAGGGGGAGGGGACGGCGAGGGGGGAGGGGACGGCGAGGGGGAGGGGACGGCGAGGGGGAGGGGACGGCGAGGGGGAGGGGACGGCGAGGGGAGGGGACGGCGAGGGGGAGGGGGACGGCGAGGGGGAGGGGACGGCGAGGGGGAGGGGACGGCGAGGGGGAGGGGACGGCGAGGAGGGGGGAGGGAGGGGACGGCGAGGGGGAGGGGACGGCGAGGGGGAGGGGACGGCGAGGGGGAGGGGACGGCGAGGGGGAGGGGACGGCGAGGGGGAGGGGACGGCGAGGGGGAGGGGAGGGCGAGGGGGGGAGGGGAGGGGCGAGGGGGAGGGCGAGGGGGAGGGCGAGGGGAGGGGGGAGGGGAGGGGGAGGGGGAGGGCGAGGGGGAGGGGGAGGGGAGGGGAGGGGGGAGGGGAGGAGGCGAGGGGGCGGGGAGGGGAGGGCGAGGGGAGGGGGAGGGGAGGGCGAGGGCGAGGGCGAGGGGGAGGGGGAGGGGGAGGGGGAGGGGGGAGGAGGGAGGGCGAGGGGAGGGCGAGGGGAGGGCGAGGGGAGGGCGAGGGGGAGGGGGAGGGGACGGCGAGGGGGAGGGGGAGGGGGAGGGTCGAGGGGGAGGGGACGGCGAGGGGGAGGGGGAGGGGACGGCGAGGGGGAGGGGGCGGCGAGGGGGAGGGGGAGGGGGACGGCGAGGGGGAGGGGGACGGCGAGGGGGAGGGGGACGGCGAGGGGGAGGGGGACGGCGAGGGGGAGGGGGAGGCGAGGGGGAGGGGGAGGCGAGGGGGAGGGGACGGCGAGGGGGAGGGGGACGGCGAGGGGGAGGGGGACGGCGAGGGGGAGGGGGACGGCGAGGGGGAGGGTGACGGCGAGGGGGAGGGGGACGGCGAGGGGGAGGGGGACGGCGAGGGGGAGGGGACGGCGAGGGGGAGGGGACGGCGAGGGGGAGGGGGACGGCGAGGGGGAGGGGACGGCGAGGGGGAGGGGACGGCGAGGGGGAGGGGACGGCGAGGGGGAGGGGACGGCGAGGGGGAGGGACGGCGAGGGGGAGGGGACGGCGAGGGGGAGGGGGAGGGGGACGGCGAGGGGGAGGGGACGGCGAGGGGGAGGGGACGGCGAGGGGAGGGGACGGCGAGGGGGGAGGGGACGGCGAGGGGGAGGGGACGGCGAGGGGGAGGGGACGGCGAGGGGGAGGGGGACGGCGAGGGGGAGGGGACGGGCGAGGGGGAGGGGAGGGCGAGGGGGGAGGGGAGGGCGAGGGGGAGGGGGAGGGCGAGGGGGAGGGGAGGCGAGGGGAGGGGAGGGCGAGGGGGAGGGGAGGGCGAGGGAGGGAGGGAGGGGAGGGCGAGGGGGAGGGGAGGGGAGGGCCAGGGGGAGGGGAGGGGAGGGGCCAGGGGGAGGGGAGGGGAGGGGGAGGGCCAGGGGGGAGGGGAGGGGAGGGCCAGGGGGAGGGGAGGGGAGGGCCAGGGGGAGGGGAGGGGAGGGCCAGGGGGAGGGGAGGGGAGGGCCAGGGGGAGGGGAGGGGAGGGCCAGGGGGAGGGGAGGGGAGGGCCAGGGGAGGGAGGGGAGGGCCAGGGGGAGGGGAGGGCCAGGGAGGGAGGGGGGCCAGGGGGAGGGGAGGGGAGGGCCAGGGGGAGGGGAGGGGGAGGGCCAGGGGGAGGGGAGGGGAGGGGCCAGGGGAGGGAGGGAGGCGGAGGGGAGGGCCAGGGGAGGGAGGGGAGGGGAGGGGACGGCGAGGGGAGGGGAGGGGAGGGGACGGCGAGGGGGAGGGGAGGGGACGGCGAGGGGGAGGGGAGGGGAGGGGAGGGCGAGGGGAGGGAGGCGAGGGGGAGGGGAGGCGAGGGGGAGGGGAGGGCGAGGGAGGGCGAGGGGGGGGATGAGGGAGGGAGGGCGAGGGGGAGGGGAGGAGCAGGGGAGGGCGAGGGGGAGGGGAGGGCGAGGGGAGGGCGAGGGCGAGGGGGAGGGCGAGGGCGAGGGGGAGGGGAGGGCGAGGGCGAGGGGGAGGGGAGGGCAGGGAGGGCGAGGGGAGGGAGAGGGCGAGGGGAGGGCGAGGGCGAGGGGGAGGGCGAGGGGCGAGGGGGAGGGGGAGGGCGAGGGCGAGGGCGAGGGGAGGGGAGGGAGGGGACGGCGAGGGGGAGGGGGAGGGCGAGGGGGAGGGGAGGGCGAGGGGGAGGGAGGGCGAGGGAGGGAGGGGAGGGCGAGGGGGAGGGGAGGGCGAGGGGGAGGGGAGGGCGAGGGGGAGGGGAGGGCGAGGGGGAGGGGGAGGGCGAGGGGGAGGGGAGGGCGAGGGG